>NC_137694.1:150251571-150851571 GCF_964034855.1 Anser brachyrhynchus
AAAGAAAAGAAAAGAAAAGAAAAGAAAAGAAAAGAAAAGAAAAGAAAAGAAAAAATGATGACCATGGAGAGGTTTTCTGTATCATTATGGCTAAGCCTGTACGAACTCATGCACTGAGCATCCCTCCAGTTCTGCACAGACACCTCATCCTGAGAAAGACTTAGGAGGATACTATTTCCCTGTTCCCGGTATCCTGTTTTCTACACAGGTGAAACATAATCTGCAACCTGAGTGAGAACAGACTGTGCTCAGAGGTATTAATCCAGGGACTAAGACTCAGCACATGTCATGCTATACATGAAAACCTAAGTCTAGGCACAGCTTAAGACCAACAGAGCCACCTCTGGCACCACCAGCCACCCAGAGTTTGTGCTTAGGTTAAACCTATCTCTACAGCGTCAAAGAAGGGAAATCCTTTTACTTCCCTACCACAGCTGCTCAAAAGTACTTCATCCTGGGAATAGAATTCTTCTTTGGCTTCCGTACATAGCCAAAGAAAAGTGTAAAGACAGATGCTCATTTATCAGCAAATGAATGGCAACCAAATTTCTCTTGTTTCCTCAAAAAAATCATCTGTTTATAACATTCAGGTGTTATAACACATTAAACCTCTTTATTTTTTATATCAAAACTGCTTTATTTTGTATTCAGTAATATGTCGTGGTTCTTATCAGAAAAAAAAATCGCAAGATGATATAACATCATTATTCCTTTAATCTAAGTAAGGTTAAATAAGCAAAAATTTTAATGAATTTGGAATATATGAAAGTAATTTGATTTTCTTGTAAATCACATTTATTTATTCATTTCTCAAAATTTTTTGTTTGTTTGTTTGTTTTTTCACTATCTGTGCCTTCGTTATTTTAATTTCATATTAAAGATATGGGAATGAGCCAGACCTTTTACCTTAACCTAAAAAAAAAATCTTGTAATATAAAAATGAGCTAAGACCAACCTATGCATATGGCTGGTATTCCCTTTATGTGCTCTAACACCTGGCAAAATTATTCATTAATTCAACAGCCACATTTAAAAGCAACAGTTCAAAGGCCCATGAATGGTAGAATAACATGTTCAAAACTGAAGTGCACTTCAGCAGCAGCAGTGTCAGAGTTTATAGAAAGAACCATTTCCTGTGAGGTAGAGGGTTTGGGAGAGTGAGGAATCAGTTAGAAGAATCTCTACTTTGTAAACTTGTTCCTTCACCCTGCCCAGAGCCTTGCAGAGATTAACTGTCATGCATTTAACAAGAGGGAGGCATGCAGTGGGGAGAGTTTTCTACACTCTTCATAAAGAAATGTGTTCACTTCAGGAAGCGTGTTTCTGTGTGGAAGCACTGTGGACTTGAGCTTCAGGAGATGACATTTATTTCATAATAATTTATTTCTCTCCTGCAAAACTATGACATCATAAGGGGCCTCATGCAACACTTACTAAAGGCCATTGGCATCTTTCAGTGAGAATAAAATTTCCAGCTGACTGTAGTGGACAATTGAGGTTGTTTTTCCAGGGTTCAGAAATCACTCTCTCTTTCTCTTGCATTTTTTTTTCCCTTGGTGAGAGTATATTCCTCATATGATAAATCACTGGAAAGTGGACTCTCATTTACATCTTAAGACACTATCTCCAGAGGATGGAAGCAATTATTTCATAGCACCTTTCACCTTCTTCAGTCTATGAAATTTTAAATGCCTCCATCCATTAAGTGATTTTAAATTGATCTTCTCCCTTAACTCCCCAATCTTTCCTCTCAAGGTTATTCAATTATATGTGTTGCATTGGGTAATGTTCCATTAAGGGGTTTCACGTTTTTGATCCAGCAATACATGTAAGCCTTGGGTGAAGGAGAGGCTGCTGATGGTCTCCTGCTTTTATTTTGAGTTTTATTTTTGCTGTGCTAGCTTGTATAGCCAGTGAACTCTGGTCTTTTAAAAAATCTATTATTTTTTACTTATTATTTGAACTGTTTGTTTTATCCAGGAAAACAAGATACAAAAGGTGGGGTTTGTTTGGTATAAATTAAATATCTTGAGCATAATTAAAAAAAAAAAAAAAAAAAAAAGGAAGGATTAATTCCAGGTTAAATTTCCAGAAAGATATATCGTTAATTAATTCTACAAGTTTCTGAGTAGCATTAAAGGAGACACCGGCATCAAAGTTTCTCAATGCCCTCAAATCCCCACTGATCTCAGGATGAACAGCACTTACTTAACCATGAAACTCTGGAGTCACACTTCCACATATTCTACTTTGAAAACATGATCCTTAGTTTCAGTTTGCTGTTGTACTACAAGGAAAAAAGCTCTGTGTACAGAAGCATTGTATGCTTTCCTAAACACACCTAAACACCAGCTTTCTAACTGAGTGGGAGCAAAATCAGTTCACTGTCTTAAGACAATGTGCTGGATTCAAAATAGACAACCACATTTGCAGGAAGGTGAAACAGTATTCAGTTTCACATATGCATAGGGAGAAACTTATGGCCTCACTGTTTTCCCATTAATGTCCCAAATAATGATAATGGCTAACAGCATATAAAAGCAACTAAACATAAAGTCCTCTAGTTGCCTTAAGATGCCACTGCAGGTGCGACGTTTGGCACTGTGACTTATTCCAGATATCTATCACGTTCTTGTAAGTTGAATCACCATATGAAAAAAGTAATAAGAAATCTACTGTGGTAGGCGGGTCATGGAGCTTGCCTTAGGACAGGTGCTGGTCTAGGAACTCAACCAGTGTTGTATTGGTTATACATACATACCACCAATGTTATGGCTAGGCACCATATCCTATAATCCTATCATAGAAAGGCTTGGGTTGGAAGGGATCTTGAAGATCACCTAGTTCCAAACTCTCTTGCATGGGCATACTCCCATTAGATCAGGTTGCCAGGGCCTCATCCAGCCTGGCCTTGAACACTTCCAGGGATGGGGCATCCACAACTTCTCTGGGTGACCTGTTCCAGTGCCTCACCACCCTCTGACTGAAGAATTTCCACCTAACATCTAATCAAGATCTCCCCCTCTTTTAGTTTAAAATCATTTCCCCTTGTCCTATCATTATCTGCCCAAGTAAAAAGTTGCTTTCCATCTTTTATATACGCTCACCCACAGACCCCATTAGCATTGATGTAATGAAAGAAAATAAGGGCTACACTAGAAGATTAACAGGGCATAGATTCCAAGCATGTACTCTTTTTAGTTTGGACGGCAAATACTCTGCAATGTTATATTGTGTTACAGGTAGTTAAAATGATTGAACAGCTCTCCTCTCAACCATGATTATTACCTAAAGATGGAATCTAAGCGAGCACATGTATCCTTAACCTCAGTGGACTTTTAACTAGGTTGTCACTGACTTGACTTTATATGACCTGATTAAATGAATGCTGCATTTGGACCATGGAACCTACGTAACATGCACTCAGCTATTCAGTCCTTATTAGTTTGGGGATTCACAACTACAAATGTTAAAAGTGACTATAGAGGTCAGAGGCCAGAGGAGTACCATTTAGGTACTTCTAGGTTTTGACTCACATTAAGTGAACAAACAAACTGGTTTATAAACAAGCTGATTTCTTCCCTGTCAACTATTTGCAAGGCACTTTTGCCTATGGTGGAAATTAGACACAACAGATAAGAACACACATCCTCCCTCCAAATATTTTAGGTGACAGTTTGGCATCTTAGTGCATGCATTGCTCCATTAAAAGGAAGACCTAAATCGGCAAATGGTAAGCCAAGTGTTTGGAAGTTGAGCATATACTCAGGATATTATCCACAGTATATCAGAGGGATAGGAAAATTACCATCTTAAACCCTGCAGGTACATCTGTTTCAGTTTGTCTGTCATAGCCCATGTCTCACTGAAAGGACATTTTCTATATGCCACTTACATGAATAAATCCCATAATCATTTTGAAATTTACTTGGGAGAACAATTTCTAGTGACTTTTTGTTATATTAAATAAATTCCTAATATTGCCAATTTACATATTTACCTGATATTTTGTTCCTTATAATTTCTTCTTCTGTGTCAAACTCTGGTAATCTTCATTGAGCCTCAGCTGATACGCAAGTATTACTAGTTATTTAAAGCAAATCATAGATTCATTGATCCAGTGAGAATCGTATCTCACACAAAACAAGCTTAGGTTTCCCAGTAGCCAGTCATCATCCACAGTAATCTCTACCTGTGACAATTCACAGGGTCAGTACTTATGTGCCTGCTTCTCAAGCCATAATGGCACCATATTCATATGACGTTTTTACTTTTTTTTTTTCTTTTGGCCCTTTCTTGCAGCTGTTGGTTAGTAGCATTTTCCTCTCATTTTGTTCCATGCAACCTCTTTGCACTGAATCCCAGATGCATGTGAAATGGCCACAAAAGAACTATCTGGGTTAAATGAGTACTAAACAGGTTTAAAATTAGTGCTTATTGTTTGGAAGCAGATGCAAGCTTCAAACAAATGCAAAACATCAATGCAAATGCAAAAAGGAGGGCAATTTGAAAATCAGATCCTAAGTACTTGATTCTATAGGTTGTTTTTTCTAGTAGTAATACCCAGAACAGTTCTGTTAATGTAATGGAAACATATTGAATAACTCCTCTACCAGTATTTGTGTTTGCAGAGTTCATGAATCAGCAAAATAACTCAGGTTCTCTGCTATTCTCATTTTAATGAAGTTATCTCTACAAAGCGACTCTTTTAGAAGCTAGTAAACACTGCTGCACATCTCTACATTTTACAGAAATTATTATTAGCTTACATAGTTATTTTTGTTGTTTGTTTCTCTCTGACTTTTCCACTATTTTTCTGGATATGAAGGTTAGTCATATCCAGAATCGTGGTCCTGAACATCTACAGTGCCAATGTCTAATGAGTTCTATCTGTCCATACTAAATGCAAGTTGATGGCAGCCTATGACAGGAATGCTTATGCAGGATTTCTTCAAATACATCATTGCCAAAATGTTTTCTTTTTTCTGTATTTCCATTCCTTGTCCAGCTGTCCAACTTGAGACTAAACCAAGCAGTACTCTTGTGCCAGCATTTCAGGTAATGTCATGGAGAGGATTTGCTTTAGGCATAAGCAAAGCAGCAGCTTTCTAGCATGGCACATGAATAAAAGCAACAAAATCATGGCCTAAAGTGAGAGAAGGAAATCTCCTAAGTTCCACAGCTGTATCCTCATTCCTTTGCTGAGTCTGTGGAGACTCAGAGGCAGTGGCAGAGCGCTGCTCTTGCATGCTATTCTTGCACTAAATACAAGATGCCAAGATAAAGTGAGTATCCTGACTTAAGAACCAGAAAACCAAGGTTTTATTGCTGTGCTCTGTTTTGTGCTTGTCTTTTCCTCTGTCATGTTGCTGATGCTGAGGGTGGTAGAGCAGGGAGGGAGACATGGGAAGACGGGTTGTGCAAGCTGACCATGGCATCCCCCTTCAAGTTGCCTGGGGACACTTCATAGTGCCTAAACTAAAGAGCAGGCACTCTTGCCCAGGGTTGACAACGTAGCTGGATACAGGCACAGAGTAAGACTGGCTGAATAGACACTGGGGCCATGGCTGTTTGCATCAGGGGCAGAAATACTGACTCAGCCTCAGTTCCCCAAATCTGGAAGGAAATTTGAAAATTTTCAGCCCTCAGATGCATGCAGTTTGGCTTCAGCCTTATGAAGCCTTAAACTGGCTCTAAGTATTGGCCAGCAATAGAACCTGAAAACATCATGGTGCACATAAGGCAGAGACCATCCAGAGCACGATTTCTGGAACTTCAAGTTGTTTTGGAAACAATAGATGAAATGTAAACTCTGCTAAGTGGCATTCACTGACAATATGCTTCAGCTGTGACTCAGTGGATTGTCTTCTGGGCCCTATGTGTCATATGCTTTCTGTATAGGAAGTAGTTACAAAAAGTACTCTGCATGGAGGAATAAACAGCTTTCAGGTAGCATTAGACAACCAGCCTACTTTGCTCACTACAACAGACTTACAAAAAGTTGTGTCCTGCAAGACTCCATGATTATCTACCCAGAAAGGTAGATTTTTCATTTGTATTATAGTTGAAGCATTGTGCTGAGATGGCAATGAACTTTCCACATTTGTCTATAAAATGCACTGAAAATCTGTCAGCATGCCAATTAAAATAGCAGTGATTTTGATGTAGATATCCAACCACTAAAATCAGAGCAGGGGACAACAGCTAGTTTCAGAAATGGTTCTGAACATATATTAGGTGTAACAGCTTTTAGGAGGGATTTTGATTTAATGACAGCATTTTGGGGGAAACAAACAAAACAAACAAACAAACAAACAAACAAACAAAAAACAGTGGAAAACCACTGGGAAGAAATGGCCATTATTTCCCAAAGTGTTGTTGCCAGAAGCCTCATGTGGCTTACAGTTGTCAGCAGATGCTCACTGGGATTCATTTTCAATGCCAACCACATCCGCTTCTCGGCTTTATCCATGTCACTACTACAACTCTCTGTGGTAACTCTAATATTACCTCTGTTGCCTGCTCATTTAAGTTCTTTCAAATGGGATAGAAACTATATTTTGTGTCATTTTAACTGTTTATTAGTTTATAAATGCTACATTTTTGCATGTATTCTCTTTTTTTCTGTATTGGTAAATATCAGATCTGTGAATAGAAGTGGAAGCAAAAGGAAGAGACTGCACTTTTCTTAAAATATGTCTAGTACTTGAATAAAATAAACATATTTGCCAGGATGCCTTATGCTCACTTAACCTACATGATACACAACAGATAGTTCTTCAGCCTATACAAATGACCCTTTACAAATACTCTATCTATCTATCTATCTATCTATTTATCCATCCGCACACATATGCATACATAGAGAGAAAGAGATATTCTGTTTGCAGATATTGCAGATATTCTGGTTGCAAAAGTAAAAACACATAGAAAGGGAATCAGAAGAAAAAATACAGGATATGGAAAAGTTACTGTTTAAAAATACATTTAAAATCTTTTTAAATAAAGCATCCGTCATATTTTGAGACAAAGAAATCCAGGCAGGTAAAAAAACCTATAACCATAACTAGAGAAAGCAGATAAATATTAATATAAGCATTATTTTTTATTTTATCATTATCATTATTATTATTAAAGAACTGTTGATGAGTAAGATCTTAATTCAGTGTATCGCAAGCACAGACGTATTTCCCATTATCACCAAAAAACTACAATTGTCGGATTTCTGAGTATTGAGATGAGTGTGTTGCATAAAGAAACATTAACTAAAACAACTATAAAAGAAAGAAGAGCAAGAGAAGCAAATTAAAATAGTAGCCTTTCAGACATTATCATGAATAAATTTATTTAAAAAAAAATGTGAAATTAGAAGTGATTCTACTTGGATAACTGGAGAAGGTCACAGACCTATTTTTTTTCCTCCATTTTTAGCAGTATGAAATAGAAAAAATGAAGTATAAAATTCAAAAGAAAAAAAAAACTCCCCTCATTCTTTCCAAATCCCCTGCAGTTTTTCACTGGAGAATGATTTTGACATAGTGCTAGTCATAGAAATGTGTCAACACCATTACAGTGTCCTATTGAAGAGCTTTATGTGTATTTTAATGAAAGGAATAATGAATGGCTAAATGCACCTTCCCTACTTTATTGTTTTGTAACAGCGAAACGAATGTGCTCAGAAGTAGCTTTTAAGGTTCCATTTGTATCTGGTCCTTGCCTACAATTTGTTGTTACCTGCTGGCAAGTCACCCGCCCCTGGAGACAGTCTGTAAGCCAGGCCCGTGCTTGAACCTGAAAGCTTTTTGTGCAGCTGGGCTTGAGCAGCATCTAGGTAGTTATCACCAATAGCTGAGGCCTCTGGTGTGCTGACCTGTGGTGGTGGACTTGTACTGTGGAACTCCACAGTCCAGCAATAAACCTGTAAAAGCAGTGGACCCTTTGGGTCTACACAGCAACCTACGTGTGCTGTAACAGAATACGGCTTTTATAGAAAATCTGGCTTGCTCCCTAGGTCTTTAGGGAGTTACAAGACATCAGATCAAGGAATATGAACCTTACAGAAGTGCTTTCTTATGTACCGTTACCCACAGAGACCTCTTGGAAGTATTTTAGCTCCCAGTGCTGGAGAAAAGCACAACAGAAACAAAGTTTGCGACCAATATTTTTTAACCTAAAGTTACATGAGCTAGACTTCTGTGCTGTGGGTAAGTCTCCTTATGAGAAACCACATCATCAGCAACAAGATTTAGAAGTTGGGGCAAGGGAAATAGATTGTGAGAGGAAAAACAAGAGACAACAAGCAAAATTCTGACAGAATGTAAGGAAAATAATTGTCACGGAGGGAGCGGGTAAGCACTGGGAGACATGCCTGTGGAATCTCCACCTTGCAGATACTCAACAGTCTGCTGGACATGTCCCTGAGCAACAATGTCTAACCACGAAGATGAGCCTGCTTTGATCTTGAGGTTCACCATATAGCCTCCATAAGTTGTTGTCAACATGAGTTATCATTCCGGATAATGAGAGTACAGTGGAACAGCATGCAACGAGGTTGTTATTTGCACTGCTCATCCGTGTGGGGAAAATGGCACACAAAACTTAATGATAGCAGAACATTTGTTATTTCTCCTCAGGTCTTAAAAAGTAAATACAGAAAAACTGGCTGGAATGCTCTCTTTCAGGACCCAGATATGCCCAGAAATATTTGGAAAAGGTGAATAAATATTACAGAGGCAAAGACATACATTGTGAGTGCTGCCTGGATTAATATACTCAACATTTAGCATTGGGCTCAGTGATACAAGATTCATGACACTGAGGATGAAATTGGGATTTGGCATATTCCTGCAGTACAATAACATAACCAATGTAAGTGAATCACCATACATTGAGTTTCTTCATTTTGCTCACTCCGGTTTAATTCAGGCATCATTTAATTTGTGAATTCACTTTCTGAAGGCACTAATTTAATTGAAAGCACTGAGGGAGGGCTTGTCCATGTTACAAGCACAAGTTTATAGAGTTCAGGCTGGACTGAAAATATGAATGCTCAAAACTGTTGATCTTCATAGAGGCACTTCAGCTGAGAGACAGCTAACATAGCAACACCAAGTTGAAAATGAGCCAGCAATGTGACTTTGCACTCTCCCAACACTGCTGCAGTAGCCTGACTATAGGAGCAGTACCAGGCATTAGGGCACCTGCTAACATATGCTTGTCTGTTCACAGATTATAACACACAGCTGTAGGGGAGAAATAAAATGCTCTGTGAAGAGAAACGTTTTCCCAAAGTAGTACTATTTCTCATTTAAGACAGTGAAAAGATACACCAAGAAAATAACTCTCAGAATATTAAATACATGCAGATAAACTGGGAAGTCTAGCATATGTGTATCTAAACATTGGCAGACAACACCAAAGAAGTTGCTTATAAAGGTTCTGAAACATCAGAATCATTACCCAAAAAAAAAAAAAAAAAAAAAAAGGCACTAGGAGACAGGCTTTGGCATGACAGCTCTTTTCGTAACTAATGATGCTAATTCATTTATACAAGCCACTTTACCTTAAGAATCTTAATAAAAATGATATTATTCTTCACAAAAAGGTTTGTGTAGCCATGCAGACAAGCCAGTCTTGAAATCAAGATTTTCCTCAGATCATCCAAGCAATGTTAATTGCTATAAGGTCTGAATCATTAGGTATACTATATTTGGCTTCTTTATTCATAGCGAATAGAAGAACATTGGAATGCTTTCAAAGACCTAAACAGTCCATTTTCTCTACTTCAGTCACCACTTACACACTCTTCACTTAAATATAAGAAACTAATGAAAACTACAAAACAGGAGGGATTGCTATTTAAATAACCATACACTACTGTATGTGTATACAGTTCCTGATGCTGCAGTTCTGGAGAGGACTGTACAGTCTGCCTTGGACAGATTATTAACTCATGCTGACCTAGAACAAAACTCACCCCCAAATTTACTTAGATGAAAACCGATCTTAATATATTTAAAAAAATAATCTACACATACTTATATTTAATTCTGATATAATTTCGTACTGTATAGGAAAAGTGAGCAGACACATAGCATGGTAACCACTTGAACATATTATAATTGATTAACAAGAAGCACAGGTAACTAAACAAACAAACAGACAAACAAAAACTAACAAAAAAGGAAATTAAGAATTAAGTTTGGTGGGTTTTTTTGTGTTTTTTTTTTTTTTTTTTTTTAAAAAAAGGCAACAGCAGCATGGTTAGATGTCAGGTTTCAAGACTGTATTTGCATCAAGGATGTGTCCTTTGGAGAATGGAATTCAAATCCAGTTGAAGCCAATGGCTAAATTTACCAGAAGTAAAAGATGGAATGGGAATTAGAAAATCTGAGAGGGAATTTGAGGAACAGATATAGAAAGACACACAAACACAAAATAACACATTATGTAAATACCTGTGAGGCAGGATGATTTTGAGAAAATCAGTGATTCTACTGGGTTCTCAGGGAATAAAAGGAGCAATGAATGGGGATGAAGACACTGCGGAGCTGTTAAATATTTTCTTTGCTTCAAGCTTGTAAGAGAAAATACCTGTTGTTCTCATGACATAAAGAAGAGGCACTGTAAGAAAATAAAGCTTTTGAGATTTTCTTTCAGAGCTTTTAAAACTAAATACTTTAATCAGTCTTGAGCCACCAAAGACCCAAGACTTGATTCATGATGTATAACAGAATTAGCGGTGATTAATTGCTGCTTCATCACCTCTCTCAAGAAAAAGTAGTCCAAACTTGAGACCCTTACAGCTTTGATCTAAGGGTCCCTGAATATTTTGCAAGGAAATTTCATGGTCCTGCCTTTCTGAGACCTCCACTACATACCTGTGCTTTTTAAGAGAAGATAAACTTGTCCCTTGATCACCCCTCACAGATCTCTTGCTGCTTCTTCTACCTGCACAACCTGTCACGGACTACTCGACGACAGACTTTGAGGCAATAAGAGCCACTGGGACTGAGGTTAGACCATTAAGGAAATGTCTCTGTTCTTCTGATATATCAAGGGGAAGCTCTATTTCTGTAGAGCTTGTCTGATTGACTGACACTAGGATGAGTTTTCAGCCCATGAGGGAGACATCATGAGATTTTTTGAGACAAAAGCAGTTCAGAAAAATATGTAGACTGAGGGACGCCTACTCGGTATCAGACTTATCTTCTGAACCATCTCATGTGACTGATCAGGGATTTTAGCAATTCTGAATCTGGCACGTCCATTCCAGATTAGGCTATGCAAACCCCTGCCCTCTCTGTGTTTTCAGCTCAATTCATTCTAATGTAGATTTAAACTAAAAAAGGTAGGGTCCTGTTTTTTATTGAATAAACTGACCCCGTTTATTCTTTGTCTGTGTTGGATTGGTGCAAGGAGGAGCTCCCATCTCCCTTGATATCACTGAGAGAGGAGAGTGATGAGTTCCTCTCAGGTGGCTGAATCCCACTGCAAAGTCAGCTCCCACCATAGCATACCAAATGCTGAACAAAATCATTTTTATTTTATTAATGTGTACCCCTGCTTGGGTCTCCTTCTTTTTGGTTTGTAAATAGGTGATGGCTAGAAGTTCATTACTACTCTGTCAGACAGAGGGAGAAAGTATTTGGAGTTCAGTATGGTTTGAACTGTGTCATCTCATTTATGCCACCAGCATGTCTGCTTGCTCTTGTGAGTCTGGTCATTTAGGGATTCTTTCAAAGAAAGAATTCTTTCTTTGAAAGAATCCCTAAATCCCTGAAGAATCCCTGAGCCTGGCAGCACAGTCTCCCTTGAACTTATGTTCAAGTATTTCACCTCTTCCTCCTCTTCGCTAAACAAACAGCCAGTGCTTGTATCATCAGGGAACACGATGTAACAGTTGTGTACCCACTATGTGAACCCTCTTACCTTTGACTGGCAACGCATGCAAATCTGATGTCCTGGTTTTTTTTTTCAGTATAAATTTTATTACTTTTAGATGCCAGATTTTTTTTTAAGAGTTGCATTTAGAACACCTCCATGAAGGTGTTCACGACCAGGTTAGATGAGGCCCTGGGCAACCTGATCTGGTGGGTGGCATCCCTGCCCATGGCAGGGGGGTTGGAACTAGATGATCTTTAAGGTCCCTTCCAACCCAAGCCATTCTATGATTCTGTGATTATAACAAGATTGTGTGAAGCACATTGACACACATGTAGTGTGTATCACAAAGTGTGTAGCACATTGATAGGCATGACTGTTACAGAAATAGACATTAATGGAAGCCTATATAAAGTAACAAAATAATTTCACTCTGTAGTCTGAATAGCTCAAAGGTCCTACAAGAACATTCAGAAGTTAAAGACAGTGACAATTAAGTTTTCACTTCACCATAACTTGCATTTTAGTGAAGAAATAAGTTTCTGATCCCTTCTTCGTCACTGATGCTGCTTCTGTTCACTGTCTTCTGCTATTCTGGAGACTTTTAAGTTATGGACATCTTTGTTTCCTCACATCAAATGACAGCTTCAAGAAGCAGTTTATGAATTGGCAGTGAGAGTAAATCATACCAAATACCACCAGGCCTCATTCTAGTTCTGGTGGAAACAAGCTGCTAGATCTTGATTTCTCAGTTCTGAGCTTTGGCAATGTTACTTACCAGGACAGATGGTAGTTCCTTCCTTCCATAGAGTTTCTCATGGCCATTGGCTTCTGGGGATACCTGATTTAATGTGTAATGCTTCAGAAATATCTTTACTTTTGGAAGTGTGGTTTAGAGTTGAAAATTAGCCCTTTTTTTTTTCTTTTTTTTTTTTTTTCTGCTGTGTGTTGTTGAAATTGCCAGGGTTGGGACCAGATAAAGTAGAGAGCACAGCCTAAAAAACAGACTTTAAAAACTCCATTTGTAACAGAAAGAAGCCTGAAATACTATTCTAGTAAGCAAGTAAATCAATAAATAATAAAAATAATGCTTACAAGGTTATAAATAGGCTTCAAAGTAAACACTCCATTAAGATGAATGGTACAGTTTGCACTCCTCTTAGAACTATTGATTCAGTCTGGATGCCTGTAGATTCATGAAAATAGCACTGCAGCATCCACATTTTAGAAGGTTTTCTTTCTACCAAGAAGTCATATCTTTCAAAACAAAAAAGAGTTTTAAATGGTCCAAGGCAATTTTCAGAAGTTGCTGAATATATTTTTAGCTTTATGTTATTAAATAGTGAGGATTTTATTCCCTGTATTAAGATTCTGCCACTTAAGTAATAGTTACTGGACATAAAAAAAATAAATATTAAATTAATATGGAAGAAAAAAAGTGCTCCTATTTAACAGTACATTCTTACACTATTAGAGGGCACCTCTAATAGCAGATTTGAGAATATTCTGTTGTTGACAGGCATTTATACATTCATTTTTATATATACAACCCCTTTCTTATTTATGTTACTTGTGGAATATCTGAATCCATCCAACAGATGTCTCTTGATAGATCAATTTTTAACAAGATAGAAACTTGTATCTCAAAAGCTCATTTAAAAACGTGGTAGTTTTCTGTTTGTAAGTTTTTAATTTGGTATTACACATGAAAGTACTATCTCTTAGAAACAGAGTTCCAGATGAGACAGTTTTCAGTTAGCCAAATGGTTCACATTAGTGATTTTCACTGTGGACCTAAAGACAGGTAAGATGAATACAGCCATGCCATTCTGTCATTGCCTAGAAGAATGCCTTCCAGTTGCAAGTTCCTTTTTGGTCATTCAGAATCCTCTCTACCAGCAATAAAAAGATGTCAATGATAGGGTATAGATACTAATTTCCAAAAAGACTTTTCTCACAAAACACGAACTTCAAGAGTTGATTGAACCTCCTTTATATTTTCTAATGAAAGTATACTCCTTTTGAACATTAGAGTTCTTAATGGAGATGAGTTCTGAAGTGACATAATATATTATTAAGTCAACAATTTCTTTCTGTGCTAGACCATCTCTCCTTATAATTTGATCACAGTGGAATTTTATTCGTCATCTAAATTTTATGTAGATATACAATGAGAGTCTTCAAAGAACCAGTATGTCTTTTTTTTTTTTTTTTTTACTTCAAAAAATTTGAGATTGTCCATAAGGAAGATACAATTGGTGATAACTTCCTACAAAATGAAATCCAGCTAGAGATCCCTTGAACTGGACAATAATTACAAGACATTTCAGCTCACCACCTTCTGAGACCTCCTGATGATTGCTTAGGTTGTGGTTGTAAGGATGGGGATGTGTGTCTTTCACACGGAACTAAATAAACTCCCACAGCAGCTGGAATATTTTGTAATGTCTCATGTTCTCAATGGTTTCCAGAAGCACGCTATTGTCAGGTTTCTCTGCCTTGCTCTATCTGTCCTCCTGTAAGCTGTATCAGTCCTAAATTTCATCTCTCTTTTTGCATGTAGTGGTGTCTCCTGTTAGAGTGAGTATATATCTTACCTGGTGTCACCAGTGTTATCACAAAATCCACATGGCTCAAACACATGCTTCATCGTTTCATGATGACCTGTGTTTTTAGTTTTGATTGTCATCATTACTCTTCCATATGTGATAGATTCAGTGGATCTTACTCAAAGAGGAGACTGATTAAAAATATTAAGCATTGAAGCCAAAGCAATGCAGTCTTAGACAGGAGTGGGAGTGCCATACCAGTGAACCGTAAGGAACATAAGACCACTCCTTTCTGCTACAAAACAGATAGGCTTGAGCTAAGTGCTAAACCACTGGTTTAGATTTCTATTGGTAGTCATCCAGCATTCACAAGAATACAGTTGTATCTCGAGCAGCAATCAAAACTAGAGGTCTGTAAACTTTCTCTTTACTAATTCACAGAGCACCCAAGCAGCATTCACAGTGTGTTTGTGGTTGGAGCTGAGCCGTTATGACCTAATTTAATTTTAAAACTGGTTGTCTTTAAATACGGTATCTTGATCACTTCTCTTATAGAATTTCTCTTTGAAAAATATATCTCAAGGAACCCTTCTCTTCTTTATAAATCCCACCAAATATTTTGGTTTAAAGCCAATGCTTGGATTTTTCCTGTTTTGAAATAGGTTAAGACAAATTCTAAGACATAATTTATAGTCAGAATATTTTATTTAGCTCATTCACTCTATATTTCCTCTATTTATATATGAGTAAACTTACCAGACCTAAAAAAGACGTCTTTGGTTTGCAAGTCTTAAAGAATTATAACTATGAATTTAGCCTTATGAAAGACTCATTGTCTTTAATCTGCTCTAGAATTTAGATACTGGGGAGAAACAGCCTTGCTTACTTATATGGACTGCCTTGCTAGCAATACACTGGAGAATGTTCCTGTGACATTTAGAGAACTATATCATATTGCATGTCAATGTCTGTCCAGAATCCTGTAATCTGTCATATGGGGTCCATGATCCCCAATTGTGTGAATTGAGTGTTTCTCCTTATCAATTCTGATGAGTTCTGATGACTTAGATGCACAGTATCATCATTAATATAAGGCAAATGCCTTCCTTTGTGAAAATAGCTCTGGCATAGGAAGAATAGAATTAGATGCACCATAATATTTTCAACATACACACACACACACAAAAAAAAAAAAAAAAAGAGGGTTTGCTTCCTTAATCTATTATATCTGAATCTCCATTTCTGTCCCAACAAGTTTTTTTAAAAACTTATACTGCTTATGCTCTGTTTTATGGAGCAGAGCAGCTCCTGCTCATCTGCCTGGTAAAGGCAGACCGTACTGGAGAACAGGGCAAGCAGACCTTTGGCATGAAGCTCTCTGGGACTGAGAAATCTCCATAGCTTAGTGGAAAGCATGGCAGATCTTCCTGGTAGAAGAATGAGGAAAAACTTTGTAAGAAATCTTCATGAAGATGTCTTTCCTCTAGGGACACGCTTGCAGTTTTCTCAACTTCTGACTATTTTTAAAAGAATGTTGATAAGGAATTTATTATGGGGATCATGTAGATATGAACATTGTGTTCTGCTAATGGAACTTCAAGGATGTTGTTTTGCATCTTGTCTAAGAGGACAAATACATCAACTTTATAATATACTCAATCTGTAAAAGCATTTGTCCTTAAAACTCCGGTCTCCTCACAAAGACAGGTCTCTCGTTAATGGAATCAATTAGTAGAGTTCAACATACCAGCAAATGAGAGCAAACAAAGCCAACAAAATCCTCTTTTGCTTTAGGTTTTTATTTTTAATGCAACCTGTTGGTTCTTGCCTTTCAGACCCATCTCCCTTTACTTGCTGTGTGTTTCACTGCCATTATGTCTAAATTAATGATGTATTTGGCAGTCAGACAACTGATCCAGTTGGCTGCAATGTCACAGCTTGAAAATACTCATCAGTCCTGCAGCCTACTCATTTTTTATGACTGACATTAACACAACCATTCAACAGCATGCATGCTCCTGCTCTCCCCACACACTCCTTCGCACACAAACAAGAGCTTTTACATTCATGTGGTGAATATATAGTCATGCTCAGTGAGTACGGGGAGCTCCACTGCAGATGAGCGGAGAGAGAATCCTTGCAGCTGGCTCTGGGAGCGCAGGCTACAAGTTACACAATCCTTTCTAGAACAAGACAAGATACATTTTCAGAGGGGGAGCTTTCTTAAGTGGGGATCCTAGCATAATTGTATTTCTAACAACTTGGCTGTAGCAAGAAAAGAGAAAAAAACAAAGCTATTCATACCTGAGTCTATGGCACTGACTCAAAAATAAAAAGATTCACATGCCTTGCAATGCTAAAATGGGCATCTCTCTCTCCCACCATATAGATTATTAATGACAATTACCAGGATAGACTCCTGAGAAATTCCATCCAGTTCAGCCTTCCATTTTGACAGTGAATCACCACTAACTACTCTATAAGAATAGTTTTCAAAATCATTTTGTAAACACCCTTTTTTTTGTCTCTATATACATACATATTGTTTATGTAAATGTCATGTGAGACAGCATCAGAAGCTTTACTAACATCAAGAAAAATAGCATGTTGTTTCTCTTCAGTCAACAAGGTTGGTTATCCAATTTGAAAAGGAGATCAGACTTGTAAGATATGATTTGTTGTTGGTAAATCCATGGTGACTGTATACCATTTCCTTACCTTTCGGTTGCTTACTAATATTTCGTTGATTAATCATTATTGTTTTAGAAACTGAAATTAGTCAAGTGGTCTATAAATTTCTCCACACCTTGTGTTTTTCAAAGATAGAAACCCTTGTCCAGAGCCAATTTCTTGGCAGTTCATTCATCCTTCCCAAGTTCTCAAAGATGCCTGAGAACCCATAAGATTTCATCAGTCAGTTCTTTAAGTACCTCCAGAGAAAATTCATCAGGCTTTCATAATTGAAAATCTCTCATTTCTGTTCCTCCTCTTTTAGAGGCTGAGATTTTGCTTACTTTTTTTTTTTGCAGCTGGAGCTAGGTGTATTAGTTCCCACCTCAAAACTGACATCTTTAACGAAGTAGAAAAATTTCCTTCAGTTATTTTCCTAGAATCTTTAATACTTAAGCACTGATATCATAGGCAGGAAAGCTAAATGTATTTTGCCCTAGGCCAAGTGGAAACATCTTGGAAAATGAACAAATTTTCCCTTTTAAATTCCTTATTCTTCATTCTGCAGTTATTTTTTCTTGAGCTTTTAGTTTGGCTACGCATTTGCAACAGTATTTTCAGGAATATTAAATTCTAATTAGTCTCAAAATCACACTTTGGCTTACAAGTAAAAGAATTTCTTTTCTTTTTTTTTTTTCCCAGCAAATAATATGTTGATTGTTAAAGTACTCACAGCACAACTCTTATCTGTATATCAATAGGATGATGTCCAGTCAATTGGCTTAAGAACAGTGGTATCATCTGAACCAGTAAGTCTAAAACAATTCAATAATACTACAGGAATGTAACAGATTAAGGACTATGAATATCTTTCTCTGATATATCTACTATTAGATTCTTTTAGATGTATAATTGATTGGATTCCACCAATATGCCAATTCCTTTTACATTGTTAGCAACAAAATCTCATCAAATATTCTTCGCTTCAGGAATGCTGCAATACTAAACATCTCACAGAGAGAGTGAGAAGTTCTCTGAAAACTCATTCACAAGACGAGAAGTCTGAGAATAGCAAATGAGACCACCCATGCTTCATACTCAAGTTTGAGAGCTCTGCAACAACAAGGCTTACTTTCTTACTTTAAACCTTTTATTGCCATTGAGAGTTGCTATGCAAATCAGGGCTTACACAGGAGAAGCAGAAACTAATATGAGAATTAAATGTATTGGTTCTAAGACAATCTTTCTGACTTTACATGCCTGATCATTTAGAATGATATCAAAATTAAAATTATGCATGTGAACCAGAGGTAGTCTGTGTTAAATGTCTGAAAGTTTCTCTAATTGCAAAAGACATCACCAACCTTTCTGATTCACATAATAGATGTATTCTTTGCAGGCCTCTGGAAGAAATATTTCAGCCTTCTTGTAAAACATAATTATTTTGTTCACTTTGAGATTTGTCAATATCTGTTTTCAATTCTTCTATAACTAATCATGCTTTTCAAAATAAGCTGATTTTCATAAGATCAGGGAACCTCCTTGAAGTAAGTTTTTCTGGGTAAACAACTGTTGAGAATAGAAATGCAAAAGATCTGGCAGCTATTGAAAAAGGTGACATGAAAAACACAAGAGCAAACTATGCCAGCATGGAAGAAAGTAGGAAGCAGAGCAAGATGAAAATTGAAATTCTTTGAAAATCAAAAGACAAGTAGGAAAAACAATATATGACAGGTTATTACTGAACACCTTTTATATTTCACTCCTAGCAATGATTTACCCACCTACCACTGAAACTGATTAGCAAGCATGGAGGCAGTAACCTGTAGCAGTGCAACAGTAATGAACAATAAGGAGTTCTTTCCACCACTTCAGTAAGACAAATTAGAGCGCCTCCATCTATACCGATAGGATGTGTATAATGAGAAAATGTAACAATGGAGGGTAAAATAAGAAATATTAAATTGCAAAATGAATTAATACCAGCTAAGGACATTAAAGTCAATAAGGACATGTATTTTAAATCAGAAGATAAAAGAAAATAAAAGATCATCATATAAGATAAAAGAAAATTAAGATAATAGGGGAGAAGAGCAAATAACAGACACTAAGAAAGGTGAAACTTCCGATATTTATTTCCTTTCAGTCTTCACACACACACACACACAAAAGATTAACTGAGTTAATTTAGAAAGAAAACAGTATAGAGGCCAGAACAAAGGAGTAGGTTAAGTATTATTTAGCTATTACAAATGTACTTAAGTTAGTGGGTCCTGCTGAAATTCACCACTGAGCACATAAAGAACCAGCTAAAGCAATATTTAGGACACTAGATCTACCTTTGACAACTTGAGGAGCTTTGGAAAGGACTCAAAAGCCTGCAGAGGAGTCAGCCTAGTACCTATCACAAAAAGGAGGTAGTAGGAACATAGTCTAATTCAGCATCAAAAGCAGTATTAGGCAAGGAATTAAATAATAAATGTATAAGCATCTTGAGGATATTAAGGTGATTAAAACTGCCACCATAGATTTGTCAAGAGTAAATCATGTCAAATCAATCCACCCTCTTCTTTCAGAAGGACAACTGCTCTGTTGATTGAACAAGACACTAATACCTGTGATATACCCATATATTGGTAAGGATTCTGAGTTTGTTCTGCATATCTTGGTATATACAATTCACAGAAATACAGTCTAGAGAAAATCACCATCAAATAGATGCAAAACTGGCTGAAAAAAAAATAGATTTAAACCACAACCGTCTAAAATGCATTGTCAGCATTGGAATGCTTTGAGCAGGATTCTGCACTGAATTAACCTAGACGGAGTTTGATTCAAAGTGTTCATGAATGATTTGGGTGACAGAACAGAGAATACACTTAAGACATTTGTGGTGACATAATGATAAACAAACAAGGGAAGACCGTATATCAGAAATCTAATTGATCTTGATACATTGGACATCAAACTTAACAATTCAATAAAGATAAATGCAGAGGACTACACCAAAAAGAGACCTCAGATACACACTTACAAAATGAAAAACTGAAGAGGCAGCAATCTATCTGAAAGGGACCTGCTGTTACAGCAGTTTCCTGACTGAATATAAGTTGTAACAATTGGCGGGGGGGGGGTGTGGGGGGAGAGAGAGGAAAAAAAAAAGCATATCTAATTCTGGATGAAATTCAGAGGAGTGTCGGAGGTAAAAAACACAATGCACTAATTCTGCTCCACCTCCATTCAGTCAGGCATCCACTGCACCATGATGCTTTATACAAAACACAGTTTAAGGGCAAGACAGCAGACAAAGCAATGAGAAAGGTGAATGTTTTACAAATACCAGAAAAATCTGAATGAAAGAATAAAGCTAAGGAGGAGACACAGAAATCCTTCAATATGCAAAAGTAGGGAGAAGTAGCTCTGTGATGGGTAAACAGAGGCAGCTGTGGCAGACTGCTGGAGGCAGCTAAATTGCTGTGGGTTTGCTGTTCACAGTGCTGTGCCAGAGACCTAGAAAGAAAAGGGTGGCAACTGCTGTTGTTGTTGCCAAGAAAAGGAGAGTTGGAGCTATTCTGCAAAGAAAGATGAGACCCCCAGAAGCAAGGGATCCACTCTCCAGGATTGGGACAGGGGCACCATAGCTGATTTTCTACATCTTTCTGCTTGTAAATATGGTCTGGCTTCAGTCTCTCACCTGGAAGGTTGACTGATCTTCAATTTTCCATCATGTCTGCGCTTCTGAGAGGCTTTGAGCTGCACTGTAATAAGGCAATTTTGGAACGCATGGAAAGCAGTTCTTGATGCCTACCCAGGGAAAGATAATGAGAATTCAGTAGCTTTACAGCAGAATGGGTTTAAACATTATAGAAAATATATATTAGCATCTATAAGTAGGTGTGTTTGTTGTCTCTTTGGGAAGGAAGACAAAAAATGACCTGAGGACTCTTTCTATCTTTACATTTCTGATTAATAACATTTCACTATGTCTCCAGTTCTTACCAGGTAAAACTGTGAAAGCAGCACATTGCACTATGTGGTGTTGCTGACTTTCAGAGCTCCTTTTCACAGCTCTGGGACAAATGACTGGTAGGATAAAGTTCACTATCATTTTTAGCTAGGATTATATGGTGTGTGACACCAGCCCATAGAAATTGTTTCTGGCTTCGCTCTCTGGCATCAGTGAGCAAGTGCTAAGTCATACATCTGTTTGGGAATGCAATCACATTATTATCTCCTGACAGAGAACATAATCAACTAATTTCAGCCTTGGTATAAATGGATAACCATTTATTATAAATGGATAACCATTCTCTGTTACCCTCTGAAGAAGCCTCCTTGTCTCCATTACTGCCATATAGGTAAATTAAACTCCTCAATTTATGTTCTCCAAATTAGTTAAAATAATTTAAAATAGATGGAGTTAACCGTTTGGAAGTTATTTCTCAATAACTAAGCTATTAGTAATCATTCCTAGGGCTCTTTATAATCAATGCTGGATTGTTTCTCAGTGAATATGCACATCTCCTTGCTATTACTTCAATGGAGTAATACTGAGTTAAACCAACTGAGGATTTGGCCCACAATATCTCAAGGGTACTTCCTTTTAATTTAGCAATAATTACACCCTAGGCTAATGTACTAGAAGGTCTTTGGCCTTTGAATTAATGAAATAATACCAACATGGCCCTCAGAATCAATTTATTCAGCAAAGAGGAAAATTATTACTTCACAAACAGGAAGTAACCTCAATTTATTATAATAAACTTCATTGTGTATATAAAAAGGGAAAAAAAAAAAAGGGGGGGGGAGATGAACAAGTAGGAAGATAATTTTTAATATTATTTTCTATGGTTCTTATCTCCCTTTTTTTCTGATAACCCAAACCAAAAGTATAAACCGGGGGCACATGCACACATTTACACACACAAACAGATTAAATGAGTCCCAGCTCCATCAACTACTAAAGGCCTCATAGAGTTATTAAAAATGCTACAAAGGGATGAGAAGAAATATAAGTCCTGCTGTCCATGGGAAGGAATACATCTAAGTCTATATTAATAATATAGCCTGAGAATGTACGTGTTCCATCCTCCCAGTGAATTTGTAGAGAAGCTGAACTTGCCGTTTTAGCATAAGGACCTAAAGAACAAGAGCAGCTCCTCTGTTCTAAAGTTCTTAAGGAAAATTGTTTCATCGCCCTTTCCCATATCTAATTTTTACAGAAGAGACCTGCCAGGAGGAACAAGCAGAGTAAAATAATATTGTCCTTATTTCTCATTTTCTTACACCAAACTGATTTTACTATATGACTATCACACAATTGAACACATATCAGCTTAGAGTTTACACAAAGAGAAACAGGTTCTGTCAAAACCAAAGGAAAAGTACCTGAGTCTTACTCACTAAACACTATATCAAAAAGGAGAGTTCCAGGAAATGGATTTTTAACTTTTTGATCAAGTAAAGTGCTTTATACACTAAGTTATACACATAACCCTAAGATGTTTGTTTCTAATTTACTTCTGTTCACATCTGAATTGCTCATTATAGGCTTTTATAGAAAAATTGTAAAAGGAGAATTTTGTCCAAAGAGTTACATAATTAAGTGGTATTTCCCTATTCTATATGAAAATGTTTACAACACTTCCAAAGAATAATTTTTGAAGACTCCAACTGAATGAATTTTGAAAATATGGCAACTAGTGTTGATTTGTATCACTAGACCATCAAACTGACACAACACTGTTATTACAAATAATATTTGGATTCTCATAAGACATAAAATCATGCCATTGAAAGGAAGTGAATAAGGGATTAGTACACGAGCTATAGGAGTTTGAAATTTTCTGGAGGGATGAATTTATACGCCTTTTTGAAGAGGACTGGGTTATGTGATAATTTTGCTTTACAGGCTTGCTAAATTTGTGGTTTCACATCTTAATATATACTTGGGTAAAAATAAACTATTCCAGCTGATTTTTTTCACTTGGTTTTGAATTTAGAGAAATCTGGGTAATGGTAGAAAAGAGGACAGATCAATCCTACAAATATTACAACCAAAGAAATAACGTGTATGAAGTGTTCTGAAGCATAAATACAGTATTTGCAAAACATAAAAAACATAAAACAAACATTTCATACATATGCTTTACTGGGCAAAACCTCATGTGCTTTTCTATACTTGTTACATCTAAGCAGGCACATAAACCTAGGGAAAAATTATATATGCACATGCAGACCGAGATATTCCTTTTAAATAATACTAGAGATTTGTCCACTTGCATTCTTTGAGGATATGTCCATTACATAAATATTGTCTCACTGTATTTACCTTGCATACCACGAGAAAGCAATATTGCTAATCATAATACTTCCTTTATTTAAGCATAGCACAGTCTTCCCCATGAGCAAACACTTCATGATTCAGTTCATGCCTTTTTATTTAATAAAAATTTTAGGAAGACCATGAGTGGTTGTTGTAAATCAATATGTAAGTGAAGAATTGTGGTGGTTTTGCTCAGCTGGGCAGCTGAGCTCCACCACAACCACTCTCTCACTCTCCCTCCTCAAAGGGAAAGGGGGAGAAAATATGATGAAAATGGCTCAAGGGTTGAGATAAGGACAAGGCAGATCACTCAACGATTATCATCATGAGCAAAACAGACTCAGCATAGGGAGATTCATAAAATATGTTGCCTATCACTAGCAGACTAGAGCAGTGAGAAACTAAAAACACACTAAAAACACATTCCCCTTCTTCTACATCCTCTCCCTGAGTGGCGCTGGGGAACGGGGAATGAGAGTTATGGTCAGTCCCTAATGCTTCATCTCCACAGCTCCTTCACGGTCCCTCTCTGCTCCTGCTCCACGTGGGGTCCCTCCCACGGGATGCCGTCCTTCCCGAACTGAGCCTGCGGGGGCTGTCCACAGGGAGCATCTCTTCAAGAACTGCTCCCACAGGGCTCCGTACCACGGGGTCCATCCCTCAGGAGCAAACTGCTCCAGCACGGGTCCCCCACGGGCGGCAGCTCCCCCCAGACCCCCTGCTCTTGCGTGGGCTCCTCTCCACGGGCTGCAGCTCCGGCCCGGGGCCTGCTCCTGCGGGGGCTCTCCATGGGCCGCAGCCTCCTCCAGGCCACATCCACCTGCTCCACCGGGGGCTCCTCCACGGGCTGCAGCATGGAGATCTGCTCCGTGTGGGACCCATGGGTGCAGGGGGACAGCCTGCTCCACCAGGGGCCTCTCCACAGGCCGCAGGGGAACTGCTGCTGCGTGCCTGGAGCACCTCCTGCCCTCCTTCTGTGCTGACCTTGGGGTCTGCAGGGCTGTTTCTCACTCCTCTTTGTGAGTATACTTACTGTGTGTATACTTAATGTGCAAGTACGCAGCACACAGTGTTTTGAAAACCAGATGATATCCGGAAGGAACTCCATATTAATTAAAACAGATATTTGTCTCTCTTTAAACCTTTTGATGCTCTACCAAGGATACAAATGAGAATGGGATGGTGTCCTAAGAAATGCTGTACTTAGTCCTGCTGATGCTACAGTAGCACAGGCAGTATTAAGATTGAAGGAAATGTTTTGCTGAAGATTGTACTGCGTTAATAAATTGAATGTTGAGGAAACAATATTACTTGTTCCTTTTTGATTGTCTCCTTTTCAAGCTAAGCACCATGTTTCTAGACTCTAAACTGATATCGTAAAAACCTCAAATTTGTCTTGTTGTGAAGGTTTTGCCGCCTTGTTGGTGGGATGTACTTGGTAAGGAAGTGAGTCACTTCCATATCAGGATTCTTGGCAGAAAGCCATTGTCCTGGAAGCATCAGCAATGCATGGAATGAAAACTTACTCTTCCACTGAGAAATAAGGTTCTTTATTCAGATGCTCAAAGAATCTAGTTGCAACGTAATTCTATGAAATCTTTCTGAGTGCATGACTTTTTAAAGCTACAGAATCACGCTTAGTCATTTTATTGTTGTCTATCTTCTTCGTTGCTTTTCTTCTGCAGCAGTGAACTTTGCATTCTTTCCTACACAGTGGCTGCTCCTTTTCTCCTTCCTTCCATCTCACAGTTCACCTCAACTGTAGGTACTGGGTGCATTTACCTGGAGATTCAGTGGGGAGAGGCAAAGCCTCTCAGACTGTTTCAGTACCTACCATGAGGCTCTTCTTTAGACAGAAGAACCTGCCTCTGTTCTAAAAACAGTGACTTGACCTCCTGGCAATGTGCAGTTCAGATATACTCTTCAAGCTGGTTTGTCTTGACTGCAGGTGTCTGACTTTCCAAATGCTGGATGCTGACTTTCCAAACTACCTGCATACTCCATACTGCAGTTTGGACTCTGATTTGGAAATTATATAATCCAAATTTGAATATTGCAGTAATTTACCCATGACTTGGGTTTTCTCCTGTTAAAGAATAAAATGTTTCTGCAAATCATGGGGACATTGAACTGCAGTGGAAAAGGTGATAAAAACCTCTCTATAATAGAAAATATTAGACACACTAAACATAGGGCTTGCTGACAGTCCCTTCTTTTTACTTTTTATAAATCAAACTTGCATACTTTGTTCCCAAGCTGGTTTAAGCCCAATCCTTTTGTTGTGCTGCTATACTTCAGAGATAGCTTACAGAATGTTTTAGAAGTTACAGAATGAAACTGGTGTGAATCATAAAAGAGTTGACCGCTCAGATGTGAATTTCAAACCTTGCATTATCATTCTAGAAGTGTCTAGAAAATGTTGTCATCATTGTTCCACAAAAACTCAACAGTCAGCTTCTCAGGAGAAGAAAAACCACTAAAAATATCCAAGTGTTTCCTATGGAAACAGTGCAGAATGACGTGGGTATCCCACCTTGTTTTAAAAGCCCTCTGTAGAATTTTAGAGTATATGGCATTTACAATTTTTCTATTACAAACAAGCAGAGCTCCACTCTGAAGTAGTCTCATTGGACAACAGTGAACTGGAAATTATAGTTAGCTCTAATCCATTTCTAATAGCCTCATGTTGGCCTCAAGGCATAATTGAAATTCTAATATATAAGGCTGTAGCAGCTGTTAAATTTGAATTTATGTATTAACTATTTGGAGGAATTAGTTAATTAACTTTAACATTGTTATAGTCTCTTTAACAGTGTTTCAAAATAACTGACTGTGATTAATAGACCATGATAAGAATTTTGATCAGATGTGATCTAATGTTTCTTGGTTTAAAAAGGAAGAATTTATTGTACATTAAAATTTTGTTTGAATTATTTAATTGTAGATTTCAATCTTGTCTGAAAATGCAATCTTCATCCATTCAGTGACATAAGAAGTTAGTTTACTCTACTCAAACATTTACAAGCCTTGCCTCCACTTCCCTTCTTTTTGCCATTATTTCTTTTAATTTCATGGGGTTTTAATGACTGATTGTTTTCAACAGTTTTTTAGAGTTTCAGTCAGCAATATTTCATTCTGGAATAAAAGCTAATGATCCATAAATTCTTAATGCCATATTTTTATAGCCAGTAAATTAGTCTTAAATGGGTTCAGTAAGTTCTGTGATGTATGTCATTAATTGTTAATGGTGTTTTAACTAGATAATTGTTGTAAAAGGTTGTTTATCATCACCACTGGTGGGTGACTGTTCCTTGCAATCTGTTCCGCCTGGTACTGCTGAACTTACACTGCCTACCATTGTATGCAGCAAAGAGATCAGGAGACTGTGAAGCATAGTTTAAATATTGAATTCAAACATGTCCAGTGGATAAAGAGCCTACAGACCATCAGACTTAATAAGGTCAGATTACTTTTCATTTTTCAAACAGAAGCACACATGTATCATATCATAGCGCTCTTTGCATATAGCACAGATGAGTTATAAATCAGTCTTGCCTAAGTAGTAAAAATATCTGAGCTTAGATCCAAGCCAATTCAGGCATTAAATTTCTTAAATATTATGCTATCCAGTGACCTGAGTAGCAAGTGAAGCTTGGATAGTCATTAGTAGTTTCTCCTTAGGATAAAGAGGTAGTATTACCTTAATGACATGTAATAATTAGAGGAAAAGTTCATCAAGTGCTAAGCAAGGTGAGCACTTCAGTACCCAAGAGTAAGAGTGACTTAATTTTACCTCCTCTTTGGTCTTGAATCCTTAAGTAATATTGTGACTTTACAGGCTGTTTCTACCAAGTTAATTATCAAATAAATAGATATATTTGGTAAGGTCATATCTAACTGCAAAGAATAGGAATACAAAGTCGTGTTTCACTAAAGATAGGAGACAACAGGCATCCAGACACAACACTTTTGCTTGTGATTTCAAATTTCTTTTTGGGTTTCCCTCATTCCTATAAAGATACCTGCTCTTTTGTCCTTGCTCTTGGGGTAGCATTGCTACATACATATTGTGCTCATGCTACATGTCACAATATTTTACCCATCTCATTGGCTGATATACCTGCTTCATTCTCCAGTTCCTTTCTTCCTCTTAACTAGTAACATGCTGCAACCACTTTCCAGCTCTACAGGACTGAATAAGACTGCCAGCCACAGACTCCTGTACAGAGTTATCAGTATCTCATGAAAAGAACAGGGATGAGTTTTTATGCCCTGGAATACAGTCTCCTAAAACAGATGAAGAATGTGCCACCTCCAGCAAAGCAGTGCTTATGAATTTGGATCACTTCACTGGAACCATGTGCTAGAATTATCTTGCCTCCTCACTACCACAACCACATCTCCCAGCAATACCATTTTCAGCAGTATTCCTTGCTCCTCCCCACATTTTGAAGGCTATCCTCTATTCCTATGTTCCTCAACCCCACTTCAAGAACAAGAAGGCATAAGTTCGGGAGTAGATGATCAAATGGTATCCATCCTGCTTTTCCTCTTGAAAAGATGTCTGCAACTTTTCTTTCAAAATCAGAAGAAACACATTCTTTCTTTACAGTGCCAAAAGGAACCAAAAGGTGCAGTCATTGCCACTACAATGTGAGAAACAGCAGTGGTTAGAGCATACACACAAAAACATGCCAAGAGTCAATGTCCCTGAAGAAGACTATGCCATTCAATTACAAGTATCTCTAGAGTGAATGTAGGGGGTGGTAGTAGTTCTGTCTAGTTTTCCAGTTGAAGCAGCCACTTTGTAGAAAGAAAAAATAAAGATTCACCGAGATGGAGTGTGGGAGTGAACAACAAAATTTCCAGGAGGCAGAAGATCTGATTTCTAGTCCCTGTTCATCTATATTCTTAAAGATGGTATTATATTTTACCTACAACTAGCACTGGATAAGAGGAATCAGCAGCACTTGGGACCTTGGGATTTAACCTACTCAAAAGCAGGTCTTACCCACTAGGTCTGAAAGCCATGCTCAGTCTCATTGCTTCAGCCAAGAAGGTCTTCCATGCAAAATCAGCCTCAACAAACTGGATGGAGAGGGAGGAAAGCAAAAGAGCCACACCTCACTGGGCTGATAAGTGTGCCCCACAAGGAGAACTGGATTTCAAGTGATTCAGGTAGAAGAGGGAACTGACTGATCTCCCATATGTTTGAGGTCAAACCCTCAAACTATTCAGACATTGTATAAAAACTGAGAAGTACCACCTCCTTCTTTAGAGATTGTAGTGTTTTGTTTGGAGCCAACACCTGCCCTGAGATTGCCTGCCAGCCTATAATGTGCAAATAAGTAAAAATATTCACTTGAAGGCGCAAATAGGGCTTATGCATAAGTGAGGTGATAAACTTCTCGCTTCTGCCCAAGCTGAAGCACTTTGGGTGCCCACAGCAACAGAACCAAGGGGGAACTTTAAAGTTAACTGAGAGGCTAGCAGATTTTTGATCTGCTGGATTACACTGAGGATCGTAATTTTGAACATAAGATGTTAAATCTTAGATTCCATTCCCTAACCAGATCTACAGAAACATTTAGACATCCCTAACTCCCAAAATTTAAAGGAAACTCCTAAAAGTCTTTGACGATCTGAACCTAAATTACTTTGCGGCTCTTCCAACAAGTTGTCTTCTGCTCATCTTCATCTCATATTCCTCATCATCTTTAATGAACTGTGAAAGAAAACAAGAAATGAGATGCTACCTGGGTAACAATCTGCAAGGCTCACTTGTCCTCATGCATGCAAATGTCAATAGATCTACCTCTGCCACTGTCCAAGAGGATAAACAAAAAAATTGTGTATGGTGTTGACCCGCTCTTAAATCTATGAAATAAAAACAAACTTTTTCTTCAAGAAAGAAAAAATAAAATAAAAATTCTGAAATTCTCAGCATGCAAAAGCATGTGAAGCCCCATTTTTTAGGACCTGAATGAGCAACAATTTCATTTATCTTTATATTAAAAGCTATGACAGTGTCAGCTAACGTGTCCCTGTGTACAAGGAGTGCAGCTGTACATAAAAATCTCTTATCGGAGTTGAATTATGGAATTTTTAAAAGAAATTCAAGGGGTCTTCAAATTCCTGAAATGAACTCATTACAGATATGGAGTTAAACTCCCTTGGGGTGAGATCTCCTTTCAATATCTTGTGTGGTATTTGTAAAATCTGCTATTTCACTATGCATAAATCTCTAGAAGTAAATCAGTCGTTATTTCAGCTCAATACTCCCATTTATAGTCCTGCTTTTACTTTTCTCACATATGGTTGTCATAATCCTCTAAATAATTATGTGTTCTGTTTATGATATTTTGAGCAATATCAACCCTAAGTTACTATTTTTTGTCCATTTCTTTAATGAAGATTAGATTAATTCTACCAGCATTTAAATGGTGCTTCCAATGTTCAGTCATAGTCCTGAGGAGATTTTTTTTCAAAAAGCCTAGGAGAATTGGTTATCCAAATACCAATGAATTTCAGTGAAAATAGGCTACCTAACATAGGCCATTGGAGAATCTGAGCTTTAATTATACCTACAGTCTAAGACAAGTTCTTGAAATATATTGTGCATAACAGAGTACTTGCTTGGTGCTGAGTCTTGAATCATACAAAGCCTCATAACCTCATATAGCACTGTGTATGGGCTGAGGCTGATTATATGTTATGTTAGCAAAAAGGCACTTGGATAGTACTTTGCCTTGTTAGAGCTGCTCCAGGATCACAAAAGCAGGGTTTTCCCTCAACACCATCCACATTGTCCCTGTTGTCTTCTCTTTATTCCATTCCAAGCCTTCACACTGAACCAGACACTTAGGATCCTTAGGATCTGGTCAGTAGGATGGTTCACCTCTGTAAGGATTTTTCACTATGAAGATGTCTTGTTTGCACCCATTAACTGTTTAAAATTGCTAGAAATGTCTTTACAGGGAAGGCTATAATAAATTCAGTCCCCTATAGAGCTGACAGAGACCTCATCATCAAAGGACTCAGAGCTAGAGAACACACTAAATAAAATGCCACTCAATTTAGCACACAGCTGGCTGGGATAAATATCTGACGAGATGTTTCTGAGCCCTGTGATTCCATGATTTGTTGAGATGGACTGGTTGTCATGTCATGAATGTGAATGAATGCAAACTTCTTATAAATACTGACTTTAAACAATGTTTGGCCTCACTGGCTATTGCTCCTTTTTCACAGGTGACTATTAACACTGCTCTTGACCTCCTCCGTTCCCCATGGAGAGTCTGCTCAGGAAGTCACTGATGTTTCACCATGCTGAGAACGAGGGAGGAAGTGCACTTTTCCTAAGCACTGTTGGCAGGGAGGAGGAAAGAGAGACAAAGAGTCCACTGGGAGCATCAAAAATACCTAGAATGCTCCAGCTCCTTTTAATCACTGAATAAAAATGACCTAAAAATGACCTTAAGATAATCTACTTCCAAAAAAGAAAATAAATAAATGAGGAAAGCAGGGAGAAGGGAGGATTATGAAGACATCCCTTGGACAAACTCTGTCTTACAAAGGCTGAAGGGCAGAATGTGAAGATATGAGTAGCGATGGTAAAGGTGGCAGCTTTCCAATATCAGTGTCGTCAGTTTATCTGGAAAAGTTGACCTTTTGAAACTAGCACCGAATCTTTTCTTTTTCTATATGACAGCATTTTGTCTTTTTGTGGAAACAGTTCCCTAATAGGCTTTCTCTTTGCCGTTTATTACACATCGAGTGCTAGGTTTGGTTTCTAATAGTTTCTTTTCATCTAGCTGCCTACTGCTGACTGTGGAAAGTGTAGGTTTGGCTCCACTGATGGCTCTCTGTAATGGCTGTGATTACACCCTCTGCATCTTCTTCACAGTGCCAGCCTTTCAATTGAACAGCACATTATGCCTGGATAAGACTCAAAGAGCAGCTTAATATCAGGGTTCTCTGGAGCTATAATAACTGGTTCAAGATCGAACAGATAAAACCACATCAATATTTCTGTGTGGTCCATGAGGTAAAACACATCAGTCCTGCATATGTCTTTCTGTGACTTAAGGCTATATTTTATGATAGCTCAGGGTGAAGAGGGATGAAAATAAACTAGTGCCATCAGAACATCCAGAGAACAGCAAGCATAAAGCAACCCGTCACCTGCTGTATGTGTCAGGGGGGTAGTCTCTTCATGTCACCTAACTGATCACTTTGCAAGTCGCCATTCTTAAACAGGTATCCTTTCAAGCATGAGAAAATGTGATTCTGCAAAATATTTCACACTAGCTGAACTCATTTTTTTTCAGGGAATCTACTGAAAGGCTGCTGTAAGTACAGGCAGAATAGTAACTCCACAGAGGGGGACTGGGAACAGGCTAACATGAGAAACAAACTGCCTGTGAGTTTTAAAACAATATAAATTTACTATTCGGTTTTGTAACTCCAGAAGTTAAGAAACCTGGTCCAAACCAAAAAAATATAAAAGAAAATAAAATGGCAGTCTCTCATTTGCTGATGACTCTTCAGAGTTTACATTCTGATTTTTTTTCTATTAAAAAAAAAAAAAAAAGCAGAACTTAATTGAACCTATACTGAACTTCAGTTCTATTTTATTTTCCTTATTCATAACTGGGAAGCAGCTTTTAAAAATACCAATTTTTGCAAGGATTTTTTCTGAATGAAGAAAGGATGATGTCTGAGCTGTTATTAGTACATGTTTAAGCCTTGTCTGAGCTCCAGCTGTAAAAATAAGCCAGAAAGCACACTTGCCCAAAACTTCAATTATGGCAATAGTGATGCGTTTGTGAAAAGCTGACAACACTTGGTGCAATTTTCACAAAGTGATGGCCTGTGGGACCTTTTCATCACACCAGCCTTTTAGATAATATTGTCCACTGGACTGGCCTCATACAGGTTATATCTCCATCAGAAAACAGTTTGACTGAGCAGGAGCGGGTCTCTGGAGAGTAAGGCAATTGGTGTTGAGGACCTCATGTTCTCACAGTGCACATTTGAGAGTTTTGTGTGTGTTTGTTTTTTTCACTTCAGACTGGATCCCATCTACCTCCTTGTGGCACTAGGTGCACCTATGGAGCACTTGCAGTTTAGTTTCACCTGAAAGGAATCCAGTTTGTTTAATCTGAGACTGCTCCACTATGCAAAACAAAGTGCAAGTGGGAGAAACCGGGAGGTTCACTTCAGTAACACATTCCTGCTCTGAACTAAAATAGGAAGATAGATGCACCCTCAACATCCAAGAAGCTACTCTCTGAACAGCTTGAAGCTGTGAAAGTGCTGAAGTGGTCTGTAGGACATTGGACTTTATTTAAATAGCCAAATTCATAGGTTCATCAAAATAACTCTGTTCCTAGCCTTCTGCTACAAAACAAATCATTAGAATTGTTTTTGTCAAAACACCAAGCATAATTGTGGGGAAACAAGATGCCTGACATTTATTCAGCAAAGCTGCATGTGTCATAGATACACCTTTCAAGACCTTGTGTATTTTATGTAGGGAGAAGTTTCCACTTACCTCCAAAGAATAAATCTTCCCATTCCGTTCCAAAGTTTAACTCCACTTACATCTTTACAAGGCTAAACCATCACTGACATAAATACTGGTGTGTGGAACCACAGAGGGGCACTGTGATTGTTCAGCACAGCCAATGTCATCCAGTCTCTTTTCCACCTGCCACCAGCAAAGACCTGCAATCTGACAACAGCCTGAGAGAAACGCACAAGTTGTGCTCCTCCCAGGCTGCTTTGTTCCCTGAGCTTTGCTATCTCACCGACTCAGACACTTAGTGAAACTTCCATCAGACAGATCAGGAGTGACAAGCTCAAATTTCCAAGGATCCTTACAAGTCTCATGTGGGTTTTAAGCAGAACTGGCTTTGAATTTTTCTTGTTGTTGTTGTTTATTTTTAAGGGATTCTGGCAACCTTACTGAAGCTGAACCCTAAGGTTTAGTGTGTCAGTGAAAGTGCTTCATGAAAAACACATCGGTGTTATGTGTCTAGTTCCCAGAACTCTTATGCCTCCCTTTGCGTCCACCATCAGCAATGCAATCATTCAAATAAGCTGAAATCAATCATGTAATGAGTCCCACCATATGATAGTTATCTTTGAGGGGAATGAATAAATCATTGTGCCTTTGACAGGGTATTTATGCCATAAATTGACCTAGGAAGTGGCACGGCAACACTTTGATAGTTATGGCTGTGATAGTGACAATTTAGGGATGAATGAATCTTTGTACTTTGACCTGTTCAAATCCTGGCACCTGTTGAAACTAAAACTGTGCAGGGAAAAAATCCTGCCGCTAACAGAGACACTGGAAAATAAACTGAGAGCTGTCTGAGGAGAACGCAGGGGAGGCTTGATGCATAACCCCCCGCCATCAGGAAACATACCTGGGAGCAACAGGAAACTGATAAGCTCCTTTCTCTTCAGTGACAGAGCAAAGCTTGCAGGTCTGAACCGAGAGCAATCACCGGTATTCACCTTTCAGCACTGAGCCACGCTCTGTAGCAAGGAGTGCTCTCAAACTGATCACATTCTTCCTTTGGGTGTTTCTCCGTTTCTTGCTGTTATCTATCCATACTCAGCAGGTTTCTCATTTATAATTAATATTTTCATAAATAATGCAGTCAAAAAAAGCATAGATTTGTGGTAAGTGGCCAAGTCTGTCCTTTCTGGCCTATATCATCTAGGCTTTCCTTAAACCTGACTGTTATGAAGGATTAGAAGCAAGGTTTATCTGCTCAGAATAAACTAAAATTGTACATGAAGTTAGCTCTCTATTGCTTAGGATTTGTGTGTAGTTGTTTTTTGTTGTTTTTTGTTTGTTTGTTTTTATTGTTTTTGTTTGCTTTGCTTTGTTTTTTGTATCTACTGCCTGCAAGCTTTGTGTCCTGAACGTTATGACATTGAAGACAACACATGTTGAGTGACATCAGCCTATCAATCCCTATTCTTAGTGTAGTGATTTTTTATTGCTAAGCCCATTATTTTTAAGAGTTCACTATAGGTAAGAATAAAGAATTCTAACAGATTTTAGGGGGGTTGGAAACTCTAGAAGACAGGATAAGTATTTTGGGGGAACAAGGGAGACAGGGGTTTAAAAAAGCTACTATTAGCAACTATACATTTATATCCTAGCTAATATTGTATGTGCACAAAGTCTTATCTACTATACATATATAAACAAAAAGTAAAATATAAAGTGTATTAAAATTGTAGATAAATAAAACACAAAATATAACTAAATTACTAACTAAATATAACTAAATTACTACCAAAAAAAAATGTGTGTGTGTGTATATATATATATACATACACAATTCATATTCTTTTTCTGAATGTTTAGTGCCTCTCTGGAACCTCCTAACTAATTGCAATAATTAGGCTTACAAATGTCTATACTCAGAACTCTAGATATAATTCACAGTAATCATGTGGCATAAGTTAATAGTGTTATTCACATTTTTCAAATGATAAAGCTGAGGCATAGGTTTAGATAATAACACAGGGCATCTATGTTTTAGCACTGGATTCAAAGATACCTTCAAATCATCAAATCCAATTCCCTGATCTCATATATGATTGTGTTGCAGATTTGATTTCATTAACTGGTCTGTTTCTATCTGGAAAGTGGTTGGGATTTTTTTGCCCACACAGGTCCTTTGGAAGATTGTTCCCAAGCCCTACAGCTCTGACATTCACGTTTTCTAATTTCTAGTCTAAGTGTATTCCTAGATAGTTTACAGCCTTTTATTCTTATGTCAATATTGTTCCTTAGTTAAATACTTTTCCTCTTCTCTTATTCTCTTATTCTCTGGATATATCTGTAGAGCACAGTAATTCCCTCTCTCAACCTTTGTTTTCCTTGGCTATACAAACAGAGTATTTCATCTCCTCTTGCAAAACAGACTGTCTTTTCCATTGACTACTGTACAAAAACTTCTCTGTAACCACTAAAACTTGAATCCACCTCATTTTAACATAGCTTCTTTATCATAGAAGCATCTTGTTCAACAGCATTTAAATGTCCATCTCTACTGGAAACACAAGCCTAGCAACTAGAATAATGTTTGCTTTTTCTCTGCTGCATCATAACAGTGATTTAGAATCCTTCAGTGCTACCCTCCCTTCTACATCCTCCCTTCCACCTAAGCAGTATTCCACCATTTCTGCTTCTAACAAGTCTGATTCCTTGCTATATTGTTAATTACTTCTAAATACTTATCATATGCATAGTCTTGCACTATTCCAGCTCATCCCAGGAATTAATCTAATTTATCCTGGAAACTATTATGTAAACTTCCTCCCTGTCATTGGCTCCACAGAGTTTTGTGTCAATAAATACAAACAACTTGGTCCCACTTTTTGTGACTGTTCATCAAATAGAATATGGAATAAGTGACTACTAGGGCTGTCTTGAGGAAATCTACCCATAATTTCTCTTAGCCTGATACTTCTGAGTATGTTAAGGTCACCAGATTTTCTTAGATAGCTACTCTTGTCAAAGAAAAACATTGTGTTAGGCACTCTCTCTACCTGAATTTTGTCTCCTTTTCCATTATCTCCAAGCCTTTCCTGAAAGCCTTTCTTGAAAGCCATACTGATAGTTCAAAATTCTCTTTGAAGGGTATCCTGCTGGTCCTCTGTTGAGCCATCCCTCATCCTCCAGTACAGGAGACTTTTCTTTCTCTGCCTCTCTCATCACTGGGACTGCCTTAGGAGTAACATCACCTCAGTTCTCCTTTCTCCTTGATTTGATAGCTATGCCAGTGTCAGTTCAGTGTCTGTGTCTGCCTCCCGACCTATTATTTTTAATGATCAGTACCCCACCTAAGGAGTTAATGAATAAACACATAGAGAGTCACTATGGCTAGTCTGCTTATGCTTCAGTAGCATGACCTTTTTCCTGGTCAAACTGGATGCTCATCTCATGTCCACAAATGAACTGGTGGAATCATTTGTGTTCTGGGACTGAAGTGGCTTTCTAGATGACTCTATTGTTTTTGTATCCCTTTGCAGATCTGTCAGACCTTGACAAGCACTGTGAACTTCTTATTTTGAAATACTGCTGGCTTCTTTCTAACATATTTCATGATATCAGATAACATACTTTTAGGATGAGTACAGCCCGTCTTCAGGTTTATTTTAACCTTTGTTTTTTAATGTCTATTCTCTCATCCAATTAAGCAAACTGTACCGTGGCACGTTAAGTGCTTGAAATGTGCTTAGGCTTCCCAAAGATCTGCAGAAAATCTAGAAGGACCATTCCTTTGACTTGCTACATTCTTTTTCATCCTTTCCTCTACATGTTTATCTCAGTGACAAAATGGAATCCTCCCCCCACATGCCCCCCTCTCCCCCTCCCCGCATGTCCACTCAAAGATGTAAAGAAGCTGGTTTAGCTTTCTGTGGTGGAAGCCCTTTTGGACATCATATCAGCAGATACTTGCATGATGGGTAAACCATATCATTTATTCTCAGTCACTGAAGAAGGTTCTGGCTGGTTTTCAGTGAACAGATCTGCATTTCAGTAGTTCAGAAGATCCTTATCTTGGGCAACTGAACAAGGACAGCATTGCCTACTCTAGTGTCTTCAAAAAAAGAAATTCTGCAGATGGCCTTTGCTGCTTTAATACCTAGCTGTGAGAGCAGAACTATAGAAACTATGGTTTATAACTGGGGAGAATATGAATTCCAGGTGGTCTTGTGTTCCCCAGGTTTCATAAAAGCACTCTTTTGTGCTTCGTTAGAATTAATAGTATTTCCTTGTACATCGGCAACATAAGAACATGGTTTTATAGTCTGATATTTCTGGTGTTATACTGCAGCTGACTCCACTATTTACCTGGAATCCAACTGGTGTTTGACATAAGGGAACACCTGTGGATTTACAGCTTTCTCCTAAAGCATTCTGTCTTCAGAATCTAAACAAATATATATTTCTTCTTCTGCTCCTCTTAGTTTATCCTAAAAAAGTCCTTTACTTCTGTGGTGGTTTTACTCAGCTGGACAGCAGAGCTCCACCACAACTGTTCTCTCACTCTCCCTCCTCAAAGGGAAAAGCGGAGAAAATATGATGAAAAGGGCTCAAGGGTTGAGATAAGGACAAGGCAGATCACTCAACAATTATCGGCATGGGCAAAACAGCATAGGGAGATCAATAAAACTTATTGGCTATCAATACCAGACTAGAGCAGTGAGAAACTCAAAACAAACTAAAAAACTTCCCCCCATCCTCCCTCTTCTACCTCCTACCTCCAAGTGGCACAAGAGAATGGGGAATGGGGGCTGTGGTCTGTCTATTGCGCTTCGTCTCCTCCACTCATTCACGGTCACTCTCTGCCCCTGCTCCACGTGGGGTCCCTCCCACGGGATGCCGTCCTTCCTGAACTGAGCCTGCGGGGGCTTCCCACAAGCAGCAGCTCTTCAAGAACTGCTCCCACACGGCTCCGTACCACGGGGTCCATCCCCCAGGAGCAAACTGCTCCAGCACGGGTCCCCCACGGGCCGCAGCTCCCCCCAGACCCCTGCTCCTGCGTGGGCTCCTCTCCACGGGCTGCAGCTCCGGCCCGGGGCCTGCTCCTGCGGGGGCTCTCCATGGGCCGCAGCCTCCTCCAGGCCACATCCACCTGCTCCACCGGGGGCTCCTCCACGGGCTGCAGCGTGGAGATCTGCTCCGTGTGGGACCCATGGGCTGCAGGGGGACAGCCTGCTCCACCAGGGGCCTCTCCACAGGCCGCAGGGGAACTGCTGCACTGACCTTGGGGTCTGCAGGGCTGTTGTTGCCCAGCAGTTGTTTGTTGGTTTTTTTTTCCCTTTCTCAAATCTGCTCTCACAGAGGCGCAAACAATGTTGCTTATTGGCTTGGCTTTGGGTAGCGATGAGCCCCTTTAGGGCCAGCTGAAACTGGCCCTTATCTGACAATGGATTCTTCTCACAAAGGCCATCCCAGTAGCCCCCCACTATGAAAACCTTGCCATGTAAACCCAATACAACCACCTTCCTTTTAATGCTATGCCCCCTTATGCTTTGCATGGGCAATATCCATATACCAGTCGATCCCAGTCAAACATATGCAGTCAGTGGTATCTTTATATTCACTGGTTACCACTGCTAGTTTGGACATCCAGCACAGTCTAACTCAAGCACCTCCACTTACTCTAGCCTCTATGCTGCTTCCTGTTTATCCAAACTGCTGGGAACTCCAGCACAGGCCTTATTACGTAACAGGCTTCACAAATACACTGTAGTAAAGATTCAGAATGAATAATGGAAGTTGAAAAGCCAGAACTTGTGTGTGACTTGCTCTTCTCATTAATAATGGGAAGGCAGTGAGGGACAGCATGTTTACCACAGAGATAAAAAGTCTTCACCTCTAAGTCTGAAGGGAAGGTATTTGCCAATGTTGTGTGTTCTGAAGCTGCTGTGAATCGGCTTGGATTTTGACTTTGATTAGAGCCATTCTGATGGAGCCTTAACTTATGTTCTATCCGCCCTGAACTCACCTAGCCAGAGCAAAGAAAAAGACTTGTCCTGGTGGAGGATTCTCTTGTGCTGTAGGCAAGCTTAGCACCCACGTTTTGGCTCTTTTGATTCTAATATAAAAAGAAATCGTGAGGAAGCAGTGAAAAGGATTTAAAGCTGGCCTTCTTAGTCAGATCATTTGCTTTCACAAAGAGAAGGTATCAAATACTTGCAGGTCAGAATCCTATCAATTTATACGCAGGAGACTTCAGAAAACAATTAAGATTCAAGCCCTACAAGCTCCAATCAGTCCTTTTCTAACTTCAGTTCTATGCCAGAGTGATTTCACTGAAATCAGGTGAATTGCATCCGTATTACGTTGCTTGAGTAACTCCATCACTTTAAACAGAATTACACTGGCATGAAAGTGGTGTAACGTGGGTGACATGAATCAGGCCTCATGTTTGCAGCGGCCTTGAATACACCAGTGTTGAGAGGACCTTTGGAGCAGGGCCCAAAGCACTCACAATGGGAGCTCCTGCTGTTATTCCAACCCATAGGCAGCTCCCTGAACAAAGACCAATTATCTGAGATTTGTGTGAAGGGGGTAGGGGACATGCACCAATATTCATAAATTAGGCAAGCATGGTGCGTAGTAAAGTGTAGGGCCTTCGTTACAATTAAAGTCTGTCTTCATTCCTTCTGTGAATTCTTAATTTCCTTTCCTTGTGATATTTGTCAGTTTTCATCTGTATATTATGATGTACTTCACAGTTGTGATGAAATATCATTATTTCCCTTTTATAGACAGGGAAACCAAGGCATAAAAAGTGAAATATCTTGCCCAAGAGAATAGCCCCGAGGTCACTTGCTACCTAAGGTAGAGCTTTGCCCACATGCTGCCTCCAATTAACAATTCTGCTCACTTCTTCAAGTGGTGTGCAATAAAAAGAATGGAAATTAGACTTTTTCAAAAGCTTTCATGCACCACACCTTAAAAAAAGGCATTAAAAAATTAAAAAAAAAAAAAAGTAAATAGCCATATTTCCAGACCACCTAAGAATGCTTGAAATCTATAGGTTAGAATGTAAAGGATTCAGCCAGAGAATTATGAAAAATTTAAGATCATTTGTTTTGTATGAAAATGCCAATTAAAGAGAAAAAAAAACTTCAGAATGAATCTTTATAATGTCATTATATACAGTATAATAACAAGATCATTATAAGTTGTAAATATCATGTCATTACCCATTGTAATTATCTGATTACATTCACTTACATTAACTTTGTAATTAGATGTAATTTCACACTTATCAAGTAAAATAATTTTTAACATGCATGGCAGTACAGCTCCATCTTTCTGTGTGCCCCTGGCTTGATCCCTGACAACAGGAGGAGGGAGAAGTTCTTATCAAGTGGTCCTGCCTCAGGACAGCAACAGGAATGTCTGTTTCCACATGAGAGGGGCATATATATATATATATATATATATACTCATCATTAGCTGGGAGGATGGGGGCCCTTAGAACTAACTCAAGGAAAGAAGAGGTAAAGGAACCCGCAAAGTAAGAGAAAAAAGATTAATTAAAACACAGAACACATTTTAAAACAAGGCTAAGCTTACATTACATTTTCTAGGAAAAAAAAAAAAAAAAGAAAAAAAAGAGAATTCTATTTATGAATATATTATTTAGAGAATGAAAAAGTACATTTAAATGAATAGTGTCAGCTTTCAGCTATAGTCCTACATTTCCTTGATTCTTTGTTTTTTCTGACAAACTTTCATGTTTTTCCGCTTTTCTGAAGGTACCCCATCACTGTATTAAAAGCCCCACAGTCCAGGCAATGCCTGTGTAGACACAGTGATGCAGAGGTCAAGAACAGCTGTCTTGGGTGAGCCTAAGGGACCCTCAGATCACGGACCCTACTTCCAACAGCAACTGTCTTCCCAAACCTCCTTTTCCCTTTTTAGTCAAGTCCTCCCTCTCAGAAGCCCACCAAGACACCAAGACCACCTCATAACTTCCTCCTGGGCCCATCCAAGGTAGATTTCCAAGCCATCAGCTGGAGGAAGGTAGAGAGGGACAATACTGGAGACTGAGGGATCCATTTCTTTTCCAGTTTCCTACCGTGCCTCTGGGAAGGACAACATCCACTTCCACAAGATCCACAAGATCCTCAGTCCTGTCAACATAACAGCGGGAGCTGTCTGGGCACTCTACACCCCTCTAGTTGCCCAGTTCCACACTTTTGCTCCTGTGACTTTCACTCCTCTTCCCTTTTCTCATCTGTTCTTCACATTGTTTTTTCCTTGTTTTCCTTTTCTTGTTGCCTTTTCTTCCGAAGGCCAGGGAAGACCTTAGGAAGAAAGTCAGGGCCCATGCCCTCACACCTCTCGGAAATCTCAGGCTGGGGGATACCCTAAACCAGAAGAGTTATCCTCAAATATAATTCCCCTTAACAAATTATTCTGTTGTGATCTTGAAGTCAAGGAGCATTTGCATAACTGCAACATCTTCTGGCAGTGCATCCCCACTCTTTCACCCTACTGCCTGAAAATAAATTTCCTTCTTGCTTACTTTGAACCCATTCCATGACCTCCTAGTTGATTCCTTCTAGTTCTCATATAAAGAGAAATGGAGAATAATCATTTTCTATATGGCTTTTGTATCCCACTTAGGATCTATAAACGTCTTCAAACATCTCTTTCTCAAGCAAAAGAGCTCTTAGTGTATTTAACCTCTCCTTGTACAGAACCATGCTCCTATCATCCTTGCCCACCTTCTCTCTCTCTTTCCTTGTCCTACAAGATCCTTTAGGAAAGCAGTTCTTCACTTGTTGTACATCTCAGTAAGGCAGTTCTGTCTCTTCATTTGGCTTCCCTATTCACTTCTCAGTCCTTCACCTCTTGAGATCTGCCTTTCAAGGAAAGGGCTGGAGTGCAAAGTCCTTACCTGGAGTATTGTGGGAGACAGCAATACAATTTGATCTCAGCCATGATGAGCAAGGCTGGTCAAATCTAAACACTTTGTTCTTTCACTGAGACTCTGATATCAGCAGAGACCAGAGTTCCCCTCTCCCTCAGGAGTCTGAGGCAACCCAGACACTGTCTGACTTCTGCACACAGCAGGCTGCCCCCCTTTATCTGAGAAATTCAGGGAAACTGAGACTAAACACAGACACAGACCAAACCCTTCATTACAGGGAGATGATTTCTAAAATAAACTTTGTATGAAAAATTGTGGCAAAATGGTTTACTTTTGAAGCTAACACCTTGCAACAATATTACAAATTTGGGCCTTTTGAAAATTTATTGTAAACTTCAAATAATAAATTCCCTTCATTTAGAGAAACTTCTTTATGGAAGTGAGCCACATGGCAATTTGCCATGCGTTAATTGTCTTTCAAAGGTAGAAGGCAAGGAGATTTAGGCTGCCTACATGGAGGCCTGGAGTGAGCCTAAGACAGGGCCTGATCTTAATCATCACCCAAGGGCACCTTTCCCTCTACCTCTGTGCCTGTCTGTCACTCTCAGCGATTTTATAAGTGCTAGTTCTTCTTTGGCATAGCTATCTTCAAATCTCACTCCAGCTAAAGGTGAGTGAACCTGTTGTAGATAATGTAGGTTGAGTCTCATTATATCACAGGAAATGAAATCTCTTTATAGCATGCCAGTCCAAAGTAATTATGCTGAGCTTTAAACTTACACATCTGAATTATCTCACTAAAGTCAGTGACACAACAAAATGGCTAAAACAGAGCACACTCTTTAGTGGTTTAGTAGTGCAAGTCTACAACAGGTATAGGCTGATATCAGCTAATGTGCCAATTTGGGAAAAAAATTTGCCAACATACTGGTCTAGGAGCCTTTTCATTCTTTTTCAAATGAAATTGAAATGCACTGATTGTTTAGATTAATCATTTCCCTCTCCTTGCTTTGGATTACAATTTTTTTTTTTCTCACCTCATATCTTCCTTGCTCTTGATGGCAAAGCTAACATCACAGCAGACAGAACTAGTCCAAGATTTCACTAAGTGATATTTCTGAAGCAGAGCAGGTGCAGATGAGGAAAAAGGATCAGCCAATTTTTAAGAAGTCAGATGGCATTGTGAAGCAAACAGAAGGCAAAGGACTGATTTCAAAGCACAAAATCAGGTCCTTTTATTTATGTAGAATGCACCAATTCACAGCATTTGAAATGGCTGGTTACAGAAATGTATACATTTGATCGTAGTTTAATTTTCCTTGGGCTGCAATATCTAAATCAGGAGAGCTGTGAACATGGCATAGGGGTTGACTCATTTTAGAAGAGTCACCCAGAGACTTTCTTACATAGAAGATTTGGAAGATGCAGATTATATTATCCAGTGAGAAATTTTATCATGAACTTTATTTTTAGAGCATCATCTCTAGTTGTAAAAAATAATAATAATAAAAAAGAAAAAAGATACTATGCAATTATATCACAAGCATTTTTTTACCTATCTTGCCCTGACTTGATTTCTTGTAAATTTAGTAAAGAAGACAGAAATGTAATATCAGTTCATCATGCTTCTTTTGTAATACCTTTCCTATGGGATATTTATATGAATATATATATATAATATATATGTATAATCTCGCTAAAATTCAAATGTCAGTAACAGTGAAACATTAAACTTGTAGTTTCTCCAAGATCCTATAGTACAAGAATTTTATAGAGCTCTCATGTTTAAAGTATTGTATCTGTGAGATCACTCAAAGATGTAAAATTGTTTAAAATTTTCACATAGGTCCTCACTCTTCAGTTCTTATAAGGCAACACATTAAATACCAGTTTTTGAAAGTTTTTTTTTTTTTTGATAAAATTTACCTGCTTTTAAAAAGAGTGTCTAATTCTGCATTGCTTGCCACACTGCTATGGGTATAGAGAAATCTAGCTTAGCTGAGTATACATATGAGTGAATACATGGGGTAAATTTCTAATTAACTTCTCGAGGAATAATTACCCTCAGAAAACACAGTGATAAGTAGACCAAGATAGCTGCATGTCCTGAAATGCTGCTGTAGATTGAGCAAGTTATAATTTTGTCCAAATAACTGGAAGATTCACTTCAACAAGTTAGATCAAACTAGAATTATAGTATAACAACTAGAAATTAGCAAGATCATGTCACCACGATGTCAATGGCAGACCTACTGCTGTCCTCAATGGAGTCAGGGTTTCACACAGGATTTCATAGCTTGTTTATTCTGATTTTGATGAATTTTTTTAAAAAGGAGATAGACAAATTTCTAGTCTGTCTTTCCTGGTGCTAATTCCCCATGTTAAGACAATCGTACTCCAAAATATGGTTTCTGCTTACTAATTCTCACAGTTAAGATAGAGCTGCAGCACTTAACAGAGCTGCAAACAGCATCAGTCAGTCCTCCCTCTTTACACCAAACCTCACTTCTGGAATGATCTTGCACAAAATAAACTGGAACTATGCAATTAGTACAGACTCCCATGTCCTTCAGGCAGTTCCTCACAGCCAAACTTCCCTTCAACATCAGACAGAGGGATCTTCTCAGACACTCCTACTTCAGTGTTCTCACCTCTGCTGGCTCCACTGCCTTCATCTGTGCATTATTTCTGAAAAAAACATTCCCCCTAAACAGGGGCATTTCTTCACCAAAACACTGTAGAAGGTTTTTCCCACTCCTCTTGGAGATAAGCTAGAATAGTTACTGACGGCATTACTGTGAACCCTCTGTCAAGCATAACAGCAGATTTATTGTCCAGCTTGTACTTAATATTGCAGTCATTCCCTCCTGCACAAAGTGGATGTAAAATGCTATCCCTAAGATAATGCTATAGAAGTTTGAGGAGCAGAGACAGTAAAGTGTATTGTTGCAACCAATAATCACAGTGATAACAATTTCACTGTTCAGCAGACCACATACAAGCGTAAGCATTTAAAATCCAATCTTTTGACAATATATTGATGATAAAAGATGCCACTGATCCAAATGTATTTTTCTTCTCATTCAGTGGGTGCTATCTTTGTTGAAATAGTTTGGAGGTTGTTTGTTTTGTTTTCCATTTTTCTTCTTTTCCTTTTGGTAAGCCAAGTAAGGCTCTTTTTTGTTTTTCCCTCTCTCTATGAAGTGCTTCTCTCCACCACTTGGTAAGTCCCAAAGAGACTGGCAGACTTGACAGTTTTGCTGCCAGTTTTCGTTTGCAGCTTCAAGCAAGGCTTCCTCTAATGTTCACTGTTCCAATCTCAAGATGAGCTTTTCAAAGATGAATAATGTGGGAGTTAGGCATGTTTCTACCTGTCAGTCCCATGAGCTTCTTGGCAGTCACAGTCCCTGGCAAGATCAAAGATTATTGAATCTATGGGAAAACATACAAAAGACAACATTCAGCAAATAATTCACTTTCTTAACTTCCAAAAAGAAGCTGGCAGAGAGCCTTCAGCTTCAGGAAGCTGTTCCAATTTCTCATCTGAAGATTTAAATACTGGCAAGCTTAAAATAGATTAAATACAGTATGCACATTCACATACACACATATGTCTTCACACAGAGTTATGAGAACACTTTTAACAAAAATGTTGCTTTTCATTTCATTCTGATATTTTCAATAAGCCAGTTCAGGCATCAGGTCCCTTTGACTATGTATCATTTCAGGAGTGGAAATCAAATTTTTGCCAAGGAGGGCCAGTATCCAGAATGGGAATCATGGGATCAAAGCCATATTGCTTCAGTCTTCACCAAGTCCAAGGATGTTCTCTCATGCAGACATAATATTTTCAGAATTTCTCTTCTTTCCTGGTTGTTAAGAATTAGTCAAGAGCTGGACAGGAAAGAGAAGAAACTTCCTCATGGGAAGTTTTCCTCTGACAACCCACTTCTATTCCCACTGCAAGTTTCTAAACTGACTCAGCACCAACAGCTTCTGCAGTGTTATCCCATGCCTTCTGATACTAAGCAGCTTTATTGTAGTCTAACTCTCAGAGTCATGAGATTATCTGAGAATCACATTTTATCTTATCAGAAGAAAGAAAAATAAGTAGAAATATAAGAAAGAAAAAGTAATATTTAAAAAGAACAATTTTGGCCTGGCAACACTATTTTCCTTCAGTCCTCCAGAGATCACAGCCTAATTTTGGTTGCAATAAATTTGGATCAGCAGCACATTTTGGTAACCTTCTGTCACCAAGATACTGTCATAAGGTTGGCCATACTAGAAAGAGTGTACCAGACTGTCTTACTGAAAGTAAAGTGGGATAAAGATGTACAGATCTGGAAAATAGCTGTTCCGTTCCCAGTAGGAACACCTTATAATTTTCCCCCATTTTTTAAGATGTCTGATATAGAAAACAGGCAAACTGGAGGGAGGGGAAGAAATAAAAAAGCACTTTATGCAGAATATTTTCCTGTCACAATGAACGTAAAATGTTATTTTTTCTTTTGTATTTCAATCCTTCCAAATGATTTTGATCACTAACAAGTATTTAAAATGAGTATCTTATATTAAAACTCATAGTAGCTGCAAACATTCTAACAGGCATGTATTTCTTTTTCTGTTTAAAAATGAATAATATTGGCATTTTCTTTCTCAATAGTGCAATCTTTTTCATATTTTAGAGACATGTCAACAAGCAGAAGCTGCACTTAAACATTTTAGCACTCAGAACAATGCCATAACTAGTGCTAGATATATTTGTCACTACTCTAAAAAATTCATATGTATACAGAGTTCATAAATATACCTGGCAGTACTTCCCATGTGCTACTCTAATGACACATAATACATTTTTTAGTGTAAAAAAGGTAAATACACTTCAGCTTGAAGTAAATTGTTGATTACTGTCCTTTCCTCCCTGCTCTGTTCTTCCCTATTTCTTTTTTAAGGAAAATATAAAACCCTTTACATTTTTCATCTTTACCATGGGGACAAGGTCCAAGTGAGAGCCAAAACAAAAGCAACTAGTTTTGCAGAAGAAAGGGAAAAGTTAACAGTGGGACCTTCAAATGGAAATGAAGAACTGTAAGTTTTTATGTAATGCCTATTCCACTTCAGAGGATCTCCTGAGGTCTGGCTTCCATTGTAAACACCAGGGACTGCCTAAATACCATGTCGGTAGATGTTTTTTGAAAACTACAGCTTCATGGGCAGATATGTCTTTCTGTTTGCTATACTAGCTTCTTGGCCCCATTGAAAGGTGCGCATATAAGAATTATATAGCAGACATGACTCCACATTATGATTTACAGCAAACCTCTTTACAGTGTTTTGCTAGCATAAAATACTCATGAAATGGAAATGAAATTTCCAAAAAAGAAAACTGAAGATAATTTTACTCTGCAAGTGGCTTGCAGATACCACAGGTAACTGAGAATTTATTAAAGGAGGAAAGGATCTGGATTTGTCCACAGAAGGAGGTAATTCTGTTATGAATTAAAGGAGGAGCTGACCTAACTTTGTCAAATGACAGTTCAGTGATGGCTCCTAGGTAGAAAGCAGTCTAACACTGTCTAACCAACAATTACAAGGCCATACTAAAGATAGTGTTGGAGATGATAACCAGGAAAGAATCACCAGGAAAAAATAATGGAAAAGAGCTGCAGAGAGGATGGGTATTGAGAGCAAAATAAGCTCCCAGCATAAGACTGAGAGCAAAATAAGTTCCCAGGTTATTAAGACTGAAACCACTCAGTGCTGTTTTTGGAAAACTAATAGTAAATAAAGCACACAATTACTGAAGTTGGCACTGGTTTGCCTCCCCTGGAGTATTGTGCCCAAATCTGTTGCTCCCAGTTCGAGGAGGGGTTCCCAGAGGAACCACAAGAACCACTCAAAAGGTGAAAAACTCAAGAGTGAGACTCTCCATCCAAAAGGGTCCTGGGTTTGCCTTCCTGAACAAGGTGCAGTTCCTACTGACTCCAACAGGAGCAGTGGCTGTGCTCAGGCACAGGTTATGTGTGAGGGACAGGAAAGAAACACGACCAAAAGAGAAAAAGTGTCCTGTGGCGAATTGTCCTTCAGAAGTCTATAGTACCTATAGTCTACAGGGAAAAAAACAGGAAACTGGTGGTTAGCAGTATCAGTTAGTGAGAGAGAAAAATAAACCACATTTCTTCTTATCCCCACTATCCCCATTTTTATAGATAACAGCATAACTGGAGGATTCAGGTGGCACCTGCTGAACAGGGCCAGGCGATGCAAATCCCAGTGCAAGCAAAGCTTGGCAGAAATAGGGTTACTCAGCAAAAGTGAGAAAGGAGTTGATTTTGTGGACTTTGTTGGGGGGGGGGGGGGGAGAGAAAGCTGACTTACTTGTGTGGCCAGGGTATGTGTGTGTGCACTTGAGGGAGAGAGCAAGCTTTGTGGCTGTGTGGGGCGAGGAGGCAGTAGGAGGGGTTGGATGGAGTACGACAGCGCTCACTGGAGTCTCTTGGCTGGTTGCCAGCAGTACAGAAGTTGAGAAATCATTTGTCACGAGGATAAAAGCCAAATACATTGCTCTGGGTGAGATGTAACCTGACAAACAGTCTCCCGTGACTGACACATTTGAACTACTAATACACTCTATATAAATGCCTTTTTCTGACAGCTAGCAGTCTTTTTTTTTTTTCTTCTTTTTTTTTTTTTCTTAGTTTTTCTGCTTGTTCATGCTGAGCTTTCTGGCTTCCTAGCTATCAGATGACTTGGTTAGGAGTGCTGGGCAGGAGGATGGTTCTCTGCAATACTGGTTCCATGCCATGACTTTAGGAGAAAACAAGCTATAATAGAATGAGAATTGAAAAAAAAAAATTTTTTTTACCCTGCTCTCCTCTCTCTCTCTCTCTCTCCCCTCTCTCTCTCTCTCTCTCTGTCTCTCTCTTCCAAAATGCCATACAGTCAGCTGGCCAGCAGGAACTTCATTTGTAACTGTCAATTTAACAGTTCATTTATTTCACTGAAGCAGTGAGACACAACAGGGGTGTGGTAACCATGAGATAATCACACCTCTGGGGTCTTAGAAGGCAAGGAGAAACAGCCAATTCTCTCTAATCCCACAGGGGTGTGATTAGTGCTCCTGATAGCTACAGCCAAGGAGGTTATGAGATAAATTGTGCATTTCATGTTCTAGAAAAAGAATTAAATTAAAGTTAAATGTTTAACCAGCCTCATTCGAGTTCTGTAATTCATCTTAATTATAGATATGTATGATAATGAATACTGATCCGTATACATTTGTCTACTTTAAAATGTTTGACAGACAATTGGACAAACATTTGGATTTACAATTTTACTACAAATAGCAGGTATAGCACAGAGCTGCTTCCCTGTCTACAAGCCTTATAGGCAGGGATCCATCATCGTGCTATTCAAGAGCTCCTCTGGGCATGCAACCCTTACATATCTATTCAAATGCACTGGATCCTGGTAGCAAAGAGACTGACTTTTTCCAAGCTGTTGTGGGTAACTCTGCTAATCTGTTTCATTAAAGGCTTATGGAATATCTGTCTGGTATGAAAAGTCTGTTCATCTCTTATATGAAGCTTTCATTAGAAAATTTGTAATAGGTATTTGGCAGGCAAACAACTGTATCACAGAGAATAGAAATTACAGAATTAATGATCTCATACATTAGGTCATATTGCTCATATCCCTCCCCCAGTGTTGGTCGCTGTAGTGTACTTTGTCCTGTAGAGCTTTAAAAGATTCACTGAAGAGCACTGATTTATTTTTAAAGTGAAGTATTTTTAAAGAACAATTTTTTTATGATTATTCTGAAGGCTAGACCAATATTTTTTCATCATTGGCACTGGGATATGAGAGAGCTCATGGCAATGTTGTGTCAATTGTTCCTCTTCTTGTGTCTTTCTCCTTCTTCTGAAGTTCTGACTAATGTAACGATGTAACCTTTAAGATCCTCTTATCTACCTCTATTGGTAGGCAGGGCCCTGGGAAGTCTGAGGATGCTGTACAGGCATGTGTACCAGTATCAGCCATGGTACAGGTGTCATGATGTCTTCAGAGGGCAAGGGCAGTGTATTTGAATTGACAAAGGGGACTGGAAAGTAAGGCTGGAAAGACCAAAATGTATCTGTGGCTACTCAATGTACAAAATGATCACATTACATTCTTTTGCAATAAACCAAGCTTCCACTGTTGTGTGTCACTCAGTTGGCTCATGATGGACCTGCTAGTCAAGTAGTTCAAAGTGCCTCATTGAGGAGCTGGGATGTGGAGACATGCAGCGGGCAGTTCTACTAGAGTGCAAATTCTGGAGGGGTGTTTTAGAGGTTTGCTCTCTCAAATGGCACAGGTGCCTCCAGTTAGTCTGTGTTACCGACTCCTCAGGCTGTGGTGCTGTGAGCATCCTCAGGGTAGAATATAGATATTAAAATTCCCTCAGCTGTCGTGGCAATTTCAGTTGTCAAAGTCTGATCTGACACCCCTCAAGTCTCTTTAGTTAGTGCACTTGAACACTGCTCATCCTCCTTGGGAAAGGGAAAGCGTGATCTGCATACTTAGTCTTTCTTCAACACTTTCACTAGATTTTCCTGCTCTTCTATTTTTTTTAATAGCACTGGCTGTGTAAGAGACAAGAAGAATGGATAATGATTTATTCCACAGAGATTTCCTTTAACACAGACAAAATGCCACATGGCTTTTTCTCACAGGGTCATGAAGCTAACTCTGGTTTCACTCCTCTTCTACAGATCAGCATAACGCAGCATAAAATCAGAGAATTCTAGGTCAAAAGAAGGCTGCAGTTAGCTGAGGCACCTCCCAGTGAACTCTGTTTTAGATGCAAGAGATCTGATATCTGATTTGTCTGCTGGTGATAAAGGTATAATCCTTGCAGTCTCAAATAAGTAAATAAATAAATAAATAGTTTTCGGATTTTGTTTTAATGTCATTATTCACCAAATATGAAGTTATTTGCCGCCACAATTATCCAAACTGATGGTTGTTAGTTTAAGTGACTGTTCATGTTTGCTGCCATGCTAAAAGCACCTGGATCAGGTGGGTGCTTTCAGTGGTCCCAGGGTGTGTTTCATGGCAGCAGACAGATGGGATCCACATATATGATTTTACCATCTCACTACTATTGCAGTCTCACTACTATTGCAATTGAATTGGCCTTCTTCTCAAGGGGATGGTCAGTTTATGGGATGGAATTTTTTAAACTTCACAGAGGGATTTTATGCACACTCCTCGTAGTTGTTCTTCAGTGGACGTCCCTGGACCAGTACTACCCAAGCGGGTACTGCCGGTACTCACGTCTGGTTTACTGTCCACTCGGTTCGGGGGTAGTACTGCCTCATCAAGGAGCAGTGGTGATGCTGAAATGCGAAACAAACACGAGCCTTTTTGAGTCACCTGAAATATTATAACAAAAAGGTATGCAAAATAGGTAGGTCCCCCTTTGAAAAATTTTTAGGTGTTTTTTAGAGTTTGTCTTTTATAGTAGCACAGATCAGGCTGAGCCTGACTAGAAGAACATTCTGTAACAATGGTGCAAATCCCAGTAGTATTTCTGCAAGAGGTAATGCTTTGGAGCAATGCTAGCATATTTCTGTTACTAAGGCAAGCTTGGGAGAACCAACATTTAGATACCTGGGGCACTCTGCAAAAATTAAAAGACTTCTTAAAAAATTATTCTTCTTTCAAAATAAAAGAGAATTATAACCCTTTTGTCCTAATGATAGGGAAAGGGTTTTAAATTCCTGAGTGTTCCCTCCCTCTAGCCCCAAAATTTTTGTAACTGTGGCACTGAATGCAGTCCCATTAATTTTAATGATATATCAGGACTGGGTAGAAGAATAGCATACCATATATCAAAAGCTACACACTTGGAAATCACATAGCTCTTCAAGACGCCACCAACGGGTTAAACGGTGACCTGACCAATTTGCTATGGTTCATTTGGTCTATGCTAATTGTTTTAAATGCTCACTTTGTGGCATATCCTTTATTGTGCTGATGGGAAGCGAGGCATATTTCTTTAGAGCAGGGATTCAAGGATACATTTATATTGGAAAATCTTTCTCAGAAAAGTACAGGCACACCTCAATAGTACTATGTAAATAGTAATTAAGCTTCGTCATTTATCCAGTGTAAGGAAATACATGAAACAAATACTTTTCAAAACCTTTTGCTTTGCTTGTTTGATTTTTCAGTGTCACACTTTTTTTCCTCTGTTCTTCCAAAATGCTTAAAGTCAAATTCTTTCTTTCCCATTACCAGGCTTTTGTATCTGCGTGTCTGGTGAGTGGCTTTTTTTTTTTTTTCCTTTCGGACCTTGACCTGGCAGTGATTATTTTGTCTTTTATCTTCATCTTCTTTCCCCCTTTCTTTTTTTTTTTTTTATTAGACTAGTCAGCCTTGATATTAGTCTTCCCAAAGCTACTATCCATTACACTGTCAGCAAAGCAAGCTGCCTTACTGTAGGCCAAGTGTCAACAAAAGGTGAGGCAGAAAATCAGCCACAATCTAAAGCTAATTACCCTGCCTAGAAGTTAATTAAATACTTGTTAGGAGCAGCAGGGTAGATCCTAATTAAACTTGTCTAATAACAGTATGCTGACATACTCTGACACTGGGAATTCCTACAGGGTTTAAATAATTGTACAAAGGGCAATAATACCTGTCACATCATGGTGTGCAGGCAAACCCTGAAGATGCACATTTCTTGGTATTTTCTGTACTAATTTGCCACATATTGTGCACTTCACATGTGTTTAATTTACACAGGTTTTAATTTTGGTGTCCTGGATCTTTCTAAATGACTTCACTGTCGCTGATCTAAGTATAAACCACTGCAAAGGGAGATGGTCACTATCGTTACTTTGTATGATTTAATACGCTAATCCTGGTAAAACCCTGCTGATAGCGATACCGTCAGTGTCACCTAAGTGAAGTTGTGGCCAGAATGGATTGTCTCTGGAACCAAGAGAAAGGGAGACCTGGCACCCCCTTGCCAACACTTCCCATATTCTCTAAGGGCCAAATCCTGCACTCACCTACAGACTTGGAATGCTATCTGTGGAACTTCTAATTCACGAGTGCAACTGACAGAGACTTTTACTGCCACTGTTAAGCGTGTCTGAAATTCAACATCTTTTAAAACTAGCTAGGTCTTCATTTACATTTAAAACAAAAGGAAGAGGAAACCACTAATAGGTGTACTTGCCAGATGAATTGAAGAGGGGACAAGAGGGGAGGTGAAATGCAGGAGAAGGGGGGGACAACGGAGAAAGATCTTTCTGTTCTGGTTATTTCCAGCCTTTTGATGGGAGGAAATATTTTTGTTTCCAGACAGGAAAACACAAATTGCCATCATTTAAAATAAATGAAGGTTCCCCACAAACCACAGCAGGGCTTTTGTCTAGTTGTTTTTAAGGGATTCCTCTATGCCAGCAGTTTTAATGCTGGTTAAAAAGCTGACATTTGACCAGGTTCTGTTTTTCAACTGATGAGTTGTCACACTGCCTTGCGTGAGGGTTAATCCCCCATTGTGTTGTCTATGCCACTGCAAAGAACAACGTCAATAACAAATATGCAATTGCTGATAAAGCTTGTCTCTTCTAGAAAACCCCCGAGAGGCTTTGTCGAATGTTGATGGTTGTTTACTGCAGCAAAATGCTGAATGTCAATTTTATGAAAGTGATGTTTTGAAACTTTTCCTTTCCTCCCAGTAAATCAGTTAGATTTCTCACTATTTCTTTACTGCCCTTGGTCCATTACCCCTTTTGATAAGGGGGTTGGGGCTTTTGGTGGTAAACGGTAGTGGATGCTCAGAAGTAAATTTGACATTCCCATCATTAGACCATACTTGAAATGCCCTGTCAGTGAAACTAACGAAATGGAGTGCCGTGACATGAAACTAATCAGACATGAGACAACTTTAGGGGGAGTGGGAATGAGAGACCTGTAAAGATTTAAGCCAATCATAGCACTCTCGTTTTGCACCCTCTCCCTCAACAGCAAGGATTAATGGAAAGATGTAAGCGCTCTGATCTTTTCTGGCAAGACTGTTGTAGAAATAATCAATTAACCTTGGGAGATCAAATTGACAGAGCTTAAGTGTGAAGTTATTTAAAATGCCAGATTATCTAGGCAGATGAATACATTTGTTGCAATACTAAAAGGAAAATGAAAGTATTTTTCCAAACTTCGTTTTTCTGAACTGATTTAACATTATTTCCCCAGGAGTCAACTCTGCCTTTTTCAGTGTGCACTTTAACACATTAAAACAAAATGAGATTTGATGTACTCCATAAGAGACTAGTGATTTTTCTATCTTCCTTCTTGGAGTGGGAGGGTTATTATAGAAAATAGCTTATAGTAACCTCATGCTTTTACCTCTTTACTTTTGTTTATTTGACAATTTGATTATTTGGGTTTCTGTCTTCTGTGGTGATTTTGGTTGGTTTCCATTCTGGCTAAATCTTCTGCTGCATCATGTATGGAGTAAGAATTGTTGGATGCTCCTTTTGTCCTTAAAAATAAAAAGAATGTGAAATATTTTATAATATCAGCTATTTTTATCAAATACAAAAATCCAGTCAGATGTTCTTTAAACAATCAATTTAACTTCATTTTGTTTGAAGAGATGGGAATTTTATTTTATTAAAATGCTTTAAGCTGTGTTATTCAGACTAATAACCTATCTACTATTTTAACACACTGTAATAAGCTGAGGACAACATAATGTTCTACCAGCACCAGGCTGTAATTCTAGGCCTGTTGCTGCAAGCTTTACCTGTAATCCAGCAAAATTTTTAACTATATGCTTAACATAACCACACAAGCAATGATATTACGTATATGCTTAGAGGTAAGCACATGCATACAGGCTTAAATCTTTCCTTAAAAGAGAATTTGTGAACAACCTTATTGATAAAATTGGTACAGATCTGTAGTTATGATAGCCCAAATTTACTACATCAATTTTGTATCAATTGTTTGGTTAAAGCAGAAAACTTGTTGCACTTCATCCCCTCATTAATTCCTAATCTCATTCGTCTAATCTCTTTGTTACTTTTTTCTTCATTAATTTACAATGTTGCAGCAATTTATAAGAAACACAGAAGTTTAATTTGCCAGCATACTAGAGTTTAACCTGATTTTTATTAGCCAAATTTATACATCTAAGTCCAAACTAAATAGAGAGTACAAATTCATTTAAGTCATTAAGGAAACATTTGCACACAAAGACATAGAGGATTAACTGCAAAAGTGTAATGTGTAAACAAGCTCAGATTGATGAAATTTATCCAGTTGCACTTCGCTAGCAGCTACATCGGGTTCAGAAATTACCATCTCCAACTGTTCCCCCAGTATCATTGGAGGTTACGTAGCCCTAGTGAAATAAAGCAATAAATGTGTGCGCCCCGATTTCAGGCAAACTGAGACAGACTATTTCAGGAGGTGCCAGCTGTGAGCTAACTCAGCTGTTTGTGCCTGAATGAGGACAGGGAACATCCGCAGAGCTCTTCTCCAAAGCTTCATTTCAGCTGATGGTGGCAAGCTGTTGGGCATGCTCACGTGACCAGTTGGCTCCAGAAAGGCTATCTGTCCACGTGCTCCATTCCATTCCTAGAATATTTACCCTCTCTTCACTCAGTCTTCTTCCAGACCATGAAGCAGAGGAGGCTTTTCTTGGGAATGACACCCATGACAGTATTTAAAAAAAAAAAGAAAAAGGAATGGGGAACAACTAATATCAAAAACAATGTGTGAAGAAGGTGTTAGTTAAGAAGCAGATATTGGGGGAAATTAGACTTGGAAGAACTGAGAGAACAAGTCATTCAGAAGGTCTTGACTTTTTACGTATGGGCAGAAGTGCTAGAAACTGTCAGAAAAGGGATAGCTTTTATTGACAATGAGCCCTGGAAAGGGAGGATTACATGTCACAGAAGCCACAAATAAACTATTGGCCAATCCCTGATTAAAAATATTCAACTCTCAGTCAAATACCTTCTTAACAGGTTTGTCAGTGAGCACATGTCCTTTCTCGAGATTAGGAGAGTGCATCAAACATGGAACTTTTTAAAGCCTATCATGTATCAGGAAACCGTTACAACATAGTCTGGACAAGGCGATTCATGGCAGCAGAAAATTACTAGCTGTCTTAGAAACTGTAAGAAGTCTGCTTTGAAGGAGAAAATGGATCAGTAGCAAATGACATGTCTCCCAAAAGATAGACCTGAAAGATCATTCAAAGACCAAAATCTTCCTTATGAGATTTGTTTATAGTGTAGTCCTAGAGGTATTCATCTTAATCCTGCATTTCAAAAATGCTGAAAAAGAAAACAAAATCTTTACTGACAACAGATACTTTACTTTTGCAGATAGCTCTGAGGACGGTGAAGTTATGGGTAATGATGAAAACAGGTCAAAAACCCACTGATATGGACTGCTGAACTAGGTGCAAGGAAAAGTCAAATTTTAACTACTCTCCAGTGTGAAATTAAGCTGGAAACAACAAATTCAGGTCCTACTACTACTTAAAAAAAAAAAAAAGGCCCAAAGGTCCATATCCCTATCTTGGAAAAATGACCCTGGAAAGGACTTAAGGCTTACGATGGGTAATGAATTGAACATGTACTCTCAGACTCTCAGTCTACCACTGTGCTACTGTGCTATAGTACTAGTATAACTCTTCAGTTCATTAAGAAATGAGAGTAGAAAGTAGGACTCCTGGGAGTGCTTTTCAGATCCTCTGCCTGGCTGTCATGTCCTCAGTTCAAGAACAAGGATAATAAATTAGAGGTAATTCAAAGAAGAGCCACAAAAATGTTTAAAAAGTTGGAAACATGATTTATAGCAAGAGGAATTCAACCTGGTTAACTGAAAAATGATATGTTTAGAGGTGACTTGATGGCAGTCTGAAAGTACTCATGCAAAGAACAAAAATCTGCTAACAGAGGGTTCGTATGACTAGAATATAAGCAAGTGAGAGAACTAGTGCAGAAAAATAAAAAGTGATAAACACAGTCTAAGAATAGCATATCTGTCCTTAATAACATATTTGGCCTCTCAAAAAAAAAATGTAGCTATAGTTGGTTATCCTTCACTAGGAATTCTTACTTGAGAATGTTTTACAAAACAATAGCCCAACCATCAAATAAAACTTAGTCTACAAAGCTGTGTTCCACCCAAAGCCACAACAGCTGACTCTAACTGCTCTTTCTGGCTTTACGATGTGTGGAAATTCTAATCAGTAATAAATGAATTGAAACAATGAAAAACTTTACAAAATTGAAAAAAGCAACTGTATAACTTCCTTTGTAATCCTGTGTTGCCATCACTTTCCTTGTTTTTTAAAACCCACTTCTCCATGGACCACAGTCCCTTGTATACTGAAGCATTATTCCATAGTAAATGGGGATAATGCATGTTTTTCTCTTCTATGTCCAGCTTCAGGATAGCACAATAGAAGTAACGGTACTTGCACATCTCTTGGAAAACCTGCATTAAACAATCTCCAACCATTGCAACATGGCAACGTGAAAGGGAGAAAAGTGCAGCAAAGTTCATGGCGCATCAAAGGCACTAGTCCCTGTGAATATTCTAGGCATGTTTGTCCACCCATTCTTGGCCAGCAAAACCACTATTCTGTAGTCCACCTTTGCAGAAAACCTTGCCCTGCGCTCTTCTGGCAAGTAACCACCAAAGACAGCTGACAAAGTACATGTCAGAATGCATAGCAATGACTCAGGGAACTGCTAATTTTAAAGGCAAGAATGTACATGCACATGGCAAAGCCTTAGAGAGGGAATTCCAAGTAGCATAAGTTGCAGGGAGCTGTGTAAAACCCCACAGCCTGAAGGTATGGACTCTCTTCCGTGCACATAAGGGTGGAAACAATTTATGTACTGAAGATGCATCCTTGCTTTGAAAGGGATTCTTGCTGCTCCCTTTCTTTTCCATGTAAAGATGAGACAAGAGAAAGACAAGTCAGATCAATCAGAAAGCAAACTGTTTTCTCTCCAACACTCCACTCTAAATGCATCACAGCAGACCTTCAACTGTACACACAGTCCCAAGAATAATGGGTAGTGGCCTTGCTGAAACCATCAGCATTACATTGCTACTTCAATGTATACACTGACTAATTGCGGTCAAATCCTTAGGTGCATTAGGATCAGACTGGCTTCTGTATCAAGCAAGAATGCCTCTGTTGCCTTCCTTTCTTTACTATTACCATTTATTATGACCTTATTATGACCTACATCCTGCCAGCACATTTGTCCAGTCCAGGACTGATGGGTTTTGCCCTGGCAGATTCCCCTGGGATTATATTTAACTATTTAATAATTCTAAAGCTCCTAAGTGATTATTTTTCCCGAAGTAAATACAGTTTAGGAAAAATGGAGAATTATATGATCGGACTGCTTTTCCATGAATAAATACATCTGCTAGCATTTTTCTTTTTCAATTTTCTGCCATTGTAGCACTAGAGTAGAAGGTCTGTGAGAAAGAAAAATCCTTATTTCTTCTAGGAAAGACACTAACAAAAATAGCAAAGGAAGGTATGGAAAAATTAGCAATTGCATTCATAAAAATGAATGCTTCATTACAAGCTTCGGTGAAACATGTAGATGTAAATATGCTCCCCCACCACCCTGGGACATTGAAGAGCAATCTGTATAGCAAGCCCAGTCAGCCTAACAGTCACTGCAAGTCCAAATATTAGGGATCTGCTCCTGGAGACCTAGCTAGACCTGGTGACATCTCCCATAACACCAAATCTTCAATTAACCTGTAGTTGCAAGTAAAGTCAAAAGAATGACACTGAAGTGCATCCAGCTATTACAAGGAACTTTTACTTGTGGCAAATTTTGCTTTTTGGAAGATCTGCGTGGGGTCAAACACAGTTACAAAAGGAATTCAGGAAAGAAAATGCTACAGATTCCCTCCTGTCAGGCTCTCATAAAACCTAAGTTTTCATGTCAAGAAAAGTAATATGCATAACACTTTCTTTTACATATCTACATATAATACCTGAGTGACATGTATCTTGTAAGCAAAATGTTGCTATCATCCTTAGTTCAATTCACTGTTACTAATTTATTTTACTTGTAGGTTAGTAAGCAGTCAGCCTTCTTGTGAAAGAGAGAACTTTGAGAACTAGTAGCATTCTAACGTTTTGGAAAAATAATCTAATATTCTCTCAAGAAGGAATTTAACAAATAAGTATATAAAGTATATAAAGTAGCAATAATATTTTACCTGTCAGACTTTCACTGAAGGAAATAGGATTTCAGTGATGAGGAGGGAACACAGAAAATTAAAGGTTAAAGGAACAGAATAACAAATAGAGAAAAACAGGAGCAGGGTGAAAGAAGAAATGGTTAAGGGAGAAAAGTGTTTTGCAAGGCTTCAAAATACAAGTAAGGTAATAGCAAGTTAGTGAATAAAAGGGCAAGAATCCAAGTTCTGTAATATAGAAGTGATGAACTGAGGCAGAAAGAGAAAGAATTAGAACAGAGATGATTTAATATAATGTAGTTAGGAAAAAAAAAGACTGTTAAAAACTGTAGTGCACAAAACAGCAGCAGAGAGAAGTGAATTAGAGGAGAGAGAAAAGAAGATGAAGACTGAAAACAAAAAATGGATGTCATTTGTCCGTTTACAAAGCAGTCCACTGAAGGATGTAGGACTAGACAATAAATAAATTACAGCTTGCCTTTCCTATAATTCTGTTTTACAAAATGACAAGAAAAGTCAAAGACAGACTTGAAATTAATTGAGAAACAAATTTATAGAAGTGGGTATGCTTAATAGCCTGAAAATGCTATGTATCCATAAAGTGTATTTTAGCTTGGATTCCTAAAATGAGTAGCCCTATGCATTTTTGCTCTTTAACTAGCATTATGAGATTTTGCCAAGTCCAACTGAATTTGGCAGAGGAAGAGTGCCTCTGAGATATTCAGTGTTTACTTGTTTCAAGGAAGCAAGAAATCCAAATCAATCCCTACCCACCAATGACAGAAGATTGCAGTACACGCACAGATGTTCTCTTTTCTGCAACTAGTAAATAAACACCACATGGTTAATAAGCACAGATGCAGCATGGCATCACCCGCAAGACATGCTGCCTCTTGTTCAGCTGGTAGTTGGAGACTGAAGAGGAAACTGGGGAAGGCTCATTAGGGATCTTAACCTGGGGAGCTGTGGGGAATGCCAGAGGGAGGGCAAAATACAGTGAAAGTGAGTGAGTAGAGAACTACAGTGTGAGGACATGGGAAAGGAAATTCCCTGAGGACCTTTGGAGGAGTTAAGGTTATTGTGGAGGGGAAGTCACAGGACACGGGGAGGAGAAGCAGAGCTCTCACAGCTTGGTGCTGTAGGAACGTGGAGTGCAAATTAACAGGAAACCAGTCCACTGCTCCTGAAAAAACTTCTTTCCTCTATGTTTCCAAAGGCCTGACTAGTGTGTTGGTAAAAATTATATAGAATGAAATGCTGTTAGGCTATTTAATGCTTGCAAGCACTTAGAACAGTGTTCGAATGAATGGTTCATAAAGTATGGATTTGTAAATGAAAACTAACAGAAGCTCTATCACCTTCAAGGTGAAAAGACAATTTTCTCATCTCAGTTACACTGGTATACATCAGAAGTAACACCAGGTTGAACTGATGTGAGAAGAAGTTTTATAATGTTTGGCAAAAGATAAAACATGCACACGCACATACTGTACAATGATTTCCACGTTTTTATTATTTTAGCTATGTCAGGAATTCTGGATATTCACTTGTAAGAATAGCTTCCACTTGCACTTAAAAAGAGGGAAAAAAAAAGAAGTAACCAGAAGGTCATCAACAAGGGAGCTAGAGAATAATATATCATGAATAATGTATTAAATTATTTCAGTCTTTATCTATTAATGAATTAGCTTCAATCATCTTATAATTCTCTTGAAAGTATTTGTAATTCAAAAGTACTCCCCATGTAATTTCTCCAAAAAATTATTTCTCTAAATTTTCCTTGGTCTTCTTGTGGATAGAAAGTAGCTGAAATTTGAGATTAATTAGTTTTTGATAGGACATACAGAGTAGGAGTTACTGTTTCTGTCCCCTCATAAACCCATTTCTAAGAATCATGTTGCCTATACAGCACTAAACTTTTAACCATGAAATCTCTTCCTCTAATATTTTGTTTAAATGCTCCATTTCCACCAGTACCCTAATATGATGTGTAGTGTACTAGGAAAATCACCGAAATTTACCACATAAGGACTACTGCCTGCTCTTGGCACAATTTCTTCTTCCTAAGCGAACACTGCTCTGAGTTTTCACTCACCTCTTGAAGAATTTAAGTGCTGAAGAGTCAGAAAGAGAAACTTTTCTTTAGGAACACATCAAATGGTAGCAGTGTAGTCTTTTTTTTTTTTTTTTTTTCCCTGTATCAGGATATAAATAACTCCCAATGACCTTAAAGGGGAATTGTTGTATCTTTGGTTGTGCCCATATGTAAACGCAAAAACATAAATTTTCATTCATACTAAGCAATACCTTGTACCCCAGTAACATTTTAAGATATTGTGAGTTGTGAGTTGTCTTTATCTTTACTTATAATACTTGAAGTTATAACAGTTACAATCATACCTGTTTTGGAATCCTGCAGTCATAATATGAGTGACTGAAAAAGACACAAAAAGATCAAAAAAACAGTCTATGCTGATGTTGTCTGTAGGACAAATATAAACAATCTGGTTTTAGATACTTAGCTCAAACAACTCCTATCAGTGTGCAGAGATGTGCAGAGGTGCCTTCTATATGAAGATCCAGAAGCCTTTTCTGAAATGTCTAAAGATGTAGAAGTCTTAGTGATGTGGAAAATGTTAACATGAGTTGGCTCATTTTGAAACTCATTTTTTTTATTATTGGTTGCAGTAAATGTCTGATAAGCCTGTGTTACCTGTCCAAACTCCACAAAGCTATAGAGGCACACCTCTTGCTGTGTCTTCAGCAATAACTTTTTGTCCCCTTGGCAACTGATGGCATCCATCTGACATCCACACATCTTTAATAATTTCTCAGGAATTAAAATATGTGTGCCCACCTGAGACAATCAGAAAAGGACATTCAAAAAATCATGAACTCCCACATTTGTGTCACAGATGTGTTTTTCGAATGCTATTTAGACAATAAGTTTCAAATAGGCAAAATGCCTATTTGCATTTTGGCCATCTGCATCTCAAACTCCCCAGAAGAAAACAATGTGAAGCTTCTATCAAGTTGAAAGGAGAAAAACAACTTCAGGCCTTCTGAATAGCAGTGAGTCAGTTCAAGTCTTCTTCCAAGTTCTGCGCTGTTTTCTGCTGGTCACTGGCCTGCTCAGTCTGTTGGCACAGGCTTTGTTTTTTTCCTCCTCCTTTACCCAGACATGGTGACACTGGGTACACCACCTAGGGCTCTGCCTAGTGGCCAGTGATGTGCAAGGGAGAGTGTTCATGAAGTCCCTTGAGAGACTTTGGACCAGTCTCTGCAGCTGCAGATTCTTTTTTGAGTGCTCTTTCTGCTGACTTAATCCCAGTGAAGGAAAAGCCTAGTGGGAGGACACAAACATCTGTAATCAATGCTGACATCTAAGCACAGTCACTAAAATATTTTGGGTTTCTTGGCATCAGTTCTAGAAGGCAGCAACTCACAGTGAAAACCCAGTATTTTTTTTTTCCTGGAAACATCAAGCATAGTTTAATCCAAGTACTATTTTTCTGTGAATAGAATCAAAGAATTTAGAAAAGTACTCAGGGACACAGAGTTTCCAGATTTGATTTTAATTAAAGGCTATAAATACTCATAAAGAGAGGCAGGCACTCAGCTTTAGGGATCAAGCTGAGTAATCCTCATCTGGAGCTTTCTTGTATTCACATGATCATGTTAGATCTTGATAAGGCAGTGACTTATCTAAAGCAGAAACTCACAAAATCTCCATCACGTAAGAACAAAGCAAATCCTGCCATTCCTTTTAATGCCAGAATAAGTCAGGCAGGCTCATCTCCAGGCAACTCCAACATCAACTGGAAGCCACCCTCCTGGGCTCCCAGAGGACAGGATTCTCCAGTGACTTCAAGCAGCTGTGACATCCTGCCTGGCCCCTACCTGCAGGGAGCACACTGTCAGGCAAAACCAAACTCCCAGTTCCTAATCTGGCTGTTGGAGCTCAATCGGTGATCACCCACACTGAGCAAGGAGCAGATGCAACAGGACCAGCAAAATAAATAAATAAATAAACAAAACCAGAAAAGGCAGACTGGTCCCTTAGCACGACTTGCACAAATCCCTCCAAATGCGGCCGTGTGGTGTGATGTGCAGCAGATATGCTGTATCGCACAGACACAGGCATGCCTGCGTGAATCAGAAAGACTGAATCCAGTGAGCAGAGTTTCAGCACGTGAGCCTTTATGTAAGAGCAGAGAATATAAAGGGAGGGAGAAGAGCTAGTGATCATAAAACTTCCTGGCTTCAGCTGACACAGCGAGGGCAGAAAGGACGTGTCTAATTTTAATCTGGCCTCCATGTGAACGTTTTTTCCTTCCCATCAAAAACAGTGAAGAAGCTTTCTCTGACCACACAGTGCTCAGCAGGGACATCGCCTGACTTCGTCAAGGCGATTTATGCTCATTTGGCAAAGTTGCCGATCTCCATTTGAAGGCTCAGTCTGTGCTGGTGAACAATCAGGGGGCAGCGGTGGGAAAAGAGGGGGAGACTGCAGTCCATACAAAGACTGCCCCTTCTAACAGCACGGGGAGGGGAGGGGAGGGGAGCGGAGGAGGCTTTCCTGAAAAGCCTTGCAAGTGGCACGGTCTTTGTCCAAGTAGGTCAGATCATGAGCATCTCAGCCTCTTTCCTGGCTTTTGCAACTGCTCTTTTAGACCATTTGGGCTCTGTGCATCAAGCATCCGCCTGCACAGACACCATGCAGACCTCTTTCAGCCAGTCTTCTCCAGAGACTCCTTATTCCCACTGGGAATGACCTCCAAAACTTGACAGCTTTCCCCTGTTGCAGATTGCTTTAAAGATCACTATTCCTCTGGAGTGTACAGAATCACCACCAGTTCTATGTGTTTTATGTAGACATAAATTGTTAAGCTAACCCAGAATGTGTTTACTGGATTTGAAGTTAGAGAGGGAGAGAACTCCCGTTGCATTTTACCTTCACAATGGTGCTGGAACAGTTGAATAAAGTGTGGCCCCGCTGCCCATATGCCATTCAGCTTCTGTCTGTCTTTTTGTTTACACTGGGAATACAATAGGAACTATAGTCCTTCCAATGCATCATTTATAAGTGTATTCTACCTCTGAATGTACAGACAGAACTGGCTCTGTGAATGAGCTCTGTGAATATTGCCAAGACACTGTGCTTTGTTCAGCATTATTCTTCACAATAGATACCACACTTTGGAAGTAATTTTAAAAAGGGAATCAAAATAGTGGTACTTTTAGCCTTTGTTTCTTTTATACCACACTGCATTCTCTGTCTCTCACTCAGCTGCTTCTATTATACTGACAAATTAAATAAACCACTCCATTGCTAAAGAGGCTTGGGCGGGCTGGGCTTCGGTACACTGCCGCGCTAGGAAGTTGAAATAAACATTTATCCTGGTCTTATTCTTAACAAATTTAAGCTAACTTTAGTCAAGCATCTTTTTTTTTCTTTTTTATTTTATTTTTTTAAGAATGAACGAAAGAAAGAGGGAAACGGGAGGGGAGGGAAAAAAAAAAAGGAGTACTTCAAATTTTTGAGCCGATCTGCAACACCAAGGGATGTGGCGTCTGAAGCAAAGGAGTAATGAGAAGCCATATGTCCAGGTAATGAGCCTGCTTTTTAGTGCTCCACTTCCTAGAAGCGCTGCAAGTTCGTCCCTGCTGCGGGGCATCTGGGAGGGTGAATGGTTGAGTTACGGGCAGGATGAGGTGGTGCAGGCAGGGTGCATTGCAGCTTGCAAACTTCTGCAGCAAACTTTCAGCTCCTTCTGGGAGAATGCTTCTCTTGCAGCTGCCATAGCTATGTTTCGCAAGGTGTCTTTTCCGCGTGCTCTTCAGTGTACGGAAATAAGGGCAGGTGGGGGACTGCTGAGCAAAGTGTGCTGGGTGGCGAGGGCAGGTCTGGCTGCTTACGGGTGTGTGTTTATGGAGAGGTAGGTAGCTGGATGGATGGCAGAAAAATATGTTGATCTGTATTTTGGTCACAGACTCTTATATTCCCATTGCGTCTGTAGCAAAGAGAGGGATAAGAAACTGAGGAAAGAGTGACAGTGTGACCTTTACCTGTGTCAAAGTGCTTTCTGACTTCTGGCTCTTTTCCTGAGCAGGCAGCAAGCAGAGGGGAGAACCGAGGAGCAATTTGTACTGCTCTTCTCATGCATAGATTAGATGTGCAAGGCCATCCTCTGTGCTTGCAAACAGAGATGTTTGCTGTTTATAAGGGCTTGTCCGTGCAGTCCGTCATTCTCGAAAATGTTGTCAATGAACGGCGTTATTTTCCCAAACAAACTCAGAGTAACGAGCACAACACTGCCCGGATAAGGTCCGAAAGCTCCTCCTGTGCTCCTGGGCTAGTAGTGTGTGAATAATTCAGGATGAGTCTCATCACCCCACGCTGCCTTTCCCTCCCTCTCCTAACAAAGCAGATGGACTACAGGCAGAAGCCAGAGCTTGGGAGGGAGGGGATTTATTTTTTTTTTCAGTTTTCTGTTTGTTTTAGGGGACCTTAGGAGCCATCCGGTTCCTCCTGAAAAGGGCCCAGCCACCAAATGCCAGCGATGGATTTTGAAGACCGGAGCTCCTGAGAGCACGGGCTCGGGCTGGTTGCCGCTGCAGGGTCTGCGGCGAGATGCAGAGATGCCCTGGGGCTGCAAGAAGCCAGTGTCTGCAGGCTGAGCTGGAGCAGCTAGCAGGGAGCTATCAGGGCTCATCTTTTATTACTAGAGGAAGAATTAAAAAAAAAAAAAAAAAAAAAGAACAAAAGAAAAAATCAAGTGAAATTTTCTTCTATTGTCTAGCCAAATTCCCTTTAATTTGCCCCAAGGGAAAGCCAGCCGCCTTGCGAAGACTTTTTTTTTTTTTTTGAGCTCATCTCTGTCAACACAAATGCCTGGGGGGGCTCCCCGGAGGAGGGAGTGGAGAAGCCGAAGGTCAGGGTTACCCACTGTGGCATGACTTTTAAGCAAAAGGGGTTTTTATTTCTCTTGTTGCCATGTCAGGTTTAATTTGGGCAGCATTATTCTGACAGGATGGGCCTGCTCGTGACAGGAGGGGGTTAAATGGGATTACAAGCTTTAGAGGCTGTCAGCAGCCACTGCTGCCTGGGGATGTTAAATTGCGATTTAATGGTCAGCTTTATCTGTATAGTATCAGTGGAAATCTGCTGTTTTCAGCAACTTAATAGGCACTGTGTTTCCAGGAGGGGCTGTTTTTAGAGGGGTGTGCAGAGCGGACCCGTCTGCACAGGGTCGTGCTGGCAGCTTCTTGGCCAGGCCACCCGGGGGCTCTGCCCATCGCATCCCAACTTTCCAAAAATACTCAGGTGGCTCCGTGCCTTGAGCAAGGGGAAGAGCAGGCGGCGAGCAGTGCCCCATGACCCACAGTGGGGTGCCGGAGGGGGACAAGAGTGGGAATGCGCTGAGGAAAAGCCCAGGAGGGCACTGAGGGGATGAGGGCGGGAAGGTGCTGAGGGGACACCCGCTGGGGAGAGGTGGCCCCAGAGGCCAACCACCAAACCAGCCCCCATCTGGGGGGGTCCGTGGGTGTGTGTCTTACGTGTGTGAGTGTGTGTATGGGGTGCTGCAAGGGAACAGAGGGGGGTAAAGCATGCTGAGGGCAGGCGGTGGACACCAGTATTGTCTGTTGGCACGTTAGGGGTCAGCCCGGAAAGTTCAGGATTAGTAAATTTAATATCCTGTCAAAATTCTCATGATAATGAATCCTGGCCGGCCTGGCTGGCGGGGCTGGCATGGCAGCCTGGGCGCTGCAGCTCCCGAGATAGCGCCGCTAATTTATGGGCAGGAGATTGTGCTGTGCTGGCATGGGCCGAGGCGAGAGTGGCTCGGTGGTGGGGCCTTTTGGCTGCGTGCAGTGGCTGCTAAGCTGGGGAAAATACACAGATCTGGATCATTTAAGTGATTCTTATTCATTCCAAAATCCTCCTAACTCCCCCTGCAATAGCTTGGCTGAAGTGACAAGAGGTGGGCTGTGTTTGTTTTTTCCTCTCCCTCCGCTGTGCATACGGGAGTACCCCTGCACTCAGGGTTTTTGGCATTAAAAATGATCAGGAAGAAGCAGAAAGAGGGAAGAGAGTCAAAACAAAGATTAGCCATGTATATATTGTGCTGTAGACTAATTTTCTAGAAAGATTTCTTTACCTTACGGGGCTGGAAAGTTTAAAACAGTAGACAGAAGGGAAAGGTGGGAAGACAAGAAACCACAGAGCAAACCGGGGTTGTAACAAATAGTAAACTGCAACCCCAACAATGTCATTTTCCAGCTGATGGATGATATTAAAATACAGTTCCTAACAAAAAAGATGGGGGGAGGAGGGCTGGAGAGAGGAAGAAAAAGAGGAGGGGGGAGAAAGTTCCTGTGCACTTTGTTCAAGGTTCTGCACCTCTCTAAGCAGCTGTCACATCCGTACATTATGGTACATTGAATCTGAATGAGGCTCTCCACATCAAAACCTTGCATCCATTATGATATCATCTCCTGCTCTAAGCTGTAATGCTTATTAATTCTGCACCCATACTCTCCAAGCTTCAGCAAATGTATTCCATCAGCCTAGCATTTAATTTAATTAGTACAGCTGGGCTCTCATTCTCCTTTCTGTGTCAGAGGTATTGTCAGCACGTTCTGCTATAACACAATTACTGATTGCTTTTAGATAGGCAGAAATATGATTAGGGTATTGGGTGACTGTATCATAAGCCTTATTAGATTCATTTGAAATCTGGAGATAAATAGGAAACTTTTATTTGCAGTGTAATGAGATTATGCTTATTAGGCCAAGGCCTCACAACCTTTTGCAAAGAACATAGTGTATCACTAGGATTATACTCTGGAACCACACTTTTTGCTCATAGCATCCAAGCAATTTCTCAGCAGCTTTAAGATTTAACTGTTGTAGCCCTGTACACATTTTAAAATTGTTTTCTGGCTCGGTGGCTTTCTCATGTGATAGATGGTGTGCACCTTCCGCTGTGTTTTCTTCTGCTTAAAACAAGAAATTTTGGGGACAATGTTTTATTCGATGTGAAAGGTATTTGGGTGGACTGCAGCCATGTGTGAATGAGTAAATGTGTTGATACATTGGACAGAAAAGTTTCTGCTAATACCAGTCTTTTTGTTCAAAATCTTTTTTTTTTCCTTCAGTAGAAAACCATAAAAATATTCATAATCAGCAATTTTCATAAGCTAAAAAATATTGCTGTAAAAATACTTCTGAGGTTGGATCTTGAGGTAGAAATAATGAGTTAATTTTCTTATGTAAAAATTGCTGGAAAGGAAGCACATTTCATGTCACTTTCAGAGAGAGTGCATTTAAATCTTAATGTATACATCACAACCTTTCGTATTATACTATCCTGACAAAACATGCAGCATAGTGTTTGAGAAGCAAGAGTTACGCTTTTAGAAGTTCGTGTATTACAGGGATTCAGAATTCTGATCTGGTAATTTGCCTGTAACAATCGAAGGTACAAACAACCTATCACTGACTTGACAGGTTATAGAAAGGAGTCCATCAATTTTAACATTGGTGTCAAATTTAGGTTTCATTCTGTTTCCACATAAGTTTTGCTACAAACTCCAGTGGGAGCAAGATTAGGCTCTTACTGGATCCTTATCCTTTGTGACTGGCATTACATTGCATTAAAGCGTTTCATCACTAAGTGTGGCAAAACCCTGAACCTAGGTTTGTATCATTCATTATATCACTTGCTCCACAGTTAAGATAGGGGAATTTGTTTGGGTGTCAGAATCTCAAGCTAGGACTCAGACTCAGGGAGCAAAATGTTCATCAGTTCTATTACGATATTTTATTTTGCATTTTCCTGGCATGGCAAGCATGTCTGCAAGGGGAGGCTTATCTCTGTCATAAGCAAGTTCAATGTTGCATCGCTTGTTTCAAACACTTGCAATATGAATATATGCCTGGAAGTCAACTTTAAAGAGGTCAGGTGAAAGGTCTTAAAGGTGACATGCCTGTAATTCTTTTCTAAAGGAGAGCTCCAGAGAGAAAGTGACACTATTGCACAGCCCAGTTGAGTTGTCTGACAAAATGGACTGTGCTGTGGGGTTCCCAGCCCAGTTTCAACTAGGATATCTGTAGTCTCATCTTTGTGTGTTCTTGCCTGGTTTCCCCTAACTGGGGAATCTCACACTTTCTCTGGATTGTTTACTTTCTGGGAGAGGAATACACATCAGTTTGCAATGACTGCTGACTTGACTCAAGACCCACTGTGTATGCCTAAGCAAGAGCAGCAAAAAGTTACTGTAAGATAATAGTTTTATAATCAGGGTACTTCAGTGTTTTGGAAAAAGAGAGGGAACACTCTCTCCATTTTAGGTTCTGGCAAGCTTCAGCACAGCACAGGGAATCAGCTCAAGTTATACAGCTAGGAGCAGCAGCCGTGCTAAGGCTGAGTCTAGTAAAAAGTCAAACACTGAAAATTCAGTGTTTGCATGATACAAAAACTATTTTATTACTATGCAGTTTTATAAAGAGAGGTGCCACTTTACATAACAGGCGTATTTTGGAAACGTGGTCATTTCACAAATAGTTTTAAAGGACAGCACATTTAGCTTCTTTCTTTCTTCTTACCAAAAAAAGAAAAATAATAAATAAAAATGAACAACAACCCTGTCTTATACTGGCTCCAAAAGCAGCAGAGATGACAAATGCCACAATTTTCCAGTATGTTGCTTCATCAAGAAAATATTTTAAAATATGCTGTAATTGCTGTATGCGAGAATGATCTGGTGGCCCTGTTCATTTGTTCCCCGTCACCATCATCCTGATTTGCAGTGAGCAACAGGGTTATTCACATGCTTAGATTACACACATGCTTCGGTGCTCTGCTGGATCAAGGCCTAATTGACACCCTAATTGACAGGCTCAGTAGAGAGACTGAAGTCTAAATTGGGCTTGGAAGCTGAAACGTGATGTATGTTTTTACCCTCAGAGGTGTTTTGTCCAGGCTGTGTTTGAGATGTGTTACCAAATAATGTGTTCCACCTTCTGCTGTAGCTTTTGTTGTATTTCTTTTGTGGCTAGATAGAGGACTTCAGTTGCTGGGGAAGAAAAAAAAATGCCAAACAAAAAACCATAAATAAATATGTTACTCCAAACTAGTGACATGTTAAATGCTAAATTGAAACAAACAATTTTATCTTTGGTCTTTCTAAAAGAACAAGTTTGTTAAAAGAAATACTAACAACCATTTATTCAAAAACCAGTTGATTAAATGAAAGTGTAACTAATTGTTAGATGTTTGTTTCATGTAGACTCAAAGGTAGAATCACAACAGAAGTAATTAGGGTAATTATTAAGGTCTGTATTTAATTCAAACCCTCAGAGAATATTGCATATTCATTCAAGTGAGCTATATTTCCTATTAAAAAGATAGCAGTTTCTCAAAGCTTTCATTTACAGGTACGTTTCTGGTAGTGTCATTTTATATGGTATCATGTCATCTTGCTCTCTTTCTGCTGTGACAGTGTTTGTTATTCATAATGATGGCAATCAAAGGGGAAATGTTACTGGTAATTTGTGTGTACTTCTAACCCCCAAATATTTGTAGCAGTCATTTACCTAAGGTATTTGAGAATCTGAAGATAGGGACATTAGGATGAACTTGCCTTGATCTCTTTAAAGATTGTACACCGTACATTAAGGTACTGAAGCTTGGCATCTTTATATACTCTTAAGAAAAATGCAGTGAGATTTATTACGTTTAGAATAACTGAAAAATAGAAGCAGTATTTGTGTCCTTTTACTGACAATAAAGAAAAATCTAGCTCTGTTTCACATACGTTTTTCTTCTTTTTAAGACTAGTCTTTATAAAACCCAAAGAAAATCTATGAAAGAAATGTTTGTGGGAGCATTTACTATGGAGAGGTTCTCGAAGGGCTGTTTCAAACCACAGACTGAGGATGAATTCGCATCAGAAAATTTTTGGGAAAAAAAAAAGGAGTATTATATGCTTCATGGACCCAATATTATAAGCATGCACAGGATACAGAGTGCCAACATTTGTTGCTGGCAGATGACGCATACCATTTTTGCAGGGCACTTGGACTGGTGTGGTCTCCTCCTACGTGGATTTAATGCTTGAATCTAAATCCAGATTCTTGGCTCGGTGAAGCCAGGTGTTTCTCTTGAATTCCTAAAATGCAAAACTGTGTTGATCAGACAGAAAAATGTTGCTTGTTAAATTAGTGAGCACCGTTTTACCCCATGTTTTGATCCTGCCATAACTCTCAGACAGTATGCACTAAGTATGTGTATTTGGTAGAAATGAATAGGACTAAAATTACCTCAGCCAGATTCCTTAGACCATACCACTCACATAATTAATAAGCTACTGGGATATTTTTAGTGCCATTGTTTGAATAGATACATAGTATACTGGAATTAAAAATAGCACTGACAACAGACTGGTATTGCCCTTTTCTATTACTGTAAAAGTGCTGTAGCAGTGTTAGTAATACCTAATTAACCTAATTTACTTGTACAACAGTAGAATGATAAGACCTTAGTATAGAACCAGCTATAATGGTCTGATGATGGTCTGCCTTTCTAAGGCAGAAACAATTGGTGCACTGTGGAGCTGATCAAACAACTCAATGGTAACCAAAAAAAGTTGATATAATCACAAAAAAAGTGAACACGACTTATAGGTGGTAGCATTACAATTAGGATAATTGCATCTCTGCAGTTGTAGTCATTACCTGCATTTTCATTATAGTTCATGTTTTACCCTCTTGGACAAAAAATATTTCTTTTGGCACCAAACGTGATACCCCTTCTTGTTTGTGGACCATTTAAGTGCACATCGTTAAATAAGAGGTAAGGTTATGGAGGCTCTTTACTGAAACTGAATTACTGCTGAGATAGTGTTTGTGTTCACTAGCAGACAGAAAACCAGGGGCTGCTCACTGATGAAACCTTTTTGCCAACTGACTGCACAAGTACTGTGATCACATGTTAGGGCTCAGCATTTTGTTGCTTGTCCACATTTCCAGAAGCATCACTAATTAGAGAAAAAAAAAATAAAGTTTCCTTTCTTTTCGCCCCTCCAGTTGAGTTGGATAAGCCTTGCTGTCTTTGCAGTACTCTCCCTATTAGTAATGTCCTTTCTCTTTCAGTTTACAGGAGGGCCAGGTAGGACCAGCTCTGCTGACATCAACAAAAGCTCTGCATCTAGACCCTGTTTCTCCCATCCCTCCTTCCAAAAACCTTTCCACATTTATTTATCAGTGGCTATATGGAAACATGCTGTGACAAGGAATACAAATTGCGATGCTACAGACTTTAATCCCAACATCAGGAGTCAGGATCTTTGTCATACAGCTTCCGAACGTGCATTTCCTAACCCAGTAGTCCATCACTTTACAAATAGCCTCATGGATTTATATGGGACTGGTTTCAGGTGAAAGGCCTTGTCTGCCTCATAAGAAATCGGCAGACATAGCCCTCTGTGCCATACCACGGCACTGAATTGACACACTCTGTCACACTGATTTTACGGAGTTTTCTTTCAGCTCCCTTCCTAATGATAGAGGAGTCATTTGGCCAGATCTGTAATATAAGATGCTGCCTGAAGAGCACTTTTGCCATGCACACACTTTAGAGTAGTCTGACAAAACATGAAAACTTACTTTAAAAAGGTTTTAAATTTTGTAAAATTACTGAGAACACTTGGCTTTGGTTTCCCTTTTGCACCAGCTTACACTCAAATTAACAAATGTGAAGACTTTATTTATTTTTTTCTTTCAGAATCCTTGTCTGATTATTAGCTTCTCCATGATGTTTTTGCCAGGACAGACTGTTCCATTAATATTCCTGGAAACTCTCTGCAGGTTATGGCTTAGAATATTTCTACCCCTGCAGGCAGATTTGCTTCTGTCTTGCCCACACACATGCTATGCAACAGTAACCTGAAAAACTATCTTGTTGCAGGTCCTCCATTGTGTTATCTTTGCATTTTCATTGCTTCCTCTCTCAACCTCAACATCAAAATTATTTTTTTTACACTTACAGAATGGTACAGGGGGTGACAACGAACTCTTCCTTTCCCAGCTGTTTTCCTGTTTGCTATAAGGAAAACAAACAGAGGAGTTAAGACCATGTTTCCCACTTTCCAGCAGCTGAGTCCTATATTGCTGAGACTGAATATAATAACAGTAACATGATACCTTGATTAAGAAATACCACTAAAAGACAGGAGGGTTGGATTCTATTCCTATTTCCAACCTTCATTTTCCACTTAACCTGGATCAGAGCTCTTAAATGTGACTGTTGGTTTGTTCAGAAATGTAACCAGCACCTGAGTCGAGTTTGCTGGGACAGGTGTTCTGGGGAGTGCTGCCACCAGGCTACCTGAGAGTAGCTGCTGCTTGTGTTAGCCAGTGTTCATAAACCAGTTCTGTGCTGAATGTGGAAGTCTTGAACAGAGCCAGCAGTAGTGCTGTGTACGTTGGCTGGAGGGTGAGGATAGAGAGTTTCTCCTATGTGCACAGAACATCAGCAGCGTGGAGACAGTGTTCCAGGTGAATGTAAGAGGCAAACTCCCAATGTGAACACAGCTTCACACTGAAAGCAGTCCTGAACTCTGAGTTATTTAGCATAGTAAAGACTCTTGCAACAAAATGTCAAATACTGGTAAAGCTTAAATGAGAGTGTATAGCTCTTATTTCCCTTACAAAAGTAGGACTAAAATAATGAATAAAATGAATATGCTGGGGAAAAAAAAAAAAACACCTTCATATTGAATCACTAACATGGCTTTCCGAATCTCAAGAGCCTTTTTGCCAGCAAACAATTACAAAAATTATACATATCCTTTGGCATCTTATTCGGAAACAATGTTGGAGGCACTCTGTGCTAATTAGATCTGTCCATAGCTGCCCTTTCTAAAAATTGCATACATTCACATTCTATTGGATATTGGATCAAAAAATGATTACGCGCAATTAACAATGAATAGAATGCCCACATAACAATTCCTGTGCAGCCTTAAATTCTTAGCAGTATTTTCAAAGGTAAGTAGGGACTGTGTACTGCGACCTTCTGAATAATAACAGACACAAAACCTTGCTAGCAACTGCTGGTTTTGTTCTTAAGACATATTGTTGAACCTGTTACGTATATATACACCTTATGAAGTTACTCAGCTTTGAATTTCAAACCCCACACTGTTTCCTAAAGTGAGGTAGCATGTATGTCATGATAACTGGGTGATATAGTGAATCATTAATTCTAACTCAATTACTGATGACAATAAAAATAGTAAATATTATGGTTTCTTAGGTGAGTAGGCCTAACAGAAGCAACAACACTCAGCCTCTACTCATGTTTGCCCTTTTTGGTCCCCCAAAAGAGAAAATGTGAATTAAAACCGATGAGAAATGCATTCATTGGGGTATGGCACACAGCTGCAATAGGGATAATTGCGAGCTTAAGGCATAATCCTGCAAACACTTAAGCAGTGCTTAACTTCAGTGTATGCAGGTTGACTCAAATGCAATTACTCATTTTTTTAAAAGTGCACTTGCTGAAGTATGTGATAGAAGGGCAAAAAAAAGGAGCTTTATTCAGCAATGAACTGCTGAAACTCCGCAAAATGGACCTGTGGAACTGCAGTCGAGTCACACAGCATTTTGCATAGCACATGAGCTTGAGTATACAGTAGTCAGTTCTCCGATATTCTTCAAGGATGTTGAAATTGTTAATGGAGTAACATATTCGTGGCCCAAAGAGAACATTTTAAGGAGAAAAATAAAAAGCATGTAGCACATAGCAGTATGTTTAAGCTAATCTGTATGCATGCACCTGTAGTATGGTGATTTGTCAGCAAAGAATGCTTTGGATGGATGTAGTTATCAATGTTTGTGCTTGTCATGAACTCACTCACCCTCAGCAAGCTCTGAGTTTTTTAATGCTATGATATTATTTAATTTTATTCTTTTAATCTGAAAGAGCGGCCTGAGATCAGTAAGGGGATGGTTTTATCTTAATCATCACTCCTTTCTTCATAAACATGCAGATGTTCAGCCTTCTTGTAACTCCAGTGATGATTTTTTGATGCATGAGGACAATGGGGTGAAGTAGTTTCACCTTAAACACTATTAAAACTGGTAGTCTGCTTATATTAATATCAGAAAGGCATATTATTGCCTGTGCCTTTCTAGAAGTTGAGAAAGCATCACAGTGCAGCTTGAAGTGAGGTTGCTTTTTTTCTCCTTTTACTCTCTAATGTCAATTTAACATGGAGAGGAATGTTGCTGGACTTTCTTAGAATTTTTGGATATAATATATGTATTTGAATATATTTTTTCTTAGCTCAGCTCTGATCAATAAAATTGGTACTTGCAGATATCATCATTTACCCCACTAGGAAGCTCTTGACCAACATTATTATTTCCAGGAAGAAAACAATGGAGTTTTTAATTTATATATATATATATTATATCTAAAAAGTTTCTATGTTTTTGGTATGTAAAACACATATGTGGCTGATTTTTTTTCTAATTCAGTGATTTTTATTTTATTTATTTATTTATTTATTTATTTTGACTACATGTGATAGAAAGCGGAAATGTCATGTCCTTTGGGAAGAAGAGGAATTATCTTGTTTTTGTTTTCTTTATTTCTATACCTGGAATGCTAGAAGAAATGGGTATATCAAGGTTAAGACTTTGATGCAGAGAAAGCTTGTTGACTGAGAAATCGATCGGCAGGAAAAGTGGTTTTGCCAAGCAAATACTTTGAGGTTTGGAAGTGTTTCTCCGGTTCTGCATCTGGATGTACATTCTGTCTGTATCTCTCTCCTTGTGCCAAGTGAGAAGGTGTTACAGTTGATGTGAGACCACTTATTTCTCCTGTTGATCTCAGATGGCAAAATGTAACATTGACGTTAATGTTACTGTGATGTTTTGTGATTTTTTTGTGTTGTTTTTTGTTTGTTTTGTTTTGTTTTTAACAGATATTTAGAGAGATTTGTCTTAGTTCATATCAGTAGCTCTTCCCCACCACATCCCTGTTTTTCACTGGAAGGAAACCCAGGCATGCAGCTCACTGGAAATCAGTGCGTGGTCTGGCCAGGTCTGTGTCTGGATGACTGTATGGTGCAGGGTGGAGCACGTGTCCCACATGTTGTACAAAGCCTGTGAGTACACAAGCAAGACACTGCACTTTTCTTGTGTGGAGTCTCCACAAGGTGAGACAGTTTCACATACCTTACACAGAAAATGCGTACATCATGCTTGTAGGATATATTAAACAAAGGCATGTCATTCGTTACATATACTGCCATCTACTTGGGATTCATTTACGCAAAACACAGAATCATTTTTTAGAGTTAAAAATGGGAAACTTGTTTTTTCTTTTTCTGCCACCCCACTCTATACCATAGTAACTGGTGGATTATTTATGTCTGACTGCTGTCCCCTTTGAGGAAGACATTTTCCAGGCAACAAAAATATGTGTGTGTTGTGTGACATGCACACTGTAAGTCTGAGATCATGCATCTGATGATGTCCAACTGCACACGGCACAGGAATGGTGCACCAGGGCTTCTTCCTAGATGATAGCTCTCAGTGGAATTGTCGTGACAGAAGTGAGGAGGTCTCTAGAGGTAAGAGAAATGGTAGCCCCAGTATACTGTCCTCTACCACACGGAAAGGCTGGGGTTGTCCCCTTCTAGAGCACAAAGAAAATAAAAGTTTTCCTAGTAGAAGAGCTAAAAGATATTTTTCTGTAATACATGGTGTGGACCTGTCTTTTGCCAAGTTGGAATCACCAGGTTATTTTATCTCAGCTGTCTAATAGAAGTACTTGCATTAAAATGTTCTTCACAACGCAGGCATAAAAGAGTTAATGTGAAGTACTATTATACCCTTATTACTATTTTACTATGCATACCCACCCTCATTAATATACATATAGTTATGACATAGGATTATACGTATGAGAAATTGCTTAGGCATTTAATGTAATAGTAAGACACAGTGAAAGACCCATAGATAATGAATGTTGCTAGTATACCTGGAAATCTGGTACAGAGTTCTCCATGACAGTATATATGCAGGTATTCTTTGCTCAGTTTATTCATCTAAGATTGACATCTTTGTAAACATTGAATAGAGTATTTCGAATTACTTGCTGTTTATGTTTGTTTCTGTTGCATTGCAAGTCACTTCATGGTTTTTAAATGATCTTGGCATAGTTTAATGTGACCTAAGATCTGCAACATATTTAATAGTTTTGTCTTTTCTTTTCAGGGGCATAATTGTAGAATTTCTATCATGAGAATTCAGAAATTAAGTGAAATAGATATGTATACAAAAGGCTAGTGAAGATTTTCTGAAATCTTTTAGGTATGTTTGATCTAAACATTTGACACGTCAGTATAATATATGCACGTGCACATGTACATAAATAGGTACATATATATATACACAAATGTATACAAATACATCTATGTGAATATATATGCATATAGATATTTACTTATGTAAAAACCTTCAAAATTACTTGAATGTAGTGATTTTTGAATCCTGGAATTACATCTCATAATGAACAGGAAGTGTGATCACTCCTAATGGGAATTCTTTCCTTGATGAGATCGTACTTGTGTTTGAGGGATTATACCTAATACTTTTTCAGGTTAAGGCAGTCAAAGGTAGTACTATTACAATTTTTTTTTGTTTTTGTTTTTACTAACAAAAGACACAAAAAGAGCAAGTTTAATTGCCAAACAAATATTGGAAACCTATGGAAATTAAATCTGATTCAACCATAAGCGCAATATATTTTTACCTGATGAGGGAAGGAAATTTTCACAGTTGTTGCTCATGTAGATACGTAAGTTTGAGATTTGTTTTCTTTTTTTTTTTTTTTTTTAACCCAGATTTTAATTTAGATGAAGAGGAATGGGAGTGTCTTTGTGAAGTCTGTGCAGAGTATTGATTTCAATGTTGTACTTTAAAGGGCTAATTTACCATCTGTATCTTATCTATATGACTATGTCCTTCATGTCCAGCCTAATAAATGTTAAGTTCTTGATTTTTCTTAGTAGTACCGAGATGAATCAATCTTTTTTTTTTTTTTTTTTATCCCTAAGGCATTCTTTTCTGCCTTACAAAGATGCTCTTTTACCTGTTTAGAGTAATTTAACCTGAGTCAGGAAATCAGCTTGCATCCATGTCTGAAGAACAAACAAATCTATGAAGTAAATGCTCCCACCTCCTTCTCTGTGGATTTAAGATTTTCTAGCACAGTCATATTATAGAGCATAATAAAGTTCAAAAAAAAGCAAAGTAAACAGGATCCATTCCCTAATCAGTCCTCTGGGATTGACTATGTTTTAAAACAAGTTTGGTGAATGTCCAATGAAGTTTGCATTTTTTCCTTTTTTTTCAATCTTCCTGTGTTTGATAGTACTCCAAATCTTATTTTGCTCTCCAGTTACACAAATCTTGATTAATTTAGGTTATGTAAAACAGTACAGTAATTTCTGAGTTATTCGTTCTCTTGTGACCACACTCTTAAGTTTTGATGTGTAACATGACCAACATGCAGGTTGGTATCTCTGAATTTCTACTTTCAGCCGAATACAGAATGGGAACTTTTGACTCTTCATAATCTTCATAGAAGAATATTGTTGTTATTATATGCCATAAGTCTTCAGGAAAAAAAAAAAAAAAAAGAAAATGAGATACTAGCCTTATCTCTAGGCAAAAATAGCTTGAATTCCAATTACATTCCTTTTGGCTTTAACCTAATTCTAATTACTCTTCTGAATTACCTATGTACAATGAAGAAACGTCTAGGAAAATGTGTCATCTTAAACTTTGAAAATCTTAACCTTTGCTGATTTGTGGGGTTGGGAGTGGGAAGGGTTACCTATGGATTTCTTTTAATTTTGGTCAGGTGTGACACTCAAGTTTATGCTGTTATTTGTAGAAATAGCAACAATAGCAATTAGAGTTCAACAGATTTCGTCCATAGGTGCCATATTTGCATTTCAAGAGCAGTGCATGGTGAATGCATTTTATATATAGTCATTCCTCAATGAAAACAGCAGTGGTGGTGGCAGTATTAAAGCGCTTAGTAAGGATGCCTCTGCCCAGGCCACCACATAGCAACGGCTATGTTTCTAAGGACAAATAGCTCCTGCCTGCCCTAAGCAACTGAATAAGAACATGAAAACATGCCTTGTGAGAGACCTCTAATACCCATTAGTGTTAGCAACTGTTACCTCAATCATGAATGACACAGCCCTAATTATTAAGGTAATTAGAAGTTATAACACTGACAATATTAAAGGGAGAACTTCTAAAGCCCATTAACAATGTTACTTTAAGTGATCTGGCTGTGAACTGTTCAAATCTCTAATTACATCATACGTCTGTCTTAAAGGGTGATGTAATTAAGTGATGGGAGAGGGAATGAATATATAGCGACTACTGTGCTATACTTTGTAAGTACTATTTTCACAGAAACCAGCCTCGGTAATGTCATTATGTCATTTAGGGGTGGAGTTTTTTGCTCAACTCTATACCACATGTAGCTAAAAAAATCTTATCCTCAAAATATGTAAAAATGATAAATCATGGTATCATCAAAATTAGGTTTGATCGCCTACATTATTTGTTAATGGCAAAGCCATCAGTGACATATCCATGCCACCTCAGAAAGCACTACACTGTCATGCCACACTTTAGCAATGGAAGCGGGTAAATACCAATAAACTGTATGTCTTACAAGGGGGAAAAGCTAATTTAAATATTTAAATATTTTAAATTTCTTACTTAGACTACAACTTTTATTCTTTTACCTTGTTTCCCTGAGTACTGCTATGCAGGGTTGAGGAAACGAGAACGAAAAAGAAAATACATATAAAATAGTACAAATTTGTCTAAAGTTAACAAGATTTATGCCTGAGTAAAAACAGAGGATCTGCATTTTGGCCTGTAGGTGTTCACATCATTAATTTTTATTAGGAGGACTGGAGAAAAGAGGAAGCTTAGCACCAGCCGCTACTTTTCAGGTTGGAAAGAAAAATGGAAGAAATTGGGGATATAGTGAAAAACAGAGTTGGATGAATGGATGCCACTGTATAATTCTCTAGTTGTCTTTAGTAAATTATCAAAATTGCTTTTCAAGAAGTACAACAAGCAGAAGAATCATGGAATAAGAAAAGTGGAATTAGAAAAGGCCTATATGCAACAAAGCAAATTAAAATCTAACTACTTCTTTTTTCTGCTCAGTTTTTCACACTCAATAAACCATCATGAGCTGAGCACTCTATTTTTCATATTTTTAGAGATGATTAGTGGATGAGCCTTATATCCTCCCTCCAAATCCTCTGGGATGACTGAAGTGAGGAGAATTTATAGTCGATATTCAAGTAAACATCTCAAAGTCTCTCCCTTGCTAAGGTGTGTGGGAATACTGACACATTCACTTTGTGAATGCTCCCTTGCTTGCAAAGACACAATTGATGCCATCATTTATTTCAGAGCTCCTGTGTGTGAAAAATGCTACCTGAGAAAAAGACATTTCCATTCCTACACTGACAGTTTTCAATGCAAGTCATGTTTGTTGATCACCACTCAGATTTATCTTTCTGTGCATACCATTGTGTACCCCAAGCCTTTAAATATATGAGAATATCTACAGACTTCTGTCAACAGCCATTTAATAGCACTGTGGAGTGGAAATGACAGCAGGGAACAAGGCTTGGGTGCATCCAAATATCCCTAAATATGAAATTGGATATTTCCAGAATATATGGCCAGACCAAAAGCTTGGAATGACTCCTCAATGCATTAGTAAATATATAATTTTGGTCTCTCACAGTCTGGATTTCCAACTGAGGAGATGCCTAAATTTTTTAGACACAGAACTGGAAAAGAATATATTGGAGATTAAAGCTGAGGCAGGCCATTGTTGAGTCAGGGAGGTTCCTTCATCACCTTTTCTGTTCAAATCTACCTGGTCCACTATCTTGTGTCTGATGATTGATCAGTTTGGGGTGAGCGGAAGTGATGGCGGGCTTGCACTCTTTGTCCAATTTATATGCAATCTGGGAGATGTGTCAGGGGCGTGCTAGCTGAGAAAGTTCTTACCTGTGAATCCAGGTGCTGAAGTCAGCTGAAATGCTGGATAAAAAAGACCACTCACCGTTTTGTTTTAGAATGATTTATATGGATGGAATAAAAAGATATTAACTGTTGCTGCTGAAAGGTAGGTCTCTTACTTCTGTCCAAATAATGTTGCTGGGTGCACATACTCCATCAATGAGAGCCACAGGTTTTGAATGTGAATACCTGGCGAAAGAGAAAGATTTGAGAAATCATTGATACTGAGCTGGAAATGGGAGAAAAGGAAAAAGGGAACAGAGGACCAAGGTCAAAAGGTATAAAAAGTGTTAAATATGGGTTAGCAATGGGATGATGAAGTCCAGAGATGAAGAGGAGAGAATAGTCAGCCTGCAGTCTTGTAGGTCTATAATACTTTTCATTATAGAAGCCCTTCCCCTGCTGTAAGGTTTATTTGATAATCAAGACAGGGAGTGTGTCAACAGAGATATGTTCTGAAAGGAGCAAGGCATCAGCAGGAACAGATCCTATGTGTCTGGAGGACAGTGATCCTGCAGTGTCTGAGAAGTTTCTGTCAATCTGCAAAAAAAAAAAAAAATACCACCAATTGTATATCTATGTGCACATGCATGTGATTGGAGGGTTCTTTTTTCTGGGTGCCACTAGTCACCAAGGTCAATTTATAGCAAAACTTATAACTGAGGGAGCTGGACATGCCACTTCATATCCCCTTTGCTTTGACATTCTACAAAACCAGATTTTAAGACCTTTTTAGCAATAGAAATAAAAAGATATTTTTCCTCTTTGAAGCTGTTAAAAAAGAAGACTGAGTTTTGCTGTTTAAAACAAAAAGGTCACTGCTAAGCCGTATCTGGAAAATGTGTAGTTTACTCGGGATTGGGTTCCTCAGATAACTCTGACAATGTGAAAATGAAGAATTAGAGTGAACTTTCAAGATAATCTTAGCTTTCACTCTTGCCCTAGCAAAAGAGATGATGTGCAAAGACCCTGGTTGAAAATTATCCCTTGTCAGGAAAGCACTCAAGCACTTGCTTAAATGTATTCCTGAATGGGAGTATATACTATACACAAGGATAAACTGCATGTTCATAAATGGTATTTATAACATTTCTCTTGATTGCCACTTTATGAAATCACTGGTGTTGCTAGTGTGCAGAAAAAGGTAGAATATGATCCAGTGAGCCTGTTTCTTTTCATTGCCTCAAAGCAAAGAACATTTACTGTTATGTTATATGGTAGATCCCGCTTCACATTCTAACAATTTTCTCAAAGCTTTGGAACAGGCATTTGAAAACATATGATCAAAAATACAGTTCCACAATTTGGGAATACAGTTTAAGTCAGCTCTCTGTCAAGGTAAAAAGTCCTTCACTTGAACTAATACATCTCTGTTATCAAGCTGCTTGATGCTGAGCACTGTTGGCAAGACAATTTCTGGCTGAAGCATGGGTCAAAGGTTGATGGCTGGGCAAATGTTCATCATTCCAGATTTGAGAGCTGAATATGAGACATACAACTTCATCCTGAAAAGAAAGAAACATCCTCCTCACATAAACAAAGAGCAGATCATTCCATGTATCAAAAACAAATAAGGAGAGGATAAGGAGGAATGTTATCTTCTTTGAGGATTTTAACAAGTAATCAATACCTCATTGGGATCTACCCAGAATTCAGCCTAGATCCCAATAAATAGGAAGACCAAGGCAAGTCAAAGTCAGGCAGAAAAGTAAATTTACAAAAGGCAAGCATCTAGGCAAGAGCTGAGATCAGAAGCCAAGTCAAAGGACAGGAAACTGGATACAGTTGTACCAATCTGAAGGGCAAAACAAGAGGAAGGTGAAAGACAAGGGTCATAAGCCAGAGAATTACAGCATAAAGCAGAGCATGGGAAAGGGAGCAAGAAAAGCTCTAACAAGACACAAGAAGAGCCAGAGGTTGAATAAGTAATTAGGGTGTGATTATTCCTTTGACACAGTGCAAAAGACAAGTCAAGCTAAGCTGGTTGGGTTTATTTACCAGGTCTTCAGGGGGCAGCAAAGGCTGAAAAAGAGGTGCCTCGCAGGTCCCACTAGCTGTGGCTGGAGTTCAAAGGTCCTCTCACTTCCAGTACTAAAGAAACTGGTCCTCTGCTTTCCAGTAATAAGTCATTTGTAAGACTTAAAGCATTTCACCCTGCAAATAGGGAGACATTTTTAAACAACTGTTTTGAGACATGCAAGAAAATGGCTGAAAAAAACAACCTGTGCATATGTGTCAGATTTTCTCAGCTGCACGTTTTTCAGGAGATGTGGATGTTGAAATAAGCAGTGTCCTGACCTTGGTCCCCAGACTTCCCAGAGCATGGTGCTAAGACGTTTGTGTGTGACTAGTAACTATATCCTAAATATTTCTATGGAAATACCTTCAGGAACTACAACAATAGGTATAAAATAGAGAAAACTGAGTGAGATACCTTGGACTGGTTGACTTCAGGATTATGAAAGTAGTTTTTTGAGATTACGGGAAAGGAGATAACTCTGCAGATGGTATGATGATGCATAGGAAGGCATATACTGATTATATATATATTATATATATATCTTAAAACTGTTGCATATTTTAGAATAGTTTTTAAAAGAAAAGACACCCCAAAAAGTTGCATTACATCAATACTGTGATGGTGCTTAAATTGTACACCCAGGAACTCAAAATTCTGGAAATGACATACTGGTGGAATTTTCCCTGGCCAACCTGATGAGCTTCTATAATGAAATCACCAGCATGATGGATGATGGAGGAGCAATGGATATTGTCTTCCTGGCATTCAGTAAGTCCTTTGAGACTGTGTCCCGTCTTCATAGAGAAGCTGTTTAAGTATGGGCTGGATGAAAAGTGATGGGGATCAAAAACTGGCTGAACAGATGGACCCAGAGGGTAGTGGCCAGTGGCGCAAAGTCTACTTGGAGACTAGTAATAAGCAGAGTACCCCAGGGGTCAATACTGGGTCCTGTCCTGTTTAACATTTTCATTAAAAATCTAGACAATGGGGTAAACTAAATTCATGGATGACATGAAACTGGGAAGAGTGGCTGATTCACCAGAGGGCCACACAGCTATCTAAAGGGACCTCAACAGGCTGGAGAGGTGGGCTGACAAGAATCTCATTAAGTTAACAAGAAGGTGTTGAGGTTTAACCCGGCTGGCAGCTAAACACCACACAGCCGTTCGCACACCCTCCCCCCTCCCTCTCTGGGATGGGGGAGAGAAACGGGAAAGTGAAGCCTGTGAGCTGAGATAGAGACAGTTTATTAAGACAGGAAAATAATAATAACAATAATAATAATAATAATAATAATAGTATTACTAATAATAATGTGTACGAAACAAGTGATGCACAATGCAATAGCTCACCACCCGCTGACCGATGCCCAGCCTATCCCCGAGTAGCCGGCCCCCCTACCCTGGCTAGCCACCCCTATATATTGTTTAGCATGACGTCAGATGGTATGGAATACCCCTTTGGCTAGTTTGGGTCAGCTGTCCTGGGTCTGTCCCCTCCCAGCTCCTGCTGCACCCCTAGCCTGCTCGCTGGCAGGACAGAGCGAGAAGCTGAAAAGTCCTTGGCTTGGTGTAAGCACTGCTCTGCAACAATTAAAACATCAGCATGTTATCAGCGCTCTTCTCATCCTAATCCAAAACATAGCATCCTACCAGCTACTAGGAGGAAAATTAACTCTGTCCTAACTGAAACCAGGACAGAAGGGCAGAGTCCTGCACCCAGGGAAGAACAGCCCCAGGTGTTGTTGGCCAGCTGGGCCACCCATCTGGAAAGAAGCTCTGCAGAAAAGAAGCTAGGAGTCCTTGTGGACAAGAAATTGAACACGAGGCAGCTATGTGCCCTTGCTGCTAACAAGGCTAACTGTATTCTTGGTTTCATTAGGCAAAATGTCACCAGCAGGTCAAGAGAGGTGATTCTTCTCCTCCACTTAGCATTGATGAGGCCACTTCTGGAGCACTGTCTCCAGTGCTGGGCCCCCCAGTTCATGGACATGCTGGAGAGAGTTCAAGGGAAGCCACCAAGATGATGGAGGGCCTGGAGCACCTCTACTGAGAGGAGAAGCTGAGAGCTGGGACTGCTCAGCCTGGAGAAGAGGAGAATCAGGGACATCACATGAATACCTATAAATACCTGAAGGGAAGGTGCAAAGAAGATGGAGCCAGGCTCTTTTCAGCTGTGCTGAGTGGCAGGACAAGAGACAGTGGGCACCAACTGGCACACAGGAGGCTCCCTCTGAACACTAGGCAGCACTTCTCTGCTGTGCAGGTGACAGAGCCCTGGCACAGGCTGCCCAGAGAGGTTGCATGGTCTCCTCCTTCGAGATCCAAAAGACATCTGGACATGGTCCTGGGCAACCTGTTCCCTGCTTGAGCGGAAGGTGGGGGTGGGGGTGGACCAGATAACCTCCAGAGGTCCCTTCCAACTTCTACCATTCTGTGATTCTGAAGTTCTGTTTTCTGGGGAAAGGGACAGCTAGGTTCTCAGCTCTCACTGAAAGTCAAAGGCAATCAGACTTTTCATTCTCAACTCTGTCTTAATCTCTATTGTTTTTCAGAAAATCTTAAAGACCTGTTCCTAAGAGGGTCTCCACATGTACCTAAAATTTCTGTTTTTCTCTACCTTCCATACCTAGTTTGATAATGACTTATCTATTCTCAAATACCACAACATAAATGATATGGTTTATATGAACAACTTTCATAATAGATTTATATACTTGAACAATATCTTCTCTGTGCTTATGAGTGGAGAGAAATATGAACACTACAGTTGTTTTTTTTCAATCGAGGCTTCTTGAAGCTGCTTAGAAAATTGTATTACAAGAGGTTCAAAATGCTCTACTACAATAGAATATATGCAACACAGATGTGTTAATCTGTGTGACAAATCAGAGTTGTGTAATAAACTGAAGTCATACCTCTCTTTCATTTGGAGAAGAGAGGGTTAAGGTGAAGTTCCACCACAAAGGTGATAGGTAGTGCAGAACTGTTGCTCACCATATCCCACAGTATGAGAAATAGAGGGCACTCGGTGAAAATAGTAGGAGTTTGGTTTAAAACAAAGAAGATGAGGTCCTTTTTACACACTGTATTGTGAATTTCCCGAACTTGGTGTCACAGGAGCTTGTGGAGGCAGACCCTAAGAGGAGATTCAAAACAAGAGACAGAAAAGATCATGGACAGCAAGTTCATACAGAGGTATAAAAGGACTAGACAGGGAGATGTTCTCTAACACTTCTAGTAGAACTATTTGTATGCTGGATGAGTACAAAAGAAATGGACTGCAGATAATAATGAGGCTCACACGCTGTCCCTGAGTGACAAGTCTTTTTGTCATTTAGACAAAATACTGGGCTAGATGAACAACTGGTACAACCCAGTAGGTTCTTATGTTCTCATGAATTTTACTGGTTGTGGCCTGTGGATGACCTAACAAACATGTTTCTTCTAACCCATTCCATTTGAAACAGCTTCTGCATCTCTCTTCTACCATAGACTAAATAAATTCTCTGATGACTGGCCACAGATTATCTCTTGTTGGGAAACAATTGCTTGGATATAGGTGATGAGGTGGGTGTTTAACTAAGGTAATCTGGAAAGACGAAATGTATATCAAGGCTGAATCCTACAGTGTACAAATTAAGTGTCAACAGCTTGTCAGTGAGATAAAGAGATGGAGAGAAAAGACCTTTTAGACTCAACCTTGGGATAGCTACATTAAATCTGATTTTTTTTTCCTGTCACCAGAGGTCTTTATTATCCTTTGTAACTGCATGGTCAAGTCTAGATTTTGCAAAAAGAATGGTTTATATGCTTCTACATGCTATTCTTGTCATAAGGATAATTCCATACTACCTGGTACACAGCAGTGCATAAAATTCCTAGTGGTGAGGTGGTTGCTGAAGCTGAGACATTGGAGTGTTTCTGAAGTCCCCAGCAACGGAGGACCATTTGGTTGCATGGGCTGGCTTAAGCACTGGTGCTGATGATGTCTGTGTGGAAGATGCACCTTCCTGAAAACACGTTTACACAAATAAACTCCCTTAGTAATTGTAGGATAGAGGAATGGTTACTTAGTGACGTTTGGAACAACAATGTACAAAATCAGTACTAAGATCAGTGTGAGTTCTGAATGAAATCTAGATGTTGTACTTGACTGCTTTCTTCAGGCCGTTTTCTAACCCAGAATTCAAATTCCAATGGTTAGATACATGGTTTATGATCTATGTGACCATCTGCTGATAGAATTCTTACTAAGTGAATATTCTGCTATATATATTTAAGCAGTCCTGTTTGATTAATATTCTTGCCAATGATCTTAATTATTTAAACGTTTTTGTAAGAAAAAGAATAAAAACCTGAAAACATTTCTCATAATGAAACATGAATATTTGTGGACATAAAGTTCAGATATGGTGGTTGTTTTTCTTTATTGTCCCATTCTGGCAAGGATGCAAAGTTTAGGACTACAAACTTTGAAATGAGAAGAACTCTCTGTTAAATAAATAAATGAGACTTGTGTGCCTTCCAGGAAGGTGTACACTGACAAAGCAGTCCACACAGTCTAGTGTGACCAGTTTCATTGCGTGAGACAGAATCTTTTATTTATGTGACTCTGACTCGCATTTTTTGATTAAACATATCCAACATAATATAAACTGTTTCTTAGAGCCACAATAAAAGCAATTTGAACTACTTCATGTATATGTTGTTCTTTTACGCTTTATTTTATTAGAATTTTAGATAAGTTTAATATTAAACATTTATCAAAAGACTGTACAGTTTACATAAAAAGTGTATCCTCTTACTAAGACTTCAATTCACCTGAAGAGTTCTGATAACATGTATAAGCCATTCAAGTTCTGTATTTGTTTGGTTATTACAATATCAGATCCTCAGTTTAACTTAACCTGCTTATGCATTATCCCATATGAAATTTTTAAGCTTCCAGCTTAATATTGTTCCTTCTTGCTATTCATCAAGTAGTGAAGTGAAAAAATGTTCCTATTTTTGTTGTGGTTTATATGAACATTAAATAGTTCTATCTGTTTTCTCTTAAAGATTCCTGAAATACTAAGCTGAAAGCCAATTGAAATTCACTCCCCGAAGGCTCTGTGTTGGGCTGCCTCAGCTTTCTTTGTAAACCACGTGTTGCTCTTCTTTTAAAACACTGCATAAAACTTTGTTAGGGCTCATCTGCAAGTGCTGCACACAAAAAACTGACAAAGCCCCGAAAAGTGAGGAAAGAAAATCTGAATCACTGTATGGAACACAGTAATTTCTCTCCTTGCTTAGGGATCACCTTACCATTCCCCTTGGTACCGTATGTTACACGTGGTCATCTTGGCTCTGGACTTCTGTCACTCTTTTGCACACACTCCCTTACCCTGTTGGGTTCTTTGGTTTTTTTTGTTTGTTTTTTGGTGGTGGGGTTTTTGTGTGTTTTTTTTGTGGTGTTTTTTTTTTTTTGCCTATAATTAGTAGTTACAGACATTTTCTGTAGTCATTAGTTGTGCTGTGAAAGTGTAATTTGGTGAAGGGGCATTTGCACAAAAGAGAAAGTGGAAGGCTGATTTCAGTAGTAGGGGGCCAAATGATTGTGAGGCAGAAAGAGTTTATGTCAGTTCCAAAGCAGTGTAAGGTCTACTGACAAAAAAAAAAAAAAAAAAAAAAAAAAAACAACTTTAACCCAGAATAGTGTCTGTGCAGGAGCAGAGTTACACAGGCAGTAGCTGCTGCAGCATTATAATTATACTGCCATAGTTCTGCCAGTTAATTTCCTCACATGGACAAACCCTCGATTTTTTACTTTCAAGGTCTCACCAAGAATTCTTATACTGGATTACCTTCACGAATCCTTGGCCTATTTTTAAAAATATATTCCTTTTTAAACTTAATTGTTGGAAGAGCTGTGAAGTCTCTTCTGAACGTCACGATGTCTTTGAAACGCTGTGCAGATTTTATAGTGTCCTGAGAACCCTCTCCAGGTTGCATTTGTCATTGAAATGCTATGCAGACATTATAAACCCCTGAGATGTATGGATGGACCTAACAGCATTAATAATAACAACAAGTACTCTTTGCACAAATTAATATGGCTGCTAATTGCACTTCAGAGTTTGGGACCAGTAGAGGGTAACAGGGTAAGAAGTGCAACAACAAAATGAAGGGCTAAGTTAAGAAGGGAGGTCTGAAGGCATCAATGCCTGGATAACTGGACAGGCAGTTCCCAGGAAAACACACAGACAAACAATCAAACAAACAAAAAAACAACAAAACAAACAAAAACACCACAGCTTTCTGGCCTGTATAAAGAACAGGGAAGGAACAGGAGAGCACCACATTAACACACTTTTATTTACACAAAGACACACTGCTCTCCCAGGTGGGGCAGAGTGCTGTTTCTCATGCAAAGCACTGGCAAAGAAACCAGCAGTATTGATGTAGTTATCCAACAAAAAAAATTTAGACAGGTGGTGGTAGGAATTACTGGAAGAGGCCATCTTTACTAGGACCACAGGCAAACTTCATAAAGAATCTCTGCATTCGTTTATGCTGTACAGCCAAGGCACCCTCGTCTCCTAGTTAGCCTACAAGGCTGCTGCTAGACATTTTGTTTGCTTGAATATTTAAATAGTGTGTGTGTGTGCTTTGTGCTATTAGTGTAAGAAAAGATAGAACATGACCTTGCTAAAGCACACTGAATTTGAAACATATCATTAACTATGAAAGAAAATTCTTTAAAAAATCTGGCCTGAAATGGGAAGGGCAGGAAGTTCTGTAGTCAATGTTCTAAATAAAGTAGAATAAATGCCCGGATAACCCTGTCAGTAAACTGTACAAGGTGCTTTCACGCTGTTCAATGGAGAATTCACAGGCAATGAAGTACCTTCTTTTTTTCTGCATTACTGGATTTTGTTATATTCAAGGGTCAAATGTATGCATTTTCTCCGAAGTAAAGCTCCGATGTGTTCTCGTGCTACATTAAGACCATTTATTCAAAAGGAAACAGCCTTTAAGCTGAAGACAACCAGCCTGAAAACTTTCATGGATATTTTCTGTCAGAAGGTGAGTTCTCAGCTTCTTTCAGATACCTCACTGACCAGCTACTAGCACCAGGTGCCACTGCAAATGCAAGCCATATTCGGTCTTTTCTATTTATTTTGCAGAAATACCTAGCTTTATAAGTGGACTTTCTCTGCTTCAACCAGCCCCCTTTGTAAGCACTTGTAAATGAAGTCTCATTGTAGAAGTGACTAGGTACCCTATCTTGACCCAGTAGTTATTTCTGTGGACCTGGGCACAGCAAAAAAAAAAAAGGCTGTTTTGAAATTTTGTCTCCATGTATTTATGAATTGGATGACATGCATGGAGTCAGCTACATGAAGTAATGAACTTGGTAAACTAACAGGTCACTTCCAGTGCTGTTACTACCAAAAGAATCAAAAGATGTACCTAGAATCACATTAACTTCTATCCATGATCCCCAAAGTAGGGCTAAGGACATGCTGGTCTGTAAGAAAAATAATCCCTTTTAATAACATTGCTTTTTTAAGGGCTTTTATTAGACTGAAATAAACTCTTTAAGATGCACTGACTTTGAAGTCCATTTTGTTTATCTTAGTTGGAAGTTTTTGCACTGTATCTCCTTTGTTGGGTGAGCAGAGAGTACATCCCCACCTGTTTTGTCTGATTATTTGGGGTAAAATTCAGAACAATTTAATTTTGTAATTAATGTAATTTTTCTGTTACTTAATAGAAGCTGGGCATTTGGTAGACAGAAATTTAGTTTTCCATTATAAATTCGAAGATTGCTTTGTTGGGGTGACCACTGCAATTACACCTTTCAAAAAGCAGACCACTGAGTGTCCTGGAATTGTTCCTTGTTTGAGCAATGTCCAGTCAATTTAAAATTGCCAGCCATGGACAACCTGCCATAATCCCTTGGCAAAGGGAACACCCTCACTTGCTTTGCTTCATTAAAAGGAGGAGGAAAAGACGACTTAATTTTTTGTTTTGTAGATCTACCAAAAATACTGTTTTTTCTATCTTTAACAGTAGTGTTGGAAAGGAGGTTGATTTTCTTTATTATGAGTTTACTGGAGGGAGGGGAGACAAGGTTGCACAACTAGAACAAACAAGGGAACTACCCATTTTTTCAGTTCTGCTTTCAGGCCCCCAGCTCATGGATTCAGTGAGAATACTGGTGCCAGAGCAAAGCTTGAGCATGACAGCTTGCATTTATTTTACTTGCAGTCAATGCTCCAGAAAAAGACTTCTGGGAAGACAAAAAGATCCCACAGTGTTGTGCTAAGCTGACAAAACAAGAGAAAATGACAAGAGAATAACATCAGAGCTCATAGGCCTCCACTTCTAATAGCTCAGCTTCTGCATTTTCTTCCTTCAGTTAAGCTTCCAGTAAGGTCTCCCTGTGTTTACCTCTAACTGTCCCTTAATCCCGTCCCTTCCTATTCTCTGTCATCCTCTTGTTACTTCCTTCCTCTTATCTTTTAAAAGCTTACTCACTCGTTCTCCACCCCCACCCTGGCTTATTCCTTCCATATTAATAATAATCTTAGTACTGAGCACTTATATCGCTCTCTACATGTTCAAAGTGCTGTACAAACCTTGGCTAATTAATCCTCACAACACACTCCCCTCCCTCGGTAAGATAGGTAAGTATTATTATCTCAGTTTTACAGATGGGGAAATTGTCGTAATGAGTCAGTGGCGGAGACACAAGCACAGTAACCTTGTTCTTGCAACCTCTATTTTGAAAATACCTTCTCCAACCCTGCTTGCCTCTATAAATACTTTCCCATCTCCTTTGTCTCCTGAATCGTCAAGACAAATCTACTGCCTACTCCTGCTGCCACAGCTCCCTTCATTGTTACCATCTCTTTCCTTCCCTCAGACACCTCCTGCAGGAGCTATGCCAAGACATTGCTCTTCTGGCTCTTTGAATAACTCAGTTCCTTACTCTCACATCTGCAGTTTTCATTTAATTTCTACCTGGAAAGATGAAATTCTTCTGCTGAAGTAACCCCTTGCCAGCCTCACCTATTCATGGCTTTTCTTTGTTCCTCTTTGCCTGGGTGTCTGACCCTGGCTCACAACAAATTCAAGGCTTCATTGCTTGACATAAGGTTGCATATTGGGGATCTAGCTTAAGATCACCTGAATTCCTTCTACATCACTTCCTTGTAGCTTGACATTTCTGGAGGAGTACTGTAACTGACAGGAAAACACCAGACATAGGTCTGAAGGTAGAATTTATGCCCTCTGTATACATGCAGCTCTAAACTAGTGCTTCTGCTTAGGACCGTGTGTTAGTTTAGGCACAATCCACTGCTTTCCATTTTCTGTTGCCGAGAGGCTACCCATCCCATAGGCCAGGGAACTACTTGATCTTATGAAGATACCTGCCTCTCCCACCTGACAGCATTATGTGTCCTGAACTACCTTGCTAGGATCTAGCAATTTAACACTTAAAAATAATGTTCTTAAAGTGGGTGCCCTGAGAACAAGAGAAATAATTGACAGAGGATATGCTTAAATTTAGGAAAGAAATGTCCGCAGTTATAAATAAGCTCATTCAAGATTTAATTGCATCCGCAGTTCCCTGATTTGACATGTCCCTATTCCTGTACTTTGTAAATGAGTGACACTTGCTGTCACATCCCTGTGATCACAGAACACGTGTGTCACTTGAAACACTAGATCCAACTCTTAATTACTCAGATGTTGTCCTTGTTTTTTTTTCTCTCCTGAGTGGTGCTGTTGGTCTTATTTGACCAATAGGTAATGATAGATTCCAATGGTGTGGGTAAGCGAGGACCTTGTTTAGCTGATAGTTTTGTCGGTCTCTTTTTTTCGGGCCAAGTAATTAGACGTGTTTACACGAATTTGCTCTTTAAAACACTCTGCCATAATGTCATGCCCTGTCAGAAGCAATCTGTTTAATGGATCAGTGCTTATTTTGTCATTTTCAGTTCTGTGTCATATGATAAGGTATCATATTTCTGCAGATGAGCTATGTCTGTGGTGCTGTACCGGGGACTTTTTTTAACATGCCTAAAAAGACTTGTTTTGATGAGACTCTACAGCAAGTTCTTGCTCACACTCATACTAATGAGAACCTTACTGTGCTGAACTGAACACAAAGGCTGTCTCTTTGATCTTGCATATGCATCAGAAGTCAGAGACTTGGACAAAGAAATTACCCTCTTGCGGCTAAGTTTTGCTGACCCATATTCACTTGTACTGCTACCTTTTTCATTATTTTACTTCAGTCTGTGTGTGTTCTGTCAGTCCAATGCTTTGCTGTGCATTAGGTATCACCTTCTGCAAAGAGTAAGCAAGGGAATTTTCCTACCACAGCACTTTTCTTCAGCAATCCTCTCTCAGTGTCAAATGTTGTTTATTCAATATTTGGCTTGGTGCCCATAGAAGAGGTGATGGGATCGGTGTGTACCTGAGTAGCCTGTTTATGCAGTCGTCCACGTTTAACAAGGTCTCTGTTACGCAAGGTTTCTGGGGCACAAAGCATAGAAAAGCATAGAAAAGCATCACTGCATAATTCTATGTAGCTGTTCTCTAAACCACACAAAACTTCAGATAGCCCCTTCCTACGCTGTGTCCTCATTCTCTGCAGGAAATGAACACTAGAGGGTGTCACCCACAAACCTGTCAGCCCTCCAGGGGCCATTCACCATGGTTAGACTTGGCACCACTTTCAGAAGCGTCTGGTTTTATCAGTTTTACATATGTACACTTCTGCAGGTGCAACTGCGCTGCATCCTCCTCCTCAGCAGCACCCACTGCATAGAGGCCTCTGTGTCTCGCTGTACCTGCAGCGACCTTGAATACTTGCTCTCACTTCACCTCTCTTCCTCTTCTCCCACCCCTAACCTTTTTTTCTGACTCTAACTATTCTCAATAAAAATGGAAACCAGCTACTTAGGCTAACAAACGACTGGGTTGTTTTCTCAAGGGGTGGTATGGAGGGCTGTTTTTCTGACAGCCCAAGGCTATTCATTGGCCTTAGAGTCTCTTAGACCTGCAGCTGGAAGCCTTTGCATTATAATCTGGGAGCTGGGACTCATTTGTGGCTCTGGGAGGTTGTTCTGCCCATTGGCTGGCTGGTGCAGAGCTCCTTAGTCTTTTCTAAGCCTGCTTCTGACCTCAGCATTCAATATATTCATTGTGTTCTCTGACTATTCTGTGGAAAAAATAAATATAAAAGGAGCGATCGGGAATCAAACAAGCTCAGCACAAGGCACAGGAAGAAAGAGTGCTACTAGCATTTGCACACCAGCCCTGACACCAGCCCCTGCACCTTCAGCCACTTGACTTTTTTTTGCCTTTCTTTCCTACCTACCAGAGAGCAATAAGTAGGGCCGTGTCATTACCCCATATGTATGTTCTTACTCTTACCTATTTACTAGGAGCATATTTTTGTCTGTCTGCTGGAGTGGGCCTTCCAGCTGCTCATTCAGCCAAGTGGCTGTCAAAACCCGTTGGAAAACAATGACTGTGAAATCTGTTTATTTCTGGGTTTGTGTGTGTGTGTTTTCGTTGTTGTAGTTCGGTTGTTTTAATTATGTTTTCACAAGGATTTGTATTTGTTTGTTTGTTTTTTTCACTGAAAAGCTCTGTTCTCAAGTACAGTTTTGATGGGAAATTCAGATTCTCTCTGAAATTTTTCCTTTTCTCATTTCCAATGGGTATTTTTCTATTTTGAATTTCCTCTTTTACTTCCGTCTTCTCAATTACTAGCTACAACTTCACAGGACTGTGTTTTTTGCTTGGATGATCTTTGATTCACTGAAAACACTGTTACTAGATTTTCATTGCTCTCAGGGCCAGTTTGCTGTGCTTGCATGTGTTGCAGCCCTACTTCTGCCTTTCTGTAATGATGCTCTCAGCACCTAACTGTCTCACTTCAGCAGTTGAGCTGCTGGGCCAGCCCAGCTTCAAGCCACCTAGTGCAGCAGTACTGACACCACTGGTACCCACAGTGATCTTCCTTGGCATGGTCTCCTCATGCAGTGTGGCCACAGCCATGCCAATCCATCTGACTTTTTTAGGCAATGTTTATCATTAAGTACTATGCTGTATTTAATAAAAACCAATATGAGATAACAGGGAGAACCACATGCTTTAAAGACAAATGAGAGAAGCTATATCTATTCCATTCCATCAGGATGCCTAATTGTTATCTGCATTGCTGGTGTTTATACTGATTTCACATCCCCAGTATTTACCCCTCAAAGTAATGAATACTTCATTCCAAAAAAAAAAAAAAAACTGCATTGGTAAAGGATTTTGGTCTTTATCTTGTATTACAGAAATAATTTCTTATGTAACTTGCTACCAAAGGAGGAAGTCTCTACCATTCTTTAAAGAATCAAGTTTCTCTAAAAAATTATCGGATATGACCAAAACATCAGTGTTTCATTCAGAGAATTTGTTAGCCTGAGTAAGCTGCCTTTCAGACTACAAACTCATGTTTAAATAGCAAACAAAGGAAATAACAGTCCAGAGAGGTCAGTGCTTTGTGTCTAATATGCTTCTGTAGTTTACTTTTGTTTTGCTAAGCAGATGCTTTGAAAACTGTTCAGCTGCAGTTCTGATAAAGGTCAATATCAGGCCAGTCTGTATATCATACAGAGTTCAAAATCAATATCCTCTGAAAGGAGGCTCAGCACCTTCTGCCTAAAAAAAAAAGTGTCTAAAATAGTTCTCGGACTCCAGCTGTCCTGTGGGATTTCCTGCTTCATGTTCCTGCTGGAAGAACCTATCATGATATTGCAGTAATTGGTAATTTTTTAACCACCTATCCATATACAGAATTTGAGGATTTAAGTAAGTATATTGATAACCAGCCTTTGATTTTTTTTTTTTTTGAACATAAATGTTAGGGTGCCAGGCTTATATTTTCCACATAAAAGATCAGCAACTTCATTACCCGCAAAAGGTGGTTATTAGGGTTTAAGACTAGAATTCATCATAGTAAGTATGGTTATTTACTTTATACATTTATGCAGTATATCAGCCACAGCTTTGACAGTGCTCTGCAATTTTTTTTTCACACGAAGGCATTCAAATCCAAGAAATATATTCATACCTGCTGTCAACAAGTGCAACTCCCTTGGAAAGCTCTGAGCCAATTTCAGCAGCGATGTGAACAGCAGCATAAATTTTAGGTCTAAATTGGTCAGAAAATATGTGAAAGTGGGCATAATTTGCATGCTGAGGACTGGAAGAGGAAAAGTAGCTAGCAAAAAAAAAGACTGCAATTAAGTGGGGGGGGATAGAGGATCTACTGGCATGAGTGTAGTGCATCGAATTTTGTTCTGAATTCAGACAACTACAAGCAAATGTAAATGTTATACTTAATGCAACTAGCTATTTATAGCAGAGTGAACACACTTTCTCTGCCTGTTATGCTCATTACTATGCCAAAGGATGGACTAGAGTATGTCAAGCGTAGGCCGGCAAACATTCAGTACATAACTGCATGTATGTTCCCAGTCCTCCAGTGCACTCTATAGCATGATCACAAACAACTACACCAATTCTTCATGGAAGGGAAATCTTGAAAGATGAAAAAAATGCTCTCAAACACCTTGAGTATGTTTCGGGTGTCTTTTGCTGAAAGCACTCTTTCCTCTATTCTAGACTGCTATGATTAACAGATGATGGGAGGTGAAGAATATTTTTGTCACAGAAACACCATTTCTTCGGTACATGCCAAAGAGAAATGGCTAAGAACTGTGTAATGAAATAAAGGCAATGTTCAGACTGTCAACAGGAACTGCTCAGCTTTGGTGCTGCCATGTTTCCAGGCAGCCCCTGGCCCAGCAGGATGATTCAGTGTACCTGAGGTAGGCATCTCAATTCCAAACACAGTTGGTGGGGAAAGGTAGTCACCTCTGAAATCATTCAAAGCAGCAGAGACCCTATTTCTCTCCACTGCCTGAGCAGGTCACTGAAACTCCCACCTACCAATCACCTGGGAAACCTCTCAGTTTAGATCTGAACAAGTGTTGAACCTCGGTCACCTCCATCCACTTGAAATCCAGAGCACTGAGTCCTCTCTTGAGAGCAAGCAGCTAATGATGGAGGAGGAAGAGGCAGCAGCCACTTCAGAATAACTTCATTGTTTGAACACTCTTACAAGAAGTGGGAAACATGGATTTTAAGCCTTTCTCAGACTGAAGGGGTTTGAACCGCAATTCCCTTTTCCTCAGAGCTTAGCCTACCCATCAAGCTAGAGAAGTTCTTCATTCTGCTCACTATGCGAGGCCATGGAGCAGAGAGAGAATAGGTAAGAGGGAACTTGATTTTGCAGCCCATTGGTGAGGGCAGGCATGAGAGAGTCCTGAGGCTCGGTCCCAGCTGTCACTGCTATTTAAGTATTCTTTACTGTTAATTTTTAATACAGACACTCGGTCAAGCGGCCTTGGTTGACAGACTGTATAGGTTGTAGTGTTTAAATTCTACCTGAATATGTATTAAGCACCAAAACCATGTGAGCCATATTCTGACCTAAGCCCTGAACTTATCACACCCAACGCTAAGCATCTAACTGAGACTGTAGCAGCATAGTTGCCTAATTAGGAACAGAGTTGTTCAAGGACTTCTGCAAAGGTAATTGAGAGAGAAAGGAAACCTCCAGAGAAAAAGTGAGTCCATTCTTCATCTGAATCACATTATGGAAGTGCCTGTTCTTCTCTGTTGATTTCAAAGGGAGCCTAGGATGACAATGTTCCACAAATAAGCCTCTCAGATGAATTTAATGCACCCAAACCACAGGGATGTCATTTCTTTCTCCAGTTGTTTTGTAGTTTATTGCTGTTATTTTCCGCTGTGTCCAGCTGACAGTGGTGTGCACCTCTGCAGAAGGATACGATGGAATTTTCTATACACCACCTAAGTGCAAAGACTGCAACTGAGCACCAACCTTTCGGGGTGAAGTGTGGTTTTTAACCTTCTCTTTGCCCCAGGGAACTTGTGCACAGTAAAGCACTCACTCTTCCATGAAGCCAGCGCACCAAGAACATATCCCATCAGAAAGATACAATGCATAGGCAGACCTGAAATGCAATGTCAGTATGCTCATCTACCTGTTTTTTATATCATCAAATTTTTATACCATCAAATGCATCTCCTCAGCTAGACAACTGTGCAATTTCAAAGCGTAAAATGCATTCATCGTGCCTTTTTTTTTTCTTTTCATCTGAGAACATTTTCATTATTCCAAACAGTGGCTCTCTTCAAAGCAAGAACTTGTAGAAAGGTATGTAGTACTGCTGGATTGACTGTGTAGCTTGTGGGGTGGCATGTAATAGAGAATTGCAGAGATGCCTCTTGAGGGATACCCTCAAGTACAGATATTTCAAAGGGATATGTGTATTGCAGACTGGGCCCTATGGATAATTCTGGGATGATAAGGTCTTTTTGTGGCAGAGACTACATCTTCCTATATGCTTCCAAAAGCCCTTATTTCTGACTGGCACCTTACACCATTATTGTAAAGGTAGTGACAGCAAAACCAAACTTAGGCCACTATAGATTCTTTTCAGTTTTTCTTAGATGTGCCTTTTAGGAGTGGAGGAAGAACACTTTATAACTGCAATTCAGAATATACACAGCTAGACACTATCCCAAACTAAAGACTTTTTGAAATCTTACACTTGTCTTCAGTCCTCACCACTGGTGTAAATGGTCGGTCCTTCCAGTTAACCTGTTACTGCAAACTGAGTAAAGGTCATGTAACTTGAGTTCTCTGCAGGTCCTCACATACTTATCACCATCTTTCATGACAGTAATGCTCCTATCACTCAGAGTAAAGTATGCTTAGCCTAACTGTGTAAGAGGAGTTATCAGTGGCCCAGGGAATCTTCTGGAGGAGCTGGATATGACAAAGCTACCATCTCCCTCCAGGTCATTTGCCAGATACAGTAACATTTACTACAGTCTGAACACAAAATTTGAGGCCTTTTTCATCTCTAGAACCTTTGGAATTTACAAGTTGTGCTTTTAGGTTTTTCCTAAAGTCGTGCTTTTAAGTTTTCCTAGGGTAGTGTATACCTTTGTAATATTCAGATGAGGTGATTGTAGAGGGCCTCATCTGCTTGGTCTTCTTGGTCAGGTTGCCTGTAGCAGAACCCTACTATAATGTCCCCTGTCCCCGCCCTCCCTTTAATCCTAACCCATAAACTCTCAGTCAGCTCCCTATCCATCCCCAGGAAGAGCTCCATGCACTCCAGCTGCTCATTGACATAGCGGATGATGCCCTCTCCTTGCCTCCTCTGCCTGTCCTTCCTAAAGAGCCTGTATCCTTCCATTCCAGCACTCCACTCATGGGAGCCATCCCACCACATCTTCATGACCCCAATGAGATTGTAGCCCTGCAACCATACACTCACCTGTACCTTATCTTGCTTATTCCCTATACATATATATATATATGTTAGTGTACAGGCATTTAAAAGGGGCACCCCAGCAAGTTGTGTTCCTAGAAAGCGTGTGTATGGGGGGGATTTTTCCACAACAGCACTTTGCAGGCATTTCCTTGCAACCTGCAAGTGCTGGAGTTGACTCTGCTTCATCCCCATTTTGTTGATTTTGTGATCGCTCCTTATCACATCACACTGTGCACTTTGTTCAGCAACCCTGTCCAACGCTCTTTCCCAGAGCTGCTGGGTATCCCCTCCCTTCTTTCCCCTTCCTAGTTAAAAGTCCTCCTTATGAGGTCAGCCATCTTATCAGCAAAAATGTCTTTGCCCACTTAGTGACATGCATCCTGATTCTTCCAAGCAGATGCTGATCCTCAAACACAGTCCCATGTTCGTAAAAACCATAAACCCTTTTGACAACATCAATTCTGTAGTATTGACCTGTACTAAGAGTCCTTCTTTTCACACCCTTTGACCTCACTGGCAGGACTGAGGAGAACACCACCTGGCATAGAGAACACCACTCTACCTAGCATTGGCAAAAATGCACCTGGAGTACTATGTCCAGTTCTGGGCTTCCCAGTACAGGAGAGATCTGGACATACTGGAAAGAGTCCAACAGAGGGTTACCAAGTAGTCAAGGGACAGGAGCAACTCTCCTGTGAGGAAAGGTTGGGAGAGTTGGGACTGCTCAGCCTGGAGGAGAATCAGGGAGATCACATCAATACCTATAAATAACTGAGGGGAGGGTACAAAAAAGATGGAGCCAGGCTCTTGTCAGAGGTGCCCGGTGCCAGGACCAGGGGCCCTGGGCACAAACTGGCCCCCAGGAGGCTCCCTCTGAGCACCAGGAGCACTTCTGTGCTGTGCGGGTGAGGAGCCCTGGCACAGGCTGCCCAGAGAGGCTGTGGGGTCTCCTCCTTGGAGGTCTTCAAAAGCCACCTGGAGGCGGGCCTGGGCAGCCTGCGCTGGGTGGCCCTGCTGGGGCAGGTCTTGGGCCGGGTGGCCTCCAGAGGTCCCTTTCCACCTGGGCCAGTCTGTGGTTCTGTGATTCTGTGATTGACTGTGTATCTTCCCCCAAACCAATAACAGGTCTGAGGGTGAACAATGCTTTATGCTGATCAGTTCAAGAGCCATGGCAACAATGTTTGCCTGTTCAGTTCACTGTAACAGTTGATTTTACTAAAAAAAATAAGTATTACTGATTGGAGAGGAAGTATAAGGCAAGAAGCCAGGATGTACTTACTTAACTGTAACCCAGATACGTCTTGTTATGAATAAGGAAAACAGCCTCTTTAATTTTCCTTAAGCCTCCCTCTTCTGTGTTAATTTCGAACCCCTTCATAACAATGACTGTAAAAAACTGGGGCCCATGTGTTCCCTTCTGTCCTAACAGAATGTGAGTTTGAACAATTATTCACATGAATAACTTCAGGTTAAATCTACCAGCCTTACCAGAAATTTCAGGTACAGAAGCAGCAAAGAACCAACAGAACACTATTCCAAATGGAATTATCCCCCCAGGGCACAGCTTTCTCCTCATTTGATATCTCTTCCATCTTGATAAGGATGATTTCACCTTTGGATTCTGGCAGCTTCCCTTTCCATTGTTTCTTCCCCTGGTGTCAGTAGATACTTAGAACTGACAGCATTCTTATTTGACTGATTTTTAAGACAGTTTTACAATTTTACTTTCAAAATACAATGGTTTAAATGATGCCGCCTGTGACGGACAGCTTGCAGCTGAATTCCTGGAATGCCCCTGGGAGTGCATGGGTCTGCACCCCATTCCATGGGGCAAGCTCAGAGGAGGGGAGGAAGCCAAATGCTTCTGACCCAGGGATTTTCCTCCACGGAAGCTTCCATGGGCCACTCAGACCTGCCAGCTAGGCTGCTTGGTTGTCCTTATGGTGGTGATGAGACAATGTGTTATGGACATGTTTAATTTATTCTAGCAACACTTGTTTCCTGTTACAAATTTTCAGATTATTTCACCAGCATTATGTAGTAATTAAAACATCATCTTCTGGAAGAAGAGCTGAAAAGATTACATTTTAACTGATAATATCATTTCAGGAATAGGTTCTTTTATTTTTCTCTCTAGAATTAGCTATTCCAAAAAAAAAGTATACTGAGTTATCAATAATTTAATAAGCTATGTACATATTCAGTCTGTGGTTTCATCTTTAATGTTATGGATAGTGTTGCCATTGTTGTTATTCACTACAGTGGCTTTCTATTTCTTTCTTTAAGGCACTGAGGTTCAATTACCTCTTGCATCTCTGGGAATAATGTTTGCACTCCCAGTCCCATAAAACTACACAGCTCTGAGCTGTCCTGGGACAGCTGTAAGCATGTGGCGCTCGACCTCCTGCCAGCTCTCCATCCATATGGCTGCTCCACTCACAGCTGGTGGATGGATGCCTGGTGGTGTGCCAGCCAGACGGGAGTGCTCAGGGAGGAGGATGCTGCACAGACCTAGAGTGGGTAGGGCTGTGCCAGCAGCCTCAGGACCCCGTAAAGGCAATAAAATCCTAAACTCACTGGTGCCAATAGCAAAACTCCTGATGTGCTTGTTAGTGGAAGGACTTAACCCAAAGCCCTTCTCCTGATGTAAGTGCTGGGGTAGCTCCCATACAGGAGTTTTGAAGGCTTCTGTGTGGAGGTCTGTGCTATATCATGTGACCTATACTATTCAGAAATTATTAGAGTCTGTGGATTTTACTTTTTTTTCAGGTACGAGGTCACTCCCACACCTCTTTTTTCACCATCTGTTCTCTCTGTATGGTTATATGCATGACAAACCATGTCCCATTGTTTTGTGACTACACCTTGCTTGATAATGAAGATTATAGGTTCTCCTCCAATGCCTGGCAACCTGGCTTTTGTTTTTAAGCCTCCTGTAATGGTGCAAAGACACTTACATAAATTTTATCTTTTTTTCTATGTGCCAGTGTTTATTTAGCTCCTTTATTATTTTTAAACAGCCTTCCCCCTCTGATCTTATCTTTATCTCCATTTTACATGTTGTATGATCTTTAGAGAGTTACTTTTGTATTCCGCAATCTATCTGTAACTGCTATAGTGTTTTTTTTCCTTGGGTATTACCCAAGGATAAGAAAATGCAGCTACCTTTGGATCTCCAAGAGATGCCTTAACAGGACCTCAGCACTCCTTAGTACCTCTTTCCTCCCACAACTGGTTTACACACATAAAAATTAGTTTTGCAAACCAGTAATCTGATTTCATTTTGGTTAAGTGAAAATCTACGCTTGCTATACAGGTGTTCTCTTTTAAACAGCAGCCCAAACAGCTTATGGTTATATTTGTGTTCCCTGTCTACCACTTTCCTTGCTAACGTGGGGACCTTAATATTTTCTGTCTTTGCCATTCCTTTTATATTGTCCTATGCAAAGAAATGACAGAGAAAACTACCTGGAGGTCTGAAACATCTGTGTTTGGTAATATCAACATAACTTTTTGATTTCTGCCTTTCTTTCTGCCATTGGTATCAAATATATTCCAAGAGCACAGACATCTGCTCTGTCTACATATGGAGACATTAAATGAGATCCATGACCTGCATAGCATAGGACAACTCACAGAAGTACCGATCTAAAGGTCTATGTCTTTCTCACATTGCAGGCCCCAGAGTTATCAGGGTGATCACTCTGAGGAGACAGATCTCCATAAATTGGTGCAAAACGTTCCCCTCTATGAATAATTTCATGCTTCATCATTCTTTTATACACACATTTTACCACTTGACATATATTAAAAATTATTAAATAACAGACAAAACTACTCTGATGCATCTTTCAACATATAGAAAGGGTAATTTTCCCCTGTGCATTCACTGACAACACTTGGAAAAGAAGAACATTTTCAGTAAGCTCAAGTTTACCTTAGTTCTACAAATATGTTTATGTGTTTAACTGTAAAACGAACCATGCCCAAAACCCGCATGTGTAGCTGCAGATTAGGTTGTTGGGTACCCTAGCATATTTTAGTGCACAAATGAGTTTTTGTATAAATGAGATGGAGACCCACCTGTCGTTACTAGTGTTGTTACTAGTGTTACTAGGCCTGATTCTCTAAGGCCACTTAATCAGAGACTGGCTCTGAGCACTATGGCATCATATATTTCCTTCCTTCTGTACTCATGTGTCCATTAAATGAGCATGGAGGAAAAAGAATGAGAATAAATTTCACAAAAAGGAATATTTAGCACTTTATATAACCATAATGTGGAGAAGAAAAGCCCTTAAAATAAAAGTTCCCATTGACTCCAGCAAAGCCAAGATTTCAACTCTGTTCAGGTTTGATTTTGATCATTAATGATATGTCTTATGGCTGCCCCTCCACCTGTTTTCTAGACGTTTGGCACTGTTCTTTCCTACTGAAGTAAGTGATGGTTATGAATGAACAGTAAATAGCTTTCTGTGATCTAGGCCATTAGAACAGAACAAGAATTTGGGATCAGCAAGACCGAAAACAGCTGTCAAGACTGTCAGACCATGTAGGAATAGATACCAAAAGTGTGAAGATTCGGTAGATTAAGTGATGTGTTTGACAACAAAGGAAGAGATACCAAACAGTCATACAGACGATTTTTTTTAAGTTTCTTTGGCCCAAACATGAGTGTCTAATTGACTCAAATGTCTTAGACTTGGTTGAAGATACTCAATGCCTATATCAAGAGTTCAGTACTTTCCCACCCTGGTTAATTTGCAATAGTATAATAACCATCGTGTGTCATTAGATGATGCAATAGTATTAGTTTATAATAAAGGTAACAAATTAACTGAGACAGTAAATGAGCAGTACAAAAAGTGTTTCAAGACCTGGACTTCAAGCTTTCTGAAAGTCTCCTAGATCTTCTACGTTGACATATACTTTAGACACCATAATATAGATAAGACATATCCCAAAACTGGATCTATTCCATGTATTTAAATAGAAGCAGACAAGGCAAAACTTCACATGAATAAACTGACATGACTGTCAGCATATGAAAGCATGAGATTTATAAGCACTTGTTCACTAAAGAAAATAAAGAATAAGAAATACTCATATCCAAGGATAGCTCTGGAAAATAATTTGATAGAAAAAAAGGCCAGTGTTGTGTTTTGCTTCATGTAGGAGATCAAAGCCTCATGAATGCTGGTGGTTTGATGGGGTGCTTTCTGTAATTGGTATGCCATTACAGAATGTTAGAGATATTTACATTAACTAGAAGTATGTAGAAAAGAAACAGGTACTGAAAGGAGGAGGATGAGATAGGTTGTTCTACTGAAGAAAGGCCTAACCTCCTATTTTGTACTCATGAAAGAGCTCTTACAAATTTACGATCACAGAATAAATGCATGAATATATATCAGAACACATTCAACTGCCTGTTTACAGATGGCCATAACCCAGGCAAATAGGCTGTTGTCCAGAATTGAATTGGAAGTGCAAAAAATGAATTTTTTCAACTGTATAAATAGCTGAAAAACACAGTGGGAAAAATATTTTTGTAATAAAGCAAATTTCAGCATTGCAGTGCATTCCCCAAATCAGAAGTGCATAAAAGCATTAGGACATATACACTTTTAGAGAAATATCTACAAAAACCAATGTACAAACAGCTGTTTGTAAGGGTCTGGAGTACATAAGAAGAAGAGGGTTTCTCTTCAATAAAACCTATAACTAGCTCTAGTAACAGCTGAGAGCTTCATCTCAGTGTATATTTTTGAGTCAACAACAAAATCGAATCTAAGGCTTTACAGGGTTAAAGATCTGCATTACTGCTTTGGTTTCTTCATGAATCAGTAACCAATATAAGAAAGTATGGCTCCCTGAGAATTTCTCCTTTCAGAATTACTTTGATGTATACAGCCAACTTAGTAGTTCATACAGCAGGTTTGATCTAGGTGCAAATCACATAACTTTAGCCTTCTTAAACATGTAATCCTGGTTAGGCACTTTCTGTAGTCAGTGGTGAGAGCCAAGAGCCTCCAAACAGTGTTTCATCCCATCTGGTATGCATGACTCTAGTCTCACTGTTTGGAGAAGACTATTTCATACTGTCAGTTACAGAGATTCTCTGGATTACAAATTTAGATTAGAGATTACATTGATAGTTGTCTGTGCATGAGTGCTGCCTAAAGAGCAAGGTATGAGTGAGGTGTTTCTGAGGACCTGCCATTCTCAGCAGGTGATTCAGAACAATCTCTTAGGATAAAGGGACATTGAGCTACAGTCTACCTCCGCCTTTACAGGTGACTCTCAGGCTGCTTTGGCTTTGGCAGAAAAGATGGGCCCAAAGAAGGAAAGGGACTTAGTTTTCTTGGATATTGTATTGAAGCTTTGATTTCTGTTTCTCCTCTGAACAAAGTCAAGAGATGGAATACATTTTCCAAAGAGTTATTCAATACACTAATAGCAGCAGCAAGCACTCCTGCAATTTAAAAAGGACAGGGGAGCTTGAACAATTTGCATTTAGAAATTTAATTAATCAAAGTGCTGCAGGGAAAGAGCGTATTCTAATGGTGTGTTTGAAGTTCTGGCATTAGCCACAGGAAGTTGACTTTAGCCCTAAGAACTGAATATTATTCCAGCATACACAGAGCTGTTAGTTTTGATTTGTAATCACAAATGATAACTGAATTAAAGCATAAAAAAAAAAAAAATCGGGGGATGGGGAATCTAATTTTTAATTGTCTAATTTTAATTGTATAATTGTACTAAAAAAAAGAAAAACACCAACCCTACTTGTATACCAATAGCTTTTCCCACCTGACCTAAGACATCCCTTACACTCTCCAGAATATTTGGAAGCATCCCCCGCAGTGGGGAGGAACATTACACTCAATTTGGAGAGAAAGTCGGCTGCCAGATTAATTTATCTTTAAGGAAATATGAGGAAATCAGTTATTCTTCAATGTCCTTGTTAAGAGCAAACTGAGTAGGAGAAAGATGCTGGGTAGTTTTACTCAGTTGGACAGGTGAGCTCCACCTCAACCACTCTCTCACTCCCCCTCCTCAAAGGGAAAGGGGGAGAAAGTATGACAAAAAGGGTTCAAGGACTGAGATAACGACAGGAAGATCACTCAACTATTATCATCATGGGCAAAACAGACTCAGCATAGGGATATTAATATAATTTACTGCCTATCACTAGCAGACTAGAGCAGTGAGAAACTCAAAAGAAACTAAAAACACCTTTCCCCCCATCCTCCCTCTTCTACCTCCTACCCCCCAGCAGCACAGGGAAATGGGGAATAGGGGCTGCAGTCAGTCCATGACGCTTTGTCCCCACCGCTCCTTCACGGTCACTCTCTGCCCCTGCTCCACGTGGGTCCCTCCCACGGGATGCCGTCCTTCCCAAACTGAGCCAGTGGGGGCTGCCCACAGGCAGCAGCTCTTCAAGAACTGCTCCCACACGGCTCCGTACCACGGGGTCCATCCCCCAGGAGCAAACTGCTCCAGCACGGGTCCCCCACGGGCGGCAGCTCCCCCCAGACCCCCTGCTCCTGCGTGGGCTCCTCTCCACGGGCTGCAGCTCCGGCCCGGGGCCTGCTCCTGCGGGGGCTCTCCATGGGCCACAGCCTCCTCCAGGCCACATCCACCTGCTCCACCGGGGGCTCCTCCACGGGCTGCAGCGTGGAGATCTGCTCCGTGTGGGACCCGTGGGCTGCAGGGGGACAGCCTGCTCCACCAGGGGCCTCTCCACAGGCTGCAGGGGAATTTCTGCTGCCTGCCTGGAGCACCTCCTGCCCTCCTGCTGCACTGACCAGGGGGTCTGCAAGGCTGGTTCTCTCACATTTTCTCAACTCTCTTGCCCAGCTGCTGTTGCACAGCAGTTTTGTTTTCCCCCTTTCTTAAATCTTCTCTCCCAGAGGCCTAAACAGCATTGCTCACTGGCTCAGCTAAGGCTAGCGGCAAGTCCCTTTGGAGCCAGCTGAAACTGGCCCTTACCTAACATGGGGCAGCTGCTGGATTCTTCCCACAGAGGCCTCCCCTGAATCCCCCCACTACCAAAACCTTGCCACGTAAACCCAATACAGATGCAGATCATGAGACAAGAGTCCTCTTTCCAAGTTTGGGACCACAGAATACACCCTGTATATAACCCACACAACCAAGGGCTGGCGGAGTTGCTATGTGTATGTAGTGTCGCTGCACAGTAGTAGTGTTCCCTGCTAAAGACCAGATGTGACAGCAGCTGGCAGGTGTTGAAGGATGCTATTCCCTGATACCACCTATGCAGCTGCTGGTATTCCAGCATCAGAGAGACGTTTGATGGGACTTAACTCATGCAATTTTAGATATCCATACGTAAACTTGTTACCTCCATGTCTCTTCATATCCAATGTAGAAAATTAGGTGTAGTTCTAGAGAACAGCATTTTACACAGGTACTTTAGGAAAAAGTCAGTTGTGCCCTTGGGAAAAAAAAAAAAAAAAAACTCTTTCTATTGACTTTCATATGGACTTTTTCATGAAATTAATGCCACTCAGTTTGTCTGTATGTATTTTCAATCACAGAAGCATCTGCAACTTGATTCTGATTATCTGAAATTCAGAAAATGACGTTATTTTTCAGGTTCTTCAATGCGGGTCATCCAAATGGCCATTCTTTGGCAACTATTTCACTTCCCAGCACTGCTAATAGCGCTATTGTTAAATTAAGGACAGCTGTTTCCCTTTTTTCTTCATTGACCTTCTGGCAATTACCTTTTTCTCTTTATTACACCTCGTTTTAATGTCAATGGCTTTATGCCAGAGCTCAATCATTTGGATGCTAGAATGACTTCACAGCAGAATAAGAAAGAGGAAAATGTCTCTTTAATATATTTAGATGGAAATTTTAGTAGATAATTAACTTCAAAACACATTTATATAAGTGAGATTTACTGAGTCCATACACCAAACCAAACGAAATTATTCCATTCATTACTTGGACTATGTTTTTATTTTCTGTGTTCTCTTGAATTTGCCATTGATTCTCATGAGAGAATGTTTCGACTTTTATTTCCAAGCCAGGCCGACAGAGAAAAGGCATTCAATGTGAGGGACACTTGAGTTCCTAAGGACTCTCCACGTACACCCATGTCTGTAGGAAATACTTTGCTTCGCTTGGTGATGCAGAGCTTAACACATAAACTGTCTTTGGGAGTGGAGTAATGGAGGAAGTAGAAATGGAGGCTAAGAATGGCCTGATTTCAAATAAGATTCCTTTCTCTGTGCTGGATATCAAGCATCCCAGATTAGACACTTATGGTTGCTTGGAGGAATCAAAAACTTTTTACTTTCATAAGGACTTCATAAAAGTATAAAGAAAAGAGCCTTATCATTTATTTTCATGCCTTTACTCCAAATGAACATTAAAAAAAAATTAGCAAGCACAGAATACCCCGTGATGAATCTAACTTCCTTGAACACTTTTTTTTTTTTTTTCTTGCAGTTGTTGGACATGGATGGGCTAAGGGGACTTTTTATACATTTCTACATGGAGTTTGCCTGAAATAAAACACACAAACAGAAGTGCATAAAGACATCAAATATATATATATATATATATATATATATATATATAAAAAACCTTTCCCCGGGGTAATAGTATATTACATTGTCTGTAGTACTGCTTCTTCACCTTCTCTTCATTGGAGTATTAAATTAATTCTAGACGTATTCCAATATACACCATGACAATAACTTGTACAGTTGTTTTCTGTCATTGAAGTCTCTTTAATATCCAGCAGGAGGTCTGTGGAAGAAAGGACCGGTGAATATTGACCATGAAATCTGCTTTAGGATTTGAGAGGTATCTTTTTTATGACACATCTATCTCAAGTCCTGTCCACAAACATTTGCTTGGGCTTGAGTTGTGTTTCTTTCTGCCTCCTGAGTGAAAGCCAGACTTAGTGAAACTGGCAGCAGCAACATTTTACAGGTAAAGACAAAGGCATTGCAGAGACAATGTCTTGAGGACATGAAGAAGGCCTCTTGGACTCGTTAAAAGTTCAGTTCTATTTATCATTTATACAACAGTTACCATTGCTGGCCTTCAGAAAGAAATAGGCTGTCCTTAATTTACAAAGCAATGACAAAAAAATTTTGGTGAGATTTTTGGGGTCTTGGTTCAGCAAATGATGCCAGTGCTGACACAGAACCATGTTGATGTTTCCTCTTTTTACTAAACTCTAATAATTATATTCATGAAAATGACTTCTGTATAGAAAACCAAACATGAGATTATATATCTGTTCTTCCACAATGTGCTTCCACCTAGGCCTCACCTAAGAGACTGTTATTTCATTTGAAAATAAGACAGAATCATACAAATAAGAAGGATGAGACCCAGTGTCAGTATGTGGAGTTTTCATAAAATGGAGGTTTCATAAGTTCCAGGTGGAGAGATGATGCCAAAAATTCCATGCAAAAATGAATTAGTATTTATCACTATGAAATCAGGACTTGCAGATTGCAGTAGGGAAAGACATTAATCAAGTTCCTTGTAAATTTGCCAGTCATAGAAGGAACTGCTTTGATTTTCAGGCAAACCTGCCATTTCACACCAGCTATTCCTTATAAAAACATATGTACACACCTCACTGAGATCCATAAATTCTGTCATCCAATACAATACTGCAACAAATTGAGATATGTATCTTTCCTTTAAATTTTTTTACATTTTATTAAAATGCACAGAAAGCTACACAGGAGATGTTCAAGACTTCTGTAACAAAATATATTGCTGGAGAGATAACATATAATTAGGGTGTGAGTTGTTTTTTTTTTCTGTTTTGTTGTTCATTTGTTTGTTTGTTTTTTAAGTGAGAGCAATTGAGCTGGGATAGTAAAATTCAAAATCTTCTGTAACCACTTAGAATTGCTTTTTACCATAGCACATGTACATTTCTACTGTAAGTTTAAAAAAAAAAATCATTAACTGTTCATACCCTTGCTGTGCAACTAGCAAGTTTATTTTCTCATACGAAGAAACAGTTAAACATCTTAAAATATACATCCTAATGCAGTAAAGCACACACTTAAAGCACTGCCCTTTTACATGAACACTGAACAAAGTAGCCTTTGAACATTAAGAATCAAATAAGGAAGCAGGAATGAGTTGCCAGCTATGTAACTTGTATCATATAACCTCAATGAAATCAGCAGAAAGAAAAAGGAAAGAAAAAAGATACCACTAGGTATGCAGGGTAGAACTTTGCTGTCTGTGATACCAGCAGGCTTAAATGATGAGAGTTTACTTTTTTTCATGTTGCACACACATGTGGGTGTAGCTTGTTATCGATGATAATTAATAGAACTCGTTGCTTTGCGGTAAATAGCAGCCAAACGCAGCAGCAGCAATGACGAGGAGGAGGAGAGATGCTCACAGCCTTGCTGTGCCTCAGGACCCTGTACGACAGGCAGCTGGGCTGCAGAGCTCAACATCTTCCCTACCCACCCTCCTTTGTCCCTGTACAATGCCACCTCTGGTAGCTGCCAGGCCCGCACGACCCATTGCACAGCAAGGGTTAGCTGCAAAGAGCTGTCCAGAGAATTCCCAAACCTTTGATTTAGAGTGATCAATTGCATGATTAGGGTGTATGTGTTGAGAATGGTGGTTATGTAACGGGGGCACTCTGATCTCAGTTACCAAAGAAACTCTGCTGGGGAGTTAAAACTCGCATGGGACATCAATATGCATTTATACAAAATACCTCTGGGCATCTTCACAACCAACAGACTATGAGTTAATAGAGGCTTTTCTCTCAGGTTAGTGGAAGGAAACACGCTTGCATTATGCCCATGTCAGAAAGTGAATCTTAGTGGTTTGCTTTCAGCTAATGCATTTAGCCACACTAAGGTATGAACTTAATCACTGAGCTATTTGGGAGATACCAAGCACAGACATTAAATAGGATTATGCAACAGCCATCTGTTCTTGCTAATTAAAATGTGGAAAACAGCCAGTATCAAATTATTTTGTTTGGACAATTCATGTCTGTCTTAAGTAGTTCAGCATGTACTGCAGTGGTTTCACTGTTTGGTAAGACTTTTAAGATTTCACAATGACCTGTGTCATTCTTCTATACAGACTTTAAGTACAGCCAATGTTATTTTGCTAATGCACAAAATAAACTTAAAACTTTTTTTATTATTGAATTAGTATTTTTAATAAATAATTGGCATTTTGTTTATTCATTTTGGAAAATATATTCTTAAGCCTGTGCTCCATAAATGATGGTTACCAGTAGCTTCAGCTACCAATTTCATCTATATTTTCACTAAATTGTGGGACATCAGTGTTTCTGTAAAACTCTTCTTTAGTTAATAAAATATATATATTTGAAATATATTTTTATTTTTACTCATGTAAGTCCTACAGGTTTTGCCTTCTGCCAGTCACTTATTCTAATAAAATATGTTTTTGTGAGACTGATTAGTAGAAATAAGTTGTACCTATGTAAAACTTAGCATGTGTGCAGCAGGCAAGATCCAGTCCAGAAAAACATTGATTCAAACCTGGAGCCTCTTTCTTGTGTCCTGCTCCCCCATCTTGCCACAGGGAGGGAGCTGTACTCTAGATGAATCTCTCAGGCAGTTTGTGTCCTGCAACCTTTCTTCCCAAGGGCCCCAGCATGCACCCGTACCCCAACAGCATGGCCAAAAGTGGATGACCAAAAATGCATCCCTTGCATGCACGCACTGCACGCAGCCCCTGCCAAATGCAAAGCATATGTGGGAATGCTTGTGCAATACACTTATATACAACACGGTGCCAGGTACACCTTCTTTTATATTTTTTTGCTGAACATTCCCACCCCCCCACCCCGTATGCATTCTCATAGGGTGCACATGCTCAGCGGTACACCCAGCAGCCATAATTCTGGAAGGTTTAGATCAGGGCACCCATTGGCATACGTGGCGCAGTAATTTTCTGGTGCATCTATTGAAAAGCTGAGTATGTTCCATCTTTCCAAGCCCTGTCAGGTGAATGAAACCCCAAAAGAAACCACATATGACCACAGGTAGGAGTAAGAGTGACCTCAGTGGACAGTGCAGATCTGGCAGATCTTTCTTATCACAGTCATTTTTTTGGGCCCTGACTTCCTTGTTCCTCTGAAGAAAACATCCTCTGAAATTAGTTTTCTCAGACGTTCGAACCCGTGTCCACCTCAGCATTCAACCAAGATAAATTCATTAAACACATCGCTGAAATGATCAGCAGAAGCACAGGTTAAAAAAAAAAAAAAAAAGTGATAATTATATTGACACCATTATGATTTAGAGTCAACACCTCCCACAAATGAAGAGAACAACTCCTGTCCCTGCTGGACTGGTATCTGCCCTGCCATCCACAGGTGGTTTCGCATTCTCTCTGTTTGGAGCCCAAGTATTAAAAACTTTTTAAAATGAAATCCTGTATTTCACTGCCACAGTTCTGTTGCAGAGTCAATTAGTGACAAAACTGCAGATCCTGCAAAGGAGTTGAAGGAAGCTGGAGTTCTTCAAACTTAGGATTTAGAAGAAAAGATGGTTGAATAACCCTTCTAACAAAACAAGCTGGGTTTTAAGCAACATAGTTTCAGTAGAGAGCCTTAAAATCAATGAGCAGAAAGCTTTAATAACTTCCCCAACCACTGTTTTCCTCCTTGCTTGAAAATGACTCATTAAAAGGACACATCAAATTGCTCTCCATGTCTGTGAAAGCGAGCACGAACACAATTGGGGAATTTGCTAAACTGTTACGTTGAATGCGATAAGTAACAAGAGGGCTAGGAAGCTGCTGCATTAACATGTGGGAGACGTTAAGAGAAAAACACAAATGTCGATGTAAGAATGGGGAGGAAATTTGAATTTACAATTATGCTCTAGATTTTTTAAACAAATGTTACAGTTTGTAAAACAGAAAGAAGCCTAGTTTGGTAGTACATGCTCCCAATTTTCAATATAATTTTAATGTAAGCATAAGGAATATCTGGTTTCATACTTTATGTTTGTTTAGGTTTCTTTGGAGTATTTTTCCCCTCCATCCTACAGAGATGTACTCACGATGCACTCGTCTATCTCTGCTGTTGTGGGAAACATAACTACATTTTCAAGCCCATGTGTAGATACAAGATGAGAATTTATATTCATTAATTATAGACTGTTAAATATAGAAAGTTCATAGCAAAGAAGTCTATGTTAAAAAGAATGACATATTAATCATATTAACCACAGAAGATAACTTCTACACAATTCTTCTGCAGGCATACCCCAAAAGTGATAAAAATGAGCTGTGAAAAGAAAAAAAGAAAATCTTCTCTCTCAAAATCAAATTCAAATAAATTTATTTATTTATTTATTTTGGATGGAACAAACATGTCCTGGAATGCCATTACTTGACATCCCAATTCTATCAAAAAATGCATATAAAACTGCATGCAAGTGCTTCTTCATCCTTTTCTATATATATATGTATATATACTGCCATCTAAATCATCCAGTTATAGGTGAGGCTTAAGTTTTATTTTCTCAAGCCCAGAATATGCTTCCCCTCCAAACATGTAGAACTGATACAAAATACAACATCATTTCTTTCAAAAGCCTCAAAACATTCATATTGCTCCTCAAACTGAAAAGATGAGCATTTCTTGGATTCTTCCCCCCAGACTTCAGAAGGAGACTTCTGGAGTCCTCTTTGCCACTTACCCTCCCGGGGACCTTTGGTTCAGACTTTTGATCATGGAAATGTGGACAAGCTCCCAAGGGCCTGAAGAAAACTAGAATAAATATAACGTCACACAAGGGTCTGCCTTCTTGAGAGCATTGAGATAGTGTATTTATGGACATTATTTGACTTCCATTAGAAGGGTGTAAACCCTGTGAAAATCATTGCAGCTATTCCTTATTAATATGCCTACATGAAAATTCCATTTAAATTAATGTTTTAGCAGAAAAGGTTATTCTGATAATTAAGGAGAGTTGAACAGTTTGCCTATCATCTCATTTTATCTATAAGGAATCCAGGTGCAAGGGTTTGCATGCTATTCTGTTTCAGAAAGAAATCTAGCAATGCTGTAATTTTATATATATATATATATATGTATATTGTTAGAAGCAAATATTTCATTAATTTGACATATCAGTGATAGCATTTCTCATGACTCAGAGGGAGGCATGCAGAGTGCATGTCAGAACGCGTCCTGAATGTGTTCAGCTAGTTCAGCTCAAAGGAAACAATGGAGCTTATAGACATGGTAGGCTACCATTCAAATTGGCAAGGTTCCCATTGCAAATACTCCTTCCTTTGAATATCTCTTGCCATCCAAGTCCTAGAAGATGCATATAATTTAACCATTCTCATTAATGAAATACAAATGAAGAGCAATGACTCCAAAGTAATTTCAGGGGAAATATGGGTCATATCCCATGTTACACTGAACAAGTTTCCCCAGAGAAGGCAGTGGGAGAAGAGGTCCCGATCCAGAGCCTGTTGGTGGAAATATGACCACAGAAAGCTTTGGATCTAGCCCAAAGGGTGCACAGTGCTTCTCCAGGGGTGTTCAGCTACTAGCAGGATAAAGCCTTGGCTGAGTGTATATGAAACTAGTGGGCTTTATGTGGTTTTCAACATTTAAGAGTACTCCAGAAGAGCTTGACAAGTCAAGCTTTGTCTGATTAAAGAGTATGGGATGGGACTCTAATTTACTGAAAATAAAATGTGTATTGTTATATATTGCTACTATATGTTTTCTACAGTTTGTATATGAGAAAGTATGATTAAAAGTCGATGAGAGACTGTTTATAAATTTTGATTGCTTCATAATTTTAACTCTGAGCAACATTTTTATCATAATTATAGGCTTTCTTAAAGCATTTATGCAGATTGTTTTATTCAAAAGGGGTTTATTCCATATAAACTCCACTCTTTTATCTCTCCATAAAATCAGAGTGTGAATTCCCAGCAACCACAACTCCACAAGACAGTCATCACATTACTAGCAGAGATGTTTTCAAGCTAGGCAACATTCCTCAGATATTCTGAACATTATTTCCCACTTTCATGGTTAGTGTAGTGGTGGTAAATAGTATTCAGAAACCTTAACACGTTTGTTACCTCTCTACTTCTCATTAAAAGTATTGGTGCACTTATACTTGTAATTCCTCTGTGATGCTCCTGGGTGTTCCTGGAACAACCCAGAGTAGCCAAGGTTCAGTGAAGGTTCGAGGAGATTAAGTCAGATGTCTCAAATCTTCATCTCAAGGGGGCTTAAATCCAATGATTTAGGTACAGCTTCCATTAACTTCAGTGAAAATTTTGTTTCTAAATATCCTGAATCCCTACAAATATTGGATTCTAAAGGACTTACCCAAGGACCTCAGGCTGTTTCTTAGCCATTGGTGACACGCAGTTGCCTCCACTATTTCAATGTACATGTACTGCTTTTGTGAGCTGCAGCAGGGAATGAATCTGTGGCTCCTAGTTCAGATTGTCTCGTGTCTGAGTTGACTACAAGGAGAGGGATCAGGACCAAACTGTCCTCTGTCCTTCTTCCAGCTTCCTCACAAAGGAAATGAAATGTCCATCTCGGTAAAAGGACCAGAATTTCTGCAGTGGGGAAAATCAGGGTATCAGGACACTTGGGTGAAGTTTGAGGCAACAAATTAACAACACAGCTGGACCTAAGGTAACAGAAAGGCAATTTCACCCACTTGAATCAGCAGCAGTCCTGATGATAGAGCTGAGGTGGTCAGCAAAAGTTAATCATCTTCGCTGGAAGAGGAGCTGAAAGGTTCAAATAGTTTCATAGCAGTTGCTGCCTTAGCAAGACTTCATTATGGTCTTCTCAGCCTGATGACCTGAGAAAGCACTTCTCCAGCACTGAAACATTAGTTGCATTAGAAACTAACATAAGAGTTAATAGAACAAAATACATACACTCTATTTGCATTTATAGCTAGGGCATCAAATGGACAGTATACTATCACCTCCTCTGAGAAACACAAATAAATAATGTTAAATGCATATAAAACATGGGCAAACATTTTTGCCATCACAGTAAAAAGCAAACCTTTTGGTACATGTGCTTGAATGCCCAGAAAGAATCTGACTTCTTAAAGCTGTAAAATGTTCTAGTGGTCTCGTAGGTGACAGCGATGACAAAGCATCCAAACACTTCATTCCTCAACCAGGAGTGATAGTTTTTCCTCTCTGATAAGACACAAAGCCTGATGCTAGACTAAGCTCCATTTTACAGCACTAGCTTCAAATTTAATGATTTCCTCAAAGGACTGGATCACATTGCAGTGGCATGCCTTATCCCCGCCCCATATTTTCTACTCACAAGCCACTTGAAAAATTGATCAGCACCTTGGTCATGCAAGGTATATTTTGCACCTGAACAGTGTGGTTCAGACTTGAGAACGTATTCAATGCAGGGGCAAATCTGAGATGCAAGGAAAAAACAAACCACTAAGAAAACAATTCAATGGCTATCTGCTGCTCTAAAATGAAATGAGAGAAACAACACAAATAGTGAATACTGAGCTCTGTAAAGCAATATAATTAGATTTCACCTGTTGATTTTTACAAGCTGTGGCCTTCATGTTACAAATCTCATACCTTCACTCTGATTTCCAGTGTAGCTCAGGCATAAGTCCACTGAAGTCACAGGAATTGAGCTAAGGAAGACACAATTTTAACCATCTTTGTATTTCAATTCAACAGCACAAGCCCAATTTAATCTTTAAATGGTAAAATCTTACTCATCTTTATTTCAATTTCCCATGTTATTTTAGAGTCATTTTCCAGAACTATCATTTGAATTTGTGCCATAGTCTTTTCCCCCTGAAGAAATACTAATGTTAGTGTTCAAAGCACAGAAATAAATACAAGTTGAGTGCCTGGATTTCTGATGACACTGCAGTTAGAAACAGCGCAGATCCACGTCTCAGAGCAATTTTAGGATGGCCAGGTAGTCACCGGACTTAATTTCAAGACTTAATAAAACCGGTGCAGTTGAGAAAATCTATTTATCTAAGGTCAATTGTATTTTGACTTCTGAGCTTCAGAACTGTGTCGCGGCAGCTGTGTCTGCGTTGGAAAGCAATGAAGGGCTCGTACAAGTACACTGGTAAAAAAGCAGTAACAGTAGAGCTAACAGAATGCCCATTTTTAGGTGGCAACGGGAGTTTTTCATTATCTATCAAGGAGCAGCTTCGGTAAATATTTTGTTCGAGATTTGTCGGTCAGTTTGTTGCTGGAAAATCAGGGTCGCGGTTTTACCAGAGCCTTTCTTTTCGGGCAGATGGGCTGGATAATAGCTGCGGGCATTTTCCTGCGGGAGGGAATGGAATAAAGGACCGTCCCCGGCTGCACCCCGGACCCGGGGAAGAGCCGCAGAGCCACTCGGTGCGCTTTCGCAAGCTGCTCGGCAGAGTTGCGGCTGCAGCCGACTTCTAAAAACTCGGAGGCGGCTGTGCCAGGAGAAAACAAGCCTTGCCCTGTCACGATTTCTCCCGATGCCAGGCACGCAGCTGCGGTGGCATGGGAGCCGGCGTGACCCGAGCATCCCCCGCTACCTTCTCCCCGCAGCCTGATTTCGTACCCGGTGGGAAAAAAAAGAAAAATACGGGGCTGCTGCCCCGGCTGGGGGCGGCCCCGAGCCCCCTCCCGCAGCCGGCCGGGGGTCGTGGGCATCCCCTCTCCCCCTGCTCCTGGGGGGCTCAGCCAGCGGCCCGGGCACTCGCTGCGCATCCACGAAGGTGGGGTCCGAAGGGGCTCTGCAGAGCTGCAAAAAGGGGAACGCTGCAATCAGACAGAGGAGCCTGCGGGATTTATTCCTGTCGTTATTATTTTGGAGGGTGGGGGGAAGAATTCGGGGCAAATGGGACTCGAAGACGGCGGACAGCTGTAACTGTGCCATCAATAGTCGCCCCGTGTGCATTCCTCCACTCGTTTAGCATCAGCGAGGACCGTGCAGATCTTGCAACTGAGTGCTCGGCAAGGAAATCAGCTGAGCGCGTCTAAACTACGGTTAATTAATAATAGGAGCAATTCTAAATACGCTTGTTTCATTTAATCCCCTCATGTCGACTTGTTCAGGAAGCAACACGTTTAGCTTCCGAAACGATAATGTGGGTGCAGACTTATCCTGGGGAATTTGTTACCATCCATACGATACGAGTTGTGCGATGAATTACCATCTTTTCTCTTCTTGCTTCGTTCTAGCCATCTGAGGCAACGAACAATTTTTGGTATATTTATGACACTTTCAAATGTTCAAAGGACATTTGTCAGGGGGGTTCCTGGAAGCACAGGGGAAAACCACATCTCGCCGAAGAGACAAATCTTGGAAACGTGAGCTCCTGAAAGAAAAGCGGCTGTCGAAGCGTGACTTCGGATGGGACTAACTGCGGTGAGCGCTATTTGTCCCACTGCCGCTCCTAATGTCCCCTGACGCCGCCTGCACCGGCTCCGGCCACCTTCCCGCAGGGTGCCCCGTTCGCCCTAAGGGCGCAGGCTGGTGCCGCTGCCTCCTTGTTGTGTTCGTGGTCTTTCCCTTCCCTGCCGCCTTCTCCCAAAGCAAGCCCCTCGAGTACGCTGTAAAAAAGTGGTCCCTGAGAACTTGGACCCTGCCTAGCCATTCCTTCCTTCCTTCCTTCCTTCCTTCCTTCCTTCCTTCCTTCCTTCCTTCCTTCCTTCCTTCCTTCCTTCCTTCCTTCCTTCCTTCCTTCCTTCCTTCCTTCCTTCCTTCCTTCCTTCCTTCCTTCCTTCCTTCCTTCCTTCCTTCCTTCCTTCCTTCCTTCCTTCCTTCCTTCCTTCCTTCCCCCCTTCCCTCTTTCCCCCCTTTCCCCCCTTCCCCCCTTCCCCCCTTACTTCCCCCCTTACTTCCCTCCTTCCTTCCTTCCTCCCTTCTCTCCCTTCCTTCTTTCTCTCCCTTCTTTCTCTCCCTTCGTGCCTCCTTCCTGCCTTTCTTCTTTCCTTTCTTCAAGCACTTCATGTTGGGAAGACCGACGGCGTGTGGAGGAAATGAGGAGCCCTGTTTTTTTTTTTCAGTATATACGGCAATCAGCCCCTTTCAGTGAGCCATCATATCTGTCCTTAATTTCGACTTTCCCAAGCAGTGCTCTCATATTCCACTGTTTGAAATGAAGGAAGATTTAGCATAATTTGGAGGTCAGATTTCTAAATAAGCCTACTTTAAATAACAAGCCCACACGGGAGATTGTCAGCATCTCTATTTGGTATACAGTTTACACACTGGCACCGCTTTTTAAAACCCTATATGTGGGTTAAAACTCAATTTTACAACCCCCATTTATATGAGATGTAGGTTTGACATCTGTTTGCCAGAGTGTTTTGCACTTAGCCTAACACCCACTATTAAATGACAAAATTGTGGCAGGCTGTCAAAGCCAGCTGACTGACAGCTGCTCTACTTTACAAAAAAGCCCCATTCAAATATTTGCAGGGTTTGAAGCTTTCTGTAACGCCGTCGCCATTCTCCCCGTTATTTAGCATGTAAAATATAAGTCAAAGTTTTAAAGCTGCTTTCCAAAATGTTGCCATTTTTCCATATAAAAAGGGAGAGCGGTGGCTGCTGGCGGGGATCCAGCGCCGAACGCATTGGATGGGTATTGCGCTGGGTCCCCGCGTTCCTCCTATCTGCACAAACCCGATAAAACTGTCATTTAGCAGCGTTTCTTAATATTGCAGCTAATTAGTGCCGGCGTGTTATTGAAGTGAGAGCAAAAATCCACTTAAAAGAGGGGGGGAGGTGGTTTTAAAAAAGGAAAGGGGGGGGGGGAGGGGGGAAGAAAGTGTTTCCGCACACGCACACGGGCGCGCCCTGGCAGCGCAAGGGGCGAGCAGGGAGGGACACAGGGGTGCCCCTGCGCCCCCCCCCCCGGGACCCACGGGGCTCTCGCCCCCTCCGGGCAGCTGGGGACAGCGGGGAAGGGGCGGGCGAGCGCCGTGCCTTGGCCAAGGGGTGGCTTCGAAGCCCCCCGCGATGAGGGTGTGAGGCTCGATGCCAGGTCGCCAGCCCCCGCCCGTCCGCTCCCCCCTGCCCCCCCCTCAGCCTCCAGCCGAGGGTAGGGGTCTGCAAACGGCGGCGGCGGCTGAAATTCCAAAGAAAAGTACTTTTTTTGCGGGCTCCCTAATGGCTGGGTGCACCAGCCTTGAGCAAGGCAAACCAGCCGGCGAGGCGACCTTCCCGCGGTCCAGTCTTCGCAGCAGGTGCTACGGTTTGTTTGAACCCGGGGGGCTTTCTGGAGCCTTTGCGAGACAAGCAGGGCTCTAGCTGTCAAGCGTTTATTATTATTACTATCAATATTTCTTTTTTATTTTTTTTTTACGAGGATTAGCTCCAGCCCGCGATGAAAGGAGTTCCAGCGGCGGTAGGGCGGCTGTCCCCAGCGGCTGCTCGGAGCTCTCTGGCCCCGGTGCTCCTGGTCCCCCTGCAGGGGGAAAGCAGCCACAGCCCTCCCGGCGGCCGCCCCGGGCCCCGGTGGGGTCAGGGCCATCCCCTGCGGGCCCCCGCCCCCCCGCCCGCCCCCTCCCCGGTTCCTCCGGCGCGCACATGCGAGCGCGCACCCTGACACGTCCAGCGCGGCAAAGAAAACGGGTTCCCCTGGGCTTTACCTGGAAATCTTTAGCTGATTTGTGTCCGTTTTAATAACCTCTATCGAGTGCCTTTCCTAGAGCGCTCGTCATGGTGACAGAAAGGGGGGGGGGGGGGGACTGGAAAAGAATAGGGGGAGGACAGGGCAGGGGGGGACCGGCGGCGCTCTGCAGGGACGCACTCCTTGGGAACCCCAAACTCGCCGGTGGAGGGGGGGGGGGGGGAGGCTGCCAAGGCTTGGGGCTGGCAGAGGGGGCGGGAAAGGGGTCCCGGGGCTGCCGGGGAGGGGATGGGCGAGGGGGGGCGGCCGGAGGTGCCTGTGCCGCACAGGTGCGCGGAGCATCACCTGCGGCGGCCCCGGTCCTGCAGGAGGCAGCGAAGGGAGGGGACGGGGAGAGCGGCCCAGCGGGAGCGGGGAGGGAGAGAGAGAGGCAAGGTTAGAGGAGAAAGTGCGTGAGGGAGAGGGGAAAAAGGGAAGAGAAAGAGGAGAAGGCGCCGGGCTCCACCTCCCTGCTCGGCGCGGCGCTCCAGCTGCTCGCAAAGCAACTGCTCAATTCTATTCACCGCCGCGGCGGAACAAAAAAGTGGCTATTTATTAGAATACTTGTTTGGTATTGTTCGGTGCCACACAAAAGACGTTTCATTATGTCGGGGTGGGGAGAAAAGCCCCTCTCTTTTTTTTTTTTTCCTTTTCTTTTTTTTTTTCCTTTCTCTCCAGAGCGAAACAATAACCAGAAATTGTCTTTAAAGTCTTTTCTATCAATAATAAATTTCATTTTCTTCTCTCCCTCTCTCTCCCCCTCTCCCGTGCGGGGTGTGTGTGTGTGTGTGTGTGCGTGTGTGTGTGCGAGGGAGAGAGAGAGCGAGCGAACGAGCGAGCGAGTGGTGAGTGTGCGTGTGTCGCCGGGCACTCGTGGCTTGGGCACAGCCGCCTGGGAGCCGCGGCTGGCCGAGGGGCGAGGAGGGGGCAGGCGAAGGGGGCTCCGACCCCAAAGCGCCTGGCTGGGTCGGAGGAAGGCGTGAGTTAGGCTGGAGAGGAGATGGGGGGGTGAAAAAATATATCTATTTGGAAAAAAAAAAAAAAAAAAAAAGGCTGCCCCTTGAGCTGATATGTTGGGAGGAGGCTGGAGCTGGAAGAGCAACTGTAAGTGTGCCTCTAACTTTTGAGGGGGTCTTCACCCTGTCTGGGGAAGGGAGGAGGGGAAGCCGGCGAGGGGAGGGCTTCCCAGGCACTTTTCCTGCAAAGGAGGGAAGAGCCGTTCGCAGTCACTGGGTTATCGGCTGTGACATGGATTGGGGAGGGGGGTGGGGGACAGGGTTTTGGGCTGCCCCCCTCCGCCTGCCTCGCTGGGGTGTGGGGCCGGGGCCGGGGCCGGGATCGGGGGCTGCGGGCGGGCCAGGGCGGGGAGGGAGCCGGGGGCGGCTCGCTCCGGTGTAGCGTGAAGAAATGAACGTTTCGGTGCGCGGGGGCCATGTAGGGAGAGGTGTTTTGGGCAAAGGATCAATTTCGCTGTGGCTGACCGACCGGCTCTGCTATATTAATACTGCCAAAAAAAAAAAAAAAAAAAGGAAAATCAATAGGCAGAGCAGCCCTCGGCTATTACAACTAATGCCTGCTTAATCTCTGCCCCTCGGAGCGAGCATTCACATGGGCTTTTAGCATTGCTAATGCGGCCGGGCTGAGCCCGGCTCCATCTTCCCAGGGACCGGGGGGATCCCCGGTCCTGTCCCCCGCGAAGGTGACAGCTGCCGGGGGCTTTCGGTGGGGGGACTTTGGCCAGGCTCGGGCAGTAAAGTCCCGGCTAAAGGAACTCCCCTGGGCTGGGGCTGTCCGGGGCGGTCCGCCCCGGGGTTGTGCCCTCTCCAGCTCCTAGGTGCCCGTGCAGCTTCCCCGTACTGCCATAAAGTATCGGGATGTTTAAGAGGCGAAATGGATTTTTTTCTCTCTCTCTTATTTGCCGGTGGTGTTTGGGGTCGATCAACAGGCAATGGAGCAAGGCTGTGCATCTATCGATCAGGGAGGGGACGGGTTTTGGCTGAATCTCTTTCCAGAAACAGGTGTTTAAACACGATAGCGGCTCCAGTCAATTAACCCATTAAAAACCCGTTTTATCGCATTGATTCCCGCAGGCTGCCATAAAAGGTGGTGGTTTGAAAGCCTCTTTGTTAAGGGGTGTGTGCGTGGATGGATGGCTGGGGCCGGGGGTGTGCAAATTGTCCCCAAATGTACAGTACCGCGCGGGCGAGTAACGTGCCAAACCACCTTTTCCCGTTTGCTTGTCCACCGAGCCCCGCAGCCCGGAGATCGTAACGGGGGGGCAGCGCTGGGGGGTTCCAGGGGCTCCCCGCAGACCCCACGGCAAAAGTTCACGCGTGCCCCGCGGGGCAGGGGCTCGCCGGTCCGGCGGCGGGGGGGCTGCTGGTGACACCGGGACGGGCTCCGCTGCTGCCAGGAGGGTGTTTGGGAAGAGTCTGGGGGTCCTCCTGCGTCTGTGGGGCAGGGGGTGGGCTGCACAGCACCCCCAGAAAGTTGCGAGTTGTTCCCTAAACCGGGCAGTCTCTGAATGGGCTGCCCTGCCCTGCCCGCACCAGCATCTTTTTCAGGTTTGCCAGCGATTGCCCCATAAAATGTTCATTTGCCAAAGGCGTCAGGGGTTGTGCTACCGCCCTGCCTTACGCAGATCTGTGAAAATCACCTCTTTTCCCAAAGGTAAATAACCTGTATCCTGGCTCCAGCCAAGTAGCTGAGTACAGCTGGGGGAAGGAAATCAGGTTTTCCTCTTTGCCTCCCTGGGATTCGTTTTATGCCTTCCCCTGGCCACAGCGCTGCACTGGATGGAGCAAGAGGATCATTTATTCCCTCTGGGTACTTTTAATTTCCAGAATAACAGCCTGAGATTATTTAGATGTTTCTAGTTCTCCCCTTGTTTGCTGTTTTCTGAAGTAAGCACTGGATGCGACTGAAAAGGTTTGAAATCGCGTCAAAGTGATGTTTTAATCTCATTGAAAAGTGTATTAAAGAAGAAGATGTAATTTATGTGGGATGTTTCGATGAAAGGAGAGATTGGAGTGGATGATACTTTCGCTGTCCTGTGAACCTCATGTCATGTTTATATTGAAGCCTGTGTAGCTAATCTAATTTGCAATAACAGGATGGCCTGCAAGAAAAAAAAAAAAAAAAAAAAAAAGGCTTCTATATGATTTCATTTCTTTCTTTCCTCATTTATTTTTTTACGCAAATTCTTTCTGACTTGCCCTCAAAGACGCTTTTGCAATTCGGGGATGCAAAACAGAAAGATTTCCTTTACATGAGGTCCTAGAGCCCACTTCTCCAGGCGATGCGCCATGGCTTGCCAGGTTGCCCTGCTGCAAATGGCACTTCGCCTTGTGAAGCTGTTTCCCGAGGTTTCGTGACTGACATTTCAACGGAGCAATTTTAAAGATCAACTTCATAATAACTCCCGTGTCGTACCAGTCCGATGAGCCCTCCGTTCCCGTAGTTCTTGTTTTTTTCCCTTAAAAGTTTACCGCTTCGAAAGTGTACTTTCGAAATATTTTCCTTATACTAGAAAGAAAATCAATGGGCAGATGATGATGACGATTATTATTATTATTACTATTATTAGTATTATTATTATTATCCGGGACTCTCGATTAATCCATCTTGTAAAAAGTACAAGCCCTGGCCGTCCCCTTAGGTACAAAACCCAGACCCCAAAACACAAGACACCGCAAACCTTCGCCTCCCTCTAGGTGTTTTGCCTTCTGCTTAGCCCATATTCCGTGCGTGCGCCTTAATAAAAATAATAAAATAATATATATAAAAAAAATCCGAATAGACTTGAAAATTACAACTTTTGTGTAACGTAAAAAGGTGTATTCAGACTGTTAATTACAGGGAGTTGTGTCACTGGAATGTTATCAATGACCCGTTTAATTTTCCTGTAATTACTGACAAAATAAGACAAGGCTAGATCACAATACAGAATATTTCTCTTTCAGACGAATATCGTGCTGGAAGTCGAGCCAATGCGTAACATAAACAAACACTTCCTAAAATGCCCCCGCTGGCAAAACTTCGTTAAGCCCCCGGCTCTGCTCTCCCTGCGGACTCCGAAGTCCCGCAGGACCGCGGGTCGGGCCCGCTCCAAATGTCCTGCGGGGGGAGAAGGGAACGAGAAGGGAGCCTCGGGAGTGGGCTGGACGCCTCCTTGCCCTGCAGCCTGGGCAGGTGGCACCCCCGGACACCCCCAGGGCACCCCCAGGGCACCCCCAAGGGACCCCCGGGCACAGCGCAGATGAAAGGTGCGCAGATCGATAGCGGGTCTTTTAGGCGCACCGAAGGCATGCGGCCCAATTCTCCGAGCCAGGGAAAAGTAGAAAGGAAGGAGCGGAAAGAAAAAAGGCTGGGTTGTTCAAACTCTTCGGAAAGGGGCATTTTGTCGATGGCGCGGAGGGGGGGAGAAAAGCAGGAATTTCTAAATTCCTTTAGAAAAAGGGCTCCAGCCGCCCTTTTAGCTGACCCAGTAAATAAATAAGCGGATGCCCTCCGGACACTTCTGCTCTGCCGCGACCAGGCTGCCCCGCAGAGCATCTCCCTGCTGTCCCCCCGGCCCGGCGGAGCCCCAGCGCCCACCCTGCCGGTCCCAGGGGCGAGGGGCACCTGGCTGCTCCCCGCGGCGTCTAGGAAGCTTTTCGGCCCCGTCTCGTAGCCATCCCATCCCTCGGCGTTTGTCCCTTTCCCCGCTGCCCCCGGTCTTGCCCTGGGCAAGCCAGCCGGGCACAGCGCCGGTGGCCCGGGTCGCCCCTTCCCCGCGTGTTGTCACCGCGGCCGTGGGGGGGACCCACGGAAAGGGGCCCGGGAGCTGCCCCGCGGGGAGCCGCAGCGAGGTCCCGCGGTGGTGTCGCGCCGCTGTCGCGACATCCCGGGGCGGCAGGACGGCCCTTACCCTTCTCAGGCTTCCCGTTGGTTGGCACAGCTCTCCTGGGCGAAGGGGGAGACATTTCTCGTCGGGGAATTTTAGCCCTTTCCTCCCCCTCCCTTTCCCTTTTCCCCCCTTGCCTTCCATTCATAAACCTGGTGGCTATAGACGCAGCTTGAATATTGACGTCTCTTCCCCCAACTGCTCCTCCGTTAACCCAATTACAGAATTCATCAAGAACTGTGTTGAATTATCTCTTTCCATACAGTATCAGCATTAGCCTAATTAAAAGCTATAATGTCTGATATAATGATTAAATCGTTAGCTCTGCTGTAGGGAAGCAATATTTTGTTTTCCCTTCAATTAGAAGCTGATTGAGGTTTTCAGAGCAGGTCAGCTGTGAAATTTGAATTATATGTGTGAGTACCGTTCACAGGGTGAGCCCCTACTCGAAAGCTCCAGAGATTCTCCAAACGCTTTTACCCGGCAAGCTGGGGAGAGACAACAAAACACACGGAGAGCCCGTGTTTGAGTTGGGACCGGGGCCGCAGCATCCCTCGCAGCAGTTGGCAGTGCTGGAAAAGGGAGCGGGGCTCCGCTCACACACCTTTTTCTCCGTGCTCAGCACCGTGGGCCCCGAGCCCCCAAACCCCCGGGCATCCCTGCGAAGGCTGCGGGCTGGGTCTGGCCCCGTGGGGCCGGAGGAGCCGCAAGCCGTTCCCACGCGTGTTTCAGAGGAGGATCAGCGAGGGATCAGCCCCGCGTGGGGGGGACACGCAGACAGAGGGGCTCCCCCGGGGCATCTCCCCGGATCCCCCCCGCCCGGGGCGGGGAGGGGGCTGCGGGAGGTTCGGCGGCAGCCAGCAGACGGCGATCGCCGCCTGCTCCGGGGGCGCCCGGCTCGGCCTCTCCGCAGCCCCCTGTCCCCTGCCCATTCCTCGGGGCCGAGCACGGCGGGGACAGCGGGCACGTCCGTCCGTGTGTCCATCCGTCCGTCCGTCCCCGCCCCGACGGGGCGTCCCTCCCGCCGCGGCCACGGGGGGCCTGCGGGCGGCCCGGGGGGCGGCCGGGCTCCCGCTCCGGGAACTCCCTGTCCGGGAACACGCACCCCCGCCGGGCTCACGGGTCGGGAAGGGCTGTCCCGGGCCGGTTCCTATTCCGGGAGGCCTAGCGTCGTGTCTCGGGGTGAGGACGGCCCTGAGGACGTGGGGTGAGAGACGTCGCGCAGCGTGTGAGCCGTGCTGCTCTTCCCGTGGGTTTTACTCCTCGTGTCCTCGTCTGGCCACCCGAGTAGGAAGCGACCTGCTGTCCCCTCCCGCCCCTCCACCCCGAGCGATGCTGTGCTTAATCCTTCATTTTTAGCAATTGCAGCGGCCTCCCGTGCTTTGCCCCCGCGGATGAGGCAGCAGCTGGGGGAAATCCACGCGTGCAAAGCCCCCTTGGGCTGGTGGGATGCTGCGCACCGACGGGGCGACCCCGGGCACGGCTTGTGGTGGGGGACGCCCCGCTTGGGGGGGGGTGACAGGGGACGGGGGTACGGGGGGGGGGGCGTCCCGGGGGGTCCCGGGGGTGGGAGGGGGACCGCGGGGGCGGGTCCTCGCCGTGACCCCGCCGCCCGCCCCCTTTTCCCGCGCGGCTCCGGCGCGCCCCACCGGACGTCACTGCTCAGCGCGCGCGTTATGCAAATCGCCGCCCTTCGGCGCGCCCCCATTGGCCGCCGCCGAGCGCGGGAAGGCGGGGCCGGCTTCCGCCCCGCCCTTCCCCGCCCCTCCCTCCCCGGCCGGCCCCTCCCTTCCCCTCCCCTCTCCGGCCGGCCCCGTCCCGTCCCGCCCGGGCCGCGGGAGGGAGACCACCGCCAGCAAATTGCGGCGGGGCTCGGCGCGGCCGGGCTGGCTTCCCCACCCCCCCCTCCTCCCCCGTTCCTCCTCCCGCTTTTTTTTTTTTTTTTAGTTAACGTTTAAATACTTTTTTTTTTTTTTTTTTGGCGTGGCGGTGGGTTTTGCCTTCTCCCTTCCGCTCCCCGTTTCACCTGCGATCAGCGGATGCAAGTCACACAGCGCGCTCCCTCCCTCCCTCCCTCCCGCCCTCCTCTCCCTCGAAGTTAGCGAAGAACAAAAAAAAAAAAAAAAAAAAAAAAAAAAGATAGATCTGTTAAGAACAAGAGCGGCGGAGAGAGAGGAGGGGTGTGCGCGTGTGTGCCGGGAGAGCTGAGCGAGCGAGCGAAGCAGGAGGAGAGCCGCCGGGCGCTCGGCACGCTCCGCTCCTTCCTTCCCTCCCTCCCTCCCCGGCGGCCAAGTGCTGCAGCAAGTTTTGCCGAGCACCTGTGCGAGCAGCTCCGAGCCCGGTCCCCCCGAGGGGGCTGCGAGAGGGGCAAGGTGCCCGCCGGCGGGGCCGAGCCCGCGCTGCCTCCCTCCCGCTTTCCTCTCCGCCTTCGCCTTCGCCTGGCTCCCGTTCGCCTCGGCTCCTCTATGTCCGATCCGCTTTCCGCGCCCGGCGCCGGAGGAAAGTGACAAAGCTTCGTGAATGTACAGCATGATGATGGAGACGGACTTGCACTCCCCCGGCGGAGCCCAGGCCCCCGGCAGCCTCTCGGGGCAGAGCGGAGCGGGAGGAGGCGGCGGCGGCGGCGGCGGCGGCGGCGGGGGCAGCAAAGGCGGCCAGGACCGGGTGAAGCGCCCCATGAACGCCTTCATGGTGTGGTCGCGGGGCCAGCGGCGGAAGATGGCCCAGGAGAACCCCAAGATGCACAACTCGGAGATCAGCAAGCGCCTGGGCGCCGAGTGGAAGGTGATGTCGGAGGCCGAGAAGCGGCCCTTCATCGACGAGGCGAAGCGGCTGCGGGCGCTGCACATGAAGGAGCACCCGGATTATAAATACCGGCCCCGGCGGAAGACCAAGACGCTGCTCAAGAAGGACAAGTACTCGCTGGCCGGGGGGCTGCTGGGCGCCGGCTCGGCCGGGGGCGGCCCGGCGGGCGTCGGCGTGGGCATGGGCGTCGGCGTCAGCCCCGGCGGCGTCGGGCAGCGCCTGGAGAGCCCCGGCGGCACGGCCGGCGGCGGCTACGCGCACATGAACGGCTGGGCCAACGGCGCCTACCCGGGCTCGGTGGCGGCGGCGGCGGCGGCGGCGGCGATGATGCAGGAGGCGCAGCTCGCCTACGGCCAGCACCCGGGCGGCGGGGGGCACCCGCACCACCCGCACCCGCACCACCCGCACCACCCGCACAACCCGCAGCCCATGCACCGCTACGACATGGGCGCGCTGCAGTACAGCCCCATCTCCAACTCGCAGGGCTACATGAGCGCCTCGCCCTCGGGCTACGGCGCCCTGCCCTACGGCTCCCAGCCCCACCAGAACTCGGCGGCGGCGGCGGCGGCGGCGGCGGCGGCGGCGGCCGCCTCCTCGGGGGCGCTGGGCGCGCTGGGCTCGCTGGTGAAGTCGGAGCCCAGCGTGAGCCCGCCCGTCACCTCGCACTCGCGGGCCCCGTGCCCCGGGGACCTGCGGGAGATGATCAGTATGTACTTACCGGCCGGGGAAGGCGGCGATCCGGCGGCCGCCGCCGCCCAGAGCCGGCTCCACTCCCTGCCCCAGCACTACCAGAGCGCCAGCACGGGGGTCAACGGCACCGTCCCCTTGACGCACATCTGAGCCGGCACCGGCATCGGCACCGGCCCCGGCACCGGCAACGGGAGCGGCGGAGGCGGGCACCGGCCCCGGCCCCGGCCCCGGCACGGGGCCGCCCCGCGGGACTGCGCCCCGCCGCCGCCGCCGCCTCCCGCTTGCCCCCCGGCCGCCCGCCTCGCCCCGGCTCCTCGGCTCTCCGGCCCCGATCCCCCCCTCTTATTTTTGCCTTTTATTCCCATTCCTTCCCGCCCTCCCCCTCCCGCCTTTCTTTTTTTTTCTTCCTTTTTTTCTTTTCTTTCTTTTTGTACAGAAAAGAAATGTTTTGATGTTCTTGTAATAATAATAATAAATAATAATAATAATAACGAGAGAGAAAAAAGGTAACGGTTGCTTTACTTACCTTTTTTTTTTTTTTAGGAGGACTAGTTTATGAAACTAGTTTTAGACTGAACTTCTGTGTTTTATCGAGACTTTTTGTACAGTATTTATCATTCACCCAAGAGACATAGAGCGTTTATTTGCAAAAGAGGAGAGAAAGAGAGAGAGAGAGAGAGAGAGAGAGAGAGAGAGAGAGGAAACACGGCAATGAAAAGACAAAAAAAATATATCAATAATAGCCACACAAAGTTCTAGGCGATGCCAACTTTTATACCGCGCAGAACCGCTACGATTTCATTCACGGATCGCTTCTTGCGAAGGCTTTTTCCTGCCTAATTAAGTCGAAGCTGATGGGGAAACAGTTCTCATTTATTACTCATGTACTAAAGCAAATCCAAAACAACACTTAAAAGTTTTTGTAGGTGTTCTCGCGTTTTTGTTTTGTTCTGTTCTGTTTCGTTTGTTTATTTATAAAACTTTTTTTTTCCTTTTTGAGGCTGCAATGTTTTATTTTTCTGGGTTTTGTAAAACTTTATTGTATCTGGATATTTTTTGTTTGATTGTTTTCTCTTTGGTTTTGTTTTTTTTTCCTTTTTTTTTTTTTGTATCATTTCTTGTAAATGCATTGTGAAATAATTTTTATTTAGGCGTTACGAGGGAATTCAGATTGTGTATATAGTTTACTAAAAAGCCTTTCTGCTAAACAGAAATCCTAAGGATGCGTTCAATTTTGAGTTAAATAAATTTCAAAGCGGAAAAAGTCACCTGTTATTTTATTTTTTTAAGAAAAAAGGCGAGAGCGTAGCAATGTTTACCACGGTGTACCCGACCACACGGCAAGTGAACCTAGCAAACGAGGAGGATGCTATAAAGTGGAGCGAAAAGCGGAGCGGAAAGCGGAGCGAAGCGCAACCCCTCGGCGACCGGCGGTGGCTGACGCTCGGTACAGACCAGGAGGGCTGACCGGGGATGTCCGGGGCTGTTTGAGCGCTGGCTCCGAGGCAGGCCAAATTGCATCTCCGAGCTCCCTTTGTGCACCGCAGCCGGCTCCCCGGCCGGGGGGAGCGGGGCTCTCCCGCCGCCCCGCTCCGCTCCGCCCCGCACCGGGCGGCCCGCGGGGTGCTGAGGCTCCCGCGGCCGCTCCCCTCCGGCTGTCCCGGTGTCCAGCCCGGGCCATCACGGAGCAAAAAGGGCCAGCCCCGGGCCAGGAGCGGGACGAGCGCCGCCGGCCCTCCGCGGCCGCGCAGAGGCAGCGCCGGGCTCCGCGCACGGCCCCGGGGGCTCGCAGCTGGGTGCCGGAGGGCGCAGGGATGCGCGGTTGTGGTCGCCTTGCTCGGCGCTTTGAAGTCTGTTTAATTTTGGGTTTGAGTTGACTTTATTATTTTTCACACACACCCCCTTCCAGGTTGTTTATCGGTACCTTTCGGTGTCCTGGCATTGAAAGTTTGCTGTAAACTTCGTCTAATAGCGCTAAAGGCACTACGCGTTGCGTTTCAAAATCGCTCTGTAGCAAATAAATTTTCGAAATTGGTCATAATGTGCTTAAACAAGAGGGAAAAAAAATATGTATTTGTATCATCCAGGGGCGGAAACCTCGGTCGCGCCAGTCTCTAGGGCTGTTCGAGCCGTCTTTTCGTGACGGCCAAGAGAACTTCGTTCATCCGGGAGTGGGGAAATGTTAGTTGGGTGAAAAGGAGTCGTTTCGGTCCATATTAGAGATTGCACTTTAACTGTAACGCTGACAAGACGACTGATATGTGTAACTCTTCGGAGTCATTTGGATCATTTGCTTTAAGCCACTCATTCGTTAAAGTGAATGCAAAATTTTCTTAGATGTCCATTAATTTCTAATTAGGTAATATCCCCCCCCCCCCCCCCCTTTTGTTCCCCCTATAACTATCTGAGGCTTTCTTATAGCGAGGTGTGTGCAGGTCCGGACACTTTGGAAGCGCTCGGTGTCAAATAGCACACACACAAAGCGGGGAACCTGTGAGAAACCCTCCGTGGTGCTGGTTCCCTCCAGCCAAGCGTGAGCCTATGTGTCATTTAAAATATTAATAGGCGTACCTTGCACCGTGCAGAACAAGCTGGGTACCTGTTGAACTGTTTGTTGTAAGGCGCTATCCGCCCTGTGTATACGTCCTCGTACATACTTGTACGCACTAGCAGTAGCATCACGACCGAAGTGAGTGTGTGTGAGTGTGTGTGTGTGTGTGTGTGCCCGTGCACACGCAGACGCACATATATCTGATGCAACCCCGTTACGTGCCTTTTCTTTAAGGGTCACAGCTTTTGAAATTCGCATTTACTGACAAAGCGGAAGGGAAAACCCACAGCGAGCTGATGCTGTATGGCTGAACACGACTGGAGTAGTAAGAGTAGTGGGGCGGCCAAGGGAGGAAAGGAAATCAGCCTTTGTACAGTCCAAGCAGGAATACTACAGAAGTCTCTTAGAAGAGACACAGCAGCTCTAAATGAGCTCCTTTAACGAGTCTTCCTCCCTCTGCCCACAATTTAGCGGCTCGATGGCGTTATGCCTGGAATAATAGGAATACCTGCACTTTCAACACAAGGGGATTAAGCAGCCCCAGTCTCGGCTGTATTCAAATAAACTTTGAATATTCTCAGCCTGCCTTTCAAAGAAATGCAATCCCCTTTGCGAATGTTAAAAAAAAAAAAAAATCCCTATACAATTTATTTCTGTTCGTGGTTTATTGGCTTGGCGTTGCAGTTCAGTTCGAGTTAAACTCCAGAACTGGGTGTACAAACAAAGTTAGAGCTACTTTGTGAGGCAGAGGAGTTGGTTTTCGGTACGGTAAAATAACTCAGTCTTGGGGCTTTTTGCTGCGCAGGTTATATATAAGAGAATAATTGAATATGCAAACCTAAGAATAGGTTTGAACGATTTATGATTTAAGTACTTTAGGTCTAAAATTGTATGAAATGTTCCCCCTATAACGTGATTGACAGAGCTATTAAAATCACCTGCAAAAGAAGCAAAAAAAAATAAAAATCTTATTTTCGGTAAAATGAAGGGGAATCCAGGGGCTGAGGCGGAGGGCCGAGGGCGGAGGTGTCCTCTCGGCCGAGTCAGGCTGCCTGAAGCGTGGGGGGCTTGGGGTCAGGGCCCCCCGCGGCCGGGCCGCGCTCCGCCCCCGGGCCCGGCTTTGCCTCTCCCCTGGGAGGGGGAGGCGGAGGAGCCAGGAGGCCAGGCGGCACGGAGTGATAACAGGTCTGATCCGCTCCAAACTTCGAGCCAAAACGCAAACTTGGCCTGAACTCCACAGCTCCCTTCCCAACGCTTCTCTCTCTCTTTTCTTTCTTTTTTTTTCCCCATTTTTTCCTTTTTTTTTCCCTTTTCTTCTTTTTTTTTTCTTCCTTTTTTTTTTTATTTTATTTTTTTTCCCTTCTCCATCTCCCTCCTTTTTCCTTGGAGGGCTCTTTGGGCCCGGGGGATAAGCCCCTTCCCTCCAGCTCCGCTCCCCCGCGCCCTCAGCCGGAGCCTCACCGCACCGCGCCCAGGGGGCACCGATGGGGCGGCTCCGGGCCTCTGAGCAGCAGCGGGGGGAGCATGAAATGACCCGTGAATTTAAAAACAGGGACGGCTCCAGCACCTTGCCCAGGGGTCCGCAGCCCCCAGGCTCTCGGAGCCCGCCGAGCTGCCCCGTGGCACGGCTCCTCCTCCCTCCCAGCTGCGCCAGATGTTGGAGGCACTGGGGCGCCCGGCGCGGTTTGAGTGTTTTAGCATCACCAGTAAGCTGCCACGGAAGGGAAAAAAAAAAAAAAAAAAAAAAAAAAAACCACCACCCCACATCACCAAAACCCGAACCAAACGGCTAATCTGAGCAGCGCTGTGCAGCAAAACGCAGCCAAAGCACCCGAGCTGGTAGCTGCCTCTGCGTTTGACCCCCGGCCCCCATTTAAAGTGGGAGGGACGCGCTCTGGGCCGGACCCAGACCCTCTCCCGGTCCCTGGGATCCCCCACCTTTCCCAGAGACTCCCCCCGGCCCCTTTCTGCCCCTTCCCTTCCCTCGCCCAACAACACGTGGAGGAGCGGCAGGGAGGAGCGGCCCCGTGGGGGCGGACAGCGTCTGTGTGTCTGTGTGTGTGTGTAGGGGGGGCTGCTTTTTGGGGGTGTCCGTGTGTCTTTGCAGCCCCTCAAAGCCAGGTGCCCCCTGGCTGGCTAAAGACGGGAGGGGGACCCCCCTTTTGGGTGTCGTCGGAGGGGCCGCAGATGAATGATGCGAGTGGGAGACGGGAGCCAAAGGAGGGGGGGGGGGGGTGAGTAAGAGGGCCGGTGTTTGGAGAGTGAGGGATTAGCGAGGAGAGTCCTGACCCCGAGATCAACGGCCAGTCAAACCCATTTACAATCACCCAGCGGAACACCGACGGCTCCCGCTGCAAGCCCGCGGCCGGCCGGGCAGCCAGCGAGCCCGGAGCCCCCCGCGGGGCGGGAGGCTGGGGAGGGGGAGAAGGGAGACGCCACGGCCCGGGGGGAGGCTGGGGGGGGGGGGGGGGGGGGGGAGGTCCCAGCGGGGGGCCGGGGGCTGCAGCAGGTCGCGGTGGGGAGGGGGCTCAGCTGCGGGAGATGGGGAGCAGGGCACGGCCGCCTCGGCCCCTCACCGGCGGCACGGAGCAATGGGGAAGGGGGGGCTAAGGGGGGAAACAAGGGGGTACGGGGGGGGGGGTTTGGAGAAAAACAAGCGCCTTGCTGTCGCGCTTGAACTCCACACGGGACCCTCCTCCGTGGGGCTCCCGGCGACACCAGGGCCCGGTTCCAGTCATGCGCGCAGCCGCCCCCCCGGACCGGAGGCCATCTGCTGCACGGCCGACATTGGGGAGGGGGGGTCGGGGGCCCGGGGAAGCGCCCCCCGACGTGCTGGGCTGGCCCCGGCGGGTGGGCGCCTCGGTCCTGCTCCGCCGTGCTCATGGCCCACGCACCGTGCACACTGATGGGGATGTGGGGGGCGAACACTTTTTTTTGGGGGGTGGGAGGGTGCCAAGCAGTCCCAAGCAGGCATTTCGGTCCGTCCTCTGCCAGAAAGCGCAGCCCCCCGAAAAACGGGATGCTCCGTGGCTCGGCGCTACCCCACCAGCAACACCCAGCACCTGAGCTCACACCCCGGGGTGGGAGCTGAAATAGGGGAGCTGAAGCAGGTGGGCCTGGACCGTGCTGAGGACCCCCAGGGTGGGGGCGTCGGGATGCTGCTTCTGGGGGGGGTGAGGCCTTGGAAGGCGGCAGGGGCACTGAGAAATGCCGGAGGAGCCGCGGCACACACACAGCCCCGACGGGGAGGGCAGCTCTGCGCCCATCCCCGTGCTGTCTGGCCCGGCCCTGGGTGCGCAGGTATGGCCGAGTCGGGGGCCGGCATCAGAGGTCGGAAAAGGAAAGAGGTGGAAAGGCAGGCCGGTACCATGAGCCGGGCCGCTTCTGCTGGAAACGCCGCTGAAGTGAAGAAGGGCGAACCCAAGTTTGGAGACTCTCGAGGAGCTCTCCTGTAGGGTCGGTGCGGGGTGTGCGAGGGGACCCGGGGTGGTGCGGGATGCTAGCAGGAGACCTGGAAGCCTTCCTAGCCCTCACGCCTGAAGTCGGGGCAACTCTGGTGATGCCTGGGTAGGACATACCAGGAGTCAATAGGGTCTGGCTGAACTGAGCATCACTTTCGCGTGTGCCGCCACAAAGTCCGGAGGTAGGCGAGCAAAAGGGCGAAAGCAAACCCCGTCCTTTGCACTGCCCTGGGCGCAGGGAGCAGGGGATGGGAGCGGTGGGGTCCGGTGCGGGACAAATCCCTCGCCTCCTATTTGCAAAACCTTGGGGTGCCTCTCCTTTCGGGACGGTGTAATTCGCTGAAGGGAGGAGCTTTGGGCTAAGTCTCGTTTGAAGAAAGTCATTGAAGCGCTTTAGCACGGCCTGTCACGCCGGGTTTGGGGGCAATGCGCTTCACGCGCGGCAAAATCCCATTGTTCACGCCTTCGCTCCGGGCACCTCTCATTGAGCGGGAGGAGACGTGTGCCACGGTTAGCTGCGGCCCTCGGACGGACGGGGCTATCCTTCAGAAAGGGACAATGGGAACGGGCAGAAGCAGGAGAGCATCTGGCGGTCGGCAGACAATTGGGCGAGTGCTGCAGGGCCGCCGGAGAGCCCCGAGCAGCGTGGGGACACGGCTGCGGCCCGGGGACGGCCGCGCCGGGCTGGGGGAGCGCAGCCGACGCCGGGGGGGGGGGGGGTGCTGCAAAGACCGTGGGCTGTAACGTGTGCATCTGGGAGCAGAATAGCTTTCACCGGGAGGAGGTGAAATATAGTTTACTAAGGCGTAAAACTCTCCATAGCAACTAGGGACTAGCGGTGAACAAAGACACCATACATTTTGGGCAGTATAATTTATCCACCGGAGAGGGGGAGGCGGGGGGGGGGAGCAGGGAGGCGTTTATTTCCTACTCAAAATTGTCTCGCACAAATTTCAGAAGTAGTGAATTCAGATTCTTTTTTTTTCTTTTTCTCTTTTTTTTTTTTTTCTACTCAAAAGCAGGAAAAAAAGTGTATAGAAAGATTGTTTTGCTAAAACTGCTGGAAAGAAAAAAAAAGAGAGAGAGTTTAGCACTCGAATTAGCAGAGGGCTCTTCAGGCGTCGAGCTGAAATGTTTTAACACAAGTATCCCAGCGCAGGAGGAAAGACTTCCAGAGGTCTCCAGGAAATTTCCGGGTACAGGAGCTCAGACCGAAGTGTGAAAAGTTGCGGGCTGGAAGCGATCTCCAGTGCCCCAGGGCTGGGGACACCCCAGCCGTGGTCCTCCTCCTCCTGCCTGACACGCAGGACAATACCTTTACCTTTCGGTAAATCTCGAGCAAACACTTGATCAAGAGATCCGATTAGGTTTCCGCAATTACACACTTCGTTTTGCCTGTACACAGCAGAGAACAGAGAGGGCCTTTGCTTTGTTTTAGGTCTTCCACCTTTTTCTTCTTCTTCTATCAGTCTTACTTTTCTCTAAATTACTCCTCCTTCCCCCCGAGTGGTAGAATGTAGGAGACAATACGTAAAAACAGATGCTTATACGGTGGAGTCACGTTGAACACTTGTGCTTCCTACCTGGAAAGGGCAGAGAACAAGAGAAAAACGGAAGAAAACTAGGTGGGAAACTCCTTTTAAAGTACACGGCAGTAGCAAGGGTAAACCCTGCATGTTTCAGGGCAGGGAGGCCTGGAGGAGAAACGTGAACCTCGCATTCCAGAAAAATGCTCAGGAAGATTAAATATTCCCAAAAGAAATGAACAGGCAAATAAAGGACAAACTTTTCAGTGGTGTATCTTGAACTGCCAAAGGGTGAAGAGGAAGGCACACGGGCATCAGTTAATCTTTGAAACGGGGACTTGATTTTCCATACCCTGGTGTGCCACCACGACTTGTGTGTCCTGCAGAATAGCCAGAAGAACGAAAAGATGAGAGCAGATCCGGTCCGTCCCGTCCCCACAACACCCCTCCCACCCAAAACCACCACCACCACCACCAACAACAAAAAACCACTCCATCTGTTACAAATTCTCAGTTTCTAACTTTCCAGCAAGGCTGAGAAAGTTTGTGTTAACCCTCCACCCAAAAAGTCCATTTAACAGATCAGATCTTGGGTTGGACTAGGAGAATGGGAATAGCCTCCCCTAGGAGACCAGGGGAATTAGTCTCCTAATTGTTTTGCTTTGAATAGGCAGCTGCAGGGAAAAGCCATGCCTGATTTTCCCGAATATAATAACATTCTCCCAGTTCAAGGAGTCGCATAGCAAATCTCACTAGAGAAGTGAGACGATCTCATCGTGATAAACATGCCACAGATCCAGATGCTTCAGATAAGGAAAGCAATGAGATGTCTTCATTGCAAATGACATCCAAATGAGCTATTCAGAACAACTGGTAGGATCTTCATATTTGGTTGTACCATGTAGTGGTTAGTTGGAGGTAGATCAGCTAAATAAATGTGTTTATGCTTTCCAGACATGCTTTAATGTTTCATAATACCTGAATCATGTGTTCAGGCATTCTCAGTTATGATGGGTTCCTCTTTAGATGGCTGTTTTTATCATTTACCTGAGAGTAGCCTTAGATGCTGCATAAACAGAAGAAGACACTACAGTTGGAAGGTATATTTATTCTCATGAAAATGGCCAAACTTCGTGTTTCTTGTTCAAAGCACGGACCCTGCCCCTCAGGACTTTTTTGCTGGCCTCCTTCAAGGAGCTGAGTCTGGTACACATTAAACAACGCTATTCGTCTTTAATAAAAGTCTGCCAGAGAGTGGAAAGTAGATGTTTTGTAAATATAAGATTTATACAAGTGCAACAGATTTGGATATGGTGAAGTGAAAGCTCAGACCCGGTCATTTTAATATCACACACCCACTGTCTAATATGTAGGGGCGTCTCTTCAAACCTGGAATATGAATGATGGATGGAAAGATGGAGGAGTAAAAACATGGCTAAGATTCACAGCAGATTGCTTTGGACTTTTGTGGGAAGAGACGTGTAAGGAACATTTTAAGAAAGGGCAGAAAGCGTATCACGGGAGCTCCGTTCCTAGTCGATGAAACAGCTGGGCAACATCTGGACTGGAGCCCTTTGCCTCATCGGACATCGGACACGAAGCTCAGCCGCCAAACATTTGAAGGCAAAACTTAACGTATCCACAGTCAGTGCACACGGCTCAGCAACAAAACCCGGATTAGAGGGATTTCTGGTATCTCCGGGGATGGCAAACGAAGCTGTGAAATGTTACTTAAAAAATAAATAAATAAGTAAAAATACAACCTCCTGGAGTTTTCTGTGGAGGAAGACTGCCTTTTCCCACAAGCAGGGTGAAGTCTTACCCCAGCTCTGTTCGTAGCACCCACTGCTGTCAAACTCCATTTAATTCCCTTTATTTTAGTAAATAGTCTTTGGTTCGGGACCCCTGCCCCACGCCTGTCCCCATCGTGCCTTTTGCAGAGGGCATCTGGCTGCTTTGGGTGAAATCCCGGGAATTTCGGGGCTGGAGGTGGTGTCTGCGAAGGATCACCTACTTTTTCCTCTCCCGATCCCCTTTGCGTCTGCTCACCGGTGACAAAATGGCATCATCCATGGCCTGAGTGTCAGCCTGCCTGCTTGGCCACCTTTTTTTTTCTGGCGATGTATTTTGTTGGGTCTTTGCGAGCCAAATCATGTGAGCGTTTTTAGAAACCTTCCTAGAAAACCTGTGAACAGGCTCACCTTGGCACCGCGGTGCTTGTGCCTGCTCACAAGGCACAAAATGTGAACCAGTGTAAAGGAATATCGCAGAGACATAAACACAGCATGATTCTGCAGAAAAACAAAAGAGCATTTTTTCCCCGTTAGATGAGTAGCCACTAAAGAAATCTCTTCCCTTATATCAAGTGAAAGATATTTTGAAGAGTTTTCCTAAATGGAGCACTTCTAAGACATGCATTTTACGTTTCAGCAGCAGGGTTCTGCGTTTTGCTGAGTGCCATCATATTACCAACAGCAGAAAAATGAAGCTAGAGAATCAAGAAGCGATGTTGACATAAAATTTAGTAGTTAAAGTATTTCTCAAAGAACAGGTTATCTCCACCTGACAGGAAGATGCTAATGAAAAATAACAGTAAGAATTTTACCACCATAAGAAATATGTTCTGGACTTCTAAATAAACATAAAACCAACAAATATTGTTCTCATTTTGGAAACTTTACAATACAATTACTGCAGACTACCAAGATCACTACCACTGACCCTCAGTCATACTACACAGATATTGCCAAACTGAATTCCCTTATTATTTCTCAGAGCCAATGCTTGTTAAAAAGAGAATGCCTCATCCCTAATTTAAATGGTAGTTAGGAAAAAAAAAAAAAAGCGAAAGCAAGAAAAAAAAAAAAAGGAAAATCTGTCTTTAAAACAGAAAGAAATTTGAGAAGTTTATAGGGAAATGGCCTAAAGATGACCAGATTAGTGTTGTCTCTCATTCAACCTACATGTCTTCTGCAGGTTATTTTTCTCTAGTACAAATGTAATTTAATAGCTGAGATTGATATTGTTTCACTTTCAGCTATCTGCTCTATACTCCGGTCTCATTCTACACTAGATGATTACCTTACTGTCCTATATGCACAATTTAAAGGGAATTACCTATTACTTCAATTATTTGTTTCTTATCAACTGATGTTACACTACAAGGATTTGCATTGAAAGGACACAAAGAAAGAGCAAGTCATGGCACATTGCCAAATAAAAGAGTAATGTTCTGGTGAATTTAGCCTAAATAATTTACTGCTATATAAAAGTGGAAAAGTGGAAGGTGAACCCTTTGACCAATAAATCTCTTCTGCATGTGAAACCCTTATCTTGTCCCCTCCAATATATTCCACACTAGGAAGCCATCATCATTGGCTCTGGTTTGTTATTTGTAAACCTTGATCTTCTGCACTCGGTGTCCTAAATATGGATAATTAGCATCAGTTTATCACGCCTCTGCATATTTTCTCTTCTCTCCAAACATGCATGCTTCTATTGGCTGCCATTCTGTCACAGAAGATTATGGAGACAGATTGCAGAGAATGAATGTGCTAAACGAGATTAGGAAGGAATAGAAATAGCAACTTGGCCAATAAATTCCTCGTGAGAGCCTTATCATACAATTACACGTTGACTTGTTTCACACTCTCCCAGCCTCTTAATCCAACGCCCCCACCAAGAATAAAATTTCACTAATTTCTGAATTACTGCATATCCTCATGACTTGTCACTGAGAATGGTTGGAAGAAGCAACACGGTCGAAAATAGAACATCAAACTTCCAAACAGAAAGGAAACTTTGAAGGCAGAAGTAGACGTGGCTTTAAACCATTTGTGGGCATGTTCAGGATGCTGTGGGCCTCCATTGTTGTAAGTGTCAAGACTTCAACATGAGTCGTGTTCATACACACTTCTCCTTCCCGACTCTTTGCATTTGGTGTTACTGTGTGTTATCCTTTGGAGTTACTTGGGGATCAGAATACAATGCACCGATGCTGATGAACTGTTTTACGTGATCATCCCCTGTGTGCCCAACTAGTGCCGCTAAATCCTTGCAAACTCTTCAGACCTCAGAGGCCAAAAGGCCTCCTTTTGCTGTTGATTTCTTGGACATTCCTGAAAATGCTGCAGTTGAAATTACGCCAAAAGCACGACAGCAGAGATGAGACAAAATCCCGCTGAACATACAAGAAATAGCTACCGACTCCATGGAGTTAGCGTTGTCCGTTCTGCCATGGTTATTTCGATGTGGATGTCAAGAAAACATGATTTGCATGACATAATTAAGAGGCATAGCAAAATCCTTCAAAAGAGATCATCTCTGGAAAGATGGAAGTCTCCATTTTTTCCCCCTTATAGTAGCCCAGGATAAGGACTTGAGAAAATATTCATGTTGTGGTAATGTTCTCTTCATTGTTTTAGACACATTTAGAAGAAGGACGTAGAAAGAATGAAAGGTCCCAAGATCTGATCCTTGCTCGGTGGATCTATACCTATAACATACGTTGTATGCCATAGTGCATGCGTCTTTACAATTTTAGCAGATGTACGGATTTTTTTTGCAGCATTCGTTACTGTGAAAGGGCTGCTTTAGAAAGCAGGGCATTTATATAACTCGAGTAATTGCTTCCCCTAATAAATGTGAGTCCCCAACCACGTACAGACTCTCAGAACCCGGATGACAGACTTTTTTTCAAAAAAAAAAAAAAAGTCGTGCCACGCTGCTCAGCGTCACGCTTGCCTGTGCAATCAGATGCCGAAAGAGTTGCAGGCAGCAGCGAAGCAGCAAATGTCGTAAGAGCCCAGAGGGTGCTCGGAGCCCGGGGATTCCCCGCTGCGGGACCCCCCCTGTGCGCTGCGCCCCAGGGCCTTCGGCTCGGCGTAAAGATAAGGGTTCACTGAGGGAACCTGGTGCTGGTGGGGCTCTTGTTGACTTTGTATTTTTATTTTTTAACCTGCCCTTTGCTCAGGTTCGCAGTGGTCTTGGCCATTTTAACTTTCTCTCCCGCGGAGTTTTGCAGCAGCTTGGTACACAACCACCTCTCCCTGGGGAAAAAAACAAACAAACAAACAAACAGTCAAACAAACAAAAAAACTAAATCCAAGACAGGCTGCGGTTGAGGGTCACCTTCATTCAGAGCCTTAAGCTGTGCCGTTGCAGATGATGCTGAAATGATAAGCATGACCCTGCGGGACAGTAAGACAGCTCCGCTACCTGTTTGCTTCCAAAGGAGTCTTTGACGCCGGCCGTCACATAAAGTGAAAATTAACAACCTTCCCTTATTTCTTTCTGCCTTCCCTTGTTAAAACAGAGGCATACATATGTATTCAGATGCGTGTATATATAACTACATATATGTACACACACTTCTCCCGAGTGAATTGGGTAGTTGCATCAGGGAGAGGCGTTTGCCATTAATCTGGGAACAAACTGCTAACCTCGGTGACTGGTATTTTAGCTTTTCTTTTCTCCCTTCTCTTAGTGCGGGGAGAGCAGTAAAGCTTGTGTGGACTGATTGTGAGGGGCTCTGCTGGAATTTGGCAGGCCAGGGGCTTGGAGAGAAGCCCCATGCTGACTCCTATTCAGCGGGCCAGTTTTCCGCGAGCTTTGGAAGTTTCACTCAGCCGTGCACTCAATGGCTTCACAAAGCTGATTACAAGCTTCAGCGCATTCCTGAAGGAGCCAAAAGCGACGCAGGTGCAAACGAGCCGAGGGAGCCCCTTATCCCGGTGACAGAATGGGACAAGCTGGGAAAGGCTCGGACCACACAAATCCAAGGCTCACCAGGCAGCAGCGAGCCTGCCTTGGGAACCGGGGATCATTATCCGCTCCATTCAGCGGGGACCCAGCGGCCGCAGCGGCACGTCCCGGGGCCGGGGGCGGCTCCCGGGGCTCCCCGGCCCGGCAGGGGGCGGCCCGGCTGCACCTGACCCCCCCTCCTCACCAATTCCCCACAGTCCCTCACCGGCACCCCCCGCCGCTTCCTGAGCGCACCCGTCGGGGTACCCCCGATGTTGGATGTACCCCAACAGCTCTTTCCCAGCGTGCAGGGAGGGTCCCTCTCCCCCTCCACCGCACCCCCTTTTGTCCCCCCCGCCCCCCCCCGCTCCCCTCTTCCCCTCCCCGAAAAACGCCGTGCGTAAGGAGCCGGCTGGAAAGCCGGCGCAGAAAAACGCGCTGCTCCTAAATGGCAGCGCACCTCCCGGGCGAAGTTCCCCGACAAAAGCCCAGTGCTGCAGACCGCCTTTACTTCCAGAGAGACACCAGCAGACAGCGCCCCCGCCCCCCCGGCCCCCCCAGTTACGCCAAACGCCCTTTTCCCGCAGCATCCCGCTGCCACGCAAGCGCCTGGTGGCTGCTCCCGACCTCCCCAAAACAGCCCACGGGCCCTGCCCGTCCTGCTCCCCAGGGAGAGAGGGGGTGGCGAGGAGCAGAGGGGGGTCTCGGCTCTCCACAGCGTTAATTCCTCCAATTCGGGGTTCTCGAGGGGTGGGTTCCCCTCGCCTCCGCTCCCTCTCCCCCTTTCCTCTCCCTCGGCCCTTCCCCTCCAGCGGGGAGAAGAAGCCGCACTTACTTCGCTGCGAAATTAATTACGGCCCTTCCCCGCTATCAATTACCGAGGAATCAGCCTTTCCTACGGAGAGGAGAAATAATCAAAAGGCTTTCAATCTGGGGGGAACCTCGGACCGCGGAGCACATAATGCGGCGAGGGGGCTGCCGTGCTTCTGGCCGCCGGTTTCATATGCAAATAGCGAGCTGCCTCCAAGTTATCATTATGGTTTTATAGCGCCTTTTTTTTTTTTTAATGTTATTATTGTGTTGGGGTTTTAACAGCCACATGCTCTCCCCTTCCCTTTCAGCGAGGTTTCCTTGGCGATCAGCCACGCCGCTTCTTCCTTCGGGCGCGCTTCGCCCCCCCCCGGCCCCGGCGGCCGCCCCACGTCCATGTTAATTTCGCCCTATGGAAATGAAAGCGGCCCGGCCGGGCAGCTGATATTAAAGCGATCCCCCGGCCGATGCGGCCCCGCAGGAGCGTGGCAGCCCCGCAGAGCCCCGCAGAGCCCCGCAAAGCCCCGCGGAGCCCCGCGCCCCCCGCTCCCACGGCTGCGAGATGTGCTCGCTTGCGCGGGGCGCACCGCCTGCGAGCGGTTGCCTTGGCAGAAAGGTGCGGCTTTCTGATGTTCTTTTGTCTGATAACTAATTCAAGTTAATGCGATCTTTATGTAAAGCTAACAGCGGATAATTGTCTATTTTCTCGCCAACAATCTCCATCACAATCACTTATCTGGAAACCTGCGGTTGTATTAATCGTTATATTCCCCGAGATAAGCGTCTCTCGAATTATCAGTAAACACTGGAGGGAAATTAAACAAACTCCAGAGCCACTTAAGTTTCCTCTGCAGCTTTTAAACCCCTTCTCTGGGGGAAAAAAAAATAAAAAATGAAACAAAACAAAACAAAACAACCACCCTCCCCACACCCAACCCAACCTCCCCAAACGGGACCAAAGCCGAGGGGATGCGAAAGGGGGGTGAAGCAGAGGAAAAGGGCCTGAACTTTTAGGTATTTTCGAGGAGCCCAGCACCGTTGAGCTCGTCCCTCCTTCGAGGTCCCCGTGTAGCGGACCCAGGCGCACACCTTGCGCCCCGCTCGCTGTGCAGGGGTCGGTCTTTAGCAGCCCCCGGGACCTTGTTGGCAATTCTTGTAAATCATGTAATTAAGTGTATTAGTCGCTGCAGGGGAAAGTCGAGCAGCTAGGAGAGAATACACGGGGAGACTAGGCAGAAGTTGCATGGCTTTAGGTCTGGCAGCCGAGCAGGAGAGAGTTCTACTGCCTTCTGAGACTCCCCGTATTAGCACAATTATTGGCAATATTTATACTAGAGAGTGATCTGAACCCCAGGAGGGTAACAGAGAGTGCGAGAGAGCGGAACTACTGTGGGAATACGCTTTACTGCTCAGATCCCATCAGTTCCGTTAGGTGTAAAGAAATTATAGCAAATTGTGCTGGAAACCCCTCCAGGGAAAACATAGTTGTATGAGAAAGATTTTGTCTTTTTGAGATGAAGTCAAAACAGCGGTGTCAAATGAAATTCATTTTAGGGGCGCTGCCGTGTGTGTGTTTACTCGAGTACCTGTGAGGGAAAAAAAATAAAAAAAATAAAAAATAAAAAAAGGAAAGAAGCCCAAATCGTGGCATTTCGGTGGGGAATTTCGGACAGCAGAGAGTTTGCGACTCCTCCAGGGAAAAGGAGGCGTGCTGCAGCCTTCCCTCGCTCCCTGCCGCTCCCAGCCCGGCGGCCGGGCTGGAAATACCGCAGTCCCGCCTGTGCTGTGCGGTGCTTGCTAATCACTGGCTTCGCGCTTTGCATTTATAGGAGGCTCTGCCACGTTCAAAGCGCGTTATAAACACTCACTAAAAAATCCTGGCACTTGGTTGCAGAGCGGGCACCAAGGGATTTCCAAACTCGCCGCTGCGATGTGCTTTATTTACTGTCGTCTCGTGATTTTAGTAAGCAAACTTTGATTTGCAAAGGATGGCACAGATCACATCTTAGCCGTGAGGAAGGTGAGGTCTGGGATGAGAAAAAAAAAGTCAACACACCCAAACACAAACCAAGCAAAATATCGCATCGAAGCACACCGCCTCCTGTAACTAGTTTGTGTGTCAAGGCAGAGTATTTCCAAATAGGCTCAGTGTCTTAAAAAAAAAATAATCCTAAAACTGCTTCAGTTCTCGAGCTCTTTCACTTGCGCTGAAAGTTCCCAGGGTAGCTTTTTCTTATGGCATTTGAGAATCATCCCACTTCATCTCTCACCTGAATCTTGTCATCTGTGCCATCTTGAAGTGATCTGTGAACAATGCTGGTCCCTTGGACAGCCCAAGCTGGTCAATCAGGCAGAACAGACTATGCAAATGGAATGGAAAGGCGAAGCGATGGAGAACAGTGGCCCCCATTGTCTTGGGAATTTCAAAGCGAAGCCCAGCTGCAGCAGGCGTTGCTGTCTCGGACCCTTGGTTGCTACTCTAATGTCATCATTGCAAAACATCACATTTTGAAAACTATACAGTCTGAATGCATGAGCAGCGCTGCGCGAAGATTTCACTTTTCCGTGACATCCTTCGGAGTCACCCAAAAATAATAAAAAATAATTAAAAAAATAAAAAAGGGAAAAAAAAAACACATGACAACTGGGGACTGGGACTCGAGCCACGTTGTCCCATAAGATCCCTGATTCCCTTTTCCTGGGCTCCTACTTACTGTGGTAGACCCGACGCAAAATGCCTTTTGCTACCTTCTGGTTGCATCGCCTTTCTTGGTGTTTTTTTAGAGCCGAATCGGATGGTGATTTAAGTTGCTTTTAACTTATTTTATGTCGGGTCTCTTTCAGGCAAGCTAATGAGCTAACTCCGAGGAAACGTCGCTGTGAGCGAGCAGTGAAGCATATATTCACAATTGCTCCCAAAACTTCGGATACGCGGGCTTTTAGGGGAGTCAGGCAGTGCCTTTGCGAGTGATTAACACGCAGCTAAGCCGGCTCCGTTAGGACTTTCCTGAATACCCGGTTTGGGAGCACCTCCTGCAGCTGCCGCTCCCCAGCATGCCTCCCAGCGCCGGCCCCGAAGTTGGACCCGGCGGGGGGAATTAACTTTCAGCCGCGCTCTGCCGAATGATTAATGTGCGTTTTTCGAGCGGCTGAATCACTGCCCGTGTCTCACATCTCGTTTCTTTTCGTTTCCTTTTGTCTGCAGGTGACATTTGTGATTACCGTGTGGCGAGCAGAGGAAACTCCCCTGGCTTCCACCCTCATGCCAGCAGCCTGCGCTCAGGGAGCAAAGGTCTGTGCGAGAGGGATCTCAAAACGCTGGGGGTTACCTTTCACTCCTCACCATCTCTTATCTAGCAGGAATTTGGGAACCAAAGGCTGCTTCTCCAACAGCGAGCCTACAGAGGTGGATAGAGCCCAGCTGGTCTTGAATGCTTCTAGACGGAGTGGGCATGGATTTGAGTGGTCGCACTTCAGGGCAGACTGTGTTCACCCAGGAACAGAGAAGAAAGGTTCATCGGCCTAGGAGAGCTAAGCTAAGAAACTCTTATTTGTGTTCCTTGCAGGACCAAGAAAAACTCAGTGTTTCTTTCCCGTTCCTTAAACAAGCTCTCTCACTTTTGATGGGGTAATGTATTCTGTAATAAAGTCACGTAAATTACAAAGGAAAAAATGATGGGATTTTTTAAAACTAAATTGTCCACTACAATTTGATTAGCTTTCCAAGTTTAAGTTTTCCACTTTTGAAAGGCAGCTTTTTGATCTTCTGTCTGGAAGTTTCTTTCCCCTTCCCAAAGACAGAACCTGAGAGACATCTTCCAAGGACAAGTTCTAGCTTAAAAGAAAAACAATTTCCTACTGCATTGGCCTCTTGGTCAAATGAGTAACAGCAGGAACTCAGAGTGTTCCCCACTTCATGCAAATATTTCAATAGAGATGATATGCACTGCAAGCACCTCCAGGGATTTGTTGATAGATGTCCACAAGACTCTTTTCCCTACTAGTTAAAATTTTATCTAAAACATAAATGGATCCACAAAATTATATCTCCTAGGAGGTCCTGAGCATGCTCCATTTGCCTTCTGAGCCCCTGAGCACAGAAACCCCGAGGAAAAGCAGTGGTGTGCAGCTAAGGCCTACACAGGGCACAAGAGCAGTGCACATGGCCAGGAGCCAAACACCCTGTTGCAGAAAGTGGGTGCATCTCTGCCTGGATCCCCACCAATGCACCACGAGACAGAAGGTGAGGAGGAGGAGGGTGCAGCAGCTTTCAAAGGGGAGCAGCTGTTCCTCCACACACCTATGAAGGTGCTGCCGTGGGGCTACGTGGGGGCAGGGGTCCTCTCTGTGGACTTCACAGCTCCAGCTCAGTGGTGGGATGGATGATGACCCTCAGGCCCGTGTTGCCAGCTGGAGCTCACCACTTTTCACTAGCTGCCAGCCTTGTGCCCTAGTGGTGGGGAGTCCAGAGGACACCCCATGCTCAGACATGCTGTCCCTCTGTGGACCCATCGCCACAGGCTGACTGTGCTGGGCTCTGCTGGAAGGCAAAAGACCCCAAATCTGCCCCTCAGGAAGGAATGTGGGGTAGCAGTCGGTGCCCCACAGCCAGGGTGGTTCAACCCAGCCCCTTACCTTCCTTCCCTGCATCCCCAGGTCCCCCTGCCAGCATGAGATAATTGGAAACAACAGCAGCACCTCCCGCGAGGAGCTGAACTTCGCTATTCTCTCACAGCTGGAACTTCTGCCCCTTCCCCCTACCAGCCCCAGCCCTGGTATATTCAGCCACAGTTATCTCTGCTCGTGCACTGACTGTATTTTTCATGTTTATTATCATCCGACACAGCGTAGTGCCATCTGGCACATGCACACACGGGGGGAAGAAAACCATATATTCAGCAAATGGAGCATACAGGGTTTAGGTTTTGTTCTGTCTTGTTTTTCTTATTCTTCCAGTTTCAGTTTAAAATTATGCAGAAGGGATAGCTGAGCAATTCACCCTCATGAAAAATGATCAGAAATCCCAGTTACGAAATTAAAAATTACATGAGAGTGGTGACACCAAGAAAAGACAAGAACACACCTACTGCTGAAACACCGTTTCATCTTTTCCTCCTCCTGTGTTTCATTTCACCTTGTGTTCAGATAAGGAAGAGAATTACTTTCAAATGTTTGTGTTAACTCTTTTTGTCCAGGATTTGTTCTTGTCTTTCAAGTTGTTATTTTAACCACAAGGCATTTATTCTAGGCAAGTGATATGTAACAAACCATACTACTTTGAAGCACTAGAACACTGTGAGCCACGCCACAGCCCTTGAGACCTTTGCTATTCTCACTGCTACCATGAAAATAGATGTAAAAATATATCTACATAGTAGATACAAAAATACGTGCAGTACATTCTTTGAAAGCATAGCCACCTTGTTTCAAAGGTAGTTTTGTAACAGAGTTGTATAGTCAAAGCATCTTTATTGCACAATAATACATGCACTGTAAGATTATTATTATTATTATTAAGTAGGGTTGCCTGTGGAAAAAAATACTGCACTGTGTGCTGTGTTACTTGATTCATTTTCTTGCAATTTTTACTTTAATTTCATCTAATTACTGTATTGTGATCTAAGTCAGTGATCTTAAATTCATTATCAAGTAAACTTTTGAAGAACCCCTAGAAATGCAAGAGAATGATGAAATTTGAGTTGCTGTTGTTTACAGTATAACATCTACACCATGGAAAAACACGCTTTGTTGTTGTTGTTGTTGATGTTTCATTTTCCAGTGTAGAATTCTATGCCATTGCTAAATTGTGACAAATACTATTAAGAGAAAACTGTTTGGGGTACTTTTTCTTTTTCTTTTCTTTTTATTTTTTTTCCTAAATTGAAAGATAGCTTTGACTAAAATGTGAAAGAAAATATGTCTTTGGACAAAATTGTCAGCTAGTCAGATTTTTTTTGGAAAAATCAAATTGCTGTTTAAAAGATACACATGTACAATTGCAAAATTCTTATGTGAGCCTGCTAAAATAGAGAAAGAGATATCAGTGTGATTATTACAGTGTCTGCATATTGAACTGGATTCTGGTGTCACATCTGCTTAAAATTCAATCTATCCTTTGCTGTAGCCCTGATCCAAGGCTAAGTGATGTCACTGTAATGACTTCAAGTGTGCTTTGGATCAAGGCCTTTTACACCACTGCCGCTAGGATGAGAAAAGCTATTTTTGCTATGTCTTTCTTCTCCTGTGAAATCAGATTAATTTGGAATGAATTGGAAATGCTTGAACAGAGATGCTTGGCATTACATTTTATGGCTATACTTCATATTTGAAATATTTCTTACAAATACAGTGTGATAGCAAAATAAAAACTTGCACTTTCCAGTTTATTTCCATTCATTTTTGATTTTGGGGTGAATCGCATTTTACCTTTACATGTATGTGTTCATTGCCTTATTCTGGCAACAGAGCATTGCAATTTTTATGTAAATAACAAGTGAAAAGGGAATCTATTGTAAAATACAATGTATGACAAATTCATTGAAACAAGGAAAATAATTTAAATAATGGTTATTCAATAAATGTCAGAAAAGCAATCCTACACCTTTGCTGATCGAGGCTGCTGTGTAACTTGTAAGAAAGCGATCAAGGGAGACTTTTTATGCAGTAATATATGGAGACTGTTCCAGTTGTTAAGCACATAATTAGAAATTCAGCAAGTCTTACCGAAGAGGGTCATAAACAACCACAATTAAAACCTCAAATCTCTGCTTTGTATGGCAATGCGTATGAGAAAAAAAGTTTTGTTTTGTTTTTTTTTTTCTTCTTTGAGATTACTCAGATCAGCTCCAATTAAACTTAGCTTTAACTCTAAGAGCTGTAAAGCAAAACAAGCAGAACTTTGCTGCAGACTGTTTGAGGTTATTTTATTCACAAAGTGGTAGAATTGCTTTTAAGCATCTCCAATAAAAGAGGTATAGAAGAGAAATCGACGGTCTGAATGCTGTAAGTATAAAGCAAAATCCTTATGTATTGGTAAGCATTAATAGATAACAAAGCCAACTTGAACCTACCCATCTCTTTGCTTCATACTCTATGTGCTGCACAGGTTGAATCAGATAAAATCATGATGTAAATGGCCTTAGTTTTCACAGATTACAGTGTCCCATAAATATTGTTCAGTCCAATATTCAGAATCAATGTAATCTGGTTAAATAATCTATAATCAGTAACATTTTACCAGTGATTGACAGAAGCAGAATCTTATTTCTATGTGTGGAGACTATCTCGTACCATTTACGTGAATTGAAAAGGCAGAACAGACTCCCCTCATCAAACCACATCCAAGAAGATGATATATGCGGAAAGAAGCCAATCATAATTAAATGACCCCTCTAGATTATCCTATTATTGTTAGGTCATAATAAATGTGTAAGCGAAGCAATTTTTCTTTTAAGTGGTAAGTGCTTTGGAAATTTTAAGGAATTTAAATGATTGAAAATGTTTCCAGCTCACCTACTTTAATCGTCAAGTTTAGCCTCTGTTTTTCTCTAACTCTCTTCAAGTGGCCTTCAAAATCCATAAGCGTGGATTTATTGTAAACTTCCTTGTTGCTGCTTCACTGTGGTTGTTCTGATCATTTCAGGACAAATGTGACAGCTTAAAGTAATGACCGAACATCCATTGTGTTAGTGCTGTTTCCTGGTTATCTATTTATTATTTATTTCCTGCTTGTTCTATTGTTTCTTTCCTTGCGAAGACTCCTGTTCGCTCTGATAAAATTCCTTATAACATGGCTGAAACACCAAGGGTTGGGTAAAAGGGGTTCTCTGAACGATAACACAAAGAGCATATAAAGAATCCATCATAGCAGTCAGTAATATAATGCAATTTATTTTCACTAGACATCCCCTTCACTACTGGATTAGTCACTTCACTAATGAGCAAATGACCCATAACTCACAGGAGTGGGAACTTAATGTGCAGGTCTTTCCTGCACCAGTGTAGATGAACTGCAGCATGCTCACCATTATACCATCACTTAATGGTTATGGTTCCTTCCCATGTTTCTTGGCCATTCCATACGTGGTGGAAGTTTAAGGTGGGTGAATGCAGGACCTCATAGTGAAACAGATACCAGGCTTTATGTTTCCTATTGTTCCAGGTAATATTAAAAAAAGATGCCTCTTGCATTGAGATTCCTCTAGGAGCCCATAACCAGACAATGAGCTGGTTTTAAAAAGCAATCTTTGTACGTGCTAATACATTCAAGATGCTATTTTCTACTACTATATACTAGGCATCTTTCAAATTTATTGTCCAGATCTCACTTTAGCATGACTTTAAGTTTAAAGAGAATTTATCAGGTCATTCACTGTATGAATGCAGCTTGTCTCCGTGTGCTAGGAAAAGTTGACACCATGAAATCTAAAAATTCAGAGTTTAAGCCAGTAAAAGCAGAGTTTACAGTTTCAATGGAATCAAAGAACTAACAAGATATTGCTTTTAAATGTGCATTTTTTCCTTTTCCTTAATTTTGCAATTGATTGTACGCTTTTATAGAGTCCAGAAACTCAAGTTTATACTTACTATTAATAATCTGGAGTTCAGAACCAAATTCAGTCAAAACCATGAAAGATTCAAAATTTAGGAGTTGGTGGATCACCCTATGTGACCAAGGAAGTGGAAATGTTTCCACTTTCTTTGCTTTATTAGGTAAAGAATGATAACAAGATTTCCATATGCAGCATTATTTTCAACATTTTAAATTAAATTGTAGGACTCATTTTGCACATTTACTCCAGAAAGAGTTTTCTAGAGATGAAATAACTTTTTGCTTTGATGATAGGGCTGAAGCTGTCTTGCAGAAATCAGTTGAGTTTATCAACAAACTTATACCAGGCAGATGACAGAAAACTTACCAGTGTGACACAATAAAGACCATGGTAATTAGAAACATTCTTTCTTTCCTCACTAGAAGGTCATATTTTTTCCTCCAAAACAGAAAATTCACTAAGTCTTTGCCCACTTACACATATGGCCAGAAAACATAATAGTTAGTGTTTTCTCAAATTCTAAATAAGACCCTGAACCAAATGTCGCTGAAACCAACTCTACTCTTTTCTATTGACTAACATAGATCTGCAATCAGGATGTTCCTTCTATTCTCCTTTGTTCTTCTGCATCAGTGATAGTTTTGTGCAAAACCTTGAAGAATATATTGCCAGTGACTCTCAGGACAGAATTAGCTGAGCAGTAAAAGAAAATTACTTGCTCACTGTTATGTTAGGTATTACATTTCAGTGATGTAGTAAGTATTATAGATGTTAGGTCTATGAATGCCTTTTACTTTTCCCTGCACTATTTCCTCTTTCAAATAAAAAAAAAACCTGTGGTTAAATTGGAGTATACTATAGAAAAATGTTTTATTTGGAGACCTTTGTAAGGATGAAAAATCCACCATAGTCTTAGGTAGAGGATTCCAGTGGGTAGTTGCCATCATTAATCATTTAGGCCTTTTCTTTAGTCAGAATTTGTCTAGTTGAACTTTCAGGCACAGTGTGACATACTCCTTTGTCTGCTAGACTGGAGAGCTGTCTGCAGCCATCCTTCTGCCCACATATAGAAACTTGCATGATCAAGTCATCCTTTAACTTAGGCTTTAATATGACCAATCGAGACACAGTACCTTCTCTTTCTTTTACATACATTTTCAATAATGCTTTCCAGTCCTGTAACCATACTCCTCTGAAGTCTTTCCAACATCATGTAGGTTTATAGCAAGGTATTCTCAAGCATCTAAGCAACATTAAGACTATTTTAAACCTTGAGTAGCAGCTTGTGTTAAGTTCTTATTGCAATTATATTATTCATAAATATATTAGAAATACATAGCAAGAGCTGTAAAAAAAAAAAAAGACATATCAGTTGGCACTTCAAGTTTAGAGCTTTAGGGACAGAGAGTTAATGTGAAAATAAAAGCTATTTATGCCCTTAGCACTTATAAATATTAACCTCTTGATTTGATTGTTTAAATATACATCTAGGAGCCTGGCATGAGGCACTATTTCAGATGATCTAGAGAAGTCCTCCTTTTATTTGTTTGTAAATGTAGTTTTCACACCCTAAGCTTTTCCATTTTGCTTTGAGTGAGGACACCATTCTTCATTTTGCTGTTGGAAGGCTGCCTAATATTTGTGTCCAAAGTTAAGGTCACTGCTGAAAGATCTTTGGAGGACTGATGCTGTGGAAAACAACAGTCCCGGTGAAGTTTATAAAGCATTTGCTCTGGGGACAAAATTTTTATTATCATAATTGCATTTTCTTTGAATAATTATTTTGTTATAATTCATAGCTAATAAAAAACCTCTAGTGCAACTGCTTCATGAAAATGTTACTATGTCATGTGAAGAAGCCTATAAAAATTATTGTAGCTACTTCAACTGGCAATTGGTGGTCAGTAGATTGATCCATGACACAGATATTTCATGCAATGAGCATTTGGCATTTTTCATGAAGTCACATTGGTATTTTACAAAGTTACTTTAACAAAAATAGATCCTGTCAAATTTGGAGGAGTGAAATATTCTAATTTTCCCTGCTTTGATGAAATATGTCCTACCAATAGAGCAAGAAATGCAAGTAAAGCTATATACCTGTTCAAAAAAAAATCAAACAAAAACATAAGGCACAGCTCAATTTGTTATTTAAAGAAAAAATGCTGTTTTCCCATGAATAACTTATTTTTCTTCTAGCCTTTTCTGTCAGGCTTTTTGCTTCTGCTGTTCTTGGTTTTGTTTATGCCATTATTCTGTCACTGTTTCCTGCGCTCCTCCTGTTTTTCTTTCTCCTCTATTTTCCTTCTGCCTAGCCAAGTCTATGTGGGATGAGCACAATCACAGATTCCTCTGACCACTCTGGTTTTTGAACATGTGGGTTTTGTGATGTAAATACAGGTAAGCTAGGGACCTGCTTCAGATAATTAAAAATAAGACTAGAGGGACAAAGAAAGCAGGGCTGAAAAATAAATCCTGACAAGAGGGAGTTTAAGAAAACCATCTCGGTTGTGTGACTTTAATGTCAATTTCTGAGGGAGGACCATATACCTGTGTTGTCCCCCTAAGACCTGGTCCTGTTAGGCTAATTTCTCCCATTTTGCAACTTCAATGCCATGCTAAAACTGTTACATGGTTTCATAAGTCAGTTCAATGCACAGCCATTTCACCTTTTTCACCCCCCTCGCTCCTGCAAGACGAGTCTAGGGTGCAGCAACAGCCACGAGTCAATCAAGGATGGTTCTGATTGTAAATGCCTGCAATGGTATAAATGACAGTGCAGAAGGAGATTATATTCAGAGCCACATACACACTGCAGAGGTCCCACCTCGAGATTAGCTTAAAATACCACCCAGATCTCTAGGTCCCTCCCAATTAGCACAGCCAGGCAATCTTCCTGGCACTACGGAGGCAAAGACGTATTTTTAGCTCAATGCTGTGCTCTCTCCCCTGAACTCTTGGAGCCCTGCTGAGCCAATGGAGTCCCAATCAGTGGGCTAGCTCTGATGCTGCCCCTTCACAAAATTGCCTGTAAAGCCAGTTCAGCGAAGGGATCTGTAATGAGCTCGGCAGCTTGGGGCTCTCAGTAAACTGCAGTGGTGAAGTGAGCTCATGGCTGAAATACCAGCTCTTTTATTCACCAATATCACGTCAATTAGTACTTTAACAAGCAGAGAAAAGGTGCACTGAATGTTCATTTAATATTAGATTGATCATAGCCTGCATTTGCGTTAATTATGACAAAGTTTTCCACAGTTTGTTAATTGAGGAGAGGTACTTTTTTATTTTTATTTCTTCATTCCCCATGATACAAAGAACCTACAAGCTAAGTTCAGTTGCAATCTACAGAATCAAAATACAAAGATTTTAAAATAAGAAGTTAAAACAATTCTTCTTACAGATTGAGCAATTCACGAAGAGAAGGATATCCTAGAATCCTGTAGGCAACATATATGATTTGTGATATTGTGGTTACACTTACAGTTCTGGTTTATTGCTCTTAGAAAGCATTAAGCATTAATGATTTGCATTATACAGGAAACACTTGTGAGTTAATCAGTGCTTCAAGTTCTTCAGTGGTTTTGCCCTTTCTTTCTTCCTGTCTCACAAAGAGCTGATTTTATTACTTAATTAGTTCCTCTGGTCAAGGACTGTGGACCCAAGTGTTGTCAAAGTTAGCAGAAAGAAACATCTGTCCACTCATTTCTCTCCCATCATCAGCAGAGACAGACAAGCAGTTGATGGCAAACAGTGTGTTCTCCAAATGATGGGCTATTGTTATTTTACTAACCCATTGGAACAATTTATTTTTATTTTTATTTTTATTTTTTATTTTTGGTATTTTGCTGTTATTTACAAGTATTCAAGAAATACATGACGGGAACATGTTTCATCCAATTTCAGTCTATTGCACATTGGATCTTTGCCTTTGCTATTCATTGCTTGCCATTTTCTCAGAGAAACTGGTCCCCCTAGTCACATGTTTTTTTTTCTTGTCCATTGCTGGGTGAGTGGAACTAATCAATAGGAGGTTGGAATTATGAATTAATTTCTGTTTTCTTACTGGGAAATCAAATCCCTTTTTCTTTGACTTGATTATGCAAGCATAAGCCTACTCAACTCAAGCTTAATATACCATGTTGGAAGTTCAAGATTCCTGTTTCTTGATTCCCTCAGAAAAAAAAAATATAAATAAATAAAAAATGAGAGTCAGCGTTTATAGTGAAAATTTCAGATTTTTTTTTCTTCTGGTAAGCTGCTCCTATAACTTTATGATATGAAGTCACAAGCTTAGAACAAATTTAAAATTAATTCTCATTTATCATTTTTGCAAGAAATCTTGTTCTCAAATATTTCTTTGCTCTGTTCTCAGGTAGAAAAAGATCTAAAAGTTCATTACTTTCTATCTCTATTCTTTAGAGAATACATACACACATAATCATTGTTTTGTCTGTTACCTTGAAATGTATTTTCTGGGGACCAACTTCAGTTCTCCTGACATCTACCACGTGGAAGAATGCTGACACCATTTTCTCTTTAAATAAAAAGCCAACAAACAAAATGGAGTCTATTACATCCCATCAGTTAGTCTTACTGGGCTCAACAACTATCTATGTGTGTCTGCCATGTGATGGAGGTTTCTACAAATATGGCTCGGTCTCTCCACCTTATTCATATTTTAACAGTTCAGAATTTTAGCACACTGCAGTGTTCCTCGTAGCCCCACTTGTCTATGATTTCTGTGATTAAAATAGTCCTTTCCAACAAGGTGAATACTCCATACTATGTTGTTTAATTTTAATTTATTACATGCCTGTTACTGATATTTATGGTTCTTGTGTTTCACTGTAGCTTCACCCATCTGACCTATTCTTCAATTCACATCTCACCCCATGGTGTTTCTGCCACCTATGAAGTCAGTGCTTGTTCCCGTGCCTTCAATGAATGGCATTGCTCATCTCCTGCTAATGTTTCTGCTAAGACTGGTCAGAATTATTGTCATTACAGTTTTGTTTTTTTTTTCTTTAATCTTCAAAAAATATCAAAATACATTCTGTTTTGTGAAGATGGCTGAGTTATGGCTAGCAAGAACAAAACTGAATATTATAACCTTGGAAACTGTCAGAATATAAAACTATTGTCAGTGGCCATGTCTACTTCCACCCATTGTGCTCATTGTGTTCTTGTTTTCTTCCTTCTCTGCTCCCCGGCAGACATCAGTTCCAGCATCCATGTTATCTTCTTTCTTCATAAGCATCTATGCTCAGTCTCCTCGGCCAGCCTTCATACCTGAAGTATAGTTTCCCAGATGTACTTCACTGTGGTTGCACCCCGCCCTCAATCTTCCTCCATTTTAAGAGAAACAAGTAAGGAGTTATGACTGAGAAAGCAGTCAATGTCTCATTGACAGGACTCACGTGACTTTCTTGCTAGGTCCATGGTTCCAAAGCTCCTTTTCCAGCCCTACAACTTTTCCTGTCTGCTTTGATTTCTCACCATCTTGGTTGTTTCCCGTTACATTAAGATTTTATGCTATTCCGGGAAAGGAGCATATTGTGACTTCTTTGGACATTTTCTGGCATGTCTTTAAAATTTTTGACTTCTGAAAATTTTAATAAATGTTATAAATTGTGTAGTATAAAGTATAAAATATAACAATATAAACATAAGACCATGGCATCTACTGATGCAAGTAACTGCACATGACGCACGTATCTAAGTCCTTCTGAATGGCATGGTCAGATCTTTGTTTGCTCCTCTGGCCTCTTGGGAGGGTTCTGGGGGAACTCTTGGTTGTAAAAAATGATGTCCACACAGTTTTGTCAGTTTTGCGTAAGTGCAGAGCTCCCAAGGCTTTGCCTGGTCCTCAGTAGTATTTTTGCTCCATGGTGCTGTTCCTCACAACACTCCCTCCCAAACTAAAACTGTATGTTGATATATTAACAAATTGAATTACAATGCGTCCAGTCTCCTTTATAGACAGGCAGCTGGGACAACTGCTTGGAATTCCAGGCCAGAGAAGGAAGGAGCTGTTATTGACATGACCACAGCAAAAGTCACCTTATTTTGGAAGGGTCTGTGCCTTGTACTGTCATGAGACTGATTCTGGCTGCACTGTTGACATTGCCACAAACATTTGTGACCCAGTATGAATCACTATACATTTTCTGGGATGGAGAGGACACTGCTAGGTCCCTGCAATACCATTCATGTCATGGTTCCAGCTGAGACTGTTGGGTCCGACCTAAGCCTGGCAGTCTGGGTCTGTCTTCTTCAGAGGCTGCACCTGGTATCCAAAAGCTGCATTCACTCACAAGCTGGTGAACATTCAGCAGGAGGTTGAAATGTGGCTTCTTTTCACATGTTCAGTGTTTATTCATGATTTTAGAGAGGGCTTTAAATAGCATATGATACGATAAAAGGAAAAGTGGTGTTATTCATGGGATTTAAGTGGTTTAAGGATGAACAAGGTACTTCTCTGGCCCAGCAGACTAGGGCTTATGAAACTGCTTCTGGAAAAAATGGGAAGATAAGCAGTCTTGCCATCTGACATATACTACATCCATAAGCCTGGACAGAATTATATTCAGGAAAAATAAAGAGTATTTTTTCTTGCCTGAATATTTGTCAAAAATCAGTAGAAGAGGAGAACTTAAATGTAAAATTAAATATTTTTAATGTGAGTTTAAATAAAAATTCAGTTACTAATTTCCTCAGTTGTTGCCCCTCGAGTCTTACCACTGTGCTTTCAATTTCTGTTCAGCAGCCTAGTTTTCAGAGTTTTATAACTTTAAACTTTCAAGGAAATGTATCATCCAGCAGCCTCATGTTGGTTACAGTTTGTATTTTTTCTGGTATGCCATCTTTTAAATGTGACTGGGTCTAATCATCTTCTATACTGCAGCTTGTAAAACTCCATTAACATCCAAAGGTCTACATAGGTGGAAAGTTTGACTCATGGTTATTTAAGAAAGTTTTATATTCTTTCTAGGTCGTTATAGGGTGTTTGACATTATTGTATATGAGTATCATAGCACAATATTAGTAGAAGTTACATATTTAGGAAAACCTCTTAGTACCATTATAAAACACTTTTAAAATTGTCAGTGCTTTTGAAATGATGATTCCACTTTCTTTGACCTTGATACAGAGCATGTTTATCTTCTCTTCTGTATTTGTATAAACTTGTCAACACCTTATCTGGAACAGAAAAAAAGCTGCAATGCATCCTTTTTAGTTCAGGATTCATACATAGGAAATCTCTCTCTTGATACAGTAATGAAAATAGGAATGTGTACAATATAATACTAATACAAACGGTATTGTAAAATCCCACTTCAGGAATTTTTCAGCGAAAAATAAAAAGTAAACCTGTTGAATATATTTGGTGGACAGAAGTCAAAACCTCTTGATATCAGACACATATTAAGATAAGTAGCTGCTACGTCATTTGGATATAGCCAGTGTTTCTTTACTCACCCAAAGTACCTTGCCACTTTTCAGAATATATATTACAATGACAATTGATCTGTAATAGCATTATAAATAGTGAGTGATCATAGCACAAATATTGGTGTAAATGCAATAACCGTTGAAGTTCTTGAAGCCACCAAGAAATGGCAAGGCATATCTCTGTTTCAGACTGAGAGACCATCAGAGGTTAAATAACTGATCACAACAACGGTCTGTAGTGACTGTCACCTAATGGCTGGGACAAAATCCTGAGGTGCCCAAGATTATTTTTTTCTCTACACAGGTTGCTTCAGTGTTCAGCCTGAGTTTTTCAGGTGCTCAAAGTTAGCTTTCAGACACCTTCAGAAAACCCCAGTATGGAAGTTTTGGTGACTAACCGCTTGCCTGAGCTACTTCGTGATCTAAATGTGTTCAAAGAGACCTAAAAATCACCTACGTCCTGAAAGATAATTCTTTAAAAAAAAAAAAAAAAAAAGAAAAAACTGTTTACTTTTTAACTTTTTTTTTTTTTTCCAAGAACTGTCTACTCAGTGAGAGCCTAATGACTGAAGTTCTTCGCCCTCTTGTTGTGCCCATGTTCTAGCATCAGGCAGGTGGATGAAGAATATGCCCACCAAGGTGACCCAAGGACCTGATATTAGGGGTGTACCTTGAGATGTGGGAGCTATAGGCTCAAATTCTGTCAGGGTATCCTGATCCCTGTGGAGGTGTTGTGAACTCTGCAGAAACATGAGAGAGTACTTTCAACTGTGCTTCAGATTGCATGTTGTCTAAAAGCTTGTTGCTTCCTTTTTTTTCTTTGCTGTGGTGAGCCAAAGGAGGCCTTCTCATTGTCCCTTGGATATCATTCCTCCAAAATCAACTGACACTGTTGAACTGAGCAGACTGGGGTGGCAAATGTGTAGTGCAAAGCTGGGCCCTTCTGCCTGCAGAAATACAAAGGAGCTCAGCTCTGTTTCTACTGCAGCTCTGGGCAGCTCCCTTTGCAGCATCCAGTATTTGGAGATCAAAGATATTCCCTCCACTGAATTCACAGGGATCTCTCACAGCTGTTCAGCAGGGTTTGCATCTTTTATTATTATTATTATTTTTTTTTTCAATGCTGGGTGCCTGCAATTGCAGTGCAACACAGTAGGAACTTGCCCCTTGTGTACCCATGGGAGGGTGTGTGACTTTTTTTCTTCATGATGTTTTTGTTGTTATCTTTTATAGTTTTATTTGTTTTCAGCTAGGAAAAAAAAATATGGAGAGATACAAGAGACTATGTTTTATTCTACATCCAGACCTTCCAGGCAGTGCACTGGGGAGGGGTCTCAGGGCCCTTGCGTGATGTGGGGCTGGCTGTTGTCCTCCCTGCCTTGGCATAACATTACCTGCAACAACCTAATCCAGGCCCCCGTGGGACTCCTGTGGGTGTGAGACATCACTCTTTACAGATTTTTGTGGGCTGTCAGTGCAAAGTGTCTAATATGATGAGGTGTTGGGTCAGAACCTGCAGGAGAGGAATTTTCTCGTGTGATGCTGATGGCATGTGCTGTGTGACACAGGAGGGGGCATGATAACCTGAATGACAGCTCATGCAACTCTCTGGGAGAGTTTTACAGGATGACTCAAGGCAGAATGAGCTATGGTTGGTGCAGTCCACAGCCTAGCTTTTGTTTGGTTGGATGGTTGGTTGGGTTTTGGGGGGGTTACTTCAGTAAACTACCCCACCAACTGCACTTAGACTTCCCTTCGCAGGAAAAGAAGTGATTTACTGTAGAAGGGAATTAGGTGTGAAGTAGTGTGTGTGTAAGATGGCAGGGTGAACACGTAAAGCTAAACTAGTGGACACAGCCTTTGTTGCAGGGTTAAACCCTGCTCCTACACTATTAACATCCCTCCCATCTATCCCAACAAACTCTAACCTGAGTCTGAAGTTTTCAACCCAGGCTGGCAATCCTGCCTCAGCATTTGGATAACAACGCTAGCAATCACTTTCCCTTCAGCTGATGATCAGCCTGTTCAGCAGTTAGAAAGGATGCCAAGGCGTACTGGTGGACTTCCATCACTTCATGATAATTGAGAGGCCACCTGATAATCGTTGATCAATCATGATGGTTAGGAGAAGTGCCCAAAGATTGGAGGAAAGCAGATGTTACTCGTCTTCAAGAAAGTGGACCTCGGGAACTACAGGCCATTCACCTCAATCTTTGGGAAGGTGACAGAACAGATAATCCTGGAAACCACTTCTTTGCAAATGGCACAAAGCTGGAGGGAGTGGCTGATAGGCCAGAGGGCCATGCAGCCATACAGAGAGACATCAACAAGCTGGAGAAATGGGCTGACAAGAATCTCATGAAGTTCAACTAGGAGAAGTGCAGAGTCCTGCACCTGGGGACGAACAAACTTTGGCACCAGGACATGCCCAGCAGTAAAGCAGCTTTGTAGGAAAGGACCTGGGAATCCCGGTAGATACCAAGCTGAACATGAGCCAGCTATGTGTTGTCACATCAAAGAAGGCTAATGGTATCCTGGGCTGCATTAAGAGGAGTGTTGCCAACAGGTCAAGGGTGGGTATCTTTTCCCTCTGCTTAACACTGATTAGGCCACAGCTGGAGTACTGCGTTAGGTTCAAGTCTCCCCAGTACAGGAGAGAGAACTACTGGAGAGAGTTCAACAAAGGGCTATGAAGACGGTTAAGAGACTGGAGCATCTCACATACAGCAACTGCTAAGAGAGGTGGAAATATTTAACTTAGAAAAGAGAAGGCTTGGGGGATCTTTTTAATATGCATCATAATATGGAGGGTGGGTGAAAAGAATTCAAAGCCAGGCTCTTGTCAGAGCTGCTCAGTGCCAGGACCAGAGGCCCTGGGCACAAACTGGCGCCCAGGAGGCTCCCTCTGAGCACCAGGAGCACTTCTGTGCTGTGCGGGTAAGGAGCCCTGGCACAGGCTGCCCAGAGAGGCTGTGGGGTCTCCTCCTTGGAGGCCTTCAAAAGCTGCCTGGGGCTTGGAGAAGATGGCCTCCAGCATCTTCCAGCCTGAACCATTCTGTGATTCTGTGAAATGTATGCAGCAAAAAGAGCTATATTGCCCCAGGAGTCCTGAAGTTCAAAGGAGCTTCAAGCCTGTGAAGACACCATGGCACAAGTACATCTGTGTGGCACAGTTATGTACACCTTGGGTCAGCCAAGCTGCGCTGGCTTGGCAAAAGGCAGCTTTAAGAGAGCCGTGGACCATCAAGTGAGGGCAAGTCACAGCCAAGACAGGTTGATGTTTGTCACAACAATGATAAAGAACAGTGGTTTTGAGGCCTATTAGAGTTATTATTTACAGTAATGTGATTTTTCATAAAGAAAGAGGTACAATTAGAGGCATGCACTACAGTATTTCTTTCTTCAGCATCTGGGGATCACAACACGTTCTTACCATGTAAACGAGGGGTGAAATAACATATCCTTTTACACTGTTTTTTGAGCAGACAGGATTACGGATCAGATTGTGTTGTGAAACAAAGAATAGCTCCACAGGAGCCATGACTCTTCCTATGAATCATTCGGTCCTCCGCTCCCTTTCCCATATATCTTTTATTTTTGTATTTTTTCTTAAAGGTAAATATATTCTAAATGGGAATGCCATACTAACTGAATGGCTGGACTTAAAAATGGCTAAAGTTGGCTGTTTACTAGCTACAATTTTATTTAATAAGTGGTGACTGATAATGGTTATTTGCCTTCCTACTTTGAGACATAAAATACACTTTAAACATAAACACATGCATTGTCAAAATTATAAACATAACCTTCTCCTAAAATACCAAATAGAAATAAAAGTCATAATACACTTCCAATATCAGGAGAGAGATTGGGGTGGAGGGCCTGGAGAGATGGGGTGTATGTTTTTCTGTGTAATGTTCTGCTAACAACAGCTATGAGTGAAGAGAAATTACATATGGAGCCATGCTGACATTTACAGGAACTGTTGTAGAGAACCTGAAATATATAACAGAGAAAATAAGAGATTTGGAGTTAAAAGGACACACCACACTTAGAAATTGAAGAAAACAAGTGCTGCAGTTCATGATAATACAGGTGGAGAAAGGATTACAGGTGCATCTAAGGACTGCCTGGTGAGCTTTACAGAACACTGTTTCCCTCTAACTTTCAATGGGTGATTTGCCACACACTTCCTGACATGTTTTTGAGGTGAGAGCTTCTTTGTGCGCATCCACGGTGCTCTGGTCATATTCCCAAGGAGCCACAGTCAAGGTTCAGGATGTAGCATGCTCCTCGGTGTGCCAGTGTCAGGCTGCTTGCACCTGGCACTTCCAGTGGGACAGCAGGTTTTCCTGTGGGCATACGAGTGGGTCAGTCACACCATGTAGCGGGCTGCAGGGCTCTGGGTGCTCCCGTGAGGCAGCAGTGGGCATCACGTGCTGCAGTGGGAGAGGAAGGAGGAGGAAGAGAGGGAGTTGATGGTGGGGAAAAGAGAGGGCATAAACCCATTGTACATACTCGGAATGTGTGCTGAACATTTCCAGAGCAGCTACCACATACATTGCAGAACATTTCCTGCTGTAATCACAGTCCAATTTTTCACCAAACACACATTTTCCCCATCATATTTGATCCATGGGAGCAGTGGCTAGCAACACTTTTTGCTGTTGAAAGGATGGCAAAATTCAGTTCCTCAATGTGATGTAGCAGCTGTCCCTTCAGAGTCAGCATGGAAGAGCAGAGCACAGGCACAGACCTCCCCACTGCTTTCCAAGTGGGGAAAATGACTGGTTTTTCTCCCTGGAGCAAAGCAAGAATAGTGATGGGTCTGCCCTGGCTTGCACTGTCAGGAGAAACCATTCTGGATGGGGACTAACATCCAGTGATTACCCCAAAGAGTAACCATAAAATCTAATTTTCCCTGATCCATTTCCCTGTCCCATCCTGGGAACAGCGGCCACATCCGCAGCATAGCACAGAAAAGATTGTTTTAGTTGAGAAAAATACTATCTGGCTGCTGAAGCCAACTCTGCCTCTCTGGCAGTGCTCAGTGGATGGCCAAGTTCTGGCCTGAAGTATATTCAACTATATTCACACACAGAAACACTGACAGACATTATGTGTCACATATCATTTCACCGTAATTTCCTGGATTCAGCAATTATTTCACTAATGTTTTGTTTCAAGTCTTCAAAAGTGTCTAAGTGTCCAAATTTGATTTTTCATGCATATAAGTAGTCTTACGAGGCAGTGGTACTTTTATGCAAAAGATGATGCTTCAGGAGCTCCCCACAGAATGCATATCCACTGTAAATATTACTTCTGTGTTTGTGCTCATTAAAATATGAAAGGTTAACATTTGAATACATACATGTATTTTAAGTATCTGTTCTGAGAAATTTTTTTTTAGATTACTTTTACTGACTTATGGAGATGATGTTGACTTGCAAATCAGCAACAAAGGTGCAAATTCCAATGAAAAAGGAAAATATAAAAGGGAAAGAGAAAGAAAGGAGGAAAGGAGAGGTGAAGAGAAGAGAAGGAAAAGGAGAAGGACAAGAAAAAGAAGAAAAAAAGATCTAACAGAGGAATGAAAACCAATCTTGAAACAGCTTAAGGACTGGTCATAGGAAAAACACAAAACAGGCATGGCTTTACATAGAAGATATAGTAAAAACCAAGTTAACTTCTTAAATGACATTTGTAAGCACTTTTGCTTCTAATGTACTGTCTCCAAAAGAAAACAAGATTTTTCTTTTAGTTAGTACACAGCACATCAAGGCTGATAAATTTGTTAATGTGTTAGGGAGAAGAGAGATTACAGTGACAGAGACTCTGACGTGTAAATCAATGTAGTTCTGTTAAAGAGTATTGTAAAATGCCATGCATGCCTAACTTTTTAGACAAAATCTGTATGATTTTGGGGGGGTGCTTTAAGATCACATAATTAAAGACTGTGACAGTGCAAGCACCTCCAGATTATAATGAGTTTTGTCACTCCTTTTGTGAATGTACAGTTAACTATACACACAAACCTAGGAACCCCGTGTTCCTAGCTATATATATGGGACAGAAGCTTTGCTGTTATATAACTTTTAACTGTTTGGCAAAGAAAATCCAATGAGGGCTTTTGGACAGGAAAATTGCAGGATTAAGTCCAAATGTGAGTAATCTTTGTGTCTCTGCTTAATTATGATCCACTTTGTTACAATAGCAGAAATAGCGCTAGACAAAATGAGACAATTCTTGTCCTGAACAGTATGCAGTCTTATTATTATTTTATTTGTATTCTTCCTCCTTAAAATCAGTCACTACTTATAGAGTATCCACAATACCTCCAAACAGTAGGATGGAGACAGAGACCGAGTAAGTGAAACCTTCCCTAAGCATGCACCCAAGAGATCAACATAAAAGCTGAGGAAAATCATACTGGAAACCACAGGAACATTGTTCAAGTGGGAAAATTGGTGGGTTGCCTGCTGCAGATGCCCTTGCTACTGGAGAGTGCATGTATGTGTGTGCATGTGAGTCACAGAGAGAGACTGAGAAAGAGGGGGGAAGAGAGAGAACAAGAGAATGAGGAAAAAGGAAAAAGGGGGAAAAGATAAATCACTAGAGACATGCAGATGCAAATGCACAATAGTTGTATTAAATTATTTTGAGCTTTTTGTACAACTTACATAATTCCCAAGTAGAAGAAAATAAATCCATAATTTATGCACAGTTCTTCCTAGCAAGTAAAAAAAGAAAAAACAAGTTATTTTTACATCCCCCTATATTGATTGTATTTTTAGAACGCTTTCTAAAATAAGTGGAGAATTCAATCCTACTCTCTGAGGCATGTCAATTTGTGCCCACATACTGGATGGAAAGATTGAACCCTAAGTGCAGATCATGACATTCTGCTGTGATAAAAGCTGTTTCTGTTTGCTTTAACACTCATGCATAGTGGTAAATGCCACCTGTGACACATTGGGATAAGTAAAACTATCTCTATTGCATCCAGTGATTGCAATACACTGAAAGTTGCTTCTGAAACTTACCTGACTCTCTCTGCTTGGATAAGTTACTTTTGTTCAAGCATTTTAAGACAGGGGAAGACTGTCAAGCTATAGATACAAATAAATTTCACTTTCAGGTTGTTTTTCAGAACAAGATAACAATTAACAAAAAGTAACACGCTTTAACAGAAAATCAGTCTGTTAACTGCATAGGCATGTGCTTATTTCTAACACTGTTTAGGAAAAACCTTGGGTTCTTGCTTAGTTACTTTTAATTGTGATTGTAGGCATTGCATTATCAGTGTTATGGTAAATACCCACTCCCCTGTCACTCCCCCAGGTGTTTTTGTGCATGTAATTACATATATATAAATAATATACACATATATTAATAATAAATTAATATAATAATTATATAATATGTTAATAATAATCAATAAGATCGGGGCAGAAAAGTATCCTTCAGCCTACTCTGTTTATTGCCTCCCAGACACTGGACTTCCCTTACACCACCAAATGTTTTTGTCTCCATGACTGTTTAAGTCACTATGGTTGTAAAGAAAGAAGCAGAAGCTGCCAGAACCTTTTAAATAAATGAAAATCTTATTACTCAAGAAGCCTAAACATGTCTCACAACATTATGTTGGCAGAGATAAGGTCTGTACGATTTCTATGCTTCCAGTGGCATGTTTCTTTTCATGTGATGTGGAAACTCGGAGAGAGCAGCAGAGTGGCAGACTGCCTTCCCATGAGCACTTCTGCACTTTTCCAGCTGTCTCTTCATCTTCCAGGTGTCTCCTGCTTCAGAAAGTTATTCACAGCTCCAGAGCTACCCAAGATGCCTGCGTCCTTGTTTTTGTCTCACTTTGGTGACTACTGTAACTATTATTTATTGATCTTGGTTTTAGGTGGGGAACCAGCTGTTCTGTTTGTCTGGGAACACACATGGTTCTGGTCCTCACATGGGGCTCCTGAACATCGCGATGATGTGCTATGAATACGTGTGATGAGTAACATGGCGGGAACAAATTCTCTTCTCCATCCATGCTGGCAAGTCCTTGTCTGCTGTAAAGATGAACTGTCAGGTTCATGCTCCAAACGTTCTTCCTGCTTCCCCCTCTGTCTTGCAACCCATGTTGGCGTAGTTTTTAAGCGTAATGGATAATGGATGTGAGCAGCTAAAATTTCCTTCATGTGCAAGACAATGTGCCCTTCCTAATATTGAATTCTATAGTTCACAATCTCTTTAGCAATTTAATAAATCCAGAGCTCAAGAACTCTTTAGCAATTTAACAAATCCAGGGCACAAAAACAAATAGTCAGTATTGATGGGCCCTCTGATAATAGTACATAAGCGAAAATGGTATTTAATTGAAATTTTGCTCAAAAATTATTTTTGTCCTTGGGCTACATTTTCTTACTGTGCTTACATGTCTTGGTGTGCTTCCTACTGAGTTAGCTGTATAGTTCTATAGATATAGTGATATACATGCATGTGTGCATTATCTATATATCTCTTGTTTGCTAAACCTGAAGTAATTTATGTAATTATACACATAATGTATTTTATCTAAATACACAAAGAAGATTTTTTTAAATGCCACTTAGGATCTAGATTTAACTTAAACCACTACTTAGTCTATCTCCCTTAATAGGATACTAAAAAGGAATTTTATGACAACATTATCAGTAGCATTTTGCTGATAATTAGAATAACAATAATAATACTGAGATATTTTTTTCAGTAATAATGGTGTTATTAATGAGATTTTTATGAAAGACAGACTTCTTTGGTATAATTATGAAAATTGATCTTTTGCATTTTACTTATTCACTGAAATCAGATAAGTGGCTTAACTACATGTATTATTTCTAATAAATATTCAAAAGAATGCATTTAAACAAGGCACCTCATTCTATTCTTGCTCATATTCCTTGCATTTAAATAAAAGTGTAATTGCTCTGCTTTTTTAAACTGCTAGTTTGGATTAGCTGTCTAACCTGTACAGTGTAGCTGTTTGCTGTTTGCATTTTTAATAGCTTTATTACCATTTGGTGAAGCCTTAATTTCTCACTCCCTTGAAGAGTCCTGCCTTTAAGTCAGCTCTACAATTTAACCAGCAATAATCTGTCAAGATAAGATAAAGACCTACACCAGATGAAATGCAGTATTTTTGTGTAGCATTCTGTCATTGTTAAAGGAAAGATCTGAGTATGTCAAAATGTAACACCTGAAAGTTTAATAAACTTTGTAGCATAATTTTACAGTTCACATTTTAAAATAAATTGTTCTAGAATACATTAGCTTGTTCACTAGTGAAATCAGTTAAATATGTATATAAATATGTTTGGGTGAAGGGAGCCAGCAGTTTTTCAACAAGGATAAAAATTCTTTCAGTTTTCAAGCCTCAGATTAAGTCACTTTTAAAAACTCTTGCTTCGAATCAGTTCTATTAATTCTGCAGTTTCTTTGTAACTCCTTCATAACATTTGTCCATAACAGCCTTGTAGAGTTTCATTAACTATTGCAAGCATTGTTTTTTTTTAAAGCTATTAATACTAAGGTAATTGAAGTGAAGCATCCTTAACTCTTCACTTTCAGGACTCCGGCTGCTGTTTGAATATTCCTGTTTCTTTTCACATTTCTGTTTCACTTATTCACACAAATAAGGATCTTTTTATTTTTTTAAGAGATATATAAAGATGAGATCCTAAATCCGTGTTAAGGCAAAATGATATCCAAACTGTATCACTAGTGTATTTATTGGAAAGAAGAAACAAGAATGAGTTTCTCAGCACTACGTTAGCGGAGCCTGCTATTCCACAAACAAATGGAAATTAGCATCTTTGATCTAGCCAGAAATATTTGATGAAAATGACAGAAGTATAGGCTCTGTGAGCTACTCCTGAGTCCATGAGAGTAGATACAGGGTCAGAGATGTGGTCAGGAAGGAAAGAGCAGAGTACTGTGCATGGGAGCGTTTGGAATCCCTTCTGTCCAAATCCTGCACCCCTACGCCCTCCGGGCAGCTCGGGTGGTGCTGTGAGCTTTCTCTGTGCAATCTGGGAAGGAAGGAAGTATTAGGATTTCATACCCAACTTTTTTTTTTCTTTTTTGAATAAAAATGTGCAGTAGATAAAAAGCCAGTGATAGTGGCTCAGTTTGCAGGCATTCATCTCAGCACAGCTCTGCTTGGCTCAAGCTGTTTTCTCTCTACACAATGAACAGCATTCCCCTATTAGGCTGGTTAAACTTTCCCAGGGCAGCTTTGCTAAAACATACACTTCTGTGGAATGGTTCTGTTTTGATGAGCCATCATTTTGTAGTGAAAAATCTGATTTGCTGCCAAATCTCTCAATCTGTGTAACTTCAGTATTTCATTTTTTCCTGGACTAGTTCTGCACTGAACTATATTAAGAGGCAAACCAAAATGCTATTTTGGAGGGCTCTGAAGGTTTGGCACTGCAAAGTCCGTATTAATTACAAATACCATAGTACTGTGAATTTCCATTTTTCACAGTCAGTGATTTATGAACTACAGAGACATCACTGTAGTGATGTGACTTTGAGTTATGAGAACCAGGTCTTGCCTGAAACTGCAAAGGTTGTTAATAATTTAGCTCTGCTTTGACAAATACTTGGGTAGTTGTATGGTCCTTGGATATTAGTCATGAGGAACAGAACCAGATTTTTAGAATGAACAGGAAAGATATATCTGCAATAAATACATCCACTGTGTGTTTCATCAAAAACCCTGGTGAGGGCAAATCCATTCAATTTTAAGGCTAAGGCTGTAGAACTATTCTGTGTTGCTGACATGAGAAAGGTCCATAGGATGTGGCCGTCCCAGGGCCACATCTCTGCATTGAGATACAGAACTCATATTCAAAAAAATAGGTGCATCTAAAATTAGGCTTCTGTCCACTTCTAAGGAGTCAAACATATTTAGGCATCCAAAGTAGTTACTTCATTGGCAACCAAGGATGGCAGCTGAGTGAGTTATTATCCCTATTCCATAATCAGTCGCATGTGATATGTCAATAGTAGTTCTAGCACCGGTGATGTGTGTTGGAGAATTTTCCCATGATAGTGCTGCTGATTATGACTCTACATTATAGCAACTAAAATACATTTTAAAGGAAGCTCAGAATATAGATATATTCTAATTTGAGCTTTCAGGGTGACTGATATACTTTTTTTTTTTTCTACATGGATATTAAGGAGTTGAAAATGAGAATAAAGGCAGCTTATGAACAATGTCACAATCCCATAGGCGTGAGAAAGCCTGCTGAAGGTGCAGCCTTTAACGAATACTGAATGCCTGTGTGCCTGCTTGAAGTATACTTGCTACAAACACAGGTTGCTATTCCACAAATCAGTTAGTCAAATTCCTATATATATTATACTTGTATTTGAGGCCTGATCTGTGTCTCAAGGACTTTTTGGAATTGCAGACTGACATTCCTACACTCTGCCTCCCTCTGGGGTCACAGTTCAGACCAAGGGAAAAGTTTCTTTGGAGGCCGAATTAAATCAACTCACAAGACCACAAATCGCATAGAGGCAAAAGAGCCCATCTGCCAGCATCAAGTGCCAGGAAATCGGCATCTATTGCAAGGAAGTCTGGAGCTGTGGGAAGACGTTCCCTCTTCCAGCTGTATGAAGCGAAAGCAGTACTAGGTCGAGATGCTGATCCCTGGCCACCACAGGATGTTACTGCTTCAGTGGCTCTGGCTGAAGAACACTTTGGCAGAAAGCAGCCAGGTTAATGCCAGCTGCCAGGCTTGTTCAGGCGAACCCAGGCAGCCTTGTCCACAGAACGGTGACAACAGCAACCTCCAGTAACAGGCTGGGGACACTCTCATCTCACACAGCTCTTTGCTGTACAAACATAGACTTTTAACCCGATTGCTTTCTTCACAGTCTGAAGTAAAGCGTGGGTGCAAACAGCTCTTCATAGGAGCAGCCCAAGCCTACGTCAACCTCAAAAAGCTTTTCTACAAGCATGAATCATGGGAGAAGGAAGGACAGCTACGGCTTCCCACTGAGAAGGGAGAATGATGCACCCAACAGAGCTGGAGCCAGCTGGGCTTCAAACATGCCTAAAACCTTTCCCAAACTGCAATCTTTCAGCTGCTATCTCAAAGCAGTTTCAAAACAGGGTCTCACAGGCAATATTTTAGACAATTCTCTCCACACCAAGACAGCCTGAATTTGAGACTAGTCCAGGCTGGAAACAAATGTACACTTGAGGTTAATGTAGTGGATTCCTTATCTTTGTATCTCATGTAAATTTATTTATTTATTTTAAAGTATGAGCACTATCACATGTGCGTGATATGAGGGCATGTGACAATTAAAGGTGTGAAAACTTATTACAGCAAAAAGCTCTGACTAGAATAGCCACAGAGAAACCAAGAGGCTCATGGTTCAATAACAAGTTCATTCAGGAAATCAGAAGGCAGTGTGACAGCTGGAACAAGGAAAGACTTGTGGCGATTATTTTTTTTAAGAATTGCATGATGAAAAAATAATAATGAACATTAACAATGTTGTTGTTGTTGTTTTCCCATGACACAAACAATGGTATTCTAGCCATAAGCCCAAATTTGACAAAGGTCCAAGATTGAAAAGGGTTTCTTTGAGCCTGTCTTCCTGGTATAATTATTGTAGGTTCAGAGGAACCAGATCTGGAGTGTTGTAAAACTCAACACAATGAACTTGACAGACAGCCAGATTTCTGTTTTCAGCCAGTTTAGGGTTACTATAATCTCATCATTATGCTTGAAAGACGACAAGTAATAGAATCTCAGGTAGCTGTTCTGTCTTTACTCAGCCGCATCTTCTCTTTTATGCCGATTTCCCTTGATTACCTGAACTAGTGAGGCTCGGTTTTCAACCACTTATCTTCCAGAAATAATCATCTGATCAGCCTTACAAGGTTCTCACTGCACTCAACGGTTTTAATGGGTCAAGCGTTAAATTAACCCTTTAACCATATCCCAGGAGAATACAAAACTTATTAAAAAGCAATTTACTATTCAGTCATTGTTAACATTGCAAAGGAGAAAGAGTTCCTTAGACAGTTTTGCTTGTTGTTCCCTCCTCTCACGTCCTGTTTTACTACTTCTTTGCCCATAGTAACACACAAAATCTTTTCTAAGCTTCTGCTTAAGGACGCATTCTTCTGGTTTCTTACTTCCACAAAAGCAAAAAATGAAGCCACAGGAAAAGTGGGGTGTATCTTATGTTCTATTTTAAGGTAACTTTTTGCAAAGGTTGAATGTAGATTTCAATGTATGGAAAAACACATTGACTCAAAATGTGACTCTTATCAGCTCATGTTGTATTACACGTAGAATTGTAAAGCTCATGCAACACTTACAGACCCCATCTCCATGAGAGGAAGGGTTTGCAGCTCTTTCTAGCATGGGAGATTATTTGCATCAGCTCCAGCTACAGCAGGGAAGCCACCAAGAGGACACTTTTCTCTGTAGATGTGTCATGCACAGAGTGCAGTCAGCTGCTGTGCTGCCACTTCTGCCCTCCCCAGAAAACTCCAGAGTCCACTTTGGAAGGAGGCTTGAGGTGGGGGGCCTGAACTATGTTCTCTGGCTTCATCCTTCCTCAGAACAAAGAACAGCCAGCAGAAATGCCTTCTGCCCTGAGTCAGCTCAAAGCTGGGGAAACTGAGGGAGGTGTAATAGTATGCGGCTCACAAGAAGTCTTGGCAGAGCTGCTCGTAGGAGGTCTGCACCATCAGAAAACTGTGCCATCAGGAAAGTCTTGGACAAGAGGCAGATAGCATCCATGGCTGTACCACACCTTTACTGTTGTGAAGCCAAGGCCCTCTGCAAATAAGGTGAACTGTCTCAGCAGAACACTCTGTCCATTTTACAAAGGGGCAAACCCTCTCTTTCAGTCTTCATATTCCAATGCAAAAAAAAAGAGGCCAGAGCAGAAATATTTCATGTAAACCAAGGCTAGAAAGAGCCTAGATTTACTGTGGTTATGAATAAAGGGTGTGATCCATCCTACTGCTGCTTCTTACAATAGCATGGTAGAAATGCCCAGAATGTAGATCTACCCTTGCTATCTTAAGGCAATTCTTGCTCACACAAAATTCTCACTGCCATTCACAGAGATATTACCAGGAAATGGCTTGAATGAAATATTTTTTTTTATTATTTATTTATTTATTTATAAAGAGAAATCTCATACAACACTTTCATCACCTTTAGTTTGTAAAATCCCAGATCTGATCTTTGATGACAACTGCAGCTGCTTAAGGGCCTTTACTACCCTAGGTTAGTAGCAATCAAAGGAATATTTGGTCTGTAAAATCTGCCATGTATGCTCATCATTAGTGTGTAAGTTAGTTGTTATTTTTCTGTATAAAAATAACGTGGTGATTTCAGTCTGTTCATGGTGTATTGGTCCTTTACAATGGAGTAATGGAAAGAAAGAAGTGTCTAAAAGTTAGATGGTGTAATGATTTTGGGCATATGAGCATTCAAGTGGAATCTAGGGTGTCACCAGGTCCTTACACAGAAGAGGGAAGAATCAATGCAAACGATGTTGAGCACAGCCAGCCTGCTAGGCAGGGCATTGACAATAGGTAGCCCTAGAAACACTAAAAAGGGGAATACATCTCAGGGCTCAGCTCTTGCCAAAACTTAAGGATCTTACTGGGGTCTGCAGTGAAGGTGGCCTGTTGTCTCCAGAGACCTCTGACTGTGAGGTATGTTTCTTCTAAAAGTATTAAAGCTACTTTTACTCCAAACATTGCCATTAGAGAAGATGTGGTGGTGACCTTTCTGTATCATTCCTTGTGGGCAGGATCTTACCCTAAGACACTGAGTGTCTGCATTCAGTGTCTCCCTCAACTTGAAAGTATTTAGACTCAGATATCTCTCCTACCAGTTCTTTAATTGCTGGTCCACAAACTGGCATCCTTCAGACAGAAGGGCAGCAACAGCGAAGCGAATAATGTACATTAAATTTTCTGTCAGTTTCTGTGCAAGCGCTAATGACAAATATTTGAGATAAATCAATATTGTATATATATTCAAAGTGGGTTTTCACAGAAAAAAAAAAGAAAAAAAAAGAAAAGAAAAGGCAAGATTCAGTTTGTAAACATACAGATAAATGTCATACACTGATGCTTCAAGGTACTTCTCCTAATCATTGGTCAGCCATTTTAGATGCTAGTATCAGGTGTTTACAGGTATGATAAAAGGCCTACCTACACCTTCCTGCAATGGCAGATGAAGGCAGATAAAGAGGTACCCTACATACCTAAAGTAGCTCTAAACATTTCAATTTAGGCAATAGAATCCTATACCTTGGCTTTTACTGGCTTTGATCCCAAAGTTTTTTTTTTTTAACATATGAACACCTTATTTTTTCCTATTATTTTTCATCAGTTTCCATTTGAGAAGATAAAATGTTTGTTGTTTCTTCTTCATCAGTAATATTGTTGTAGGTCCTTCCACAAAAATTAAAAATAAAAAATCGACAAGTTATTGTAAGGTTATCAGGGAGTGGAAATGTGTATGGAGTCCATGTCAGTATAAGAGAAAGAAAAAGAGAGCAATGTGAAATTTAAAATCAGTTCTGAGATCAAATGAAATGTGTTGAAATTTAAGAGAAAAACAGATATTTTCCATGTTTTCTGCTTTCGGGTGTAGGAATGATTAATGAGGTGAAATACCAGATTGAGGATCAAAAAAAAAAGAAAAACAAATCAAAAAGGGAAAAACACAATTACCAAAGCATGTTTTTCAACAGTCACACTGTGATGTAGCAGTGTGATAGAGAAAAATTATATCCAACCTGTTCTGAAGTGGCTAACCTCTTTTTGGGCTTTTTGGAAGATTTGCGGGAGTATCTTATCTAGTGTGTGTGGCCTGTATTCATCTGATTCAACCTGAATATCTGCAACTCTTCACCCAAGGCTCCCTTTGTAGACAATGGAGAAGCATATAAACATTTAGGTAGCAATTTCTCTGAATCCTTTTAAATATGTATTTTAAAGATGTACTTTGAAGAGCTAGTGCCCTTCTGGGAAACCATTGGGTCCATCCAGCTCTTCCAAAGGCATAAAATGCCTTAAACTTGTGACAGAATCACAGAATGGATGATATTGGAAGGGACCTCTGGAGGTCATCTGGTCCAATCCCCCTGCTCAAGCAGGGACACATAGAGCAGGTTGCCCAGGTCAAATATAATATTCTTGTCTAAAGATTACTACATTATAGCTCTGAGCCGTCTTTGGATTAAAGGCCAACACCTTGAACAAAGTTCCCTGCAATTTAAGGGAAATAGCTTATAGCTAAAGGTTAAAAAATAGCAGTTAATGGTACCTGAAAACTATATTAAAAAGTGCTTCAGAAGAAGGGGTGATTTTCTAGTGTATGAAGTAGATACAGTGTAATGCCTAATGTGAAATCAGTGCAAGATCTTCAGTGGTTTTAAAGTGCTTCAAAATAAAAATATACTGCAGTAGAAAGTGTACAACTTGGGCACAATACTTATGATTCCTAAAACTAGTTTTTTGCATTATGCACAGATAGAACATCATCAAACTGTAAAGGCCTTCTGTGTGATGAAAATATTTCTTAAGTTTTTAAAAGGGATACAGGTACTTTATCTGCACATCTATATTGTAGTTTACCTTGAGATCAAAAATGTGCTAAAGGAAGTTTTAACTAAATTTAATGAAATCATTCCCACTGATAAAACAAAACTTTAAAGGAAAATTAACCTGAAAAAAATCAAAATATAAATTATTTTTTATGAGTGGAACTGATGGTAAACTATACTTAAATTTCTGGGCTATTAAAAAGATCAAGATTTCTATGCAAGCTCTTTGAGTTGCAAGTCAGATCTTCATCTGTTTGTGCAGTATTTGTATGCTGAAGATCAGGATGTCATATAAACACGTAAAAGCAAGGTGTGAAATCACCTCAGGCCTCAGGGGAAGTTATAGCATAATTTCCATCGCACAAGCTCTCATATCAAATTTAAGCTGTCTGGAAGTTGGCCATCTGTTCTAAACTAGTTGTCTAAGTTCTTTCTATATCCAATAGGCTTTGGAGGGCAATTCCTCCCATCCTCAGATAGTTACCTAAAATAAATGGCCATGTTTCTCTATTAACTGTGGCAGGGGCATAGAAATCTGGTTTACACTGACCATCTAGATTGCTGAAGCCATCAGCTAGAGGGCTTAAGAGATAAAAGGAAGCCTACTTCCCAGAAGGGTACCATGTGCTACTAAGATAAAGTGAGTAGAGAATAATTTAAAAAACCTTCAGTGGAAGCTACTCCTGTGGACGATGCTGGTTTTTTTGTTAGTTTGTTTTGGTTTGGTTTTTAAGTATTTGGTAGTTTCTTACAAACTTTAAGGAATCCATGAAAACTCTACACAACCTTCCCAGACACAAATATCCAATGACTCTGCTCATGGAGGGGAGACAGTGGAGGTGACAGATGGAGTTTTGCCTAGAATTCAAATGTGCTTATCCCTCGTAAAGCCCTACCAGGCAGTGGGCTCAGGGAACAAGTCACTGAAGCGGGACACAGGGATGTCTGCTCCACTCTTACTTCTGCTGCTGACCTCCTGTGTGGCCTTGGGCAAACCGCTCTACCATCTGTTTCTTCACCCCATTTTTGTCTGTGCAGGGAATGGCTACAGGGCATTTTGCAGCCAGATGCAAGCAAGCTGTCTACACACCCTAACCCAAAATGGCATGACCAAGGTGGTGTGGTGCCAAGCCTGAGCTAACATACCCAATGCCTCAGAAAGGCACTTCAGCTCCATCTTCCTGCTTTGTTGACTGTAGTGATACCATATCTGCTCAGCTCATGTCATCAGCCAAGCACAAGTCCAGGTAGGCTTATTCATAGACTGTAAGCACCTTAACACAGGAGTCTTGTGTCTTTTCTTCTGTGCAGCACAAGGAGACCTGTAAACTGCCCTACAGATTAATAGCACTAATTAATGCACCCATGGGGTAAGAGCAGATGTTTAGTTAGGATGATGGTATTTCTGATTAATCCTTCACTTCCTATAAAGAGGAGAAGCTGGCTTTAATTAACTATAGAGATCAAATTACTAATATAATTTTAGAGATTAAATTACTAATATAAATGAAAAATTGTGCTTGCGTCTATCTGTGTATGTTTCTGTGAGTATTTACACAACATACTTAACCCTGTTTCTTTAAGTGATGAAATAGGAAACTTCCTTGTTCCTCTCTTTCCTTCCCACCTGCTTTCATTTGGAAATTTTGGTTTAGTCAAGACACATTTTGCCTTTGAAATTAGTGAGTTCACTTATTTACTATTCAGGATGAGAAAGTCACAGAGACACTGGAATCTGAAGCACTACAGCAAATGGATACTTAACACACTGGAATCCTGTGCTTCTCAGCTATTTATTCAGCTAGCTGGAAATGTTCTTAGAAATAAGGAATCAGCTTAACTTAAAATCCACTAACCATAACAGAGCAGCAAACCATTTTACAACAAAAAATGACTCCACATATTTGCACTGAAAAGCCTCATCTGACATGTTACCTACAAGCCACGCTCCAGGCTTGAAGTCTACCAACAAAATTTCAAACATTCACAAGAGGGTCAAATGAATGCTGCTGGGGAGGATTCACAAGCATTACACAAACTGGACCTTGAACGTCACACTCAAGAAGCTGCTAAAAACCAGATCCCTAAACCTTGCTGTGAGGTATGTGCTCTGCAGCTTTTTCCAGCTGAGTATGATCCATCCGCCAGTGCCACCAAAGAGATGCCTGCAAGAGTGAGCTCCCAGCGATGAGTTTCTGTTTCATACATGAGGAGAGTTTTTGTGTTGGATAGCAGGTCTGGTTTCTAGCACTCTCAAGTGAGAAAAGGTCATAGGTCTCCTTGCTGACCTGCCTCAGGCTCTTGATTCAGGGGGTTCACACAGTTACGGCGTATGATATAAAAGCCCAAATGGATTCCTCTTGTATATGGTATGCCACAGGGCTGTTTTTGGTATGACAGTCTTAGAATGGAACTGGGAGTTTGTGGAGAAAAGATCAAGAATCTCTTCAGCTTGAAACATGGAATGAGGGTTTGAACGTCCATCCCTTGGGTCTGCAACAAGAGATGTTCAGTACCCAACCGCTCTATTATGAATATTAATCCTTCCCCAAAACATGTTTGTTTAATAACTGGGTTTGAGCTCAGGGCCTGTAAAAATAAGCACAAGCCACAGCTTGATCTAAGACTCCATGCTGACAGAAGTAACAAGTGTGTGCTATTAATTTTAGTCATCTGTCTAAATGCCAAATTTTAAGCTTGCTTGTTCTTTCCCTTGAAAATATCAGTGGAGGAAGTACTGAAAGCAAAGAACCATTTCTTGCAATATCCCTCCTTGTTTTATTTGTCCAAGATAATCTGGAAAAAGTGTGGAGTCTGGCGTCTCTTTCCTTCAAAGCATCATCCTTCTCCTCCCACCAGGAATGGCAATCTGCATCCATACCTCAGCTGTGGGAGCCAGGAATATGTGCTGGGCACACCTTCAATATAGACAAACAAGGAAGCAAACAAGAATCAGCAGAGCATCAGACCTGACTTTCCATATCACACATCTCTGCATTGAATCCTATGAACCAGGGCAAACAGGTTAGTGAGGCAAGTATCTGACTAACTAAGTGTCATAGGTGGAGGAGAGAGAGTGTGAGGGAGGTAAGGGAGAGAAACTGTAGCTCTGCCTGTCCTGAAGTCTGAAGGGGTGGGAAAACATCACCAAGCAAGTTTTAATCCAGCTATAAACAGCAGTGAAGGCTCAGCAGCATGAACGCAGTGATGCTGTGTCTTCACCGATACCACTGAGCTGGCAAGATTAAAGCAAAGTGCCTCAATGTGAGAAACATCGGCACAGTCCAGTCATTCCTCTGACATGAATCCCACATGCAGAAAGAGCCCTTTGCAGAGCCGGCGATGGTGCTAGGCTAATACTGCTCTTGCCTACCCTCCACGATATTTTTAGAGAGACATCTGTCCCAGGTGTGACGCACCGCTCCTAGCTAGTGAGCATCACTACAGCAAATCCCACCCTATTCCAAAGCAAGTTCTGCTAGCTATGCAAGGAGCTGCAACAGCCTTGCAAAAGAAAAAAAGCCCCAGTGAACAGTGTAAGTCCTCAGACCAAAACAGCCCTCAGATCAGCTGATACCTGCTGATGAGCTGGGCCCTGCATCTTTGCTCACATCCAACTGACCATGTGGTGTTTGGTCTCTCCACATAGCCATCGGAGTGCTCTGCATGGTTTCAGATGTACTGAGACCTGAGGCTACCAAAACGTTGAGCCAATAAATCATTTAGCTGGTCAGTTTTCCCACCATAGACAAGATTCGTCTCCTTCTGCGGCTGGTACTACAAATTCTAGCTGTTAGGAAATGAAAGACCTCAGAAAAGTCTGGTGAGCTAAACAGTTTTGTCACTAGCCCTCCCCTTTTTAAACTTAGGTTGCTGTGGTGACTGAAATAGTTGCCCTTGCTTGGATAAATTGGCTCTGCATAAGACCAGTCTTGTAAGAGTTAAATTTATGAGTTATAAACATGCAACATAAAATCACTTATACCACTTTTGTGGGGGTATTCATACTTTTTCTACCAGGAAAAGAAAGGCTTTGCAAAGTTTACTCCTCACTCCCACCTTTTTCTATCAAAACTTTGTTCTGGTAAGAGTTTGGATTGTCATCCATTAGGTTTACTCTTGCAAAATCTGCTCTTCAGCAATCAAACCTCATACAAAGAAAGAGAGATGAATATTATTTAGCGTTCCATTAGGGATCGGGGATTTTACAGCCTGCAGAACTACATTTCCACGCAGCGTAAATTTGTTTGGAAAATAAGCCCATCTTTTTGTTTGAAGTAGTTAATTACCTTGATAGAGGAACCAAATGAAATAAAAGATTTATGGATCCCCGTTTCTCATACTGAAGGAGAAAGTGATCTGTTTGCAGGAGTTACATTTTCAGGCACTTTGCTGAGACACCCCAACCCCCCTCGGTTGCTGACTGTAAAATAAGAAAACTATTACCCAGCTGGGGTAACAATAGGCTCCCACAGTGCTTTTCTGCTCAGCCCGCAGCTGCCAGTGAAAGTGGAAACTACAGCAGCAGGATAACATTCTTTTCTTACAGCCTGTTTCTATGGGCAAGGAGCCCTCCCACTGATTCAATGTATTTTCTATGCAAAACTGTAGAAGAAGTGACATTTTAAAAGTTTTGACCTTTGTTTTTTTTTCTCCCCCCCTCCCTTTTTTTTCCTTTTTTTTTTCTTTTTCTTTTTTTTTTTTTTTTTTCATGAACTGAGGCATACATTTTTTAAGCCTTCTGACAAGGGTGCGTGTTAGGAACAGCAATAGCCATTACTAGAATAATAAAATGTTTCAAAATTTGAAAATTCTATATTGAGTATAGCACACTGGTAACCTTTGTGCAGAAAAAGGTAGTGATGAGAGATGCAGAAGTGTTTCGATTATTGTCACAGGCAAACACATGATTGTGGCAGATCTCACACACCTTTGCAGAACAGCGTCTTTGAATGCCACATTTGCACTTTCCAAATGCGTATTTTTAGGATATTTTTTAAAAGGATTTTGAAAGCAAAGGATTTGTTCCATCACTAAACGAAAAAAAAAAAAGTTAACGTATAACATTAAAATTACCTTTTAAAAACAAAGTGTTTACAAAAGAAGAAAATGGTGGGCAGAATAACACTAGTAAACACTAGCAAACTAGCTACATATATGTGTATCCAAAATATATAGATCTAATTTGGTAGGAAATTGGCATAGTTCCCAACTAGATTACAAATACAACAACAACAACAAAATTACCCTACTAGTTAACAGATAAAATAACATGCTAAATCTCAGGAAATGATAAAAAATGGTAAAAAATGTAAAACATATTTTTCCCAACATGAGCAAAATAAATGAAATTTGTTCAAGCAAGACAGGGAGGGGGGGAAGGGATACACATGAGTCATTGAAGTGAATGTAGAACAGATTCCAAAAACAAGCCTGGCAGGTTAATCCATGTGAGAGGCTTCCATTCACTACCAATTCCCTTTGCTAGCTACTACCACTAGCTATCACCAGCTCACCCTTATGTTCACAAGGGCACTGGCCCTGCTGTGGGTCCATCTATATATCTATCTCTACGAGCTTGACCCCACATTCTTTTCATATCCTCCATACAAACTGAAGCCAATGGAAATTTGACTGATGCAAATAATGACAAATAGGCTGATAGGACAGTAGCAGCAATGTTCTGATATAATCAGGTTAAAAATCAAAAAGATTTAGAAGAAAAAGTAGAAAAATCCCATGTTTTAAACTGGTAGCTCTACTGGTAAATTGATAAAAAGCTGTAAAGACGTCTTTGTAATCTGAGTCCTCCATCAGAACGAGATAAAATCATCTATACAACACACGTAGTGTAACCAAATCCGTCATTAGCAAACTACATCAAACTATCATTCATCATTAGGCAACGACCTACTATAAATTACAATGGATCCATTAAAAGATCATGAAACCCAACAAAAGCAAAAAAAAAAAAAAATTCTCCCAGGAGGGTCTACATCAAGACAGAAAGGTCTTTCAGGTCCCTTCAAGCTGTGTGTGAGACTTTATAAACTCTCAGGACACCCTCTAGGTTTCATGTCCTGCACATGACATCCGAAGATAAGCAAAGCAAAGGAAGTCTTAGTTTCCACCTGAACTGTCTGTTGATTCTTTTTGTGTGTGTTTTTTGTTGTTCTTCTTCTTGTTTTTTCTCTGTGTGTGTGTTTTGTTTGTTTCCCTTGGCAGAACATCTCCTGCAGGTTTTCAAATCCAAGTTGCTTTGCCTGATCAGTGAATCAAGAGTGTAAAAAAAAAACATTCAGAAATGTTTACATTGCAAGCCCACCAGTGCTGACCCACGGAACAGTGGCGGTTCAGTGGAAGACACTGTGGCATCTGCACCTTTCCTGAGTGCTCCTCATGGTTTGGGTTACAGATCCCTGAAGGCCAGAGTGAGGCACTCTGTGGTCAGCTAGACCTGGACCTGCTGAAGATAACATGGGTCTTCCGATAGGCTTCAGTGTGAGTGAGATCAAGTCCAAACAAGTTATGATTTCCAAAGTGTGTCTCTCATCGTCTGCTGTATTAGTAGCTGTTTGTATGTTACTTCCTGGTTTCTTTACTGAGATATGTGGGTGCAGGCAGAATTCTAAAGGATTTTTAGGCTGATAGTACTTTCATTATTCAGGACAATGTGCTATCCAAGGCAGGCAGCTATTTGGGATAAATAGCATATCCCCATTTGTCCAAAATAGCCAAATGTCTGGCATGAGTCATGCCAAACAGGCAGCTGCTCGGCAGGAGTATAGTACTGGCATACTAAAAAGCAGAAGGTTTTGGAGGGGGCAGAGAGAGCTAAAGGTGGCACCAGGGTGTAAGGACAGAAGGTTTGTGGGGTCAGTAGCACACAGCAATCAAACTCATTAGACCCGTCAGACAATGCCTTCGTAAATGCCACCATTTGTCTACAGTTTGCACACAACAGTTTCCAAGACACCATTCATCTTCTCAGTACCTAAAACAAACAATAAGCAAATATCTTTGCCTCTGCTCTACGGGAAAAGCTGGCAGGTATTGCCTTTGAAACACACACGTTGCAAGTACAGTACCGCTGCCAGAGAAACACATTCAGCATGGACAGGAAAGCTTTGAGAAACAGCTCCTCTAACCAAGGTGCTGCTGGGCGATTTATATGGCACGGGGTATTTCCTCGAGTGTCTGAGATGGCTTCCTGAGAAGTGATCACATTTGCAAGGAGCAGGACTGATGCTGCAGGGAAGTACAGGTGGTGCATGGTTACATTTCCAGGTGAGTGAAGATAACTGTGTCCTTAGCTGGCTGCCAGGACAAGCCATGTACATGCAGGTTTGTGAGTGCCATACACGTGCATGCTTTGCACAGGACCATCCTGTCCTTTCCAGGTGATAAAATCACTTCCCCTCAGCACCGCATGAGGACCAATGATTTTGGCTGCAGCTACTCCTGTGAAGTAGGTAATGAACTTCACTTCACAAAGAAAAAAACCAAAGACATAACTGCTGCCATACCCAACACCACAAAGGAAGAACGGTGCAAAGTTTTGCGTGAAACTAGCAGCTGAGAAACAGTCTTCTACTGCAAAAGTATCCTTCATCACTGTTATCACAGTACAAGCTCAGCAGGTGCCACTTCATACTCCATATGTTGGCCACCTATTTTGTTTTAAAATATAAATGACAACAGTTCCTGGCATGTAGTAAACCACTTGCCAAACTTGGGAATTTTTAGCTTACAATATCTTTAGCACATTTGAGTGCCAAAAAATATATAAAAAAGAAACTGGGTAAATGTGTAGTTAGTCATGCTTGTAAAAATGTCAACGCTGTCAAAAATATTTGTGTGAAAATCATAAACAAAATCTGCTGCCATGAGAAGTTATTTGGCTCTTAATTATGGGACAAAATGACTTCTTTTTCATGAAGACTTTAAAAAAAAGAGAGCTAACACTGTGATGGAAATATTGGCACAATCTTAACTCAGCTGCTTCCCTGAGGTAATAAAGTTGCTCCCAGAGAAGAGGATTATAATCTTCATAGAGTACCTTAAAAATCCAGCTAGGATGTCAGGCTAGCTTAGCAGGTTCCTAATAGGATGTGCAATCCTGCACCCCTAAGTATGTTTGGAAGGGTTCAGGTACTTAAATGCGAGAGGTTTGGTTAGTCCTTTAATTGGCATTACAGAGTGGATTTCTTGAACTGCAACACTCAGATTTACACACTTGCTTACACAGGCTGGATAAGCATATTTTATAACCTAAAAAAAATAAACAAAAGCAATAGGTCACCAGACCAAATCATGCAGGTCAGTGGAGAGGAATACCTATAGCTATCCTGAGGTTTGTGTTCGCTGACCTGTGGGAACAGTTGGTGGTCCCACTCCGTTTCTGAGGGACAGATGTCCTCACCCACATCTACCACAGGTGGCAATGCTGCAGTCAGCAGACCCAATGGGCATGTCCCAGGAATGAACACCCACAGAGTGGGTTCGCTGGGGCCAAGTACACTGGAAGGGCCTTTGGAGAAGTTGTCCTCTCTTACCCCTCTCTTTCTTTGCAACTTTATGAAAGCAGACTCATACAACTTGTAGTTAATTGGTAAACTTTCCTGGGTAGTAAATTCACAGAGAGTAAAAGTGAGCATTCAGTGTTATGGCCATTTGTGACCTTAACTAATTATTCTGCAAACCATCCAGTGAGTTCAAGCATTGCCATCGTCTCAGAACAGAATCATATATGTTGCATATGGCTGTAAAATGTAAGACTCACTAAATTAACAGAGAAGTAGTCAGAGAGCCAAAGTATTTATCTCTCTTGCCCTGAACTGCAAAGACAACTTGTTAAAATTCGTGTCCAACAGTAATGGCATGGTCCCATTCAGCAGTGTTCAGGTTTCCCAAGAGTCTGGGGAAACGTCGCTGAAAGGTCTGTCACAACATGGTACTAAACAAGTTACTAGCAAGAAGCAAATTCCGAAAAGGGCCACAGAAACTGAAGCAATATTTCTTGTTGAGCTCTGTGGTGCCAGGGCCTGTTAGAGAAATAGTTTCCTATTCCATAATATTCCTGGGAATTCAATACAAATGTGTTGCATTGGAAACCTAAAAGATTTGTTGAAACAGAACAAAGACTCATAAAATTAATCTCTTATTTCACCATTTCATGTCTCTCTCTTGTTATCTTCCCTGCTCATAGAATTTCAGATTACTGCTTGAGAAAGGTAAGGAAAAACAATCTTATATTAATACTCACTAGATTTATTCATGGGGGTTTATGTTATCCTGTTTTATAATTTAAAATATCTGCATGGAATCGAGATACAATCAAAACTCAAGAGAAAAGTAACATTTTTTTTTCATATTAAAAAAGGGATAAAACCTGAAGCAGAAAAATGTGACATTAAATGAACAAAGAACATGTTATGTTCACTCATTTCAATGATATCTACCTTCATTCCTCTGAAAGATTCTGCTGAGGGAGTCCTGGTACCTCTTTCTTGCTATCACCGTGAAAACAAGCTTTTGCTGGAAGAGAAAAAAGGTGAGGGTCTCTTATGCACTGTCTTTAAATTTACTCTTCATCAGATACAGGAATTGCTAAAATCTCTTTCACTTCCTGGGGAAGAAAAAAATAAATAGGAGATGGTCAAATTGGTGTCACCCATTTTTGGTCTGTGAAAAAAAGTCTTGTGAAAAAATGCCATTGCTTTCTCAATAAATAAGAGCAGATTTGTTGCAGTGTTTGGGGAATATGAGAACTAGCAGAAAGGCAGATCAGGAATAAATGGATTAAAGACCGTCTTCTAAGCAAGAGAAAAAAGTACAGCCTGGAGATATTTAAATGTAAAGCAACACAGGCCACAGCTTGTGCTCTGCCTTGTAGAAGGGGCGGCAGGGAAGTGAAAGGTGCCATCTACCTTTGCTGCACTTGTTGCCCTCAGACGCGGAGAGGGAGCTGCTGAAGCACGGCCTGCCTGTAAGGACTGTCCTCCCAGTGGAGGCTCTGCCCAGCCTCTGCGCTCCAGTGGGTCACCAGGAGGACCCATTGTCACTGGGCCAGCACAGGACACGCTGCTTCTGGAATAAAGCAGCAGGACTGTCACGGTCTGACATGCCATCTGTTTCCTGGCCTGTTCCGAGGACAGCAGCACCAAAGCACATTGCCAATGGCTCCCGCAAGGGGAGCCCCACAAGGCATCAGAATTTTTTGCTTCTCCTGAGAAACAGGATTCTCTGGTGCCGCCTATTTCCAAGATCCCTAGGGCACAAAGGCAAGCAAAGTAGGTTCTACTACACAACAAGCAGTGAGAAGTTTGGCTCGGCGTTGTTCAGCACATCATCAGAATTCAACCTAAATGTGATAAACCATCAAGGTCTCTTTTCTACAGTCTCTTGTTCCATTGTCCTCAGGTTGTTGAGAGCCAGAAGAGGGAAGCTGATATCCTCAGCTCTCTGAGGCACCACTTAGATATTTTTATGAATACTTGCCTCCTTCTTTTAGCTTTTCTGGGGTCCTGAAGATCTTAGACCCTCCTATTTTTACTGTCAACACTTTTGGGCCCAGAAACTGGGTCCTGTCTGCTGGACTTGAGCACAATACAGTCTCACAGACATTACAACTGGTGCACACTGATGCAAAGGATCAGCAGAGCAGACTTATGAGACAGGACAATACGGGTACATTTCCCAGAACATACCCATATGGACAGAAACATATTTTTCATCATGTCTCCTGATGGAAAGGGTTACAGCCATCCCACTAGCCAATCCAATATCCTGGTGGGCCTGGCTTTAAAGATTTTGTTCACATTTTGTCCCATTCTTCCGTTGCTATCTCACTTCCAACTAGGATATCAGAATAGGTCCTGGAGACAATTCAGCCATCTGTAGACACCTGGAAGTCAGGTAGGAGACCTCTCTGATCAACAGGTCCTACTAATGCAGTTCTTCCAATGCAGCCATGTGTTACTGGTAAATGGAGATATCTGCCTCTTTCCTGATCCTAACAGCAGCTCTGAGAAAGCTGTTGGAGGAGTCTGAAACAACAGCAAGTAACTTCACACTTGGCTGTGTAACAGTCTAGGTAGATATAGAGAAGAGATAGATAGATGGATAGATAGATAGATAGATAGATAGATAGATAGATAGATAGATAGATAGATAGATCAATCAATCTAAGGCTAAGGTTGAATGATCTCTAAGCAGGGGAGTTAAAATATAAAATTAAAATGCTACCGTTTTGTGACAGTGTTATAATCCATCTATTTGGTAATTTGTGGATTTCTGGTTTGCTGCACCTCTGCTCTATTCACCAGTTAGTTGACTACCTTTAGTTTGTGTAAAGCATCGTAATGTTACACATCCACAAAAACTAGAGACTGGCCTTAAAGCCAGTTGTCTTTGGCTTTTCTTAACCACATGTCATGTGCCTTGTGGTAGTTATCTAACTCAGAATGGGCCAAATTACTGCCAGGAAGTACTTACATTTTTGCATTGATTATGAAAACACAAAAGAAGAAGTGGACTAGTTCTGCACTGTAGATATCTTAATTTCAGTCTTTCACATCTAAATTTCAGTCACTCTATCCTACCATAAGTTTCACTGTACAGTTAAGAATACCCATTAAAAATACATTTTTATAAACTGGGCAAACAGCAATGGTAAAGTGAGAGGTGTGCAAATTTTCACAGACATAGGTTCAAGCTCATTTATATAACAGGCTAGGATGAAAATTAATCTCAGAATAAAATGCATAGATTGCTTGTTTGGCATAGCTTTCCCACAGTATATAATAGATACAAAATTAGCTAGTGAGGGAGGAAGGGAAAAAAAATCACAAAAACACATAGATCATTTGCTTTCACTTGCAAAGCTTTAAAAGCATTCAGAAGAATATAAATCCTGAGACAGACAGAGACTGTCCTCTACAGATGGGCACTGGGCATCTGCAACAAAACACAGTCATGACCCTACATATAAGTATCTGTGAAGGGCCATTAGACGGGAGACAGCTCATTGTGTGCACATGTGTTTGGAGGAGAAAAATGAATCACTCCCAACTCTGGATCAAGCAGGTGATGTAAGGGATTGGCAGGGAGAATGATGCAGACAAAGGCTCTGCTTTCTGAAAAGCACTGAGTCACATCCTAGGGAAGAACATAAAAAAAAAAGAAAGCAAAACTGGGTGCAGTGATATCAGCTGAGAGTTGGGAGCAAGGATGAGCAACGTACCTGCCCTGCTACAGAGAATGCACACCTGTATAAAGCAAGGAGTCCTGACCATGTTTTACAGTAGCTTCTGTAATGCCTTATCATTGAACCTTTCTGCCTGTTCAGCAGCAGTGTCATTAGGAGCAGTCCTTTTGTAATTTCACATCACTTCAGCATCATGTAGAACTTCTCTGGAAAACATTTTAGGAAGGTGAAATTTTATACCTGGCTTAGAAATCCAGATGACAAATTCTTCATTGGAGAAACCTGGTCACAGAGCTGATAAGAAGTGGTCTATTAGAAGGGATAATCAGGTTCACCACCCTTCCAAAGTTTTTCTATCCTTCTTAGTAATATTTCTAATTTCTTCTCAGTGTAAGGATAACCATGAAAAATGTTATTGCATTTGTAATATAAGAGACAGACTGAGAAGAGTCATGGACCTTTTAGGACCAAAAATACTATGAATATGGTGATTAATTCTCCTGCTACGTTTTACCCAGGTTTTAGAGCTGCAGGAAGGCAAGCAGAGTTTTTTTAGCTCTAGACTGAGATTCACCCCTACCGGACCTGGGTTGCCTTTGAGTTGAGCTGCTCAGGTATCCTGCTGTACTCCCCAGTACCTTTACTGTCACAACACCCCAGGCCTCCTCTACTTACTGTGGGTAGTGGAGACTGAGAATGTTTGGTTTAGTGACTTAAAGGAATTCAGCTCACACCTTTTGCTGATTTTAATAATTACAGGACATTCGGGAGAAGGAAAAAAAAAAAAAAAGAAAAGGCTGGAAATATCTACGCTAGAGCAGGGGGATAGCCACCACCTGTATCACTGCCCTCTTGGATGTGGCAAGGCAGCTAGCTTCAGTTAGCCTTTCAATGGACCAGCTTCTGATATGAGTAACAGATTTGGAAATCTTATTTCTGAGCTTAGGACCCCTAAAATGACACAGCAGGTGTCTACCCTTCAAAGCACTGCCAGGATAATTCTGTGGGGCAGCTCCCCTATAGTTTTACAAACCTCTTTCCCTATGCACATTTAACAATTGATATGGCAGATGCTCTGAGAGGTAGATGTCACCAGGAAGATGAATACAAATAAAGTTAAAGATTAAGCTGAGAAGCAATGTTCAAGCAGCATAAACCAACTTAATTGTATTTTAAATTTTCTTGCATCCCAGTCCTGTTTCCTCATGTCTCTACTCAGTTTTCATTAATGCTTCATGAGGCCCTCAGAAGACTTTGTTGCTTTGCATCCTCCCTGTCTTTGCTTCTGTGTAAGCTATTTTTGTGTATTCTGAGAAACACATGTGAGTAAGAGAGAGGTTTGGCACTTCAGGTTTGCCATACTCTTGACACTTTCCCAGAAGTTCAAAGAGGTACTTGTCACCCAACCCCAGCTTATGGGGAGAAACAGGGAAGCTTCAAGATACCACGTGCTTCTGCAGAGCTCTCACAGCTGGTCTTTGAAACCTTCTGGAGGGACCAGACTAAAGCCCAAGACCACAAGTCAATTAACACCTTAGATGTTCCCATCCCCCAGTGAACTTTTGTTGGCCTCTCCTCTTCCCAAAAGAACGGGGGAAAAACATCTTTTTTGTAGTGGCTGCTTATTATATAAAGCAAATCAAGAATGAAGGGATGGAGCAAAGAGAAGGCATAGAGCCTGATAAGTGCACCCTTAAATCTATAATTAAAACCAAAGGCAAGTTCCCAATATAGCCAATTCAGTTATATAAGATCTTACAAAAGCTTCACACTGTTTGCTGGGTTTTGCTTTATTACTGTTCCCTCTCCTTGGAGTTCACTTCAGGTCAGTAGTGGATGAGGTATTGCAGTCAGAGTTTATGGCAGGGTAGAATCTAACAGTGCCCTGTTTGTAAAGATATGCAAGTGTGCACCCAGAGGGAAAAATAATCACTGGCTCTACTTGAAAGAGAAGAAGTTAATGGCCGCTCTGGAGCTCAGTCCAGGCCATCTCCAGCTCCGGAAACTGATTGCCAGTTACTTAGAAATTACTTTAAACGATGCCCTTAGAGTCTGTAAAAAGCCTGTCCTTGCCCACCAGTCAGAGAAATATGACAAAACTACAGGTAAGACAAGAAATCAGTCTGGTTATTGCCTCACTAGCCATAAGGATACAGAACTGTCCTCAGAACACCGATAACAAGTCTATACCACATTTCGTCATGCCTACTAAGAGGAGCCTGCAGGAAAACATTAATTCAGCTGGCATTTTTGTAAGTGTAGGCAGCTCACTGTTCTGTGCAACTGTACAGGGAGTAGCTATCTTCAACTGGGAGCTAGAATATGTATTAGAACCAGTACCTTAAGTAGTATGCAGGCTAGGTGTCAGAAATATAAATAAAAAGCATTTACTGTTAGCGGTAAAACCTTTCACTGCTGTGTCTTCTTCTTGCATTCTTTGCAGCAGGGATTAGCAGTAGCATTCCTTGGAAGCAATACTTTCCTAGGGCCATGCTGACACTGAGCTCTTTCTCCATATATAAGTGGACAAGACGTCAACAATACTGTGTTTAAACAGTAGAAACACTCAAAAGCAACCAATACTGTGCAGACTTTCATATATTTCTGAAGTATCAGATTTTAAAGGTATGGAGAACCTAGGTGCTGAGGAAGAAGACAATTTTCTTCTCCACTTTGTCATTAAGTTACAAAGTCCAAGAACATGCACCATGTAGAACCTCTGACTTCATCAGTTAATGCATTTTGCCAAAGTCCCATGTCCTGGAGTGATAAGTGACCTTAAGAAGGATTTCTCTAGAATTAGCCAATGATTGCTGAGTGTAGCACCAACATCCACATATCTAAATACTTTCACTTTCTAACACCCAACTATATTTATGTTAATTTGTTCCACAAAAATAGGAGTAGGGGTAAATAGAACACTTTCAAAAAAATTCTGCTTTTTCCCAGTGACAATCACAAATTTAACCATTTTTTTTCCAGCATGATAGGTAGCAGAAAACTTGGAATAATTATTTACAGAACTGTTTGTGAAATTTGTGACCACTTTTTCTTTGAAATGTGAAACCATAGAATCACAGAATCATATGACTTTTCATGATTCTATGAAGAAATGCATGGGGTTTCTATATGAAACCTCAATGAAACGTACCTTTTAAACAGTTGGAGGCTAAATCCATTTAAATGCTCATTGCTTGAACTCTATTTTCTCTTTTGAGCCCTGATAGCCACCAGTTTGTAAATATCATATGCCAAAGTACAGAGAAATTCACCAGGGGCAAAAGTGTTTGGCCGATGCAGTACACTTAAGATATTGTACATGATTGGATTCAATTCCAGTTCCACACACAGGCCTCAATCAGAGGATTTCTGTGATGTGTATCCATCTGCAGTATCAGCCACCAGAATGGCTGAGACTGGAAGGGACCTCTGAAGGTCATCTGATCCAACCCCCTAGTCAGGTCTAGCAGGGTCACCTAGAGAAGGATCATGTCAAAACAGCTTTCAAATATATACTTATCTATGAATAATTTTGAATATCTCCTTATCTATTTGGATATCTATCTTTCTTGTATTCCACACATTGTTATAGATAGAAACTCAATAAAAGAGTGCATCTGGCAATTATTTTTTTGTCTGGCAACAGGTAAAAGATGGCCAAGTCCTGTGCAAATTTCATGGAGCAGGTTCATTGTTTATGCCAGTCTTGCATTGCTTTCTCTTGTGAAATCCTTTCTAATTGAAACCAACAGGATAAAAAATCATTTGACGACTCAAAGTGTGTGTTAGTTCTGTTTTTTGCTGTTGTTTTTTTCTTTTAACTTAATCAAGTCAAGGTAATCAAGCTTGAGTTCTAAAAGCTAATCAGGTTCTGTATGGGATTAAAGTTGACTTAGCCTTAATCATTGACTTGAATACAGGATTCCATTTCCTTCAACACATTTGATACTCATTACAGTCTATCAACTGGGTAAAATAACCTCATTGTGTCAACGCAAGCATTAATCGATTCACTTTCCAGAGCTCAGATAGTCTAACAAGTATTTTATTCTTGATACTTGTTTCAAAACTAATTTGCACTGTCTCTCTATGGCATTTTCAGCCTCAGGTGCAGTGTCTTCTCCCATAATATGCTGAAAATAGAGCTTCTGTTCATATTGCTATGCTGACATCTCATTCCCCTTTCATACCCTTCTTTTTGCTTTATATCAAAAAACAGGACACAGAATCTCAAGGGATCATTCACATAAGGTGCATAACATATATCACAGATCTTAGGTGCTGTGTCAGAACATAAATGTTATGAAATAGCCTCTGATTTCTTGGTACAGTAACAGTTTCTTTTTCATTAGAACAATCTGCTAGCATATAATTTTTGTTTATTTTATGTTTTGATTTCTCTGAGCGCTCTACTATTTCTTTTTTTGTGTGTGTGTCTGATTTGACTTTAGACAGACCAACTGATGTATGGAATACCAAGTGGAGTATCACCTTCCATTCATGCTATTTCCTTCCCTTAATGTTTTCAAGATACTTTCCAGTTATCACTAGGAAAAAAAAAAAAGCAACACACAAACAAACAAACAAACAAACTCGGAATGTACGTTCAAATTTATGCTTAATAACAGTGACATTAAATATCACTATGGCAAAAGCGATTGTTTTTCTCATTTTCTTTGCTGTTCTTTTTCAGATGTGTAACTCGCACAAACACTGTCCATAGTTTTCAAGACTTTTCCAGTTCCACCACTTGGAGCTGTTGCCTCTAGCAGGGAACCTGCCTCCCAGTGCAGAATCACCTGCAGCTTCTGAACATATTTTGCTCTGAACATTTCAAATTCTTATCAAGTGACTTTTTTCAAAACCACACTAAGACAAAGTGCCTGGACGCCTAATCTGAGACAAGGTCAACAGAGATAAATTGGTCACCAAGATGGGTAAGAATACTGCTTCTCCTAAATAAGCAGCTTAAAAACGTTTTCATCCGAGGTCCCTTTTTACTAGTAGTGTTGCGCACTCTTTTAGAACTCATTTTTCATTTCTATAGACTTGCAAAGATGGCGATGAACAAATACTTCAGCAATGCTCCTGCACATAACATACTTTTGGAAATAGGCTAGAGAGAAGAGATACTCATGTTCTCCTAGCCCTCAACACAGACAAGAAAGAAAAAGCAAACTCAGTCCAATCTTTGAAGCAAACAAAACCCACGGGAAATAAATAAATAAATCTATGATTCCCTTCTTATTTTCTTCCCAGGGAAACCATGGCAGATGAGACCCAGGGTGGTAGAAAGTTATTTTCTGAGTGCTTCAGAATTATTCATTCTTGCTTGTGGAGAACAAAATAATAGCAAAAACAAACAAACAAGAAATGACAAACAACCAAACCAAACCAAAACAGAACCAAAAACATCAGAAAATGCAATGATGGGTCCTCGTCTGACCACTTAGGCATGGAGACTGCTTCTCTCCAGTGACTACACATGACCAGGGTTTGTCAGTAACAGTCTGAATCACTGAAGATTTTGGACACTACAGTAGTCAGAAAGCCTGTATCAGGCACCTCAGGTAGTCACCTGGAGTCTAAAAGTAGGACAAGTAAAGGAGACAGAGTGCTGTAAATTCAGAAGGCAGATATTTTTCTATTCTAAGTTTTCAAGTCTGCCTTATGAACTTGGCAATTTGCTTACTTCTACTGTGGGTAATGAGGCACCTTCTGAAACCACTTGCTAGATTACATAAAATCTGAATTGAGGATGGGATTATGGGGATAATGACACATCTCTGCTGTGTTAGCATTTCATTTACAGGCAGCAAGTAGTATTATGTAGTTGCATGCTCTCAAAAATATGTGTCCCGTATGCCCCACCCACAGAAATTGTGTGACAAGAGGATGGTTCTCTCTGGAACCCATCCCTTACACTGAAGATATTTGAGCTTTTCACCCTGCTGCTAATAGGTAGACATATATTATTGGCAGTGCCAGCAACTGTTCTCTTGTTTAGCCCATTGTGGAAACAATTGCTCAGGGGTCCTGTAAATAATAGTTCTTTAGCATCATTAAAAAAAAAAAAAAAAAAAAAAAAAAAAGAGCCCCTGAGTACACAATAAGCTGGCAGTAATTTTCACATTACTCCAGACAGTATCCCATTCACTGCTTGACAGATCCATTTTTAATTCAGATTTCTACTTCATCTTCAGCTCTCCTGTTGCAGGTAGACAATAGAATTTAACTGCTTGTGTTCAACACCAATGGCTTTATTTGCTGCCACACTGTTTAAGAAGGGTATCTAACAAAAAGCACTCAAGACTCTCTGCCCTACAGAAAGCACAGAAATTTGGGGAGGGGACAAGGAGATGGAAAAGAAAGCTAAAAAGACTGACAATAGTTAGTGGGAAACCCACCTGACTCACAAGAAATTCATCTTCAAAATACATTTTCCTAACTCAGAGATGCAGTACAGCAAATAAGAACAAACTGGTGAGGAAGTAACAGAGTTCTGACAAAAACTGCACCCCAGTCTAGTGCACTTAAAATGTTTTTTGTGATTGTAAGCAATGCAAGTTATGCCAGAGAATGGAAAGTACTCATTCCCCAGTCTACAGTTTTGTTCTCTGCACCAGATCCAACACCTGAAACATCTCTAGCAAGCCTTTGGTCTGTCTGCATGTGTGACAAGTGTGCATGCTTTGTGGGGGACAGGGAGGCAGACACAGGGCAGAAGCACATTTCAGGGGTTGGCACTGTTAATGCTATGAGCCATAGATGCTACTAATGCAGTTTCTCTGAGGACTGATGGTTTGTCTGTACAAAGGGAGGCTGCTAGGAAATAAAAGGCAATGCTAGGTCTCCGTCAATTAGAAGCCCCACCTCACCCCCCTGCTTGCAGCTGTCATAAAATCAATGTGTTTTCTCTTGCTTGCCCTGACAACTATGCTGTAATAAACTTCTAGGAGAAGCAGCAAGTAAGTATCACATGAAGATGGTGATTATGTCTGGCTGAATTGTTCTCTCTCCTGAGATTTTTTTCTGTTCCCCGCAGCAACTGAGATGCAGGTGTGTTTCTCAGAAAATCCCCACCTGCAGCACAAGGTAGTGTCTGTGCAGAAACTGATGATCCTCACGCTTGTGTCATCAGACCTCTGTGGCTGGGCAAAACTAGTTTTCAGAGCAACACTTCTGAGGTGCCATATACAAAACACAAGAATGCATCATACCATGACAGTACTAAATATATGCGTCTTCATCCAAGATGCTGGCCTATCTGCCCCTTCCATATGCTTCTACTGCTAAGCTAAGTTCCCTTTCCTGAGTACGTGCCAAACTGTACAAACAGCACTACTCCTTGAGTTATATCCAGTAACGCAGGGTTATTGGGTCTTCAACAGATCGTGATTCAGCAGCTGAAAATTCAAATGAAGATGCAATATTCAAGGCTGATAATGAAAAGTGAAGGGAATTAAAAAGTAGGAACAAGAAGAAAGTAACCTGAGACAGGCTTCAGCTTTCTTTTTTTTTATTTTTTTATTTTTATATGTTAGATTCCCACACAAACTGGGAGGGAACTCACAGACGGACTAAAGAGAGAACATATACCAACATCTAGTAAAGGGTAAGTAACTGAAACAGTGTTGAATTTAAAGATGCTGCAAATCACTGCCATTTCCTTATTTAAAATTATAAATATATTTAAAAAAAAAAAAACTTTCAGAATATAAGAAATCTATAATAATAAACATAAATTCAGATAATTGAGCAATCACCCCAAATTATTATAGAATTAATTACAGAAATAAACGTCCCATGAAATTTTTTAACCAACATAAAGAACCTAATATATGCTCACAGCCATACTAGCACACTGTAATAGTTTAAAAGTTTTTCAATCTAATCAAAATGACCAGATCTGAATTTGAGTCTATGTTTTCAAACCAGAAAATCTAAAAGTAAGCTAACAATACTTACTCTGAAGCCTTTACTGGGAATTAATGTTGATTCTCAGTCACTTTTTATCCAAGTTCAATGGTGTGGCATTCTGCTTTCAGTGGGATGAAGGGTTAACAAGCACAAGAAAAAACCATGGAACAATAATTAGATAATTACAGAAATGCCATCCCTTTAAGCGCTACTGAACTGCTCCCACAGGGGATTCACAGGAAGACCCCGGTGCAAAATAAGTGGAAATCCAGCACCAGTGCTGAGAGATATCGGCCCTGATTCTACAAACACTTACCAAGACAAATAAGCTCATGCAACAAAAGTCCTGGCTGTGCTGATTTTTACCTATGCTCACCCTTGCACATGAGAAGCACATTCTTCTTTTCTGGAAAAGTCCTGCCCTGGTTACTGTCCGTATGGATGCCTTATTTGTAATGGAGGAAAGGTTGTTCCAACAAGTGGGCAGCAGGACTCAGCAAGGGAAGGAATTTGGGTGGTTAGGACCACAGGATGACACAAATATCAGCTCCACTGAACTACCTTCTACATCATGGCAGGCACAAAGAGAGCTGCAAGGACAGAGGGAGGACAAAGTAGAAAGGGGACAAACTCAGAAACATTGTCGCAGTTTGAGCATTCCCATGTCTTCCTCTGCCATTGGCTACAGCCATTCCCATAAAGCAGCTGCTGGTCATCCGCAGTGGAGCAGGCTTTCAGCCAGCCCATTTTATTTGCCCGGTGTCCAACACATGATTATTCCATGGCATCCTGAGCAGGAAAATAGCTTGTGCCTCACACATCGGTGATATCTAAATATAAAATAAAACATTGTGTACGGAGCAGGAAACTTTCTGTAATCATTTAGTGTTTATCAGATTTTCAGGAAGAATGTAAAGACCCAAGCACAGAAAATCAGAGGCAGACTTTTCAGTGCAAGTAAACCCACAAAATATATAATGTCTTATCAGCAGAAGTTGGTTTTATTCATTTGCTTTGTAATTAATCTGTTTTTAATATATATTTACAATCTCATACACTGTACATATGTCTCCTTTTTACCATACATCAAAAAATTATCTATCCTTTAGAACTGGCAAGCATTTAAATTTCTCTCAGAGTGTCCTGGTACCAGAAGCCACCTTGGCTTTGCCATCCTTACCTTAGTGCCATCAAGCTCATCTCCGATGTCTGTGTAAAGGCTTGTATAATTCCCTGAGTTGCACATATTCCCTCTGCTGCCTGCCAGAACTTGCAGCAGCAAAACAAGATGTTGCAATGTGTACATCGCCCTGACAATGACTACTGTAAAATGGGGGAAATAAGGATAAAAGCACTCACTGAAAATAATGCACAATGAAGAAAAAAGCAAGCAAATAGGAATTAGTTATGTCCATGCAATACAAAGGACATTATCAGAATTGGGGACATATTTTATATAGATGCATCTATTATTATTAATCTTCTTTAGATTAATCAAGGTGGGCTCTATCTTTTTATCTGCTAAGTGTGCTAGCTGCATGTTGCGACTTTCAGTGACTGGGTGATACAGAGTAGATATTTCTCCTTATCCGTTAAGAATTTATTTTTTTTTTTTTGCATGAGTTTAGTGATCTCAGATTGCCATTCCTACCACTCCAGAAGTCTATTTATAGAGAGCTGCCTCCTTCAGCACAAGCCTCCTCACAATGGTCTGCCTGGCACTTCATTCCTGAACTGGCGCACCGGCAGGTACCCGGTGCCTCAGCAGCCTGCCTTCTCTGTTGACAGCAAGAGAGGTTTTAGGAGGCTGTGATTCACCACACACCTCAAGCACCTGCTTGACTTTAAACATGTGCACACTCTTGTGCTTCTTCAACGAATACTTGAGGCCAAGCCTACATTTTGGCCTGTGCTTAAATTACGGAAGTCTGGTGGATACAAGCACATTTCATTGCTTGGTGAAATAAGATCCATAGTGATTAGGAATCCAGAAAATTCTCTGAGTATTGCCAGATTCTGACCATTATATTTTACTTAGACTTAATTTGCCTGGGCACAGGGCTGCAGTAAGTGGATTTGAATACAAACATATCCAAGATGCTTATTTGCTCTGAATTTACTGAGAACAAGTACACTGAATCTAGATTTTTTTTCCCCTTGATATCTACTCTTCTAATGAGTGGCTAAGAGATAATGACTTTTAAATTTTAGGCATGAGACCCAGATATGTTTGCTAGCTTTGAAAATTCTCCAGAGGTGTTGTTGCAGTGTTTTGGGAAGTGGCTGACCACTACACTTTATCAAACTATATAGCTCTCATTGGAGGGACCTGCTTCCAGGTTCCCAACCAACACAGATACAACATTTAAAGTAATTTAGGAGGTTTAGGAAGAAGAAATTTAACTAAAAGCTGATTTCCTTTGCCGTATATTCAAGTCGGTCACAGCTTGAATGCGCTTGGCTTCATTGTGCTATGGAATTTCCTAGTAAGAAATGACTGTTAATGAGAAGTTCAGCTAGAAGGTTGTTCCCCAGTCTGCTACTAAGGTGTCTTAGAAGAGTTCACCATTTTACTCTCTCTTTTCATTATTGTTAAAACAACCTGGTTTAGTTCCCCAGCAAAATTCCTACAAGAACATGCGAGAGCGTTCAAGTTACTGCAGGAACTATTTAGAGAAATAAATGGCTTGCCTCAGAAGAACATATAAACCAAGCTCATAAAAATGATCATTCTGTTTTATGTAAGCATCTTGTACATCCATGAGCATTTCCCAGAGCACATTTGCACAGGGCAGGGTCTGGTCATGACAGATGGACTGGTCTAACTTCAAGCTGACAGCTACAGCATGTGCACAGGGCAGACCTTGTTCTTGCATGTGTACTACTGAAAGTGCTTACCTGCATAGACAAAAATGACAATACATGGAGCTAATGTCTTTCTTCCCTCATCTTAGTGATTTTAAATTTGGCTTAACAGACGGGTGAATGCTGAGGGAGAGCTGAGGGGCCAGTCCTGCCCCAGGAAGGCAGCAGGGAGTCCGGAAGTTTTCCTCAGTGTTTTGTTTCAGATTTATGTTTGTTTTGAAGCAGAGGTTACGTCAGAACATGTTCCCCCACAGGCACTTTTCACAGACAAACAGGCAGACAGACACACACACACACAAAATGGTACATCTGCAAGGTTTGATTATGATGTGCGAGGTGTCAATTTTATTTTATTTATTCAGGGCTATTATCTTATTACATGCTGTAACGAAGCATCTTTCTTCTCTCCCACCCCCACTAATACTAATACAATCAGAAAGTGAGTATTTCCTGAAGAAGGAATATCAATGACTGTGCACTTGACTGCTGTCCCCAACCTGTCACAGTGTGTACATGCAGGAGGAGAGCTCCTTTAAATTTTTCCAATACTTAAATTCTCTAGAATTTTCAAGAACCATAGGAAATGAATGCAGGGCAATATATTCTTTTTGCTCATAAAGTAAATTAACCATAAATCACATTTGTAATGAAGAGATTAATTTACATTTTTGCTGTGTGGAAAGATTCTGTTGTGGCAATGATACATAAAAATAAAAATAAAAAAAAAAATTGAAATCTTAGACATGCAGCAATTTGCAATTTCCCCAAGAGCATTCCCAGTAAAGCTTCATAGTTCCTGGCTTAATTTCTGTATTTCAGGATCCTCTCTTCTCAGACACATGCACACATCATGGTTTTCCCTGGCACCTACTAAATAACCACCACGTATCCCTTCCTTCCCCCCACCTCCCCCCTGCCTTTCTGCAAGCCTCTCTTCTCTTTTTTCTGCCTTCCCTCTCTTGTTCTCTTGCCTCCAGGACCTCATAGTTACTACTTCATGCCCAATCGCTCCTATTCAGTCTGTCTCCCTTTCTCTCTACCCACTCGCAAGGAAAACTTACCAGAATGCACATTCTCCAAGCACTCTTTTCATTTAAATGTGAAGAAGAGTCATCTGAGCCTCTCTCCTAGTGAAGAACTGGTCATTTCTCAGTTGAAGAAGTTATCTATATGTATTTTTTAATAACTTAGGAATTTATTGTCTTTATATTTTGGTTTTAAAAATAAGCATTTTACACGAGACCAGAAGTGAGATGGCATCATTCTGTTTAACACCCGTCATAACCACATTTGAGTTATTAAACACCCCTGCCATGCTTTTGACTGTAAATTGTGTTCTAATACCTACTTTATCAGAAGAAGCAGAAAGTTACATTTCCCCCAAACACGCTGAAATGCTACATTCGACTTGTACGCTGCTTAACTCCCAGACACGCTTTCCCCAGTGTCACACACGAACTCCCTCCCTCCCTGCTTACATGCATATTCAATGGACCATATGCTTGATCTCAAATATCTCCAGGCATTATGGATCCTATTCATCAAGAAGTGGCTGGTACACTCATGAGCAAGGAAAAAAAAAAAAAAAGGGCCCTTTCAAAGAGCATTCAAGAGTTTTCTGAGAAAGAAATCCCAGTACACAGTGACCTGTACCTAGTAGGCCGCGGTCCACTTTAAACTAAACCCACATGTTTCTGCCGAAAACACACACACAGGCATTAAGAAATTCTCATTATTTCACCATAAAGGCGGTTCTGTATAGAGATCTCAGGAGGGATTTAAGCGGGAGCATATTGACAAACACAAACCGACCGATTCCTTGGAATCCAAGGGGGAGTCAAGAGAAAGCAGCGCGCAGGGTGACAGGGCAGTCCCATCACCAGCCCCAAATACATGACAAAAGCCACGGCCGCTCCAAAGCCGACACACCAACCGCCTCCAGACCAGATGCTGTGCTGGGAGCTTTGCCCTGACACCGTGGCATATGGGCTCTGCACTGCCATTTGAAGAGCCCTGGACAGACAGAAACAATCTGGAGAGGGTGGGAAATTGATGGCACGTCAGGCCCTTGCTTATGTTAGCTCTTTGGTTATTAGGCTATGTTTATGTGCATCTTGGGCCTTAAGACGAAGAAAAATCTTGACCCAGAGGAAGCCCTGGTGTAACTGTAATAGTTCCAGTGCTGTTAGTGGGGATTATCAGCTAGTTGTTGTTTTGTTGTTGTTGTTTTTCCTGAAGAAATTCATATATTTTTTCCTGCATGTAGTCAGAGCAATTGAGATATATATTTAAATAGAAATTAAGTCACTGTGAAATCACCCTTGTTTCTCAAAGCTGTAGTAATCTGTTTGCTGCCTTGTCAAACCCAGATAAACTAGTCTCTGCAGCCCTGCCACTGACTGCAACCAGTCCCTGAAAGAGCCAAGAGGATTCCACATCTGATTGACTTACAGGTGCATGGAGGTTTCAGATCTGTCCCTTGCTTCATTGTTAAGAGCCATCAGACTTTGCACCACTGAACAGTTTTTTGCCAGTGTATGAAGAGCATGTTACACAAACCCTACACAAACTGCTCAACCTACAGCTGCAAGGTAGAGGCTCACAAGGAACGTGGGGTTTGCTTTTATCCAGGAAGGCCCAAGCCTTCAACCACAATGGTTTTGGATTCCTCCAAGTAAATTTGCTGTGTTTGTTAAAGCCAGCTGTTGCCTGGGAGGGAAGGGAGCCAGAAGCACCAGCAGGGGCTGAAACTGCCAGTGAGAGAAGGCAACGAGACAGGAGGTTCAGAGGTCCAGAGGAGGAAGCCACATGCCAAGGAAGCATGTGCAGGGGAGAAAACACCAGAGACCAGAGGAACATGTGCACAGCAGGAAGAGGACTGAGAAGAACAGGAATATAAATAGCATCGCTGAATGCTTGGGGCTTTTTTTATTTTATTTTATTATTAATAAATAAATAAATAAAAAGCTAACTCTCAGGAAAAGAGTATGATTCTGTCTGAATACTGAAGCAGTGTTGGGGCACATCACTGTTGAAGAGAATCCCTGAAGGCACCAGCTGTGGGAGTTTCACCAGCAGGTGTCTCCATCTTTGGCTTTCTTTCATACTTTTCAGGGGAGCTTGGTCTGATGGTTGTTTAAATTCAAGCAGTACCAGACTAAAATTGCTCCTGATGTGACAATTTCCTTCTTCCACGCTCCTCCCTTCAGCCACACACAAATCAGCCCGTGAGGCACCCATGAGACAGGAAACACTCTTCTCCTGCTGCTGCATCTGCTCTGCTGGCTCTGGACCTTGGAAGTCCACGATCACCATGTGCTCATTGCCCCAGCTCGCTTACAGGGCAAGTAGGGATTCCCTCATCTAGCTATTCCTGACCTTGACAGTGCTAAGTGAAAGGAGGGATGGAGGAAGGTAACATTACTGCACCAACTATTTCCAGTGTTGTTTGCACAAAGCATATTACACTCTGAACATAGTGCGTTCTCTTCAAGACGGTCGAAAAAATGTTGCTTCTTCTGATCACATTGTGTCCACTTACCTTCACTATTTGCATCTCATATCACCTTTTTTTTCCCCACTGCAAGTAAGAATTTTATCAGAAGTGCTGATGAACTGGAAAAAATAAATAAGGAAGAAAAATAAAAATAAGTAAAATATATATTTCACCTCATGCATGCACTGGTTGAACTATAAAATTTATACATATGAATCCTGAATAGTTGCTTGATCTTTCCAGGTCTTCAGACTGTTTTTTTTTTTTTCTTGTTTTTTTGAATTTTGTCTCTGCCATCAGATGTTTGTGCAGAAGCTCTGAATGCCAGCAGGACTCTGACACAGATTTGGATGCATGAATTCCCCTGTCTTGAGTAGTGTACTTGGCTTTTCATTGAAAAAGAAAGAAAAAGAAAACACAACTAATATATAATAAATTTTAATTAAATCATGCACAACTCCTGTGGGAAGAACAAGGAAAATCCTACCCTATCTCCACAGCAGTGCTCCATAAAAACAGAGAGCATCTTTTCATACCTGTGGCTTTAATGGCAAAGGTCTTACAGACAATGTATACAGTACCATTTGAAAACTGTAGAGCTTATACTTTTGCCCTGTAATGACTCCTTGTTAATAGGGTTTACAATGGATTAGTTTCATCTTAAAATATGAGATAGAAAGATAACTCCTTGACTGCACTGAATGAGGTACTGTAAGCTTGTTGTGATAAGGACCTGAAATTAGTCAATTAGCATCTAACATCACGGATTTCTTTATAGCACACCAGGTGTGATGACGACATCGATGCAGAGCCTTGAAGGAAGGCAGTTCCCAAAAAGACAGTTAAATAAGGGCCACGCTTTCAGCGCCCTATGCTTGAGAATGCAAACATCTCTCTCATGAAACTACAGCCTCTGTTGCTTTTTGCCTAGGATACCCAGCCTTCAAAAAGGTGTATAATTCTACACTTATAGCACCATTTCACAGAGAGCTTTAGGGAAAGAGACCCTCCCGTGAGCATTTTTCACAGCGTTACCTCACTTAAAACAAAGCAACCCTAGATTTTTAGCATTTTAACTTAGTGTTTGATGACAGTTTTGGAACCATGGAAATAAGTGAAGCTGCCATTCCAATTTATATTTCTAAAACTCTCAGAAATGAGAAAAACAAATTCAACTGATTATTGAGAAACTAGACAGACTATGCTTACAAGTGGAATCCACTCTACAAGATAACTCTTAACTCATCACTAAGACAGCTTCCTTAACTGCAGTAGACTTACTTACAAGAGGAGTTAATGTGTTCCACTAAATTAGAAGCAGTCAGAAACTTACCAGGTAAAAATACATGTTTGCACAATATAAAGCTTTGTAACTTTTGCTTTAAATCCTTTTTTTCTTGTTGTTGTTTTGTTTATTTTTGTTTTCAAATGTGCACTTACAAACAGGAGATTTTTATTTGGCAGTCCACTTTCTTGCTGTTGCATGTCTCAGCTTTGCAGTTTGGTTTTGCCCAACTAGTAGCGAATAAAGTCTATATACTAAGCAACTCACGCTGAAGGAAAAGCAGCTGCTCGCTGACACTGCTCTCTCCAGCACACAAATCTTGCACTTTTGCAGAAAGAGAACAAATACTTCTGGAAAATACACATGGAGTTTGATGCTCAAGGGGTATAAGATTAGGTCCAGTGTATTGACTAGGGAAATAGCCTGCAGGCCGTAGGCCAGCAAGGCTGCTTGCCAGTGACTTCATTAGGGCTTTTGCCTATGAAAGGGCTGCCTGTTTGGATCCTGGAAGCTTACATCAATACGTCATTTTGTGTGACTAAAGTAAGCAGAATGCGTCCAAAGCACTGGCCAGCTACGGACCTCAATCTGCCTCCATTTGCAGGCAATGTCAGTCTTAGGAAATCAGGTTTTGATTTGATCTGGGGCTCTTTTCAATAGGACTTTCATCACTGACTTGAGCTGACAGAGTGCTTCACGCAAAGGTCCCCATTCTCTCTTATATCTTCCCACAAAAGATGCAGGCAGCTGATCTCCTTCACAGACCTTACCCAGGAATTTCAGAACCCCCCCAAATCTTTGCAAGTTTCAGGCAGCCCTCTGCTCTGATGCCAGGGAATCCCAGAGCTCCTCTGCAGTGCGGGGAGCAAGGAGGAGAGAAAGGAAGGGAAAGGGTGTCGGAGCAGGTGCAAAAACTTTGCACTGTAAAGTTTTACAGTGCACACTGGCTGTGTAAGTTTACACTGGCTGTGTAAGTTTACATACTTACTTTGCAAAAAATCCTATGGGCTTCAATTCCAGTGGTTCAAGGGGGGAAAGACAGGAAGAATCCACCTTGGAGACCACCCTTCTTGGTCTTCAATGCCCTCTGATCTCTTCAGGACAGTAGGAGGAAGGATAGACCAGGCTGGTGTACAAAGTTGCTTCTGGAGTTACAGATTTCTGTCAAAGAGTAGATGCAGAAAATTGAAAAACTGAGGACCAATACCCCAAGTTAGCACTGCACACAGCACACTCACTCATTTAGGGCATGAAAAAATAATGAAATGCAAGAATACTGAATTTTTTGCTGTACGCTGAAAAATATCCAGCAAACATTTCACATCTCTGTGGTAAATTACCACCTCTCTGATTTTTTCAAGGACAGACTACACTTTTTTCTTTTCTTTTTCCTTTTTTTTTTTTTTTTTCTGAAAGACATTGAGAACATGGATTTTAATTGCTTCAAACTAACAGCATAAAAATCTTTCTTAAAGGACAAATTGAAAGTGATTACCCTACTAACAAAAATAAAAAAGCAGAATTACTTCTGGAGACTTCATCTACTGCTCACAGCACAGCAGGTCTAATGATTTCTGAGAATTCATTAAGTATTGTGTCATTACAAACATGCTGCAAGTGCCACATGCGTATATTTATTCCTCTGCTGAATCAATGTTGATTTGATCAGCTTACCTTTGACATCAGCATTTCATAAATTTCTTAGTCATTTCCCCGTGATGACCTCACAAAACATGCTCTGGAGCAGTGCTAAGCCATGTGAATGACTCCCATCCCTTCCATTGTGCAGCCCTGCTCCTAAAATCTTCCTCTTTTTCTCCTTTTGCTCCCCTTTCCCCCTCTCCTCCCCGCTCCTTTTCCCTCTGACCCCGTGCACTGCGGTTCTGAGCGAGTGGCGTGTAGCAGCTTACCTCCTAAAATACATATCCTCGCAGCAAAAGGGAAGGACAAGCGAAAAGCACAAAGTCTATTTTTAGCAGATGGGTTCTGATTGTGCAAACTTTACCCGGGGTTATTTCTCTCCCCACGTCCCCCCTCAACCCCCCCCCCCCCTTATCTTTTTTTTTTCCCCCCGGTTCCTGGGTTGCGCTCCCTTCAATCTTGTCAGCTGTAAAATGGGTCTCTTTTTAACCTATAATGGATCTGCGAGATTAAAGGTGAAGCCATGAATTAGCGGCGGTGACAGCCCAGCACGATGGCCCCGGCGGCAGGGGGTCTCCCTTTGTGCTCGTCCACTCTGACCCCCGGTGCCGCTCGGCGCCTGTGGGAACCGGACCAGAAGAATGCCGGGCTGGGGCCGGGGGCTCGCCGGCCGCCGCTCCCGGGCCCGGCCGCTGCCGGCCTCTTTCTTTCCCTGCAAATATTCTGACATCAGCCCGCCGCACCTCCTCGGCAGAGCCTTGCCTTAGAGCCTCCGTGCCCTGCCGGCGGCGGACAATGGGCTCTGCGGCAAGGGGGAGGGCGCAGGGGAGGGAGGGGGCGGCTTTCCCCAGGAAACTTTTCCAGGAGCTCGTACCCAGGGCGAGGGCGCTGCCTGATGCCAAGAGGGCGGTGGGTTTGCCAGGAGTAGGGCTGGGCGGGTTTAGGCTGCTGGCGACGAAGAGAAGCAGAGTGCGTCCCATAATGCACGGTCTTGTTTGGCTTTATAAACCCAAATTTCTCAAACCAAAGTGGAGAGCAGATCTACTGCAAACCCAGCTTGTCCAACACCTGCACTTCTCCCTGGGCAGTCTGTCAAAAAGCCCTGTTAGAGCCACCGACAACGTATGATGCTTTTCCAGGTTCCCCCATGTAGGGGTGAGGCGAGGCAACATCAGGCACACACCAGGCAAAACCAAAGCAAGAGAAACAGAGGTAGCGGGAGCTCAGGGAATACCCATGAGCAGAGGGAGAGCAGCAGAGCTGTGTTATTCTGAAAATACGACACAGGCTGCTCTTCCTCTTCGTGTTCACTATTGAAAGCTAGATGCGGTGTTGGCTTTAGCCTATTTTCTAGGATAAGCAGCTAAACTTTTCATGGCCCTTCCCAACAAATGCACTAATTAATTAATTACAACATGATCCGTCATTCTGGCCAATTTAATGTGGTGGGAAAAAAAGTTTCATATTTCTGGATGTACTTTCCTAACACTTTTAAAGCAATCCTACAGCACTTCTCATTAGAGCTATCCCAGCCCATCCTGCTTCCCTGGGGATGTAACACGTACACAGGACCTAGTCAGGAAGGAGAGCCCCAGAGCACTTACAGAGCATCTTCCTTAGAAAGCCATAGGAGGACCACTAGAGACAATTTTCATTTCTGGCCCTCCCCCCTTGGGGTGAAAGAAAACCTCCTCAGGAGGGTTCTCCATGTACTTTGCCAGAGTCGGGTAGTATTTAGGCCCCTGAAACAGCACAAAGGCATTTTTAGATGCCTCAATTCAAAATTGTAATTCCTGCTTAGTGGCTGTCTCACCTTGGGGAAAACAATATTTGCAGGATACTCCCATTTTGCGCTAAAAGATCCCAGGCCACTTGCTTATCTCCCCCAAGTGGAGTAGTTTAGCAAATAGCTCCTTTTAACTTTGCAGGTAGTCCTGAGATTCATATGAAGAAAGTATTGATCCAGTCTTGGAGTAGAGGGTAAGGGAGGACAAGTCTGTGTTATACACTGCTTTGTTCTCTTATATGACCCCATTTTGTCTCTTCTGCAGCTCACCAGCCAAAGACCCCAATAAGGATTTGAGGATATCTCCCATAAAACTAGCACAGAGAAATACATGAATGGTCCAGGCAAATGCAGGGAATGAGAGACAGGGCAGACACTGTGAACTTCTTCATCTCCTGGTATCCAGTTACACTTTCTGCAGGTCTTCAGGACTTCTTGTTCCCAGAATAGGCTCCATTCCCACCTGGCATTTGTAATGCTGCAATGCACAATGCCACATTTTGAAGACAGAGGAAGGTGCATCGGAGTTGTACCTAAATGGCAAGGGAGGAGTGCGGGATTCACACTGCAAAGTGTCACTTAGCAACACGGCACGTGAGGGATATACCAGAGCACAGTGAGTCCTGGAGCAAACAGGACATTTGAGTTGCTGCTTAAATCCTCTTCCACGTGATGCCCTCCAAGCCCATGCCATTTGGGGAGAAGAGTTCAGACCACATCCATCAAAGCGCTGAGCAGGCTAAGCGAAGGTGCCTGATCCCTAAGAGTCTGGCCACACACCAGGTAGATCAGGAGCCCCATAAATTCAGCATCAGTATCTATGCCCAGGTTCTTAGGATGCTCTTCTATGACAGCCCAGTAAACAGGGGATGTAGGTGTAATCTTTGCTCTGTCTGAGAAAAACTAAACTTGCGTCTCACTCTTCCGACAGGGGAACCCAAGCTCTATGTAATTGTACCTCCTCAGCAGGAAAGGTGGGGACATCTAATTTTGGCCCTCGGATCTTTTCTTGAAATATGAATCTTAGAATCATAGACTGTCCGGAGTTGGAAGGGACCCACAGGGATTGTTGGGTCTGACTCCTGGCTCCACACAGGACCACACAAAAATCAGACCGTGTATCTGAAAGCGTTGTCCAAATACTCCTTGAACTCCAACAGGCTCGGTGCCATGACCACTGCCCTGGGGAGCCTGTCCCAGTGCCTGACCACCCCTCTGTGAAAAACCTTTTCCCAACACCCAGCCTGGCCCTCCTCTGATGCATCTTAAGACCATTCCTTTGGGTCATGAGCAGATCTCAGCCTCCCCCTGCCAGCCTGAGGCTGCAGGTTCAGGCTCCTTCTCTCTGGCATGCCATGAAAAGGGAATGCCTACCTGCCCCAAGGCAATGCTTCAGCAAGCAAGCTCACAGCCAGACAGTGAGCATACCCCAGGAATGTCAGGTATATTCCAGAGTGCCCATAAAAAGGAAGGATCTGAGACTGTTAAAACCTGGGCAAATGCACCGAACAGTAAATTTATGTAAAAGGTTACATAAAAAAATGGCTGTGTTTTATGCTTTTTATGGTTAGAATTAAATGTTGAAACCTGGTTGTTTAGAAGCCTTTCAGGATCCTGTGATGAGGGAGGTGGGCAAGGGTCTGCACACAGGGAGCAGGACCAAGCCCCTGGGCCCAGGGAAGGCCCAGGTTTCAGCTTCTCCCATGCACTGCATGGGGATGTACGTGCACGGCATAAGGCTCAGGGCCCTGCTATGAGGAGGTGTGGGGAATGGGAAAGAGTTCCCCTAAGCATTTGTTTCTTCTCCAAGCTTAAAGAGCTTTCCAGGATTTGGTCCTAACTAAACCCAAACAGAGAAGTTGAAGAACAGCATTAAACTTACAGACTGGTGGTGTCGCCACAACTCGTGACTTAGTTGGGTATGTGATATTTCTTCTTAAAGGATGAGCTGTTGGACTCAGAGGGACTTTCAGCATTACGAAAAAAAATATATTAAAAAAAAGTGTCCTGGGGACCCGCAGAACAGCTGGGAGAAAACCACCTTGCAAACTGTTATATCAGATGGCAAACAGTAAGTCAACATCAAAAAATACATGAAAGTATTGCTTATTAAAAATCATTAAAGAACTATTTTTTTAACCCTGTCATTTCAGGATTTGTGGCCCTTGATTTGCACCTGCTGAATGGCAAGGCTTGGGAATGCTCCAGCCTCACCAGGGCCAGCAGCACTTTGTGGCTCTCTGCGTTTGGTGCCAGGGGATTCTCCCCCCAGGGCTGGGGAGGGCTGGAGGTCTTCAGCCTAAGGCAGGGGAGAGGGGGAAATCACCTCCCAGAGTCACAGGGGCATCAAACACCAGTGGTTTTGCCCTGAATGACCGATCCCCGTCCCCTCCTCCAGCCCCATGGCCCTTTTTGCTCCCCTGCAGTGTGGAGCTCGGACAACTTGGGTCTCCCTGCTGGCTCATTAGCAGCTGAAGAGGGGGCCCGGGGAGAGGCAACTTAGTCCCAGGCTGTGGTAATATCCAGCCCCTTTTCCATGTGAAGCTCCCGAAGGGCTGTAGCCTCTCATGTCACCTCCTGTTCTCCTGGCCAAGCCACCTCCAGCAGCCCCAGTGTGCATACAAGGTGCCCCAAATCCCTCAGCAGGGCTGAGCTGTGCTGTGCCCTCAGAGGGGAGTGGCAGGGCTGGGGCTCTTCCGTCTTGGCGATCCATCACTTTCTTCTCTTGCACAAGGAGCAGGAGTGTGTGTGCCCCTGTTTAGGGGTGTGTGTATGAGCAGAGTCCGACACTGCTGCTCTTCCCCTCTCCCCACAGTCTGGGTCAGGATTCAGACGGCATGACTTAGCCCTTCCTTTGCACGTGGGCATGGGAGGGAGGGAGGTGATGTCTGCTGCACGCACTTGGGGCTGATGTGGGCTATGTTAAGCTCTGTTTTTGCCTTTCTCTGAAAAAGGGGGGAAGGTAAAACCTAACCTGAACCACTACGCGGTGTATCCTGCCTTAAACAGAACCTACAGCAGAACCTACAGCAAAACTACAGTTTAACAGCAGCCCCAGTCGGTCACTTCAGTAGTTTATTTCTGGAAGAAGGATGGGATTAAAAGTCATTTAAAATAATCAGCACTTCTTCAGGATTTCAGCATCAGTTCAATCCTAGATATTAAAGAAGAATCTAGCTCTGAATAAAACTATTTGCCAAAACCATTGCAAGCCAAATTTTTAATTAATATGTGGATGTCCATTCCTGATACTGCTCACTTAGAAAACAACACAATGAAACGTTTCATTCCCCATTACTAGCGGCTGAGAAAATGCTGGAGATCCATTGAAACATCAAGCTTTCAGATGACTGCGACTTCTCTCAAATACTATTAAAGGCAACCAAAAATATCTCCATTAGATCTATAAAAACATTTTATGACCAATCCTCTTTTAGGAAGGTTTATTATAGTTCTAAAGTCAATTTCGTTCCAGCTCTGGTTTTTTTTTTCTTTTTTTTCTTTTTTTTTCAGATATCTACTAAACTGTATTGTGAGAAAAGTATAAAGAATTTTTATTTCCATTAGATTTTTATTTTAATCACCTAAAATCATTCTTATGGAAATGAGAAAGACAAAAAGATTCCCCAGGGACTGAGAAACTTCACTGATTTGCATCATTAACACTGAAAAGAACTTGCCTGGAAATGGCCCCTTCACGTTTTCTTCTATTTACATTTCCAGACAAAAATAAAATTATTTTCAACAAGAGGTTTCTTCTAGATTCATATCCCATTTTGATTAGTCTAGCTATTAAAACATGAATATAGCTTGCTGTGCTTTGATGGACCTATTTACTCTTTGTTATACTGGGTTTTTAATTTACTTTTTTTTTAAATTTTTACCTCATTTGTAAAGGCTTTGCAACACGGGGACTCTCAGTGATCATTGATTGTATTAGCATTCATAATTAACACCAGTAATTGTTAAGACACTTTTTGAACAATTACCATTTGCAGTACAGAATGAGAGAAAAGTGACATTCATTTAGCTAAACTCCAGTTTTCATTTAACAAGCCTGTCCAAGCATAAGCAAAAATGAAAAAAACAGAGACCACTAAATATATATTTAAATGCAGACAAATTTCTATGACAAAGTAGTTCTTTCAAGGCTTAAATCAAAATTTGAACAGTTTACCTTCTTTGTGTCTTGTAAAGAGTTTTATGTAACAAACTTTCAGTGTCATCACTAATAGCAGTTCATGCCAAGGATTACTTTCTTAAAACTGCTACTCAAGCCTTGTGATTTGCAGTACACTTCTTATTACAGGATACATTATGCAGAAACCCTCTGCTATGTGATGGGACATGGCAACCCTGCTGTGAGAATGCCTATCAGCGCTTCTTTTAAGGCCCTTTCTCAATTGTCAGCAAAGTATTTTTTAAGGTTAAAAGGTGTAAAATTATTCTGAAATGCTTTTCTGACCTGTCGCCTATCACTGCAAAAAGCTATAGTTCATTTTTTTTCTAAAATTGTATTTTTTAAATGTGATAATATTATAAGAATAAATCTGGGAAGAGAAATATAGTTTTCTATGCTTTTCATGATATTTTTTGTAATTTCTTCAGTACCAATACACATTAAGATTGTGGGTCCCTTTTTATTTCTGATTTTCTTCATTATGATTCTTCCTTTCCTGTGAGTCAGTTACAATGTGCAATTAATAAGAAACCAGCAATTTTATAAAAAAGTCTTTTCATTTTTATTTTTGTGGATTGTTCAAATGAATTCCTGAATCATATTCTCTAATGTAAAAGTCAAATGCAGCAGGGTCATGAAGCATAATCTCATTATACCGATATATAAAGCTCACAAGATCTGTCATTCTTCAAGTGCTACCTGTACTTTGATTGAAACAACATTGAATATCAGCAGGAAAACTAGAAGAAGGCTTCTATTCTCCAGACTGGTGGCTGTTTTTTTTTTTTTTTTCAAGCTGCTTAACTCTAGATTTCCCAGGCTACATAAACCATTCAAGGTCAATGATCCTATAGTTTTAAATCCTGTGCACCAGAGGTTGCCATCTCCCATTGTCTGTAGCTTAGAATTTCCAATTGCAGCTGTTTAAGTGCTGGCATAGTGCTGGGAGATATCTGAAATCACTTTATACTACATTTCATGGACTGTTCTTTAGCATGGTTTTATCCCCCTATACTGGAGAACTCAGCCTTGCAGTAAAGATGTGTCAGACATGAAGGGCCTAATTGACCCCTCTGATAAATGGTATATGCACAGAGCACTGTGAGTTGCAGCTGATGCCAGGAAGAGAAGTACAAATAGGTGTTGGGGAGGAAAAAAGATGCTGTGCTCCCTTTATGCATTGAGTTGTGTGACCTGCACCAGAACAGCAAGGCGTTTATGCCCAAGACTATGACATAGCTATACGAAGTGACAGAAGAAGTAAGCCGGCATCGTTGTGTTGCACTCAGGTACTTATGGGGATTTAATATCAGTCTTCTCCCTCATAGACTAGCCTATATTTCCTGCAACCCTAGCTATCAGTCAGTGGCATCAACAAGATTTTGTTCCTGCATCTTTCCCCAGTGTCAGTGATGAGTTCTCCCTACCCAGGTGTGAAAGTTTAGCCCCTACTGTGTAGTCTGCTGGCATTATCATTAGAGAAGGCAATGGCACAGTCTGCTTCGCACTGATTTTATCACATCCTCTCTGTTAAGTATCCATCTCTCACTAGCATAAAGTCTCATCTTAACCTGCTTATTACCGTCTTGATACCCAAACAGGAGACAGTTGCCATTCATGTGCACATAGCTGACTTGATCGCTTGTTTTTGGCAAACCCCAGTGCAGTCTGGGAGGACTGCACTGCTCCCCAGCAAGCACCTCTGGCAGTCTGCACTTCAGAAGACAAGGCTGGCCCAGTATCCCTCCAAGCATGTTCACACTGTGTGCTCCAGCTGGCACATTGGCCCTTCTCCCCTGGGTGGCAGGAAGACGTGTCCAGACCCTGGACATGAGGACAGAAAGCATCTTCACAGCGCCACACAAGGCAGGGGGGCACACATGCCGTGCTCCACAAATGATGATCACCCAGCCAGCAGTGACTCTCCAAGCACCTAGAGGGGCTCAGAGCCTCCAGCACATGCAGTCTAAATCCCACTCCCATGGAAGGTCATGTTCAGTAATGCAAAATGGAGCGATTCTTTCAGAGAGCAGGCCAGCACTTTTTTAGAACTACTCCTAAAGATTTCAAGCTCTGGTATGGAGGAGTTGCTTACCAACGCGAAGTGCAAGCAAGGTCATTGTAGCCTAGAACAAATCACAAAAATCTTGGTAGTGGACAATTCTAGATGATATTGTTACACGTCATTAAGTTAGACGCTGGTTTTCAAAATACACATTTACAAAGTAAAAGAAAAAACTCATCAGACTGAGTGGTTTGTCTTTCTTCCCTGTCAGTCTTCCTGCAACTATTCTGAATGCTAGCTAACAACAGCCTTCTCTTACTCATCCACTTGAAACTCCACTTCTTCCACAGGGGTTTCAAGGGACTGGTGAAGCTGAATCTGCCTTTCACTGTCTCTAGGCACTGTGTCTTTGGAGAAGGCTATTTCGTGTTCATCCTGTGCATTGTTAGGCACATCCAGAATCCCAGGCATGTCCCAGACATGAAGAGATCAGTTTACTGCTCAGGCATATAAGCTAATTCCCTCAAGTCTTGATCCTGCAGAAATTTATCCATGGGTTTAACTGTACATATGTCAGTAGTCCCTTGCTTTTTCTTGAGTGTTCTTTTAAATGCATCTATAAAGTGTTTAAATAGTTATTGTTCTAGCTTAGCTCCAACATACGGATGTTACAAAGTCACTTCGGAAGCATGAAGAAAAAAATGGGATAATCAATGTGATGTTAGCCCGTTCTCTGGGACTGGACTAAGAGACATAAAAATCACTTGAACCTTGCCAGACTGACTTCCCAGGAGTCTCGGCTAGGACAGGATTCATGGCTTAGCATTTTAAAGTCAGATGGCTAGATCTGAAACCAAGGTTCTTTTATCCTCTTGGAAAGAAATGTGCATCTCCAGAGGTACTTCATCTCACCCCAAGCTAGGCATCTAAGACAGGAAGAAACACAGTCCTCTTGAGTCTGGAGTGAAAAGAGCTGCAATTCACAGAGCTGCAAGGCTAGTGCTTAGGAAACATTTACAAAGAGCTGCTACTGTTCTTCTGAAGTTCCTCATTCAATTCCTTCTGCATCCAAACTCCAGATGTGACCAAGTAGTTATTGTCACGATGTCTTTATAACACTGTCTTCATACCCCCTTCTGTGTAGTCAGATATTGAAATTACCACTAGGGAGACAAGGTGTAAGGGAATTAGAATGGGCAATCCTCAGGACACTAAGGATACTAGTCTTTACATCATTTCAGAGACACTAACCAAACATCCACACAAGAAGGCCCCTTTATGAAGTAGGCACCACGAAAATTTATGCTTACAAAGCAGCCACTGAAGTCAGTGGGTGTCACCCATCAACACGGACCCTCAGGTTCCCTTACGGACGGTCATGAAAACCTGCCGGTGAACATGGCCTTCCTGCTCCTGTGTCTGCCAAGGATGTGAGGTGAATTTTTGCAGGACCCTTGGATTGCACAGCTTTCAGTGTTTGCTGAGCCCAGTCTAACTGGGGTATTGAGCACCTGAGCTTGATCATGTCTTTGGATTGCAACGAAGAGAGTTGAGAGAGAGGCTACAGCTCCAGTTTCCAAAGCAAGGCTTCAATAGGGGAGAAATGTGACACATTTCTATGTACTTGCAGGGACAGGCAGGTGCAAGGAAATGAAAGAAAGTCAGACACATTCAGCAGCATTGTGTCTAAGGTGGATATACACAACTATTTTTTTTTTAATTTAGAGGTGTAAATTAAATAAATGGCCAAATTGTGTAAGAAGTAAACAAGTCCATTTTAATAACCAGAGAATTTCAGGAATTAAAAAATAGCAGAAAAACTACAACAATGTATATTTTTTGATTTTCATAATCTGTAATACAAAATAGCATGTATTTTTCCTTAGTAAAATACATTGCTTTTAACTCAGAGTTTCTCATTAATATACACTTACTTAGAATGCATTGTTTTCACCTCTTGCACGAGACAGTAGATTTTTCTAAGCACTGTGCGATATGAAACAAATACCCCACTTTTCTGTGCCTTTTTTTTCCTCCTGAGATTTTCATATTTTTCAAAAGAATCCCTTATTGTTGGAAATCTAAACCATTTTTTTCTGCATGCTGTACTAGAGAGTCGTTAAAACAAAAGCAGCTACTTTGTTATCTGTGTTCCAAAAAGTTGAACTAAAGTAGAGAGTAAGGAGACACAAATATTTTAACTTGCTTTTAAAATCTCATTGGGTTTCCATATGCATAGATATGCATATAAACATATAGATATACATATAAAATACAAAGAAATCAGATGAGGTAACAGCACCCCCTTCTGAGAGTTAGGACCAAAGCTTATACCTTCACTTTAAAGCAAATCAAGACACTTTTCATCATGGTGATACAGCTTTTCTCCATGCAGCACCTACTTCATCTTTTGTCCTACTGCGCTGAACTAGGGAGTTGCACACGCCCTTTGCTTGGCATTTATCTGCTCTTCCTTGTATCATCATAAGAACTGCTTAGTTACAAGGCAGAATTTACAATTTGGAGCTAGGAAGTCCATGAAAAAGTATTTGGTTCTGCACACCTATTAAATTAAGTATGCATAAAATAGTCAATAGACCGTGAAGCTTTATTTATTTATTTGATGTGAAAGAGTTGTCCAGGTGTGGTGGAGGAAGATGTGAAGGGCAGATGTAGCTCAGCAGGATTATCACATAATTCTTTGTCAACTCAGTTTTCTTTCGAGTTAAACGTTACCTCATTCGAAATGGGCCTCCTCTTCCCCTTCCCCACCCACTCTGCCTCTCCTTGTCTGTGGACAAGGCAGGAAAGGACCAAGCCCTGCAGCAGCAAGGGCTCAAGAAGTAGTATCTGCAGCCTCTGGTGGGATTATCCTCAGAGTCATTCCAGCATCACAAGGGCTGTGGAAAGGCTCTTTATGAGTCTCCCTTACTGCGTGCTTAACACCAACAAACATTAGCTCCTTCCCGCCTTTGGCCTAGCAGCACAGTTGACCTATTACCAAAAGAAGTGCCTTTTCCAGGCTCTAAGGAAAAAAAAAAAAAAAAAAAAAAAGATGATTTCCTGCATCTTCCATCCCATTAGCAGATTTCCCTTCATGCAATTTAATTTCAATGAGAAGGAGAAGGTGTTTCCCCGACTTCCTCACCATAAGATGGGCTCAGCTACAGAGCAAAGTACGGGCAGAGCTCTTGCAACACAGCAAAGAGCAGCCCTGTGGATGGCTCCGGCCAGCCAGACAAGGCTTTAGGGGCACTGAATCATCCAGGCAGCCCCCAGGTCACGAGCACAATGACAAAATGCATCATGCCAAATAACAGTAATCACACCTCAAAACACTCACAGAATTAGCCTGAGAAATAAAGCCAAGTAAAGAGTCAAAAGGAGAATGTAAGAAGAGTACTCCTCAAATTCCCACTTGTCATTGTAAACAGATTTGTGATATTTCTCAGCACACACTCTGGATAAACAGTAGTTTGCATACACGTTGCTGCAAAAAAACTTCTGTAGGGTCTGCAGCAAAGCAGCTACAGAAACAGCAAAACAGAAAAGTATTTACTCTTTTTTTTTTTTTTTTGAACTGCAATAGAAAGAAAAGTGTTTGATGAAAGGTGCTAGACTCTAATGAAAACAGAGAAGGAACTCTGCAGCTTAAAGCACAGAAATCCACATGACACTGAGCTATGTATAATTTACCATGACAAATCAGTGCTCTAGCAGAAAGAGTCACAGCATGTGAAGAAAAAAATTAGCACAAGCAGCAGATAAGACAGACATCATTTTCTACTTGCAGTCCCAGAAAAGAGAAAAAAAAAAAAAGAAACAAAACACAGTAAAACTGAAAAGGAAAGAAGCTCTTCCAGGACATACACAAAGGAATGCAACACAGAAATAATTATGGCAATACCATAGCATCGTTAGAAAAATATTATGTCTAACAAAATTATTAAAGTCCACAAGAATCCATATGATAGTGCTGAATCTGAAGAAACAGCCCCCAAAGCAGGTTTTATGCAGCCCAAAACTTTTAGTAGGTAAAATGCAAAGGTGGGTATGAATAAAGTTGCTGCGATAAGGACTTATGAACTAATTACAGCACATAAAAGTGGAAATACCTGAAGCCCGAATTGGAGCAGTTCTTGGTTTTGGCTTAGTTTTGGAGCTCTTGCTTGTGATTAAGAGCCACGTGTACACTCAGAGTGCAAAAACAGAACTTATTTGGGGGAATTCATCTGAATGTTGCCTGCACATATGGGATCTCTTGTGTCAAGGGGAGCAAGTGTACAAGCTAAAGCACAAATTGCTAAAGAGACACACAGAGAGATCACAATATTCATAATTTAATGCAAAAGAAATAAAATACAGAAACACAAATGTACAAGCAAATATATTTTGTTACAGGGTTCCTTACAAGTAGTTTCTGGTAAAAGGGGATTTCAGCTACAACTAAAGAATCACATCTTTGCTAGTCCTTTGTTAATTTAGCAACAATCTATTTCAGCAATGCAGTCTCAGTGGCTGCAAGCTGCAGGTGAAAACCTTGAAAATGTTTTCAAGGCTGGAGAGTCACGGCCAAAAATAAGCAAGGATGCAGCAGCTTAGCAAGCTGGTGTCTCAATTGGGATACAGAAATTGTCACAGCACCCCAAAGCACGGAGAAACGTTCCAGCCTTTGGCAGGAGGTGACTGCATGCAGACTGATGTTCTCCACCAAGAGCCAAAGATGACATGTTTTGGAGGGCATCCCAGGAACAAGTACAGGAGATCAGACCCTCAGCACCGTCTTCCCTGTGTTTCCAGGTGGACGAGTGATGCAGTACAATTGCATTGTTTCAAGAGCATCCTGCTGGATGGCCATAATGGGAATCAAGTTCCCTTTTGCCAGAAGAGAAGAAAGCCCGTGTCTGCTGTGGGAAATCTTCCTGAATCAAGGTGTGCTGGAGCGTGGGGCTCTCCCCGACCCTGCTGATATGCTGTCACACCAAGCTGAAGTGGCTCTGCTGGATTCAGCACATCCTGATAATCAGTGGGCATAAACGTGGCATCAAATGGAGGGGCAGCACTGCCTCTCCCGCTGCTGGCAGGGCTCTGACTCGCTCCAGCCCCTGCTCGGCATGAAGCACATCAGCAAGCCATGCTGAGAGGAGAAACAACACCGAGCATGAAGAAGCAATGCTGACAGAAGTAGGGGACAAGGGGAAGGAGAGGTGAAATCCCACGCGCAAAGAGGACAAGGAAGGAAAAATCAGGATGATGGGCATCTGAATAAAGATACTATTTTAGGAGGAAAAAAAAGTTAATATATTTATATGCTTATACTTTTTCATCTACACAGACAAAAGCGAGAAGCAGAAATGCCGTTTTTAATACTGTTCATCATGAAATTCACAAAGGAAAGAGAAAGGAGATTCAAAGGCAGTGCTATGAGAGCTCCCAATCCTGGGTGGCCGGGCCAATAATTTTCAAGCTGTGGTCCATTGTGACTTGTACCGCAAGACTGTGTTTACCCTATGACTTAGTGCCAGCAGTACTGCTGGATAAGGCCTTTCAGCAAATCAGCATCAAATCCTATTTTCGAAGATTTAAAACAAAAAACAACAACAGCAACAACAAAAGCCTCATTAAAAAAAATCACTCTGAACAAAAACTTGGCATGATATTGAACATCCTGGACAATTGGCCCACCAACTTTTAAATGAGCATGGATTTGGGATTTTTAAGATGTCCATTTTGTGTGGATTTTGTAGGCATTGTGAGATGTATATGGTTTTGAACTTTCTCAATCTTTTTCTGGGTAAGAAAGTACATCATGTGCAGGAACACAGAGAAGGCCCACACAATCAGAACAATGACTTTCAAGTTGGATAAGAAGTAAATTTAAAATGACCAAGAAGGCTTTCTAATATTCAGACTCCACTTTCTTGATGTGCTTTTAAAGAAGCACAGCTGGGGCACTGAAGCTAGGTATTAGGAACACAGAGCCTGATGGTGGGACAGGTAGCCTTTGTTTCTGTGCTGCTGAATCAATGATATCTGTCACGTGTCCACAGATTTCTCTTGTTCACATGAATAGAAAAGCATATTTTAAAATTTTGAGGGAATGAAAATCCCTGGTCATCTTGAACAAGGAGAGGGCAGTGCAAACTGGGACTACCCAGACAGAAAATTTTTGGTTAGATGTTAAATGTGAAGCTAGAATAGTTGGCTTACACGGCAGTTTTACAGGTGAAATGATGAATTCCCTTTCCCTTGCCTAAAGATCTGCCCCATAATCAGTTTACCAGTCTATTTTGTTTCACTCTGCCAAGCTCAATGTTTTTGTCTTATCCTTCCTAACTAAGCATGTTCTTCCTCTGTTTACTGCTTCTTGTTTCTCTTATCCCGTCCCCGTGCTGGCTGGGATGCCAGCCTTGGTTCAACCTCCTCCCACAGTAGCTGCTTTTTGCTCCAGAAGGTCTCACAGTGATTCATAAAACTTATATTTTCTTCTCTTTCAAACCTCTTCTCAAGCCCCTCTCTGCCACAGAAGTTACGAGAAATGAACTGGTGTTTAACGGTGGGAATAAAGTGCACTTGTGGAAGATAAACTAAAAGCAGACAAATAAAAGCATGTAGGAGGGTACATTACCGATTTCTATCTCCCACATCCACCATTCCCACTCCCTTCTCAGAACAACACTTGCAGAGTAAGTATAGTATTTAATTCAGTCTCACAGTACCCTGGCAAGTGCAGCACAGCAAATACATAAACAAGGATCACTTCAACCACCCAATGGCCCAGGGGCTACTGATGAACTTACAGTCCTGCTATGTAATGCTGAAAGGCTTTTTATGACCACGCACAGTCAAGGACTGAATTGCTCACCTCTTCTGGAAGGCCAGCAACACAGTGTCCTCAAACACCAACTCACACCAGAGAAACACCCAGGGAACTTCACCCAGGGAACAGTAGACATCATTTCTTCTGACCCAGATGCTTGCCTTGAGAACATCAGACCACATAAGTCCCCCCAAAAGTTAAAGAAGCCTGACATCCAACAAACTACTACTGCCACTTACCAGACGCCTCTAGAATTAAGAACTGCAACACAAAGATGGCAGCAATCGATGTCCCATATCCATGATTTAAGGCCACATTCAGTTAACTTGGATGCATGCTGGGGTAACTGAGCGTGTGCGAGTAGCATGGTGCAGAAATATTCTGCAAGAACATTTTCACTAAGAGAGCACAGGCAAAAGTCAAGGTGTAAAATCACAAATTTTTGCCCCTTTATTGCTTCTTTTCCCTTCCTTGCTCCAGATGCCTTTGTCTTTTCTAAGGTCTCTCCTCAGTCAAGAAGCAAAATGTGTGTATGGGGGGTGCACATCCAAGAACCCTTAGAAAAATCTTAAAACAATACTTGTCCCTCCCTCTCAGTACCAGAAATGTGACTTCACTAGGTACATGAGCTCCGTTCTCCCCTGGCTGGGGTAGTCACACTTCTGAGCCTGCATTTCTTGCCTGAAGCAGCAGTCACTTTGTTATCTGTCCAGCCAGCATCCTTTTGTTGATCCGTGAAGTTTTGGCACTGCAGATGTGATAAGAATAAAAACATTTAAGCAATCAGTTGATCTAACAAATATGTTAAATATAACGACACAATAAGATCGAATGCCCACTGCTTTCATTTACACTAGACATAAATCTCAGAGAAAATTGCACAGATGCAATCAGAGTTGAACATGAGAAGTGTTTGGCACATTTGAGCTCTGCTACCCTGAAGATAAGACTTGAAAAAAGGACAGACTGCCTATCAATACCTTCACAGAGCACACCCTTTTGAGCTCTATAAATGCATTACATTCTCACCACAATACTTTTTTTTTTTTTTTTCCAGGGCTGTCTTTAAACATACATGTCCTCATTTCGAACTCAAGATTTTTTAAAACATCCTTCTGATATCTTTTCCCAGCTTTGAATTATTAGTGAGCTATTTAATTGTACCTAACATTTACTAACATTAGTCAAAAGTCTCTGCTGATACACAAACCCATTTATGAAATAAGTACTTTTAATAAAATATTTATAATAAGCCAGCCATCAGCTGTTTTGTAGGTGCCTCTCAAAATCACGTCTTATTAATGAAAGGTGAGAAGCAACTTCTGGAGGAGGCTGCTTTGAGATTTGCAAGGAAAGCAAATCTGTTTCACACTTTAATGGCTGAATGTTGTCTCCAAATTGAATACAATGACTCTTTAGGGGATAGATGAATTTTCCAAGCAATTCACTTAATTAGAAACTCTCCAAACTTTTATAGGGATTATTTTTAAATCACTTTTTGAGAATAGACCTTATTTTTCACCTCTCATTTTTATATTCCTCTCATAACAAGCCATTCTTCAACTTGTAACATTAAGCAAATATGTTCTTCTCTCATTCAAGATAAGAGATTTTTGTAAAGAAGTTAATTCATGTCAACTTTTTTACGTACCTTAGGTAAAACATATTCACCTCCCATGTGGGCTTTCCTATTCAGAATTAAAGTTGTCCTGATTTGAAATACTTTTCAACCATCATTGCAGCAATAAATGAAACTAAGAACTAAGCCCATTTTAATTTTGAATGAGAAAGTACACATAGAGTTTTAATGTGATTTAGCTAATCCACTTCAGTTTCATACCTCTATTAATTCAAATGATCTCTCCTGAGTGATCACAATAAGATTATTCTTCAATTATTCAAGAATGCGCAACTGTTATTATCAGTTTGTAGTTAAAGGGATAGTCCAGTGGTCTTAAGACAAGGCAGGAGACTTTCAGTTGTTCTTATAACTCCAGACACAGCCCAACCAGTGTTTTCACAGCATGGGCCTCTCTAGTTAGAAGCCAAAGGTCTTTTAATATTGGTATTGCCACAAACACAGGATGTCCAGATGCCAGTAAGGAAAACCACTGGCAATTGTCTGATAGAAAGCTATTATGCTTTTTCTTTCTTTTTCTTTTTTTTTTGTCTTGAAGTTGCACTGCTGTCTAAATTAATGCTTATGAAGTGTTGTGTTGTGTAAATTGATCCATCAAGACTAGCTATGTTAAAATCTGTCACTTCTAACCTGCTTAAGAATAGATAGATAGAAGGTAAGAAAAATGCTCCAAAACACTTGCACAGTGTTGAACCCAGGAATGTCTCCCAGCTCCTGGGCTTAGCCATGCACCTCAGATGCACGTGAAGTCATGACTGGATAAGGATCAGGTGTACAGCATCCCCTCTTCCCAGTTCCTCACTCCAGTGCTCTTGTCTTAATGGACAAAACGAAGAGCTCAGAGACTGGAAAGAGCTGTGTCATATTCCAGCACAATCCAGACAATCTGGGTGCCAGAGAATATGACATACCACAGAATAAATGAGGCAAAGTCATGGACACCACCATGGGAAAGCTGAAGAAGCACTTCTCTGTGACTGACATTCAGGTAGCATAGAAGACCAGGGTACCAAGCATGAGAGTGCATTTGGAAAAATCCTTCGTTGGAGGTGGACAGAGAGCACCATCCCTTCTATAAGGATATCAGTGGCAAAGATGGCAGGGACAAGAGTGACATTTTTGCTAAAACTAGCTAGCCTTAGAGCAAATGAGGCACAGCACATAGCGATCCCACAGACACCAAAACACTGACATCACCCAGACAGGCTGACGGGCTTCATTAGCAGTGCCATGGCAACTTTTCCCTTGTCATCCATTCAGCTATGCCTCAAATAGGGAGTTTTTGACCTCACAGTTTGGAAGGGGCTTCTTAAGCTTGACAGGGCTCAGGAAAGTAGGTATGCATTAAAGTGCATATGAACTGTTCGTCCACATGTAACACTTGGCAGTATGAAACTGACCCCAATGATTAGGACAAGGCTTACATTAAAGCTTACACCAAGTCATGGGCCTGTGGGTATATGCCAATAACTCTGGTAGCCTGTTGTGACCACAGTGACCTAGGGCCACCACAGAGGCCATGGAATGGGTTCGAAGAAGGTTTGATTTTCCTATAGAGCTAACCTACCTTGACAGCAAAAATCTCATGTTGATGTGAACATCTCTGCTCACTATCCACTAACTTCACAGGGGGTTTACACACACATTCATGAAATGAGTCTTGACCTCACAGTCTTCACATCCAAATACCCTAAGAAAGCACATAGCCAGAGGTAAATTGTTTGTCATGGGAATTGTGAGGTAGTTAGCTAAACAGTCACTTCTGAAGAAATCTTTTGTACACCCAGAGCAGGAAATACACCAGCTGGAGGTTTGCATGGCAGAAGCAAAACACAGTTTGCTGAAATACCAGGCAGTGATGCAATCGGTTGGACAAAGCTGGAAGACTACCAGTAGACATGTTCCAGAGTCATCTTAGTTATCTGAGGGATGCTTGAATACCCAAAGCAGTAGAGATGTGAGGGCTTAGAGATGACTCCAAGTGACTATAGGCTCTTCTGGTTTACATTTGGTCTGAGAGTTTTTGAGATGCCATGCACTATACTGCTCCACAGTTCAGCTGTGGTTCAGTATGATATAACTTGTTCAGTTTTCAGTCTTTCACTCCCCTTCATTAAAGCTAAAAAATTACCTAACAAGAAGGAAGGATCCTAGTCTGTTCCTGTTGCAGAGCTGTGAAAGCTCTGTTACAACTATCACCAAAACCCAAAAAGAGCACCTGTCTTTTCCCTTGGTCAAATGAAACTAAGCAGCATGCTCCCCAAAGTGTGGTTCACTGTGAAAAAAAAAAAAAAAAGTTTCTGGGGAGTTCAAAGCACTTAAATTTGGCTTTATGTAGGTGGGCTCAAAGTTAGCATGAGTGACGACACATCAAAATCATGAGACAGAATTAAAGTTATCTTCAAACAGGTATGTCTACATTGGCAAGTTCAACCATACGGAAGGCCACAAAACTGTTTGGTGAAAGACTGTATTCTTCTAGAGTGCCACAGATCTCTAAATATTGCCCTTCAATTTAATATGTCTGAGCTTTGCAAGGCCAGCAGTGCAGAAATGTAGACAGATGTATCTAAGAGGATTTAGGCCTATCCTCACAATACTTTTTCTCTGAAGTTTTGCCAGGTTTAGGAAGCTAGAGAAAGGGATCAAAACTTGGGGCAAACATGGTTCTGAATAAAAAGAGATCAGCCTGAAACTTCTGGGGAGTCAGTGCAAGAGAAACTTTAGTATACTAATGTTTTTCCATGAAATTTCAACAAGCTGGATAAAATGGCACTGGTCCCCAACCCATGGATACAATCGCTTTGAAATCTCTGAGCAATATCATGACTATGAGATTGTGTATGCATAGCGTGTACAATTACACACGAGTTTCTCTGAGCAGACAGGAACACGAAAGTTCACACAATAATTAAATAAACAGAAAGCAGAGCAGCTGGGAAGATTCCAAACGCCACGTCTTAGTTACTTAATCACCCTGCAAACACATTTCAGATTACTCTGTTTTTATTAGTTTCGTGTTAAAATGCAAATCACATACTGTAGTTTTGATGAAACAATAAAATAGAAAATAATTTTGGCATAAAGATCTTCTAAATAGATTTTTTTCCTCTCAAATTGGCTTGTCAGATACATCCTCTGCTCAGTTTTAGTTCCTTCTCTACATTGCAGTTCTTTTGGTAAGACGCCAAAGCCTGTCAATTAACAGTAAGCCTATCCCTTATGAACAGAAGCAGGGACTGTGATCATGTTCAACTAAGATCAAGGATTAGTAAATCAGCATGGCACCAGATTGCAGACACTATTTAAACCCCACAGGCCTACAAGCCAATGCAACAATATTATATTCCAGCTGGATGTGGAGAACAGAATCACATAGTTACAGAGGAACTCACTTTTTACCTTTCCTGTGCAGGCAATTACAAGTCAACTTAAAATGAGCCCTGATTAAATCATGTTGGTTTTCTCAAACGCCAGTTAGGAAACATCCACATGCTGCCACTGCTGGTATCTTATCAAGGACTTTCTATCAAATTAAACATATTTCATTACACCTACAATAAATTATAGAAGACTGGATTTTTTACAAGCAAACCTAATATTACACCAGAGCTGGCACAAAGATTTCTTTTTAGAGCTTGAAGAACTGTAATGCTATCTCACCCTTTGCATGGCACATGGGGTTGTTTCAAGGTTGTTTCTTCCATTTGCTGCAGAATCAGGCACACTGCACATGGTGAAACATTTTGTTGGGTTAATAAACAGAGCTTGAGTTCTGGGCTTGATTTACTTTGCCAGAAAATAGTCACACACTACAGTATGCATCCCATCTTTCCTACAATCATTCCTTCCCTACAGGATTTTTTTTCCTTTTATTTTTTATTTTTTTCCCATAAGAAAGGAGTATATTTCTTTTATCCCAGATCAAGTGACAAGGAAAGGAGCTGAAATGTTTACTGCCGGGTAAAATACAAAGTCATGGATGTCCAGGGGGACCTCATTCTACAACCATAATACCAGGTTGAAAACAAATGATATTATCAGAAAATGATCACAGAAAGCAAGTCTCTCTCAAACAGAAACAGTCTTTATTAACCTTTGTTTGAAATAACCTGAAAGCAAAGTCAAAGCATGATAAGGAAGAGTGACCTGTCCCGCTGTTGCTGCCCCCACCAACCATCCTTAGCGGGAACAACGTGCTGTGCACTGCTAGGCTGCTGGTGTTAACAGAGTGACAGGGTTGTAACTAGAGAAGACACCTGGGCCTTTAAGCAGAGATTTTGCTTTAACACTCTCTTCCCCTGCTGAGCAATAATTTCTTATAACGGTAAAGTAAAACAGAATGAAACTGGTGATCTGATTTTCAGCCCCGATACCTATGACTGCTTTTTCCATGACAAGCACGGTGTAAGGAGGGAGTGAGGCTACCAGCTGAGGCATCCTGACCTAGTGCTAACGTAGTGCCTTGGGAACTGAACAACAGCCGTTTCACAAACATCATGTTGGCTACTTCTGAGCTATGGAGCCCCAAAACATGTCAGTTCTCAGGTCTGGTGGGTTCTGCAAAGGATAGAGCCTGCAGGTATCTATGATTCCCTGAAAGATGCAGTACTGAACCAGATGTTTTTGACCTCTTTCACAAGTATCCTACCAACACCAGGCAAATTCTGTTTTCCTCCAGGAATGCTTAGCAAATCAGGTTTCCTCCTCCCTCAGAGCTCTGGGATTCAGAAATCTTTCTTGCTCAGTACTTTCCCATGGATAACATGGATATTAGCAAGGATATTATGTGTTGGTCATCTTTTTGCACATTTGCCATGTGTGTAAAGGAATTTATTCTCTTTTAATACTGATCAGAAGGAAGAGCACTAAAGTCCTCAAAATCTTTACTGAGAGCATCTTAAATGATGTTACAGGTGATCCCTAAAGTAAGAGTCGTTGTTGAAAATCCCGTGCACTGTTCTTCTAGCCTAAAAAGAGACTTGCTTCTCATCCAAATGTTGCAGGCACAAGCTTGTGATTTATAAATACAACCTTTAGCATCCATTTACGTCCATGCAGCCTAGGAACAACTACCGTATTCCTGAGTACTTTTCTGAAAATGTCACATGAATCACAAATGCAAGTAGTAAGTTTTCTTTTAGAGAATTGTGTCCCATATCTTTCACTACAGAGAGATTATTTTGGGAGAAAAGCTTTCTTAAAATCAGGATTTTTAATTGTATTAATACCTGAATTTTATTAAGGAGAAAAGAGTTGCCATGGAACTATTTCTAGTGATACTATTAGTTTTGCCTCTTTAATTTGGACTTGTAAGAAAAAAAAAGTTTGTCTCACTTGATGTTTATGCTATATAATTGCTTAGATGGACAGTTATTGGCTTGCCTGCTGTCTGATGGTCTCTGAACAGCTAAGTAAGAAAAAGGAAATGAACAGGCTGCAGAAGTTCTGATTGTAAAACAATTGCTCTTTGGAAGTGTTACCATGCCAAGTGAAAATACAAGAACTGAATGTAATTTGGCATTGCTAGAACTTGTTAGGGCTTTTTCTCCTCTTAGCAGTATCCTCATGTGACAGGATTTGGTTATAAGGAAACTCCTAGAGCAATGCTGTATCAGGTCCATAAGGAGTTTGAAAGCCAGTCTGAAAAGAGGGAGGAGAGATGGCAAAGGGAACGGGGATCTACAGGAAAAACACAACGAAGCCTGGTGTAGCTTTTCCAGTTCCGTTTAAAGCCAAGATGTACATGCCAAAAGCTCCTCTGTGCCCTTGAATTCTCAAACTATGAAGTAAATGTACACAACCCTTTTTGCTATCCCAAACACAAAGAAAACCTTTCTCTTGCTGAATCCTATTTATACGCCTAACTAGAAAATGCAAAATGAGTTTAAAAAACGTACACAGTGCAAAGTTTGACTGCATTTTCTGCGGGAATTTGTGCTTGTTAATTAGAGGTTGAAATACAAAATTATCACTACCACTATCAACTGATTGGTAATGTTTGTGTCAAACAGCAAAGCTACTAACAAGCAGTACTACAGTTTCATAACATGGCCTTTGATTCAAACAAAAAAACCCACAGGTTTTGGATTTTTTTTTTCTGCTGATCTTCTGCTGAGCTTATCAAGCTGAGCAGTCGCGGAATCAATCTCACTGAGGAGCTGCAATTTCTCCCCAATTCTCCCATGAAGCTTAAAATCAGGGCTTTGGCAGCAGCCCTCACACCCACCCACAGCTTTCATGGATCCAGATATAATGTAATTTTATTTTTATCCTGTATGCTCTTATATGGAAAGTCAGAAATACATTTGCACAGTCACATAGTGTCTGTGAAAGCAGCAGGAAGGCAAACTCTACCTTTGCAAGTTAGGGTAGAGCTTTCAAATACTCTAGTCACTAATGCCTTTTAAGGAGAAAAGAAAAAAAAAAAGAAAGAAAAAAAGCACCCCTTTCCTTGCTTATTTCTGTGACAGCAGGTACAAGACCAAATTGTAAGGTTGGACCTACATCCTAGTCGGGTGTTGGTTCCCTTGTCTCTACAGGCTGTTTACACAGTCATAAATCCACAGGGCTGGGGGCATCCCAGCTATTCCCCTGTCCCTCATGCAAACTCAAGCATTCTAATTTGTTTTTTGGACTGTGTTGTCAGTCTAACATGTGTTTTAATACCTCCAGTAATCATGAAGTCTCCAAATGAATTCAAGCAATTCTGCATTCACAGTTAAGAGTTTTTCTGTGTCTAACCTGAATTTGTCTTTCATGCAGCCTAAGCCTGTCATTTCTTTTCCATCCATCTTAGACAAGAGGAACAGGTTATTGCCCTTCATGTACTTCAACACTTACCATGTCACACCTCGGTATTCCTTTCTTTAGGGCAAGCAGGCCTGAGATGCTGTATTTTTTGGAGCTTTAATCATTTTCACTGCTCTCCTTCCAATTACTCTTCTGAAAACGTGACATCCCAAATGGGATAAAGTGCGAGGCCGTGATAATGCTGAGCAGAAGAGAAGAAGAACATAACGTATCATGTATGCTATATTCCTATTTTTATATCCCAGAATGATTTTTTTTCCCCCACAGTTTATGTCAAATTTGCCAAGCACATTTTAATTCTGTTCCTGGTCCAGCATCTGCAGCCCCTCTCAAATTTGCTTGTTTGCAAATGTATCGAACGCAGTTGCTATGCTATAGTTTAGGCTTCTAATGAAAACTGAGAGAGGTCACTGACACTCAGCTGCTCTTTTTCAATGTAGTAAAACATGTCATTTCATGGGGGGCAAAACACAGAAAAATATTATTTTTTTTTAAATCTCTGATTATATGAATCATCTGGTATCTGTTTTGGTGCTGTTATTTGTAATGAAATTACTTACAAGTCTGCATTTTTTACATCCCTAAACGTTTATCAGAATTTCAGTCATATATGTTTGAAGCCTAACTTTTTCTTTATAGAGTTTTCTGTTTGTTTTCATTTCCCTCCTTTTTTCTTTTTTTTTCTCCCATCATGGAATTAATATAATCAAGTGGGATAACCATCAAAGTTAAAGAATTAAGAGATTTGCTACAGGAGATGTGAAAATTATTTGTTAAGACCACTGTCTGCTTGGTAAATATGTCCAAGGCTAGAAAGCAACTTATGTTAGGATGCTCTGTCCCTCGTATAGTTGAGCAAGAGTGAAAGCACCATAATTAATAAACAACAACAACAACAACAACAATAATAATAATAATAATAATAAAGTTTTCCTGCAAACTGTAGGAGAAAACTAATTCTCTTATAATTCAAATGGTTGTTAAGGAGGAAACCTGCCATAACAAATTTATTTGTAGGGTAAATGAATGTTTAAATAAATTAAAACAGTTGGGGTTTAAATATGGAGCATTAAAAAACATTTGCCTAAAACATTTCATTAATCATCTCCCTTCATTATTCCATTGTCTTCTCAGACATATTTAAATCAAACTCCCATGGAAAAGAGCACAGGAGGCTGTGTGCTTCCCTTAGGTGGACACTGAGCTGCTGAAAAAGATGTGTAAACATGAATAAACAATTTTTTTATCATGTGATGGCACAAGACTGGTCTAGCAGTCCTTTCTTTTAAATATGTCTCTAAAAATGCTATGAAGAGAACCTACTTCTCCCAACACGGTGCACTGCCATGCTGTCGACTAACCTTGCTCTCCAGCCAACTCTCAGATCGACTTGCGTTATTGTACTTCTGAACTCTGCTTTTTGCCCTTAAAACAAATCCAGGCGCAGTGTGAGGGACAGTTCCCTGCAGAGAGGGACCCAGCACACAGTCTGAATGACACCACAGCAAGGCTGGGCCCTTCTGCCTGGCTCCAGCTTGCTTCGCACGCCCTTGTGAACACTCGTGTCGCACACTAACATGGACGGGGTTTAGTGCTGTAAAAAATACTGCTCTGGTGGTCTGTGACACAACACTTCCAGCATTTCTGATGTTTGGAAATGAAGAATCACATGCGACATCACATGGGTCCCAGAGACACACCACATGTGGGCATAACTAGTCTGTTCTAGAAAAGACTGTGCTAAGAAGTGGGCTAAGCCTTATTACAGTCAGAGACATGCGGTTTTGATGATCTCCAAAGGGAAAATCTGTCAGTCAACATTTAGGGATCTGACCTAGGCTTAACTTTTCTCTGGAGATTAAGAACATTATGAAATTAGGAAATTATTTTAAGAATACTGCCTTTCTACCTGTCAAACATAGGTTCTAGGTGGGTGAGTAGGTTAGGTGGCCTGGTGAGGACTCACCTGGTGCAGTGCCAAGTTCTGGGTCCCTCAGTTATTGAAGGAAGTGAGATATTTGCAAATTGTCCAGAAAAAGGCAAATGTATGTTCAAAAGTCTAGAAAGTCTTTCTAATGAAGAAGGATTTATTCTAGAGAAGAGATAGCAACAGTCTGCAAATACATGAAGGACTACTACAAACACTCATGCTTATTGGTATGCATTCTTCTTGTCTGTGAAGTAGATTAACTGGGATTAAATGGCAGGAGGAAAAGTTCAGGTTAGGAATGGCAAAAGACATTCTAACAGGAATAACAGAGGAATGGAAAGACAGATTTTCAGAGGAGACAATGGGACCTCCAACTTCAGGGGTGTTTAAGAAATGTCTGGATGATACTCCCTAAAGAATTACGGTGTGTAGGTCTTAGGAAGGTCTCTGCCTCGGGAAGGAATCAAGTATGGCATTGCTAGCTGGCTGAAGGAAGGGATTGTCCTGTTGTGCTCTGCACTGGTGCAGCCTCACCTGAAGTACTGTGTGCGGTTTTGGGCACCACAGTATAAGAAGGACATAAAGCTATTAAGAGAGCGTCCAAAGGAGGGCAACAAAGATGGTGAAGGGCCTAGAGGGCAAGATGTATGAGGAGCAGCTGAGGTCCCTTGGTTTGCTCAGCCCGGAGCAGAGCAGGCCGAGGGGAGGCCTCATGGCGGCCTGCAGCTCCCTCACGAGGAGAGCGGAGGGGCAGGCGCTGAGCTCTGCTCTCTGGGGACAGCGACAGGACCCGAGGGAGCGGCATGGGGCTGGGACAGGGGAGGGTCAGGCTGGGTGTTAGGGAAAGGTTCTGCACCCAGAGGGTGGTCTGGCACTGGGACAGGCTCCCCAGGGCAGTGGTCATGGCACCAAGCCTGACAGAGTTCAAGGAGCGTTTGGACAACACTCTCAGACATAGGGCTTTGGTTTTGGGTGGTCCTGTGTGGAGCCAGGAGTTGGACTCAGCGATCCTTGTGGATCCCTTCCAACCAGGGATATTCTGTGATTCTATGATTCTAAGGTCTAGCTCAGCTCCTGAGGTCATGCCCGTGACTCTGCCTAAGGTTTTCTGTGAGTTGCTGTAGGTGCATGGCAAGTAGGGTAGGGAAGTACTGTTGATTAAATGAGAGGCTACTCAACAGCACATCATTGCATAAAGAAAGAGGTCTGTAAAAGCAGGTAAAACTTCCTCAGGAAGCTTTAATCTGTGGGTTGCTATCTAGCCTTGAATTTAGGCTATAGACTTCCAACTTTTTAAAAGAGACTTGAATTTGAACTGCTGGAGAAGGGCAGATGCAAATTACTGTACTTCAATGAGTCAGTGCATGTAGAAGGAGAGGGAAACGTGTCTTTTCCACCAAAGGGAAAGTGCTCTTCAGAAGTGCTGGGTAGTGAAGGAACTCTGCCTTTAAATACTTGTTTCAAAAAATTGTCTTCTAAGTTAATCAGTACCTAATATTTTCATATTGTTTCTCTCAAGAGAGAAGGGGGCAAACACTTCCAAAACACTACACTGGATGGTGTCAAGGCAGAGCAGTACTGTGCTTCTGTAACGAGAATGATGAAAAATTCGGCTTTCTTTCCTCTCACCCACTGGCGTTTAGCATAAACAAAAAAGTACCACAATCACCATTATTCGAGAAAACAACTGACTATCTTTTCTGGTGCACCCTGTTTGTATTCATCAGGGCACAAGCACATTGTGTGTGCGTGTGTGTGTGTGTGCATGCGTGTGTGTGCCTGCACATGCCACATAACCATGTCGGGGGGGAGGGTAAGGGTTTAGTATGCAGAATAATGTAATTACTCATTCTTGAATAAAAGGATAATTACTGTCACAGAAACCCACATAACTTGCAGAGCTTTTTGTTCTATTTAAAATGATAAATACAGTATTTTCCATTTTCTAGCAGGATGCATCCTTTTCCTTCTGATTCTCCTTCCCCTCCCCCTCCCTCCCCCCAAACAGAACTACATACGTTTTGAGATATTAACAAGGGATATCTGTTCACATATAGGAAAATATAAGCTTATCTGGATTTTATACATATATAAAAAAAAGTAATCCTGTGTCTCTGGAGTCACTGTAGTGAGTCACTGTTAGTTAAGAAATTGGGCTGCCAGCACTAACAAACTTCCTTCAAGTATGACTTACTGGAAACATGTCTGGAACACATGCACACAACAGCACATTTGGAAGAAGCTGGGAAAAAAAAAAACAGCAGCAGCAGAAAAAGACAAACTGACCAAGTTCAGCCTAATACTTATAAAATTCACACTCTGTATCTGTTTTTAAAAGCCATGATAGCTGATGTGCCTCTTGCTGCCAGACACTGGTGCAATGTAACTAGAGGGCAGATGGTAGGCTAAACAGTGCAAAAAGTGACCTGAATGACTGGGAACTCATAGCCTCCATGCCCAGGTGCTCTCTTCCTCCTCCCCTCCAGAGAGGCCTTTGGAAATGGAGAGAGCCGTCACTGAGGGATTAGGGGGCTGTTTAAAAAGGGTGACAGTTTGCAAGATATTCTCCTCAACAGCTTTACGTAAAGAAATCCTTTAAGCCCTGTTGCCAACACTTAGTCAAGGAGAGGAATTTTTCTAGTACTCCTCTTAGGACTAAATTTATATCGGGAGAAAAGAGGCTGCCTGGCTATTAGACACTGGAGAAACAGGAGTAGAATAGATAATGGTAACTGCTCGAAAGAGACTTAATATCCACTCACGGAAGAAGCCTACTTTTCTTTAGTGACAGTGGTGTTGCATGAAAAACTTTCAAAGCCCCCATGGGAGACTGGAGCTTGCAGACATGTCTCTGTCTCTACAAACTGCAACTGTTTAAGAATCATCTCTTCTTACATCTTCTAAAAAATGGATTGAGACCATTCTTCCTCAGAAAATCCCCACTAAAGTAATGTCTATATTATAGTTAGCTTGGTTTTGGTGGCTGTGTAGCCATGATACCATAATACCCAATGTGACCCATGTCAGAGTGTTTACTGGGATTTTTCTCCCACCTGTGGCCTCTACTGAGCTTTGTGCTGCCCTAGCTCCACTCTTGGTAATAACCTGCTGTGTAGTCCAAAGCTAGTCTAAGTATGCCTTTTTGAGCTGTTGTGGCCCAAATGTGGACATATTCTAAGAAAATCTGAACCTGGGAAACATGCTGTGCTCTAATTATTAATATAAGCCTCATAAATAATTAAACTTCCATGGTGGTACTCTGAAGTCCCCCACCTGACAAAGACGTTTCATCCCAAGAAGCATTGCTTTGCCGGTTCCAGGAACTGATACCTTGTTCCAAAGAGATAATGAATAGATGAGAGCAGGCTACTCTGCACCCCACCAGAAATAGCAGGCTGCCTGCTCCAGGCTCCAATTGAAATTCCGTCTGTTTGCGATAACATCCTTAGCAACCAAAATTCGCACAAGACAATTCATGTAGGTGAGGGGTATCCAGGCAGCCAACATTTCAAATGCAAGCTTTTCTCGTGGGCCTCAAAAGCTAATTTTTTACAAAAAAAATAATCTTGAATTTATTTAAAACTTTTATCTAAGATATCTTTCTCTCTCCCAGATTTAGCATATCAATGTTCCTGGGAAGTCATAATCATTGCTTTCATTCTATAGATTTCCTTGCCCTCTAACAACTCAGATTGTGTGTTGTCTCAACCGTTCCCTTCAAGTCAGCTCTGACAGCTGAGTCAGACCAGAAGAATGGTTGAATTAAAAAGCCTGACAATCCTCTACCCCTTATTCAGCCAATAACCTCATTTGTTCATTGATTGAGAATTAAAGATGCTGGAAGTAGTTTTATTATTTTTGTTGATGGTGATTTACCACTGCTGGTTTTGTGCAAACCTCTGTATTTCTCATTTAGGGCCAAATCACTGCAGAGGGAAAACAGGAAAGCCCACAATAAACTTCAGGAAAAATGTCAGCGCAGGATTAGTTTAACCAGGCAGGTATATCTGCCTGGTGCTCACAGCCCAGCTGAAGGTTTGCTCTGTAACATTCCAGAGCTGCATTTCTTTTGAAGCAACACGCCAGAAAGACGTTTGCAGGATGCCACTATTCCAGCAGTGGGAATAGGCCAGCAGCTTCATTGACTCAAGGGAAGCACTGTGCTGCCTGGAGTGAAAATGAGTATGTCAGTCCTCCACTCAGCTAAGAATGGAGGTAGAGTTTGTGTTAGCCTCATTGTGTGTTCTGCTGATAGCTGAAATGTTCTCAGCAGTTCAAAATTCATATTTTTGCTCTCCTAATTATCCCTTAGTTTAGCTTCTGATCTTGGAAAATTATCCTCTAATTCTCTTCCTTTAACCAGATGGTTTATATTTTTAAAAGTTCTTGATTATACTAATTTTCATATCCCCACTTAAACACAGTTAGCATTTGCTGACCTCTATCCCCCGTTAAAGCAGTGGTGAATTGATTGCAGTCACTCCAGCTGTTCAGTAAATATTTTCCACATTTCTGGAGTGGATTATTCATTCAATATGGCATTGCAACTTCAGTTTCTGAAACACTCCTTTTTCAAAGCCTCTTCACATTTATCCATCCTTGCCTTTGACATCTAAAATGTTGTAATGGCAAGACCTGAGGTACTTCTAGATATGTACCCATTTCACAAACATTTTCTCAAGGTTGGGCCCAGAACAAGCTGTGTTCTTATAGACTGCTCAGCAAATTGCAAAGGACTCCTGAGCTGTGTCTCAGAACACCTCCCGTCACCTCATGTCTACTCCTTTTGTAAAAGATGAGGAGTTAAAATGCCCCAATCCAACCTTCTGAGAAATGTGCCTTTGAATAAGTACAAGATTTTGATTCACTGTCTCCACTTTCTCTGGATGGTTATAACGAGTCTGACCATTGTTCATGTCCATTATCCCTGGATTATATCCAAACCTTCAATAATTATTAAATAAATATTATCTACATCAGTCCTCTCTGGGCAGCACCATCTTTTACTTAACCTATTGGTTATATTACTTAATGAAGCATAGGACTCAATTTAGAGCTTTACTAAATCCAGAAAAATTACTAGGAATTTCGTTTAAAAAAGAGCCAAATAAGAAAAACTCTGACATTATACACGATTAATTATTTTTCCAAGCAAAAGCCTTTCTTCTCATTTCCAAAGTATTAGTTCTCTACTTACGCAACCAGAACTCGAAACATCCATTTGAGGCTTGCAGAACGAAGTGTATTTGAGTATCAGGGTTCACACAGCATTTCTTTGCATCCTATTTTGGTATTAAAGATGGCATTAAAATATTGATATTAGGGAAAGGGGTACCAAGTACTAGGAGGTAAAAAAACCCTACTTAAAAAAACCTACCTAACATTACCTACTTAAAACCCTACCTAACATTAGCTCACTGTCAAACAGACAAACACTTTCTTTCCTCCAAGGGACACAAGAGCAACGTATGAAAAAAATACATAAGAACTGACGGCGTTTCTTTGGAGAAATGAATAGAAGTGAACTGTCAGAATGAAAAGAGAAATTGCCCACAGGCACCCCAACTTTTCTTCCTGTACTAATTGCCTGTCTGAGGGCTCAGAGGAACTCCTCGGATGCTGTGCGCTCACTGCCCGTCTGCCCACTGTCCCCTGGGGTTACCAGAATGAGAGCACAGGGGGGAAAAAAAAAACCACAAAAACGACAAACATTTTTCAACAAAAGAGCAGGTGCTTACAGGAACAGCCCCAGTTGCAGGACAGTAACAAAAGAGCAGCCATAGGGTGGATGCAAAACTGGCCAGAAAGCTGTGCTGAGAAGTTTGTTATCAATGGTTCACCATCAAATTAAACGGGTGCATTGAGAGGGGTTTCCCAGGAGCCTGTCCAGTGTCTGACACTATTCAATATTTGCATTATCAACTTGGATGATAGAACAGAGAGTGTACTTTGTAAATCTACAGCTGACTCCAAGCCAGGAGGAGCTGGAAGCGCTTTGGAGGACAGGAGTTGGAGTCTGAATGAATTTTGAGAAACTGGAACAGTCTGAAAAAAATTGGATGCAAAGTTCTACATTCATTTCTGTATTTCAGCTGCATAAATACAGAATGGGAAATGACTAACTTCTTAGCAGCTTTGCAGGATCTGAAGTTATCACAAGCTGAATGTCAGCCAAAGACATCATGTGGCAGCAAAGAATAAAAACCCAAACAACCAGCATGTTGGAATGTGTAAACAGGAGGGTCATCTGTAAGACACACGAAGTAATCCTTCTGCTTTCCTTGATGCTAGTAAAGCCTCAGCTAATGCATGGCGTCTAGTTACAGGCATTGTTTTTCAGTGAATTCGTGTGCCCTTTGCAAAGAGTCTAGAGGGAGGTGATTCCTGACAAGGGGTCTAAGAAAGGAGTCATTGGAGGAACTGTGGTGGCCAGAAAAGAAGACAGAGGACAATAATCTAGAGTTTTCAAAAATGTAAGGACCAGGATAGACAATAAGTAAGGTATCAGGTAGTGTCAGTTTAGTGATTGTCACTATCTCCTTGACATATATGACTAATCCATTTTAAGGTAATGCCTTCCACATCCTGCAGTCACTACGTCTCACACACACCTAAGAGGCTTTCAAAAGTCACTGGTACACAAACTTCTGTGCTCCTGGTGTTATTTCAGAAAAAAAACAAACAAACCAAACAAAAACAAACAAAACAACAACAACAACAAAAACAAGTTAGCTATAAATGCAGACATTATTTGCAGGACATTGATCACAATTTCACATTGTAGCTATTGCATTTTACACTTGCTTCCTTTATTCTTTCTCACAGACTTCTAAGCTCATCTTTTACATCACCTTCTCTTACATCATATTACTTTTGTGTCTGCATACCACTAATCCTCCTTCCTCCACTCCCTGAAAGTCCTATTCATATACTAATTTATTTATTTTTGATTTTCTCCTGCTGCAGACCCAGGCATCATTCCCAAGTCACCTTTCTCTAACTGCTGGTGCCCAGATCAGCTGAGATATATTGTTTCCTTCATTACAGGGAATGGGAAAGAAGACATCCTGGGAGGTCAGGTCTCCCATTTTTCTAATCCATTTTATTTAATTGAACTCACTACGTTATGTTCTCCTCCTGAGCACATTACTGCATTGCTGTGTTTGGATGCTTTTAGCTTACTTTGGTATGTGTAAGCTATAAAACTTGATCCTCTGGTACACTTCCAAGATCCAGACTGTGTTAACCATTCACAGAAATACCACCTTGTCCTCCAGCTTGTGTCCCTCAAGTCCCTCAAGGTAGCCCAAGGAAGTGGTGGTGTCCCTGGGGGTATTCAAGGAAAGGTTGGACGTGGTGCTTAGGGACATGGTTCAGTGGGTGACATTGGTGGTAGGGTGATGGTTGGACCAGATGATCTTGGAGGTCTCTTCCAACCCTAATGATTCTGTGGTTCCAAATCGAATCACCTGGACAAGCACCTCAGCTGCTGGTTAAGCAAAAAAGATGGTCCAAGATACATCCTTTCATGACATCATAGCCCTTTTTAAAAAATGCTCCAATATTTCCTGTCAAATAATACAGGTCCAAGCTGAATTTTAGCTTCTTACGTGTGCTCTGGATTTAGGAATATTTTGAAATCAACATTCCCAAGGTTGCCCCACTGGTTACATAACCGCCAGAACTGCAACTCACTTACTGTGAATATATTATTATTATTATTATTATTATTATTATATTACTATTGCTATTATTAATTAAGCTACTTCAAAATTAAACTAAAATTTCCCATAAGAAAACAGCGCAACTTTATTTTTTTAACTTTAATTTTCATGGAACACACTAAAATTAGTCATCTATGAATAAAATTCTTCAGAACCTATAGGTTATCTGAGTTTAGTGTATTACAATACGAATTTTTTTACAGAAAGTGAAGCATTGTAGTTCATTGGTTAAGAAAGCATCCATTTTGTGAAAGTTCAAAATTAAGCTTTATTTTGCATTTTAGTTCCCGCATATTTATACTTCAGGTAGTAGTACAGCACTAAATAGACTATTTTTCACTTTATACATTTTAAAATGATTGGTCTACAACATTTTAACATTGCTGTATAGTAAACACTTTTTCTAAGAAGTTCATCTCACTGGTTTAAATGGAGTGCCATTGTCTGCAAGGTCTCATTTCAAAATTATTGCACTTTTATCTTTTTCGTCATGCCTCAAGATGTGAAGTCCAAAATATTTACCTTTCTGATTGTCAGTCTTTCCTTCATAGCAATGTCTGAGTGAAGACAAAATAGACAACTTATTTTGTTGAATCAATAGAGGCACATTATCACAGCAAGATTATAATTCAGGTGTACAATACCTGTATTTTACAGAGTACAAAAATGAAACTGCCATGTGCTGTGTGTCACAGCAGGTAACTAATATCAACAAAGTACTAGAGACTATGTTCAAGTAATGTTGTATGGGTCTAACTTCAATCCACAAAAGCAAGTCAATTCAAAGTTAAGGCTTGAACTCTATCCATAATCCACTCTGCTTAGGAATTGCATTATGAATGCAGCTGAACTCTAATCTCATCTATGCGTGGCTATGTGTTGCCACACAGATGGTGAAAAAAAGCAAACCCACCATTATATTTTTATGCAGATTCCTAACGATTATTTTATATCTGGTAAAGATACTGTTTATAAATATTTGCATTTATCTGGGCCCAAAAACTGAGACTTTTGGGGCAGGCTTCAGTAAGTAAAGTTGTGTTTGGAATAAGTAGGAGTTAGATGCCGGCATATTTCTCTTTGCTCATTGGGGTATCATGGAGCTTTGTGATTTTGTGAGCTAGGGAAAAAATCTGTTTAGTGAACTGTCTGCTTGTGACAACAGGAATGGTCGCTCTGCCATTGGTTTCTCTGTCTTTTTGAAACAGAAATTGCCAGAAGCTTGGAAAAGGAAGGGATATTAGTCTGTCTTGCAACCAAGATAAAATGTCATCAGTGATATTCAGTGCCAAGAACCTCTTACTTTAATTTGTTATTATAAACAAACAAAAATATGGTGCAGCAAGTGAAACAATCTGTCTCCATGTTAAAGTGTAGAGGAAAACAAAATGAACTTAGCCATTTCTCAGGGAATAAATTGGTTTCTACAATGATGATAACATTCCATACTGGGAAACAACAGCTGCTTGTGAAAACCAGTTAACCTGCCAAGACAGTATATTAGTCCTATAACCAAAATTTTTAGCCTCTGCCAAAAACAGCTGCCACCATCTGCCTATATCTCCCGCAGCTCAAAGACTGATTTCAGGAAATCAAACTCTGTCCCAGGCTGCCCCACTTCTCAGAAATGCAGGTTATTTGCAGCTCGCTCTTAGAGTGGCATCAGGCCTGCCACTGGGGTTTTGCAGCTTGACCCTAAAACTAGGGTCAGCAGAAAGGGGAAGGCTCTGCATTTTCCAAAGGGCTCTAAGCAGGGGCTGGAGCTGTGCCGCAGAGACAGAGGTGGATGGGAGCACACTGAACACTGCATCCTTCTCTTCACGGGCTTCTTTCTACCTGCACTAACAACTTCACTATTTTTTTTCCAGATCTCACCAATTTCAAAGCCCTGGTAAATTTAACTAGCAGCAGAAGGTGAATGTTTATGGCTAATGCATAGCTGCAGAATGTGTCATATTGGAGATTTTCATAACCACCATTATAACAATCTCAGACATTTAGACTGACTTTTTTTTTGACACAAAAGAGAGCTGACGGTTCAGTCCCATAGCTCCTTGAGCCAGGCAAAGCTCTGCCCTCGATTTCAATGGCAGCTGCCACGAGTTTTTGTCTGACAGATCCTGCTGAACAACCTACAAAATGTTTTTACTTCCTAAAATGAAAATGTACATCCTAAACACGTAAATCTGTAGAAGCTGAGTTGTGGCTATATACACCCAAGGCCAGGACCCAGTTACTTCTCCAATAGTTAATAGTGCTTTGGAGGGACAAATGGTGCCTAAATGGTACCTTCAAAGTTGATGGTATTGCTTTTGAGGCAAGTTGCTAGGACAGCAGGTCTTGCTGTCTGCTGATATTTTCATAGCTGGCTCAAAATCTTTTTTTTTTTTCCTTTTTTTTTTTTCTTCCTATTACTGCATTTCAACATTCTTATATGTTTCTGTGCTCCATGAAGAGTTCCTAGGTTCCTAGGCTGGAATGACAAGGGTCCCAGGGGTCCATAAATATTTATACTTAGGGACATAGAAATGACAAAGGGAGCTGCAACTCTTGTCACTGCCCATGAGGACAGGCCAGTGCTGTGATGAGATCAGCCTGCTGCACCAACCCATGGTGTGCTCTGCTTGCCACCAGGCAGTTGCCATCTCTCTTGGAAGCAGTGGGTCTGCTGAGACTCAGGTGGTTCTTTAACATCGTAATGGAGTGAGCAGGCTTATTTGACTTTTCTACTGCAGAAGAAAAAAGACTAAAATCTGCCTGCTTCCCACCCACATTTACATAACACTCTCTTTTTGCCGGACAGGGTGATGTGGCTGAGAACAGATCCAGGCAAGTCTGAATCCACTGCAGCACCTGCCCGCTCACGTAACCCAGGTGTGAATCCAGCAGTGCCCAACACGCCAGCGTCCCATCTCCAGGGCTGGATGCATACTCTCATTGCTGGGGAGCACCCAAAAATGGTGCCATGGAGCTGAGCAGCCAGAACAAGCCATGCAGCCCTCACCACAGTGCTGGCCTCTGTCTTCTTCCACCCCAGGAGGGAAGATGCTGGGGAGGGGTTTGCTGAACCGACCCTGTAGGCTGGGATGCAGCCCATGAATGACAGCCTGGCTATTGCTGGAATAAATGAAGCCGTGATCTGAGCCGGGACAGTAGGTATTACTGCAGAGCAAATAATAACAGAGCTGGGACGCCGTACTGCAGAGGTATTCAGCCTTTGTATTCTCTCAAAGAACAAGCCTAATCTACTAGCCCAAGTAGATTAGTAAACAGTACATTCAGCTTTCAGAGACCTTCAGTACTTCTGCAGGGCTTGCTATGTAAAATAATATAAGTAAAGGAAATAAATGGATATTTTAGGAAAAAAAACAACAACAACAAAAACCAAGAAACCGAAGTATTATAGCTGCTTACTTTCTCACTGCTGTGAGGAAGATCAGAGAAGAGTCTTTTGTGTCAGTTTTATTTTGAACCCATTTTGCTGCTGAATATGGGAAGAGATTAGTTCACTGCTAATTGTGCTGTTGGTTTTGTGATTCTATGAAAACCCCCTAAAAGTCTGCATGCAAAACCAATGAGGTAGAACATGTTTGACAAGCTTAGTTCCAACATGACCAATGTAGCAGGAAAAGATTTTAAAATCATTGCCTCTCTTCAATAACAATAGTACATACAAGTGTTTACAAGAGGATTAAAAGCTGCTTTAGTGGGTTGTATTAAAGATTCCTTTATCAGACAAGTTTTATCGAAAAACCTGTTGGAGCACTACGCGGCTAATCAGATGCAAACAGAAGCAGGTTATGTTGCTGACTTTATTTTACTCGCTTTAAAAGGATGCACGATGTATCTGTAAAATATACAGCATACGTACAATAAGCCCTACCTATTAACAGTCTGCCCAATTACAACAGCAGCAAAAAAGCTCCACAAGCAACGACCCCTAGCACCTGGTAATTAAAATTGCTAATCACCAGCAATTATCTGGCACAGCTTTATAGCCAGGCGAAACAGTTTGACCCTTTGCCCACTGAAAGAAGAATGTTTGCTGTCTATTGATAAGTGCTTAGGCAAAGCTGTGTTCGGCTCACATCCATTAAGTAGCGGCTAATAGAAAGTCAACAAAAGAGCTCTGACATGTGTAGTGGGCACTTCTGGCAGGCCAGGTTTGGGAGCACAGGTGTCTGATGGGCTCCAGCCAAAGACCGCGGCATACAAGACACCGGGAGTTTTTCTTCAAGAGCAAACCGAGCTGCCCACGTTTTAAGACTGGCTCCTCTGCAACCAAAGAGTAAATGCAGCCAGCTTCCAGGACAAAGATTAAAATAATTACTATTTGGGGGAGTGGTTGCTTGTTTTCAAACTGTCTGTACACATTCAGATTCAGAGAGCTAACAAGCCTGCTCCTGTAGGCTGAGTAATTTAGGCAAAGACCATTCTTTGGTTTATTAGGAATATATTTTCTTTTCTTTAAGTATCGAGTTAAAGATATATAAAAATGTCTCTCTAGCGTGCTCTTTAAGTTTGAGATAGAGTTTGAGATAATAAAGATTTTTTTTCCATAGGACGCTATTATGCTCAAAGCTATAAAATACCCTTCCTTTGTTACAGCTCCAGGAAGCTGCTGCTGGAGATTATTTGAACTACTATAAACAACCCCATTAAAGCTTCTGAGCTCACCAATGACTCTTGTAAGATCCTGGATAAAAAGATCAATTTTTTTTTTCCTTTTTTGAGAAAAGGAAAGAGAGAGAGAGAGTCTGGCAAAAATATTGCAAGCTTCTAATAATAAAATGACCTACAAAACCTGAAGGACAAAGCATCCCTTAATCGCTCAGGAATGCAAATTCCTTCAACAACAGGCACCACTGGAGATTACGAAGCCTGGAGATGCTGAGGTTCAGAACCAAACCACTGTAGCCTTCATCTCTTCATTTAGAAAAGGGGCTTTTGAGGATCATGTCAAGTTGGAGTTCCAATGTGAAAGAAAAGGACAAAGGATAGATCCCAGTGTGGACGTTTATGGACACAAGCAATTTGGGGGGCACTTGGATTTGCACACACCATCCCCTTTGATGCCTACATTCTGCACGCACCTCCATGTACATCTTTGTACGGTGACATGAAAAAGAGCAGTTTTGTAAATGGGAAGCAACACTGCTGGAATGATACTTCACAGCATCTGCTAATCCAAAAGCATTAATGAAGTCATTCAAAATGCACTCTCCCTTCCTAATTCTCTCTTAAGCACACTTTCCAAGCTGCTTCAAGTTATTGGTGTTAGAGGTCTTGGCAATAACATTATTATCCTGTGAGCACGTCATGAATAAAACAGCCACAGCCTGCATCTCTACACTGTTTGCATTTTGTACTCATAGAGTGTGCATCCTGACGGGACACCTCTTGTTCACACAGGACACCCCTCAGAACTCAACGTAACTCTTGTTCGGCTCATGCACAAAGGATGGGCATCTACATCTCGCTCCATCATGAATGAAGAAAGCAGCCAGAGTTTATATACCAACCTAGGAGCCTGGAAACACCTCTGGGTCATCAAGTTCAACTGTAGCTCGAGAGTTCTTAAAACATCTGTACTTTTTACCAAAGTTAACTAATGATTTAAGCAAAAAATCAGAAAAAAAATTAAAAGCCCACAGAACAGGACAAAAAATAAAAATAAAAATAAAAATAAAAATAAAAAAATTTCTCGCTTTTTAGGAAATAAATATTGAAGTTTATTTTTCTGCTTCAATTTTTGTACATGCTTGGCGTATGCTCCATCATTTTCTAGTTCTTGATCATCAGTATTACCATGGGATTGCTGTCTACTGTTGTTTGTAAGCTCCTGCCAGTACCAAAGAGATAGATTTCTCTTTGATAAATCTTTAGTGAAATCAAAACCAACCAACCAACCAACAAGCCTGAAGTCACTGAAGGTACGCCTATGTGTAGGCTTAGGCTGTAAAGTGCATACCAAGATGGAATGATGGATTATAAATTCTGGCATTGCTTGCAGTCTGTGAAATACCAATAGATTTCAGGTTTTGTTCAAAGCAGGGGAAATCATGGCCACCAACATTATGAAAACATTTGTCTATAGACATTTACATTGAACAGAAAGTCATTGTCCAAACCACAAAATACTGGAAAAGTCATTGGGAATTAAAGTGTTGGTTTTTTTTCTTTTCTCTTTTTGAGAGGGTGAGTTTTTGCAGGTATTTGTAATGAGAGGTGAAAAAATTCACCTAATTGCGGAAGAGTAAATTAATCCCACCTTTCAAAACAGTAAGGTCCAAGGAAACTAGAAGACGGAGATGCTGAGCTAATATGCAGTTTGTGTTATCAATTATTCACTTTGTCTCACCTATAACATGTACCTAACGCAGAGTGGGTGCACAAAATTCACCAAACCACCACCACGTAATAGCTGTCTCTTTTCGCTGTGTGTAATTCCAGAACAAGACCAGCTTGCCCATTTCTCCTTCAGGTAAAATCCTAACTGTGCCTGAAAGGTCAATGAATCTGTTCTGGGCTTCCTTGGAAGACAGCTGCAGAGTCAAGAGTCCTCCACTGAAAATGTCTCACTAGTGACTGCTAGACAATTTAACCCAGGGACTTCTTGCTCAAGTGCCTGTTAACCTCTTCTGTCCTGGGGAGTAAGAAAAAATGAAGAGAGAGAGATTTCAAAATGCTTAACTGCTGCGCTCCATCGGAATTGCTGGTTAGCCATGCTAGTACGAATGCAATCCTGGGGAGTGCCCTGTCCTGTGATGGCATATCTCAGACGATGTACCTGCTAGTGCTTTCACTGACAGCTTGCTAGCCCCTGGAAGGGGATATATGCCACTCTAGAAATCAGGAAGATCATGTTTATCTCGCAGTACTTCATTCAAGATGGACATAGGGTGCTAAACAAGCTCTCATATTGCCAATTCTTTGTGGAAAGTTATGCAAACATTCACTGAAAAAAATAAGTTTATGTTCCCTCAGGTTCCATACATTCTTATGTATTCCTTCTTTAACAAAAAATCCATCTCACCACAATTAAAATTCTGTTAATTTGTTCACATCATCCTCTCAAACTCAGTTAGGCTTTTGATGGGCTACAGTGCAGCTCCTCCTGGACTGGACAAACTGCCTCAGAGCACCACAATGTTGCCACAGTGGCCCAAATCATTTCAGCACCTCTCCTGGAATGAAGGAGGGCATGGGGAATCACAAGAGAAACAGCAATTTAGAAAAACAGAGCCTACACATCATAAACCTGTGACAATGATTTGTCACAGGATGTCTTGTACTTTTTATGAGTCTTGGAGACAGACTCCTAGAGGAAAGATTAAAAAATAGAAATATACTACAAAAAAAAAAAAAAGGGAGAAATGAAACAAACAAACAAACAAAACACATCTCTAATTGTATTAGGTCTGACTTTATAAACTGGTATGTTCTACAAAGACATTTAAAAAAAAATCAGAGAATATATCTTGTAGGCATATCTTGCAGACATAAGCAGACAGCAATAGGAATGCTAAATCCTGACTCCAAATTTTGCAGCTATGTTCTGTGAAGCTGAAATGACTTTAGATCCCCAAACTGTAGACATCACCTTTATGCAACAAGTCTCACCAATTTTTGGGTAAGTAAAGGGGACCATAGTGTTTATATTTGTTGGAATAGGAGAGTTTTCACAGCAAAAGCGGAGTCAACCCTCTCAAACACTTTAGTTTTTGCAGAGAAATATTTCACCTGAGGAATGATGGAAACATTTTACTGGCATGAGACAGAGGACTGTTTGGCAGCTAAGGAATTACTGTACAAGAAATTAGTTCATTTTCCATATTGCTTTCAGATAATGGTCCTGCTCATCCCAAGAAATCTCCAGAATAAAGCAGTAGTGCAGAAAATTACTGCTGTGCTGGTAGTATTTATTCTATTTAGCCAATATTTACTCTGCCCCCATCATATCTGTCCTTTCTGTATTTTTTAGGAGAGATGTCTGGGAGTGTACTGTGTGGCTTTTGGTACAAAAATCTGTAGGAACATTTTTTTTTAAATGCCTAAGTATCAAATACTGGGTTTATTTGCCTTTTTTTTTTTTTTTGCTGACCCCAAAAGACTCAAACAAACAAATTTGACTAGCACAATATTTATTTCTGTGAAACCACGCTGGTTTCGCTATTAATTGTCAGATACTAGATATCTGGCATACTGTGACTTGTCCTTAGACATTGCTCTCTCACTACCCTATCTAGTACTGAAGGAAGAACAGTGTATAATTTTGATGGCCCAGTTAAAAGTTTTCTTCTTAAAATCATTTACCTCTTCCATACACAGATACATTTTAATAATAGAAAACCATGGTTTGGTTACCAGCTCAATTACCTCATATTTTAGTTGCTTATGGTTGCTGAATGAATGTTGTGCACCTTTTACTGCTTAATACGCTCCAGTAGCTTCTCCTGACACTTCTTGACTTACTTTACTTTTACTATTTGAAAAGATATATTTTTGCAGTATCTTCTGGATGAAAGGCAGATACAAAAGTGTTATTTGCCTCATCTGAAATGTCTCCATCCTCCTTAGGTTTATCTAAGTGCTCAGAAATGCTCTGGCTTGAGGTATGCGCAGTGTGTTTCCCACCAGGCTGAAGCAAGCATAGGTGCTTGCATCTATGCGTGGGGTAGGAGTTGGTTGCCCAGGCCATCTGGGGACCCTAAGCTCACAGGAAGTGTGAAGTGACACAAAAAGTCTCTGTAATGCTGGTATTATGTGGTCCTGGGAAGGCAGGCCTAGGTTTAGCCAGGGCTTCTGGCCATAGCTCCTGAGACTCAGAGAGCCCCAAGCCAGCTGGAGCAGGGAATGGAGTGAGAAAGGGCGCCTGAGTCAGCACGTTCTATGCCTTCCCATCCTCAGAAAGGTCTCCAAGAGCCTAAACACGCATCTGAGCCAGCTGGGCCACAAAGCCAGTGCTCCTGTGGAGAACAGCCTACATGGTTGCTGCCTCTTAAGAAAGCTGTCTTTATGAAGAAGGGTGGTTTAGATGGAGATGAGACAACTAGTATGCAAAGACTGTGTCTTTCCAGGCCTATTCACCAACATCTTCCAGCTTGCAGGGTTTCAAACTGTTTTTCTTTCTGGTAACTCAACTCATAGCCTGCAAGGAAACAGAAAAAGAGCCGAGTAGTGGATGGAGGTTAACCAGAGACAGTCAGAAGCACTGATATTGGACTGATCTTTCTCTCCAGCTGTGATACACAGCTGGAGAGAAAGATCAATTTTTCAATTTCAAAGCATTAGCAAAGGGAGACCCTTGGTCAGTGGATGATGACACAAAGACGTTTCTCCAAAGAGCTTGAAAGGAACATTTTTATTGTGATGCAGTGTCCTTGCTGCGGGACATCATGAAGGAAACAGCTCTAGCAAACAATGGAAAAGACTGCAGAAGATGCTAAGAAAAAAAAAAAGAGAGAGAGAGAGAAAAGTGTGGGAACAAGATAAAATAAAAATAAATTTTAAAAAAATAGAATGTGGAATTAGAAAGACAGCCAAGAAAAAAAAAAAAAAAAAAAGTTAATAAAAGGTATTGGATGAAAGCCCAGAATAGAAGCACAACAAATACAAACAAGTAGCAAATGTACACATAACAGGGTGCAAATCCACAGAGAACAGCAGCGTCTGTCCTCCCCTTTCATGTAGAACTGAGCAGAGTTACAGGCAGTTTTGGAGAATGTCAGCACTGAAACACCTAGAGTATAAACATTTCTCACTAGCCAAAAGACAGAGAGAGACCAATGCCACGTGTGAAGTACTGAGAAGGTAGATCATAGTCTCATAGAATATCCTGAGTTAGAAGGGACCCACGAGGATCATCGAGTCCAACTCCTGGCACCACACAGGACCACCCAAAAACAAAGCCCAATGTCTGAGAGCGTTGTCCAAACGCTCCTTGAACCCTGTCAGGCTCGGTGCCATGGCCACTGCCCTGGGGAGCCTGTCCCAGTGCCCGACCACCCTCTGGGAGCAGAACCTTTCCCTAACACCCAACCTGACCCTCCCCTGTCCCAGCCCCATGCCGTTCCCTCGGGTCCTGTCGCTGTCCCCAGAGAGCAGAGCTCAGCGCCTGCCCCTCCGCTCCCCTCGTGAGGGAGCTGCAGGCCGCCATGAGGCCTCCCCTCGGCCTGCTCTGCTCGGGGCTGAGCAAACCAAGGGACCTCAGCCCCTCCTCATACATCTTGCACTCTAGACCCTTCACCATCTTTGTTGCCCTCCTTTGGAGATTCTCTAATAGCTTTACGTCCTTCTTATATTGTGGAGCCCTAAACTGCACACAGTACTTGAGGTACTTGAGGCCACACCAGCACAGAGCAGAGCAGGACAATCCCTTCCCTCAACCAGCTAGCAATGCCAAGCCTGATGCACCCCAGGGTACTGGTGGTCCTTTTGGCTGCCAGGGCACTCTTGATTTACAGATGATGTACAGATGATGTACAGAATGGCAACATGATTCAAATATTCCAGGTGGCATTTTTGAAGGCTCTTCTCAACAGGAAGGAATATTACAAGTCTCAAAACCTGCTACCTTAGTCATTAGTATAATGCCCCCTCTCTAACATGTTTCATAAAGCATGCAGAGGCCTTTATCCAAGACAAGCAAAAGAGTATGAAAATAAGTTTCAGGTGTTCTTCTGTACTCATGGAGATGAGTAATCCACAGTTGTTAGTTACACAAAGAATTTTTATTCAGTGAATATTTACTTTTTTGTGTGTGTGAATTTATTTCAACTAAAAACATTGTAATTTATTGTTTATGTTTACTCTGAAATGTTTTTGAGTTCTTTACTAAAGTGCTTCATATTCAATAGTCAGAGTTTGAACTGTGAGTTTGAGTTTGGTCATAATGTTATAGCTATTTCTTGGCTTGATGAACATCATTTCTACAACTGAGAGAGATGTAACAAGCCTCTGAAGAGAGAACTTATTTATATAAAAATTAAAGTTTTATGTAATTGTAATCTTTCTTTTCCAAGCCTAGGGGTTGTTTTGCTAGTCAGAGGAGGTGTTTAAGAATAAGGAGATGATGTAATCAGTGTTAAAATGTATTAACTGAGTGCTAGTTTTAAAGCATTTTTTTCATTTAGAATTAAAAAAAAAAAAGCATATGCTAATTCAGACCACCTTGTAAAGGATTAGTTATCCTTTTGTTTCTTTCTGTTAAGAGTTCAGGCTGGGATTTGGAATGCTGTTTGCCCTTGTGCATCCAGCAATATTTCTCTTACTTTATAAAAACTGCCACTTCCAGGGCAAATACATGAACAAAAGAATTCCAGTTTTAAAAGAATTTAAAAGAAAGAAGTGAAGCTCAGAAATTACAGATGGAGAGGCTTAAAGAACTTTTTAAGCAGATCTTTAAGCATTTTGTTAAAGTAATATAATGTTCGCCATTGGGTTACCGATAAAGAAGTCCAAACTGTAGTTACAGAGTGCTTTAGCAGAACTTTTAAGAGCAAGATGTGGAGATATTTTGCAACCCACAATGCCTTTGCTACACTGTTACCCCCTTTTATGAAATGCTGTAATGGCAGCTTTCAGAGAACTACATGTACCAGTCCTGCTGGTGTCAACTCTCAACTCACTGAGGATTTAGAGAGCAAAGTATGGGGGCTTAGAGGAAAAGCACCCCTCTTTACAAAAGGAGACCAAATGTGGGTGTCTAAAACCAAAGGAACTCTTGAAAAACACAGGGAACAGACATTAACTGATTAAATTTTCATATGGCATGAAGTCACTAGCCAGGCGTGAACAATCATGTTCAGGATAAAAGATGGTGAGGAAAAGATGGTTGTTGCTGTATATATACAAAGAGTTACAGAAAGTTAATACCAAGTAGAGGAGATTTCACATGACTGGAAAAAATATAGATGTGAAAGGAAAAGCAATTATTGGTAAAATGGTTGGCATAGCCTACTCAATTCAACAGCTTTGTGGAAGTGAGTTAAATCTATGCCATTTAGATATTAGGCACTGCTGGAAGAAAATAAAAGCAATGAAAGTTTTTACATCCTTCTCTCCACAAACATCATGGTTAGTTGTTACCTATAAAACATTAGTTCAGGTTTTACAAAGTAGGTAATTAAGTGCTTACAAATACACTGCCCTTACAACTGGTGTAGCAGCAGCAGCAGTGAGAGTCCCTTTCAAATTGTATCTGTGAGTAAGAAGTGGTTCTGTTTGGCACTCATATTTGACCAGTCAGTACTGGTATGAAAAAAAGTCTTTACATCTGAGGCTTCACAAAAAAAAAAAAAAAGCATATCATAGAAAAACATGGCAAAATATGGCACATCATAGAAAAAATATTCTGATATGACTGATGTATTTTATACTAGTGATAGAGAAGCCATTATCTTAGATTGCTCCTAATTTAAACTATTCATAAATTTCCACAGACATTACTGGAGGGTTCAACTTCTGGTACAACTGCAGAATACAAGGCTGTGGGGAACTTCTCTGTAATCCTGTAGCATCCTTACCCTGAAAGAACAATCTGTTTGCCCTCACTACATGTGGAAATACTTAGGCCCCTGTGAATAACAATATTGACTGTTATGTGCAGTTCTGGTCTCCACAATATAATGTGGAAGTCAAGGTCCTTGAAAGTGTCCAGAGGAGGACAACTAAGCTGGTAAGAGGGCTGAAGGGCATGTCCTGTGAGGAGAGGCCGAGGACACTTCGGTTGTCTAGTCTGGAGAAAAGGAGGCTTAGAGGTGACCTTGTTGCTCTCTGCAACATCCTAAGGAGGGGAAGTGGAGAGGGAGATGCTAGTCTCTGCTTCTTAGTAACCAATGTTAGGACTCGTGGGAATGGCACAAAGCTGCCCCAGGGGAGGTTCAGACTAGATACTAGGAAAAATATCTTTACTGTGAAGGTGGTGAAACACTGGAACAGGCTTCCTACGGAGGTGGTTGATGCCCCATGCCTGTCACTGTTCAAGTGGTGTTTGAACAATGCCTTCATTAATATGCTCTAACATTTGGTTAGTGCTCAATTGGTCAGGCAGTTGGAGTAGGTGATCTTTGAAGGTCCCTTCCAAATGAACTATTCTATTCTGTTCTGTTCTGTTCTATTCTATTCTATTCTATTCTATTCTATTCTATTCTATTCTATTCTATTCTATTCTATTCTACTGTAATATCATTACATTTGAAATAAAATCAGATAAAATTAGACATTTATTTAATAAAAAAATGGAGAGCACATCACTCTTTTCCTTTTTAAAAATGTAAGAGAGAGTTGTTCCATCCTTTCACTCATCCAGAACAGGAACAATGTGCTTGAATTTCTTTCTTGGCAAAAAGAAAATCTATACATGGCACAAGAACTCCAAAATGGAAAGTGTCTATAATCTAACAGAAGCCACTAGCATAACTCTATAGCCTGCTGTTTATAACACTAGCTTAAAACGGAATATATTAAAAGGACAGTATTTTGACCCATGTTCCAAGGATCATTAATATATTTTACATTAAAAGCCAAAGGGCAAAATAGGATTCCAGATTCATCCACTAAGTTTACAGACTGGGCCAAATGATGTAGGGAGCAGGAAGTAAGAAGTTTTCTCCTTGCCCAATATTCATGGAGACAGACCTCTGATTGCTATTGATACATCATCCTGACAGGGTTTAGTGATTATATTTTTTTGTTTTCATTTTTGATTCTGGGCTTTTTCTCTTTTCACTCTGACAGCATATATTTATAAAGCATACTCGGGCCTGAGAGACAAGGCCAAAAATGGTATCAGGCAGGAGAAAAAAACAAGTCATATAGGTGTGATTTACAATGATGTGATTTACCTGACACTGTAAAATCTATGAAAAGTCCCACTCCTTATTTGCATCTTGCCTGGAGCTGAAGTAGGTCCTTGTAAGGAGGACTACAGTGATGACTCTCCTGGTTGTGACTACTGCAGATTTGGTCCACCATGACTAGCATCAACTTTGACGTTGGTGGTACTCAGTTTAAAGGCACCGATAGCCATTTTTTCAGTTTCTCCGGGCAGTACAAGCTTTCTAAGGAACAAAGACTTCTGGCCAGAAAACTATAGGAACATACTTCTGCTCTGGCCAGAAGCAGGTCCCTTCTGGAGCCAGCTGGAGCTGGCTCTGATCTAACATGGGGCAGCTGCTGGGCTCCACTCACAGAGGCCACCCCTGTACCTGCCTGCTACCAAAACCTTGCCACATAAACACAATAGAGAAGGATTCCTCTTTTATTTTTTTTGTCTGCTTTTAGCATCCCTTTGTGGCTATAATTGTTACATATGTTACTGTTGGCTTCCTACTTGCGCATCAGCTCTCTACCAGGAGCTCTAGTAGCTGAATCAGTATGTGTGTCTGCGGAGCCTGAATCACCCTGACATTTCCACTGACTGTATCAATTAGACACAGCAGACTTCAAGTGAGGCCTGGGCTCCTAGCCCACATGTGGCTTCTACATGCACATATCTAAGTACAAGTCTCCTGATTCAGAGCTGAACCCTGTAAGTCTAAGAACACACAGACATGAGAGAGGACAGTGGTGGATCTACACCATCTAAAAGTTGATGGTTTCTATATAACAGCAGGATAATCATTGTCAGGATCTTTATAACAGAGCAGCCTCAAGAAGAGATCTGAAAGAACAGGATGAATTGGAAATTTTTAGAAGGAGCTTCTTCTAATGTGGAGAGAGCAAGAAGACGCTTGTTTGAACGTACAGTAAAAGAGGTAGGTGTTTTTCTAGAAGAATACAAATAAAGTGGGGAATAATCATAGAAGAAGGTGAAAGTCAGTGGTGGGATGTCATGGTCCAGGGTTACAGAATCAGAGAATCACAGAATGGTTTGGGTTGGAAGGGACCTTAAAGCCCACCCAGTTCCAACCCCCTGCCATGGGCAGGGACACCTCCCACCAGACCAGGTTGCTCAAAGCCCCATCCAGCCTGGCCTTTGAACACTTCCAGTGGTTGAGAATCCACAACTTCTCTGGGCAACCTGTTCTGGTGTTTCACCACTCACACCATGAAATATTTCTTGTTTATATTCAATCTAAATCTACCCTTTTACAGTTTAAAATTGTCGTCCCTGGTCCTGTCACTTACAGGCCCTGGTAAAAAAAGGCTCTTCTCCGTCTTTCTTATAAGCCACCTTTATACTGAAAAGCCAGTGTAAGATCTCCCCTGAAATGCCACCTTTCCAGCAGATGACACACTATCCTTTGGATCCTTTCCTTCCACAGCAAGCAAACAGCTCACCTATTGGTGCCAAGTCGGGATATGAGGCTGAGGATGGGAATGGCATGTAGAGACATGCTAAGGAGGTCAATACAGAGATGCCTCCCGTAGTACACTAGAAGCCTCTGGAGGAAGTACAGGAAAGGTTAGGAGAGAAATTTGGCTGCCTTTCCACCCTGGGGCCTACTGGATGCACAAACCACACTGCTGGAGCCACAGAGGCACCCAACTCCCCAGACCACAGCCCAGAAAATTGTGGCTGGGGCAAAGAACCAGAAATACTGACTCCATACCCCATGAACATTGCAGAAGTCTTTAAGGGGCCTTTGGTGCTCACCAGGCCCTGCCAGCCCTCTCAGAAAAAGCAGCACCCTACAGATTTCCAGCATTACAACAAGTGCTGTTTAGCACCCTCCACCCCTTCCCCGCGCCCCCCCCCCCAAAAAAAAAAAAAAAGACTGCTGAGATTGCCCCTACACCATCACTCAGGTTTGGTCTGCACATCCTTTGCTTTCCTGAAGATCATCCTGCAATCATTCCAGTTCAGATAGTGGCATCGCGGGGGCCAAATGAGCCAGGTGACATCCAGACAGGACTTTGGAGGCTCATGTACACATCTGTGTAGCCACTGGCAAACACGCTTCATGTGGGTCAGCTCCGACACAGGTTCAGTAGTCATCAGTGAGCCAGCACTGTCAGACACAAGGGCTGCAGCTCTTCTCACTGCCCCAGGAGAGGCCACCATGATGACAGGGAAATGCCATGCCAGTATTAGATATAATGCGTACAGCAACAGTCCTGCCATGAGAGCTGATTTAGGAGATGAGAAGGGAGCAGTGCACAGCTGCCACTGGATTTCTCAGAGGCAGGTACAAGGTGGGTGTTATGGGGATGATGAGCTGTCACCGAAGCTCCCACGGGACCTGCTGTACGTGTCATACAGGGACACTGTCACGTCACGCTCTCCTGGTTTCACACTCAGGGCTGGAGTGGGATTGAGGAAGCTGTGTGTGCCAAGGATAGCCAGAGGAGGCCTCTTTGACCACCAAACCTTTGGGCCCAGGCACAGTCCTAGTCTCATTAGTTTTGAGAGAGCCCCTTAGCTACTTAAATGAAGGTGACAGCATCTTACAAGATGTCTCTGCGCAGCATCGGCCACAAACATCACTGTTCTGCATTCACAGCAGCTACAGGGATACTGAGGCTTATCTTAGCCTGGTGCATAATCCTGAGACACAGCTCCTTGTCTTACTACTTAATTATTCACCACCATGCATTCCTTGTTAATTTGTATACAGAAAGCTAATCTCTCTGAAGATCCCATGTTACAGGTAAATCAGGTTATTAGTGTGACATGTTACTGTTACAGTTTACAAATTCCTGTAGTCATTATTTATATTTGCTATGCATATCCATTGTGGAGGAACATAGTAAAGAAACGGTTTTAAGATTAAAATGGAAAAAAAAAAATCCAGGATATTTTGGTGCCTACTCTTTAAGTTTTATTTTTGTGTCTGGTGTTTGCATGTGTATTCAATGCTCCAGGTAAATGCCCCCCTGTATTTTTTTTATCATTGTCATATTGTCAGGATGTGCAATATAATAAACAGATCTGTTAAAGCACCAGTGATGTCTCTATTGGCAGACTTATAAAAGAGCTCGGTGACCTTGGTTAATTAGCCATGTAATAAACCAGAACTGAAAGAGCCTATTCCCACAAACCGCAGCACAGCACCACTCCACCCCCCGCTTGTCAGAGATGCTCTGAATAGGAAGTCAGCAGACGCAATGCAAAGTGCATCCACTTAGCCTTATAGCCCTTTTGAATATATGCAAAGATTAACAAAGAAATTTCCTTCCAGCCACTGATTAAGAAACAGTCTTTAAAACAAAAAGATAAGTTTTCTGAATACTTCTGGTAGTAATTTCTCTTCTCCTGGCTAGTACTGCTTAAGTTATATTGAGATAAATGTGTATGTATATTTCTGAAGACTCACAACAATTGTATTAAAAAAAAAAGACTTTAACATTTCTTCTATCCCTTTCAGAAATGTTTCTACAAATGCTCCGTTTTGTCTTCATATTTATTTCATATATTCCAAATAGACAAAGCCCCAATCCCTAGATTAAATAATAACTAATATTGTATTTTTCAAACATATCTTTTTCTTTTTCTTTTTTTTTTATAACTGTATGGCACACTCCTGAATTGTAAATCATGTTAATATAAACATCATGGAAAAGAGTATTGAATATATTTTTGTTGCTCACTTGATGTGATTAAAAAGTAAACCTACAAAAATAGAATAATGCTATAAAAACTAAATGTTTGGCCTTTTATCTGAGGGCAGGATGGAAAATGAATTCAAATTTTTAGCAGAGTCTTTGACTGTATCCTATCAGACTCTTTAGAAGTAAAAGCTTATTTAAATACAAGCAAGAATCACTGCTATTTTAAAGTCACACTAATATCAATTCAAAATAAAAATGACAATTAACCACATAGTCACAGAGTTAGTATATTATTCTGCATGCACATCAGTTTTTCTGAATGCTCTTGGAGTTCTGCCTTTCACTAAACTCATTTGAAGCCCGTGACTGCTCTCCTTTCATGACATGCTCCTGCGTTGTGGCACTACCCAGGAAACAAACCAAAAAAAACCCCACCACACTTAAGAGGGACTAACACTGGTTTTCGTATCATTAACCATCAATTCCATATATGACAGAGATTTTCATTTCATAGAAAAAAAAAAAAAGAGCATCAGCATTTTAATTAAATATATTTTTACCTTCTTTCCATTTTCAAAGTAAGCATTAAAAATATAGTTTTCCTATGCAGTAAAACTATTGAACACCACTCTGGTTTTAACTCCAAAAAAAAAATACAACTCAGCGTTGTTTTAGCTGCAGTAATTTCTTTCAGTACAGTAGATCACAGTAAATTCACTTGAGCAGAGTTTCACTGGGTCTGCCAAATAGTCTCCATTTTCCGGCGGAGGTGTTAATATCAAGCACAATACCAGCCTCAACAAACCTAAGATCACAGCTGGCTGACAGCAGAGTTTCCAAAACCAAAATTCTTCCTAGATATTCTTCATTGTAGAATCACAAAGGGGGAGATGCAATTTAGCAAACCATATTTGTTAACTTGTTATCTGTTTTCTAATGTGATCTAAAATATTTTTGGAAAATATTTAAGGGCTTAGAAAACTACATATCTAAGCAGCTAGTTTGAGGGACTGTGTGTATGTGTCTACGTGCATTTGTTTGCATGTGTGAAATCAACGATTTTGATCCATGCACTGCAACTGCACAGGAACATGAGCGATCCCCATGAACTGCAGTAAGAATATACATGAACAGTTCAGGATCAGACACTTCAGTTGAATTTTCTGATCAGTATTCAGCTTCTAGGATGATTACAGAAATATTTAAAAAAAAAAAAAAAGCCTAATGAGATAGAGAGGGGGGTTGATACGTACTGATACACAGGGCCATTATAGATTAACCTGAAGTTGCAGAAAATACCAGCAAGCAAGCAAAGAGGAATAGAGAAGGGAAGTGTGAGTTAATCGCTCTCCTTAGACCCTGATACTGTAAACACTTCTGCAAGGCAAATCAACGGGGCCCTTCCCAGGAATGAAGCTGAGCACAGGTTTTAGAGTTGGTAGGACTGGGGCTCCTACAATTTAAAAAGGTTATGCTACACAGGGTACTTTTAGTTGAGGGTATTACAAACCCACCAAGAAGACTCAGTGGATATTGAAAATACACAAGTGAATTGTGATCTGCCCTGCCAGCCTCAGGTCTGGCAACTTCCCGCGTGCCCCTGCAGCCACACTAACAGCCCAGGAGCACAGAGGTGGATCCCTCGACTGGGATCCGGGCTGGAGGTGTCCGAGGTTAGTCCAGCACATCGCTTTGGGAATCCCGAGGGCACTAATCCAGAAGCCAGCTCGCTTGCTCTGGGCAGAGAAAAGTTTGGAGGTATCAGCTGCAGGTATGCTTCTCGCTCTCTGATTTTCAGCTCCTTCAGATCTGCAGCTGCTAAGGCTGGAGGATGATGCCCTCCTCTGGCTATGCATCCCCTTTTCATCAAGCCTCAGAGGCTGAAGAGAAATCACTTTGAACACTGAGGCGGGGAGCTGGAGGCAATTACTTGTGATTGATAGCACTAAATATGAAACCGCATGTACCTCATCCATGAAGCATGGAATCAGCAGCATATTGTTAGTGGGGGAGATGAATGGGGCTCGAGATAACCTTGGCAAATTAGGCATATGTTAGCATTAAGCTTTGTCAGTAAGCAGGCTATAAATTACAGACATATTGTAACTCCATAAACTCATCTAATGAATTGAATGACAGTGGTAATTTAAGGCAGAATGGAACTGTTTAACCCTTTTAAGAATTTAGCTGTATTTCTATATTATGCAACAATCCAAACTGTATTAAAAGGCTGCTGTTTCATATATGCTGCAAGATACCATAACAGGGAAACAATTGTTCCGTGTTTCATGTACATTTTTAAAAACAGTTGGTGACCTGTGAATTATTTTACTTATGAGCTGATTAAAGCAGAATGGAAAAAGAATGGAATAGCTGGGGGGGAGGAGGGGTGCTCCTTGCACGTTCTCTTACTTTGTCATTATTTTTCTGTGTGATCAAGCTAAATATATTTAAGCTATAAGACACAGCATGCCGTGCATTTCTGGACTACTACTGAACACCTTGGGAGGTGTTATAAGACACGAGGCTAAAGGGCAAGTGACTTTAGTCATCAGAGAAGTGCAATAATCCCTTCAAAATGCATGGCCTGCAGTGTCTTATTGCTGTTCTGAAATGGAATTTATAAATAAAAATAAGAGGAAAAAGTCAGTCTCCTGCATTTACTGGCTGCTATTGACAGACTTATGCCATCAGTGACAGCTAATCCGGGATTCTGAAGCTATTTTCTATTTTACTGAATATTTCAACCAAAGTAACATCTGAAAATCACTGGCACATCAATGGCACAAAAGGGCTTAAAATTGAAACCAGAAAATTTAATGCAATATATTACTAATTAAAATGTGTTGACATAAAAAAAAAATTGTTCTTATTCAGCTAGAAGTAACTAAGAATCGACTGTATTGACTATACCATAGGTATGGTTTCTTGCTATAAGCTAACACATAAACAAATGAGTCATTTTCACTTTTAGGAAATTTTAGGAAAGAACACTCTTTTACACACTGCAGCTCCTAGGCATTTGATCTCGGCACTCATACAAACTGCTGAAAAATTTCTCACCAAACTTTTGTAGAGTGTTTGTCTTAATACATATCATTCCCTGTAAAAAGGACGCATCAAATGAAGCAAATGTGAGCGTTTATCTCAGTGCCAAGTGAATACAGAGCTCAGGGGTCAGTCCTGGGGGATGAAAGGTTGGAAGAGGATGTTGGCAAAAAGGGATGGTAAGCAGAGAGTGAAATCTTCAGCACACAACCTTTCTATTAAGTGAATAATTATTACCTCTGCTTCCCACCCATGCAATAAGCCACAGGAGTCACTGTAAGAGTATCTAGCGTGAACACAGAATATATCAGAATAGCTGATTTGGATTGAGATGAAGAGACTGAAGTAACAAGATCGGGGAAGACAGGTTGGGATAAGAGGTAGATGTAGAATAAAAATGACAAGATTCAGTGACAACACAGTGTGAAAAAAGCAGGGAGAGGTGCTGTTATGGATTTTTTTTTTCTTTTCACGTGTGACATTTTGTACTTAGTGCTTCACACGTATTTCTTTTTAGAAAAGAATTATCTTTATCACAACATCAGGAGATAAAAGTACATTGTTAGCCCTGCTTTGCCAAGTGAAGAAACACAGCCTCTGTATGGCTCACCTGGAGTTACACAAGGAAGGTACCAAAAAGCCAAGAGGAGACCAAGTTCTCATCAGTTCCATTCTGTTACCACGTGTGGTCTTAATGCCCTGCCTGGGAACCTGTCTGAGATCAATGAGAGCATTTTCTGTTGCCAGGAGTTGCAATATAGTAAATTTGGCAGGGCAGGCAAGTTAGCAGGGTACTGCAATGGCCAACAGAGATGTGAACCCTGAATAGGTCAGGGTAAAAAGATAATCTGTGAGCAGCTGGAATGGAGTATTTAATGAAGCAGAACTTGTGATCCCCTGCTATATGTCTGTTCTTCCAGATCCAGGCGTCTCTTTTGCCTGTGTTTCCTGTAGGACCTGGGGTTGTCCACTCCCCAGAGTTCATAGCCCCACATTACCCTGGAACAAAGTCAGTTCACTGTAATACATAAATACAAATTTCATAAGGCTTGTAAACTTGCTGTGGTACCAAATGTAAAGGGTTCTTATTATTTTTCTTTTTTACATACAGTGCTATTATAACACATTTTTCCATTAATACATGTGGAGCAGAACTTAGGAGGTCTTCCTCAAGAAACTACTGGTTATTACTTCCTTTATTTCTGTCCACATCATTTTTTTTAAAACCAAGCTTCAATAAATAAGACTAAAAGGTAAAGCTCATCGTTCAAAAACCCACTGTTTTTCACTGCATTATTGCTGTCTTTCAGAGAAAAAGGATCTAGAAGACTCCTTGGCTTTCATATATATACTTATGAAATAAACATTTATTATATTTTCTTATAACTGTAGCACACAAACTTATCTGTTTTGTGAATTTTCAGTGTGCCACAGGTTCAAGGCTTCTGGCACTAGGGACACAACGAGGAGTACAAGGAAGGATACCAGCATTTTGATTGAAAGTAAAAAGGTACAACAAAGCTAAATGAGGCAAAGGGGCATTATGTTCATAGTGAGAGTTTAAAGCAGCAGCAAGTGGGTTATCAACGTAATTCCTGTAAGAAAAATGCTTCATTCAGCTAACTCAGGCACACTAATTCAGGCAAACAGCTGTAGTTAACCCTTAAGCTAAGGGGAGTCTGAAAAGCAGCCTTCTGCAAAGCCTAACCTCTGGGTTTGACTGCTCTAACTCTAGGCTGCCCACTCTCAGCCTTCCCTCACCTTTAGAGCAGAAGCCCCATGGAAAGTGGTGTATGTGCCTAAAGTGTGTGGGTGCCTCAGGCTGCCAGAGCTGAGGCATCTGAGGCTGACAGGTCTGATCCAGGACGGGCTGTAGAGTCACTCTCACCCTTTACAGGACAGCTGGGTACCCTGAGAGCACCTGCAGTAGCTCTAGACCCCTGTGTTTAGGCATCTGAATTGCTCCCAACATTTATATGCTAAGAGCTTAAAAAGTGCTTCCAGGCACTCATCAATACTTAGGTTGTAAAATCCATTTTTTCTTTAAAGACACTATACCAGTGTATGTAACTTCTGTAGTTATATTATACTGCCTTCTTTTAAACATAGAACAACTTTGTTAAAACATTGAATATCTTTCATGTGGAAGAAGAATACAATTAATGACAATAAATTCAGTTTATTTCTTATAGCAGAAAGTATTTCCTCTAAGTATTTGTGTAGGAAAAAGTGACTGCTCAGAAGAAAAAAGTGATTATTTGTGAGGCAGATCCAAGGTACTTCTCCACATCCCAGTCACAGATCATAAGGCCAATGCAGACACTTCCAAAGGATGAAGTACAAAAATGCCCATGGAAAATTGCCCTGCTTGCATGTAACATGGGAATCTCCCACTCTTGAATCTCCTACAATCCACACATAGAAGAAGTCGTTTCCCACATTTCCATCATCTGTTGGCAATGCTGTGTTTCACAAATATTGCATAGCAATGAAACTTTGTATATGCTTAAACAATGGCATAGTGAGTGCTTCAGAGCTCTTGGTATAAATCTGGCCTCTGAATAAAATTGGTTCTTCATTCTTCATTTCAGAAAAGATTACTGTGACCTTTACTTCTCCATTTTCCTAATGGTTTCTACACTGCAATGACAAAATTGAATGACTATCTCAGCCATCTGTAAGATTTGGAATTAAATTTACCTAGTGCAAATCAATAGAGTGGAAATCAAAACTAAAAGCCTCGGGTTATTTTTGCAATACCCTACGTGTAATACAACTTCCCATTTAACCTCTGGACTAAGTAGTGACTCTGTAACTAAGTCAGCTGTTGAATGCATGCTTTACGTACTTTAACGGGATCAAGTTGTTGAGATATGCAATGATTAATGAGAGTATTTGTTAAAAGTGATTTAGAGAAATGATACCTACTCAATCATGTGAGTTTGTTAGACCACCAAGTCATGAAATCTACTTCAAATACATACAAAATGATCGTTCAATGGAAAATAGGGTGAATTTTATTTCAGCTGTATAACACTTACAGGGGCTAATTCTCATGAAGGGATGTGCCCTTCCCAGCCATGCCAATGGAAAGCACTGTAACACAGTGAACTATCCCAATTTCCAGCAGTAGGAACCTCACAGCTGTGGACTCAGGTTTTCCCCTGGTGATAGCTAGCTTCTCAGTGGCCCTCACAGGTCCGTTTGGGTCTGAAACCACCAGTTCCATAGAGCTGTTTGTTAGCAGAACTTGGAAAGACTGCAAGCATCTGTTTTTACAGGTGGTAAACTGTAGGTGTAGAAGAAGCTAAAATAATTTGCCCAAAACAACTTCAGCATGGAAGCAGTATCACTGGGAGGTGAGCCCCACTCTGCCCAAGCTGGGGTCACTTTGCTGGACCACAGGGCTGCTGTGCTGTCATGCTGGGGGATCACAGCAAACAGGCAGTAGAGCGGTCACCCTCCAGAAAGCCTTGTTTGTGGCACAAGCACTCCTCACCCCACTGCTCCTCCACAGTGATGAAAGAACCCTATTTATCTTAAGGGCACAGGGATCAGACCCAACAAATACTAACAGACTCGAAGGTGTACTGTTACGTATCATTTAATGGGACTGTTATTACTACCTTACCCCACATCAGTAACCTTTCAGAAGGGGCCAGTCCGAGCTTTTTCTTCCCAGACTTAAAAGAAACTCATAGAAACTCATCGGGAGCCAGGGCACACAGCCTCTTCTTGAGGAGAAGTGATGCCATGAATTGCATGACCTGCAACACCTCATCCACCCCCATAGCAAACAACCCCTACACGCTCTGAAATCCAGGCACAGTGGAAGGGAGAAGCAGAGAGATGCTCATTCTTTCAGGGTGCTGCTGGGTGCCAAACAAAACGTGTTTGTTCACCAGCCTTGGGCTGCTTGCCTTGAGCTGCTGCTGCCAGCTCTACTCTGGTTCTTGAGCAGCACAGGTGTGGTACAGAGGGCAGAAATCTGTGCTCCAGCTACCAGGGCTGGGAGTCTCTCAAGGATGCTCACCAGCTCATAAGGGCTGGGAGACCTCCTTAGGCTGGGCAGGTAATGGGCAGTCAGCTCCTTACAGATCTCTCCCCCCCTACAGCACCCATGTAATTAGTGTTTTACAGGAAGTAAATATTAATTCGATGAGATGAACCTTCTTTTTACTTTAAGATTTCAGTTCTTCAACTATTCTTGCACCCAGGATATGTGCCAGAAGTACCTGTTTATCCCAGTCTCTTCTGAACTAGTGTCTACAGGAATGTTGTTAAGCGTCCAGAGTGGCAGCATGGCCATGACTGGTAAGGGGTAGGACCTAGGCACAGCGTACTCCCTCGTCCCACCGCCTTCACTTTGGTTTCTTCTTGCGACACAGTTCAGGTAACTGAGTTAAAAAAAGGCCACAACTTTTGGATGAAAATTAATCTGGTCTTAAATGCTGGTCTTACTTTTGTAAAGAGCTCAGTTTTACTCCTGATCACTAGACCCAGACACGTTACTGCAGATAGCAAACCACAGTTGGCTGAGCCTGGCTTTTACCATTCAGAGCTGGAGTAAGGGGCTAATCAAGCAAAGAAGCTTGATCGGTTTCCATAGGGGGGGCAGTTAAACACTGTCTCTTCAGGCAACATCCTAAAATCTTCCTTGCACACGTATTAGGTGTTCAGTCTTGTTTGAGGTGACATTTTCTGGATGGGACCACGGCCCCTGTTGACTTTGGTGAGGTCATGCTTCCATACGGTGTTTCACTGAATAGCAAGGTTAGACCAACACTGCAAAGACATATTCTGAAAAGTGGAAACAGTCTGTCAATCTTTGATAAGACCAATTTCAGATTACAAAGAGAGAAATCTACCAATTCAAGGTTCGTGTGATTTAAGAATCATGAAACATAAAAAAGAATAAAAGTGTTTGTATAGTTTCAAAGTGCTTCACTGGCATGAATTAATTAGCTGTAATATGAGTAAAAATACCATATGTCAAAATGTTCATGGATTTCACTGGGGCCTGGATGTCATTACATAGAAGAAAGCCTACTGATAGAATAATTTGCAACAAGCTCTGACCCTATGAGATCTTTGCAGTCTTTTAAGGGGTCACATTTAGCTCATTACTGAGGGAAGGGAAGGGAAGGGAAGGGAAGGGAAGGGAAGGGAAGGGAAGGGAAGGGAAGGGAAGGGAAGGGAAGGGAAGGGAAGGGAAGGGAAGGGAAGGGAAGGGAAGGGAAGGGAAGGGAAGGGAAGGGAAGGGAAGGGAAGGGAAGGGAAGGGAAGGGAAGGGAAGGGAAGGGAAGGGAAGGGAAGGGAAGGGAAGGGAAGGGAAGGGAAGGGAAGGGAAGGGAAGGGAAGGGAAGGGAAGGGAAGGGAAGGGAAGGGAAGGGAAGGGAAGGGAAGGGAAGGGAAGGGAAGGGAAGGGAAGGGAAGGGAAGGGAAGGGAAGGGAAGGGAAGGGAAGGGAAGGGAAGGGAAGGGAAGGGAAGGGAAGGGAAGGGAAGGGAAGGGAAGGGAAGGGAAGGGAAGGGAAGGGAAGGGAAGGGAAGGGAAGGGAAGGGAAGGGAAGGGAAGGATGGCTTAAAAGCAAAAACGTTTGAGCATCACAATCAATTTACAGCATTTATTTTCAAAGAGACAAGTGAAAAAAATGCTATTGTTTAAAAAAAAAGAAGAGGAACAGATGCAGCCAGTAACTCAGGAAATAATGATTCATTAATTTCATTAGGGATCAGAGTTCTTGAAACACCATGTGAAGAATTAAAAATTGGTCTGATGGATGACATTAAACATCAGACAATTAGGATCACATTTGACAGAACAGAGGTGTAGCAAAGAAACCTGAAGTTTATAAAGAATAAAGTTCCAGTAGTTTCTGGAAGTATCTACATTTCAGTTGATATTCCTATTTAAGCAGATGAGAGGATTGAATGCTGTCAACAAAGACGATTCTGAAATTCATAAAAGTTTATTTTCCATACTGTTTAATGTGACTCATTAAAAAACTTCCTGTGCCAACTAACTGAACTTCAACCAATTCTTTCTTACCAGTCTCAAAAAGTTTGTTGCCCTTTTAGGCAAAATTCATAGACTTGAAGGATTGTTTCCATTATGGTCAGAAAGACTATGTTTACTAAAAATGTTCACACAGAGAACGGTATGGTATTGCTGACCCTGAAATCCTTGTGTTAGTAAGAACTTTAAGTGTAGTAGAGATGTTGAGATTGTTTTTCTCATCACTTGAAGATGTCACTCATTATACTTTCTCCTGCTTTCCTCCTACCTGTTTATCTTACAGCCTGTAAGCAGTGTACTAGACTTTTTCATCTTGTGAGATAATTTGGAGGTAAAGCTCCTTTTTTATTGCCTCCTGTGGTGGTTTTACCTTGCTAGGCAGCTGAACTCCACCACAACCACTCTCTCACTCCCCCTCCTCAGAAGAGGAGGAGAAGAAGAAAAGGAAAGAACAACTCACGTGTTGAGAGAAGTGTAATTTAATTAAGGGGAAAATAATTATTAAGGGAAAATTATTCTTAATCGAATAATTTAACTAAAGGGAAAAGGGAAAGAGGGAAAAGGGAAAGGGGGAAAAAAAAAAGGCCATATGGAAACACAGAGGAAAGAAATTACTCTCTAATTCCCACAGTAAGTGATGCTTGACCATGTCCTTGAAGCAGGCCTCAATGTGCATAACCATTGTTCGGGAGGACAGATGTTTTCACAACGAGAGCCCACCCCTCCTCTCTTCTTCCTTTTGCCACCTTTTATTGCTGAGTGTGACACCACATGGCATGGAATATCCCTTTGGTTGGTTTAGGTCAGCTGCCCTGCTGATGCTCCTTCCTCACCTCTTGCCCACCCCCAGCCTGCTGGCTCTGGGGGTGTTGGAGGGAGCCCTGATGCCGTGCCAGCACTGCTCAGCCACAGACACAACACTGGTGTGATGCCAATGCTGTTCTAGCTCCAAGTGCAGAGCACAGCACTGTATGGGCTGCTGCAGGGAAAGGCAACCTCCCAGCCAGACCCAGTACACCCCCCTTCTCAAAGCAGCCACAGGAGCAAAATAAAGAAGCAGATACCATGACGTAAGGCTCTGTATCAGGATATCATGACTACCTCCTAAGCCTTGTCCCAGATTTTGTGATACAGCCAATCCAATCCGTTCTATTCAATCTGTCCAATGTCACTAGATCTGAAATCACCATGACAGAGGAAATATTAAAATCTTGCTCTCCACTGAAAAGTTTTATCTCGAGAAAGATTTCAGGCCAACCCTGAAAAAGTGCTCTACAGCAAGTCTTAAAATGTAAACAAGAAGGTCTGTCCAGTAACGTACTCAGTGCACCTTTACAAGAGTTTCAAGTGTTCAACACTTCAAAAGACCAAGCCCTGAAATTTCACCTTCACATGACTTCGTAACAAATTTTCAGTCAATTTGGGTCAATTTCTTCTGTTATCTAATGCAACAGGAGTCTTTCCACTGACTCCAGTGAGGTGAGAATCCTCCCCCCCCCCCTTTTTTCTTCCTCATCTTCCATCACACTAAGTCCTTTTAGCCCACTTCACCAGCTCACTGTAGAATAAAGTTCATATAAGGCTTCAGTGCTATGCATAAAATGTGACAGCTTTAAAAGTGAGAAGACTAAGCTAAATGACTCATAATCATCAGATACTCTATGTGTCGTCATGTTAACTATAGGGTGTAGCTCTGCTTCTCATTTCTTTATCGTAGAAAAGGGCTATCCCCATTTCTCTATGTTGCACAATTTGTGTGCTCTTGCATCCAGACTACTTCTGTTGCCCACATCCTGTGGATTTTCCCTTCTGCTTTTCCTGCCAGCAGCAGTAGAGGTTAGCCCAATGAGGAACTGCTGTTTTCAACAATGGACGAGTAATACTAGATGAAAAAAAACCTCTGTCCCCTGAGTAGTTGTCAATAGTGTCTAACAATTAAATACTAAAGGCTTCACTTCAGGTGAAATGCATCCTTCCTTGTACAAGGGAAGACCTCTGACACGGACAGAGATGAACTCCTTGCTCACTGCCTTCATGCACGTTGCAGGCCTTTGGTGGGCACCACAGCAGATGCTCTATCTTCCAGTATACTCCAACAGGGTTATGGGCCACTAAATCTGTGTGATCTGATCCTTCCCTTTTCTTGACAGCATTCCCTGAACTTGTCTATACAAAACTGTCTCCAAAACACGCCATGCAAAATAGATTAGCCCCACAGTCAGATTGCCCTGCCTGCTCTTCCACCCGTGCAGGATCAATCCACCGCCAGGCCTCTTGCATTTCTCTCTTCACTAGAATGATGGAGAGGAACATGTGTATTTCTACATATTTTTGAAAACTTTATGTTTTACATTAAGTTTTTTTTGGATGTTGGTAAATAATAACCAGTGTATTCTTTTATGTGTGTTAGGTATTACAATGTGCACGTGCCTGATGATGAACCAGGTACAGAAAGGTAATAGACATCATTATTTTGCTCACCAAGGCAAAAATTGGGAGCTGTGAACTCCATGGAAGAAAGAAAATAAGAATCAGTTCCATGGAAGAGAGTTGCATCATGAAAGAGAAGGAAAGGAAGAGGTCTACCTGGGCCCCTGTACCTCCATGCTTATGTCAATTATTAAAGTGCATAAGGTGGGTCATGGTCTATAAATGATTATTTCTCTCTACTGACCATAAAACAGCCCTGAGTGACTAGTTCTTCAGAAGACACCTAAATGATGTCATGACCTGTGAGCATCTATAGTTATGTCTCATCCCATGTGCTCTAGCAGAATGATGGTCTTAGAAGAAAAATCTGTCCATGTCTCCCTTCTGCACCAGAAATGTATAAACACAGAGGAACAGATTTATTGATAACACTGTATTTTCTCCCTTCAGAGAATATAAAGCTCTTATTGCAGAGAATATCATTAATTTCCTTCTTTTCAACTTTATTGCCTTTTAGGGGGATGAGACGGAAGGTTGACAATTCAAGGGTTAGTAAGAAGGTTTCCTAGTGGAAAGGACTTTTCAAAGAGGAAATCTTGAAGAAGTCCTCAAAGAGACAGACCTTGGTTTGACTAGTGTCGTTTGGATGGCTGTTTCAAACTGAATTTCTTGCAATCATTATACACTTTGGTCTCACCTCTTGCAGGGCTCATCCTGGATTTTCTGCTCTGTGATGATGAAAAAGAATACAGCTGCATCAACAATTCACAGAAATGTAATCACCAGTATAGCAGGGACTTTAATGGAATTTTTTTTCCATTTTTAAGGTTGAAAGCAGAACTTTAAACTAGTATCACAGGCTGTCACTGGAAACAGAAGGGAGGAAAGCTGCAGTGACCCCAACCAAGAAGGGGTAGGGACCCCTTTTATATCAGACAAGTTTCATGAATCATCCTTGCCTTTCCCTTCAACTCTGTCACTCACTGTGTTCTAGACTGGAAGTGACATGAAACACTGTAGTTTGAAAGGCATGCCATAAACACAGAGTTCACAGAACAGGCAAGAGGGATTCTTTCTAGTCTAAACAAACAAACAAATAAATAAAGTCAGAGTTTAACTATGGTTCAGTTCTGAAGAGAAGATGTGTACAAGTCAAGTAGCTGTGCATAATTTTAGGGGTCTGACTTACAGACTGGAGTTCAGAGTCCATCTGAGGACTGGAAATATTTTTCTAATTTCAGATTAAAGTAACTCATGACCAATTTATACCCATGAAATAATATTATGGTGTTTTCCCTGTTATTCACTCCCTGAAAGAGTGATGCTAAGCAGTCATATACCCCTCTGGATCTTCATTCAGCCAGACTAAACAAGCTCAGCTCTTTAGGTCTTCTAATGAATACACAAATTCTTTATCATCCTAGTGATTTTTCCCTGAACCTCTTTCTTCTTTTTCTTGACAAGGTTGAAACAGTTCTCTTAGTAAGGGCTTTCCAGTGTTCTGTGCATCAGTGCTACCAAATATTGCATCCTTCCAAAAACAGCTTGTTGGATGCACCCCTAATCATACAACTGGTTCATCATCTTCCTAAAACCAGCCTTTACACACAAATCCATACACTGTTTATTTCCTCCCAATGAACCTTTACTCACAGTAAAATGTAGTTATTTAAACTCTCTAAGACCAAATAGGTCACTCACCTTGACTATATTCTTTTCCAAGGGATTACTCTAACTGCTGAGACAGGGTACCTCTGTCTCACAGGTACTAAATCTTCCCTGGCCATGTTTTTAAAAGTAGCCACAGGTGCTGTTTTTAAAAGTAGCCACAGGTGCATTTGCACTGACTGTATCTCTTTTCGTCAACAGTCAAATGTGCTTAGCCCGTGACTACCATTTCTAAGCGATTTGGACAGAACTTCCCCTTGCGTTAGATCAGACACAAGCAGAGAATAGGGCTAAGAGCAGCTCTGGGTGGTATGCAGAAATCTTGACAGCCTTCAGGACAAAAAGAGACCTGAAAGTTTGATGAGAGACAGAAGTGGTTTAGGATTTTTAAAGTAACAAACTCCAAGTCTACTTAGAAGTCCTACTGACTCATTCAAGAAAAGGGTGGTCAATGTTGTCATCATCGCCTGCTGACCTTACAAATTCCTGGGGCCCAGTTTAGATTCAGAAAAGCATTTAGTACATGCTCAAAGCCATCCCTCTTCAGGAACTGACAGGCAAGCTCGTCCCAAGAACAGCACTGCAAATCAGCATCATCGATCAGGACAATGTTGCTCACAGCACTGGTCCATCCAGACCACCACCTTTCTTCTGAGGAGATGGGAAGGCTGTTCAGAGCTGCAGGCAGCCTAAGGTCCTGTCCTATGCCTGCACACAGCACCATGCTTGGGCAGCTGTGGATACCTCCCCCTTAACTTCAAGCACGACCACATCCCCCCCGTCTGACTTGCAGTCCTGCCCCTGCCCCACCATGCAGCCGCTGACCCACACTCAGCCCCCGGCCCATGGTCTGACCTCCCGGCATGACCTTGCACATTCTTATCACCATGAACTTTCTGACAACCTGGGCTCTGGAGCAAATGCTGTTTTACCAAGCCCTTCTTCTCTCACTCTGTCATCATTATTGAGCACTGGCGATGTCTGGGGATGTAAGAGTTTCCCAGAGGAAAGCTGATACAAACTCACAGATAGAAGCTTGTATCTGTGATGTGATGACAAGACAGGGTCAAGATTAATTCACGTAACATCTGGAAAAAGAAAAAAAAAAGCAACCCTGATTTTTGACACGGCTAATCTGCCCTAGTGACACTTTACAAGCCTTTGTACAAGACAAAAGTAGAAAGGACAATTACATAAACTACATGAAGACAAGAAATAGAAACTAAAAAAATCCAACAACAATATATCACAAACAGCTCAGTAAATAATAGTGCAATTTTCCTAGCTAATAGAATGGTTTAACACCTGAATACACTCACATGCCTGATTAAACACTAACAACATAAACCCATGAAAGAAGATTATAAGTTGTAATATCTCTTTGCAAATAATAGCATATTAGCCACTGTTGCATACTTCTCCAATTACATCCCTTTAATTCTTTTCATCTGGAAAACAGTTCACATTATAATAGTCAGCATCATTTGTGTTTTAAAACAAGTGATTACTTTATATGCAGTGTATATTGCCAAATTGCAGGTCTCTTTCTATCTAAGTACACTTTCAAAGTTAAATAAATCAGCAATTGGTAATGTAAGTTATCTTGAACCAGGCATTCCATGAAAAAAATGTTTAAACTTCAATAAACTGTGACTCTCTGTCACATTGGACATTTTTTCCAGGCCTTTTTTCTTTTTCTTACATGAATTATAGGTGCATGAATTATACATAACAGCAGCACACTCACTTTTACCAAAATGCATGAGCCTCTCCAGATCCACATTTACACAGCTTTGGTTTGCTTCTGTTCAGCTGACTTGAAACAAGTGTGGGGTGGCTTAGAAAGAAACGTGGGAATCCAAAGCCTCCGGTTTCAGTCACAGCAGCCTGTTCGCCACCTATTGTTATCAATCACCTCCACCCTTCTCTTTTCCATCCACCTCCAGCTATGCAATTCACTGTCTCTTCTTGTTTGGACATTCAACTACTATAATTTACTGACCTTCAGAGCTGCCTTCCTGCTTGAATTACTTGGAAATCCCCAGCTAGCTTGAAAATCTCCCAAGTAAGGGAAGAGAAGAGAACCCCTGCAGATTATTCTGCTCCAGAGATTGAAGCTAGTAAACAAACTTTCCAATCCAATGGCAAAATACTGAAAAGGTGTAAATCAGTGCGCTGTAGCATTTCTACTGCTGGAGCTCTTTAAGAACGGGAGAAACAAACATTTATCAGGATTAGTTTGGGTATACTAGATCCTGTTTTAGTGCACAGGGTGAGACTCCATCATCTGCTGCATTTCCATGATTCCTTTGGAGCATGTAAGTGCAGAGCACTGCGGTAAATGAAGCCTGGGGCTGAGCCAGTATGGCAATTTATGTGTTTCAGAGGGTTTCAAAGTGAGGAGGAAAATCAGTCCAGTCTCCTTACAGCATGCTGTTTAAACAACAAAGGGGATATTTGTTCTCAAAAGGTAGCCTGGATAGAAGTATCTATTAAGAACAAAGGTAGGCTACTTTGTGGATAACTGCTCTGTTTTTCTTAATTATGTATTCCAGCTATTGAGACATGAAATCTGTGGTCAGGATTTATTCACCATCTTGCAGGAAGAATGTACTTTGAGATTTTTCTCCACGCTCTTCTAAAATACCAACTATGGGCTATTTACAAAGACAGGCCAAGGATGTTCTGGATCAGTCTTCACTATTGATATGGCTAATCCTACCAATGAAGTTCAAATAGGTTAGATTTATATGACTTTTCACCTTTTTTGACTCCCAAAAGTTTGCAATTTTCAGGGTCTTTATTCTGAATCTATGTGCTGATATACTTCATTTACTTTCTGGTGGATTCGGTGACAAGATATTTTTAAACTGCTCCCATAGCTGAGCCAAAATCAGAAATTATATCCCTACTGTTTCTAGTGATCATTTTTCCTAGACTATAAGCTCTTTACGGGGTGGATTATCTAGTATCATCCTGCTAGCACCCTACACACCTCTTATCAAAGTGCTGTTAGTGTGCTAAAAAGCCTTATTGGACAAGTTTCCTTGGAGATAAAGCAGATGAAAGAACGCAAAAGAACGAAAAAGAATGAAAAAGAATGAAAGAACAAAAGAACCGAAGAACCAAAGAACCAAAGAACCAAGGAAAAAGAAAGAAGAAGAAGAGGAAATGGAAAGCTTGACAGGTTAATGAATTAAGTTAACGAGATCTGGTACCCTACAAAAGAGAGTTAGACCAGATTCTAGTCCACTTCTACCATGTCTACAGTAATGAAATCAATGGCCAAAGGAGACGACGGATCAGCTAGTTTTTCTCTCTTTCTCATAGACAACAACGTATACTTAATGACAGTGTATTTTGCTTTTTCATTTTCTTGTGCAGGACTATGGATCTGTACAGAGATGGTGTTAGAATCAAAAAGCAGATCATACAAAGGAGGAATTAAAAATCAACCAGCCAACCAACAAACCCCAAAACAACCAAAAAAGCAGGAGGTAAGTCCTGTCCTGTTTTTGGCTGGGATAGAGTTCATTTTCCTCCTAGCAGCTGGTGTGGTGCTGTGTTTGGGATTTAGGATGAGAATAATGCCAATAACACAGAGCCAAACACTTTTCAGCTTCTCATACCACCCTGCCAGCAAGGAGGCTGGAGGTGCACAAGGAGCTGGGAGGGGACACAGCTGGGACAGGTGATCCAAACTGGCCAAAGGGATGTGCCATAACGTATGGTGTTGTGCTGAACAATTATTATGAGGTGGCTGGCCAGGGCAGGGGAACCACTGCTCAGGGATGGGATGGGCATTCTTCAGTGGGTGGTGAGCAATTGCATTGTGCATCACTTGCTTTACATATTCTTTTATTATTTCCCTTAATTTGCTGTCCCATTAAGCTGTCTTTATCTCAACCCATGAGCTTTTGTCTTTTTTTTTCATTTTTTCCCCTCAGTTCTCTCCCCCATCCCACTGGGAAGGGGAGAACGACAAGAAGGGCAAGAAGGACATCGAGGCCCTGGAGCATGTCCAGAAAAGGGCTATGAAACTGGTGAAGGGCCTGGAACACAAGTCCTATAACCTGTTGTTTTCTCAAACACAGACATTTAAGACCTGTTCAAAGCATATTGTGGCTGTGACTTCAATGGTTCCTGGTGTTGTTACCAATGTTTTCTTTTAAATCATCCACCCTGCAGAGAAGGACTTGGGGGTACTGGTGGATGAAAAGCTGACCATGAGCTTGCAGACCAGGAAGACAACCGTATTCTGGGCTGCATCAAAAGCAGCATGGCCAGCTGGTCGACGGAGGTGGTTCTCCCCCTCTGATCTGCTCTCGTGAGACCCCACCTGGTGTACTGCATTCAGCTCTTGAGCTCTCGGCACAGGAAGGACATGTGTGTATTAGAGCAAGTCCAGAGGAGGGCCACAAAGATGATCAGAGGGCTGGAACATCTCTCCTATAAAGACAAGCTGAGGGATTTGGGGTTGTTCAGCCTACAGAGGAGAAGGTGCTGGGGAGACCTTATAGTGGCCTTCCAGTACCTAAAGGGGGTACAGGAAAACTGAGGAGGGACTCTTTGTCCTGAGGGAGTATAGGGATAGGACAAGGAGTAATGGCTTTAAACTAAAAGAAGGTAGGTTTAAATCAGATATAAGGATGAAATTCTTTTATTAGTAGGGTGGTGAGGCGGTCACCTTTGCTGCAGTGACTTGCACCTGTGCCAACATCACTGTTAGCCTCAGTAAGTTCCAAGGAAGGTCACTGAAATGACCTGCAATAAAAATAAATGAAGATGTTGACCATACCATCCTGGTGATCCTTGCCAGGACTCTTCAGACAGGAGAGGAGAGACGTTCCCTTGCTTGGCCACAAAGAGCAGCACTATGAGGCAGCCAAAGCTTGTGCTTGCTGACAGGGCAAATGTCATCCACCCTTGGCACAGGCAATATGGAAATGCTAGTGAGAATTAAGGTCCCAGGTGGATCCCCTAACAGTCTTAAAAACTGCAACAAGAAGTGATGGAATCAGAAGAAGCAAATGTTAACTGAGCTGAAAAATAGGATTCATTATTCTTAGTTTAGATGGTATACTCTAGATCCATACTTGGGACCCAACCAGAGCATTTGCCTCTACAGAAGGAGAAAAAAAGGGCAGCCTTTTCCCTGGTGCAGTCGCTCCGTGGTCATTACCTTGGATACATGGCAGTGGGCAGAGACAGAAAGCAGACCATCAGTGTCTGAACTGAACTGCTCAAAATCATTTCATTAAAATAGAAAGCCTCCAGACACATTAGCAAACTTCTGTTTTATTCATCCCATTCCTCACAAATAAGCTTTGCAAGAAACAGAGTATAAAGATAAAAAAAAAAAAAAAAAAAAGGAGAAGAAGTATATACTTTACTTTTCATACAGACATAGCATGCCTCCCTGCGCTGGAGGTGGATATCAAAGGAAGGCAACAAGGCAAGAACAAAAATGTAAGTAGTCACTACTCACCCTCGGAGGATTTGAGCACCACTTCAAACATCTAGAATCTCTTGGAATGGATGGGGGCAGTTGCACATTAGAAGATTGCTTTGCACATAGAAAGGCTGTGGTCCAGCCAACAAACTCCTCCATGAGCCCTGTTCTCTGTGCAGCATCGTAGCCCTGGTGACAAAGTAGTTGCATGAGTGTTTGTGTCCTTCATGTTCACTTTTTATTTTTTTTTTCCCCTAGGCTTCATATTCTCATCTCCTGTTTACCATACCTTCATGCATCACAGTGGCATGGCTGGCCGGGATGCATTTCAGGTGTCCCCTCTGCAGAGGCGAGCAGGACCCCTTGCCATTCCCATTTTGTCCTCAGTCCCAGCTGGGGATGCCCCAAGAGCAGTGCTGGAGCACCCTGGGGTACTCACTCAGGCTGGCCTCCCTGTGCCAGTGGTGGGGTCAGGCCATGCTGTGCTGCTCCATGCTGCTCCTGGTTGCTGTAAAATAGAAACATGTTACAGCATATGCTTGTTGACTGCCTTGCACAGTGCTTCTGGTGTAATTATGGAAAAGGCACAGAGCGAAAACAGTATGTCTAAAACAGTGCTCGTGTGATGCAGCTGTATCCGTTCTTAATCCTTCATTAATGCCTCATCAAAAGAGTACTGTACTTTTCCTTTGTTTGATTTACCAAAGGTCAGCATACTTGGAAGCTATTGTCATAGAGCATTACAGAGTTTTTACATATTTCTCTGGTATTGTTCCAAGCCATCGTATACGCAAATGAGTCAATTGGTATGCAGATTTTCTATCATTAAAACCATTTCAAAATCAGCTTTGTCATTGGTTTAGTGTTGGAACTTGCATACCCTTCTTGAATGTAATGTGTTGCTCTGCGTGGGTACGGTGAGGCCAAACTCATCGTGGACCAGTCCTGGTTTTCATACAGGCAGAACTTCCTCTGACTTCATGGGAAATTTTGCCCGAGTCAGGCCTGAAAGGTGAAGTCCCCCTATTCTTACCATGTTGTTTTTGTGACCTGATAGGTCTGCATTGCCTCTATGTGGCCGTGTCTGTGACTGTGCTTGTGCTTTTCCCTCCTCTCCTCCACTATTCGCTGGGTTGTGCTTTGCCTCAGTGCCCAAATATGCGATTTTCAAAAGCTTTCAAAAGCTTTTCCTAGCTAGCCACCTTTGAAGAACTGTCAGCCCCCTGAGCTGCTACTGTTTTTCCACCAGGTGGCACATCTTCCACAGCTATCTGTGCTTCATGCAACAGTAGCTGCCTTTCTGTGGGTTGCACTGAAACCATATAATCATCCACACACACCGAAAGTTCACATGAATCCCATAGAGGAATGCACTTTTTTTTTTTTAACTACTGAATTTCACCTCTGAGCAACAAATAATGCTTAAAGAATAATACTAATACTTGCCTTTTCTATCTAGTATCTTCACATAACCATTTAGTGCTTCCTCTGCTTTTTTTTTTTTTTTTCCTGGCTGTTTGTATGCAGGTATCACGCACTAGTGGTGTAGAACCTGGTTTCATTCATCTATAAAAAATATCTTAATGACGTCTATGTGAAAAAAAACAGTGTTTTTATTTGCAGCTGCATTGTAGATGTGTCAAATGGCATGAAAGTCCTCTCTCTTTAACAAGTGAAATATATAATCATAATCAGAATAAAATGAAAGTAAAAATAAAAAGCTACGTTTGTTAAAAAAAGATTCAATTACAGGAAATGTTCATTTTAACAATGTGCAATTTATCTGAAGTTTTAGAAGAACAGGAAATGTAGATACACAATTCTTTCCAACAGTAGAGGAGGGCTGAACTAGGGACCATCTGTACCAACTCAGTATTTGCTAGCCTATGGGACCTGATGTGATGCAGCTGAGGGAGCTAAAAGAGTTGGCTGACCTCACTGCAACACCACTTTCTATCATCTTGGAAAGATCATGCTGATCAATGAGTATTGGACAAATAGAAAATGGTTAATAAATGTTCATCTACAAAAAAAAAAAAACATCTGGAAAACTACACATCAGTCAGGTTTATTTGTCTGCCTAGGAAAATTTTGGTGCAAGCCAACATGGAAGGTATTTCCAAGCAAACGAAGAACAAGAAGGTGAGTGGGAAAAGACGACATGGACTTGACAAGGGTAAGAATTTAAGTTAGGCAAGTAAACAGCCACTGAAAGCACCATCTTTGGTCACCCAGTGGAATCACCTGCCAGTACCCCCCCAAAAGGTACATCATTACTTAAGGACACGGCTACGTGCACTGGCCCAGACACCTAATGACCAGAGATTCTGTCTGTAGAGATTCTCTTCATTCTTATGGAGGGCAGCGCCAAAATGGGTACATGCTCATAACATACATGTGAAGGCTGAAGAAATAATCACTCAATAGGCTAGGAAAAATATGATACAATAATCCCTTAAGTTTGGGATCTTCTGGTCAGTGAGAAAGTATTGGCTGAACACAATAATCCTGACGCTACGCAGAGCAGAAGCTGCTCAAGTGTGATGCTTTCCCCTGTGTGATATTAAATAGCAAGGTCTCCCATGGTGTCTTGATGTCCCCGCTTCTCTTCCAGCTAGGCAAGTTATTTCCCACACTCTGGTGCTTGCAGAGTAGGTGGTGCCATGTTAAATACTGTACAATTTACCAAACTAAATTTACATTGGGAAACATTTTTGCAATTATTTGAGGTAATTCCATGAAAAAATAATAAATATTTATTTGAAAGTATAAACATTTACTTTTTAATATTTTTTCAGGTGAGATTTAAATTCATATGTTAAAATCTTTGAAGAGCAAATTAAAAAGATGTAGAAGCAAAATGTTTTGAACTGCCAGCTGAAATGATGGAGGAGTTGCAGTAGAAACTGGGGAAAGCAAAGTGTGCTTAGTTGAGTCTGTGTTAACTGGAAGACTTGTAAACCTGAGGTTTTAGAACCAGATGTGGGTAAGCTGCTTACACAGCAGGAGGGGAACAAGCCAAGGCACATTGCAATGACCCTCCGTGTTATACTTTGCAGGTACCGGGGAGCTGCAAAGCTGGTCAGACCCTCTGCTACCAGTTCCAGTCCAAGCTGAGTCTCAGAGGCAGCTGTTACCCTAGTTTTACAATTACTGCTGTGTTGTGCTCTGCAGACACTGATATTCAGACGTAAGACAGACTTTCAGACAAACTTTCTGCTGTTTGGCAAGTTCAAGGCAGGACTGATGTTCAAAATAATACTGGCCGCCCTCTTCTAATGTAGGAAGTCAGGTCAAGATCTTGACTCTGAAGCTATTACTATTGGTGCTTTATTTTCTTGACTGCATTGATGAGTGGCTAGTTCCTCACTACCTACATGCCCGGAGAAGCTGTGGATGCCCCATCCCTGGAGGTGTTCAAGACCAGGCTGGATAAGGCCCTGGGCAACCTGATCTAGAGGGTGGCATTCCTGCCCCTGGCAGGGGGGTTGGAACTAGGTGATCTTTAAGGTCCCTTCCAACCCAAGCTGTTCTATGATACCTGTCACAGGGCATGAAGCTTTCCAGTTGCCCAAGAGGAGAATGAATGACTTTGCACCTATAAAAGGATGCACAGACAGGTCTAGGTTGCTGAGACTGACAGACTTTGCTGGACCTGACTGCAGACTCCCAGCCTGAACTGGAGCAAGCCAGGCTGGTCCACTCCCTTCTTTTCCACTACCTCCAGAGACTTTTGGTGACATGTCAGGGCAGGATGCTCCTTGTGCACCTACACTGGGTGGCCTGGGTTAAAGAAGCCTGCCATGTTGGAGATGTCCAGTCTCCCACTGCTTTTGTTCTTCCACTTACTTTTGCGTTTGCAAGGACTTAAACGCTTCTCAGATGTGTGCTTGTTAGGAAGAAGTGGATGCTGGAAGGAAATGTCACACCCAGTGCCACAGCATGGGGATCTTGTACAGGCAGTCACCACACAGAGCCCAGCTCAGGCACCAGCTGGGCCATGAGGCTGGATCCCTGTCCCCCTGCAGGTTACAGCCTGCCAGCCTTGCTGTCCTTTTAGCTTCAAGCTACCTTGTCCCTAAGTAATGAGAGCAACCTCACAAGAAAATATTTTGGTTTTGAATTGCCTTCATTGGCACTAAAAGGAACACCTTTGATGCACAGCTTGTGACTCTGCAAACTAGACATTCCCTGTGCTTTGGAGAGTATTGCTACTGGGAAAAATATATTTTAGAAGTAAATGAGAAAGAACAGTTATGCAGAAGAAATACACTATTGTATCAGTTCTTTTGCCTTCTTAAAGGCATGAAGTTTGTGCCAAACTTAAAATTACCAGCAGAATTTGGAATAGTCATTAATAAAGTATGCAAGAGAACAGTACTTCCCCTTGTTGTATACGAACTACATTGACAAGGCAGCCTATCTTTGCAATACTTCAGAAGAAAAAAAAAAAAAAGTAAATACCCTTTTCATTTCCAGTCATTCTTTCTATAGCAACAGGGATGCCTTTTCTATGTAATGATATAAAACCACTACTTATGGAGTATCTTTTTCACTAAAAACGTGATAAAGGGGTCATGGTACAACTGAAGAAAACAAATGATCTATGCGTAGAACTACAGCAGTTCTTACCTACTAAAACCTACTGCCTACAAGATATGTTTTTCCATCAAGGCTTCAGAACATCAACATTGAAATCATATAAGGGTTATTGTCATGGGGGACTCCCTTTTGAAAGGGACAGAGGGCCCAATATGCCGGCCGGACCCAACCCACAGGGAAGTCTGTTGCCTCCCTGGGGCTCGGGTGAGAGACTTCGCTAAGAAAGCGAAGCGCCTGGTACGGCCCACCGACTACTACCCGCTACTGGTCTTTCAGGCTGGTAATGACGAGGTAGCAACGAGTAGTCCGAGAGCGATCAAAAGGGACTTTAGGGCTTTGGGGCGACTACTTAAAGGATCAGGGGCACAGGTTGTGTTTGCCTCTGTCCTTCCGATAGGAGGGATTGATGCTGACAAGCAGACTCATCACATTAACACGTGGCTTCGGGACTGGTGCAACCGGCAGAACTTCGGGTTTCTTGATCACAGGAAGGTCTACGCGACACCAGGCCTGCTGGCACCAGCTGGGATGCGCCTCTCTCAGAGAGGGGTGAGGATTTTTGCTCAGGAGTTGGCAGGGCTGATAGATAGGGCTTTAAACTAGTGTCAAAGGGGGAAGGGGATAAAACCAGGCACGCCAGTGATGAGCTAAGGGATGGTGCGCTAGAATCAGAGGGACTGTGTGCCAGTGAGGTCCTTCAGTTGGCTCCACAAGGTGCCGCGTGCAGTGAGGCACATTTGAAGTGCTTCTACACAAACGCACGCAGTATGAGGAATAAAATGGAGGAGCTAGAAGTCTTGGCCCAGTCCCACAGCTACGACATCATTGGCATAAGCGAAACCTGGTGGGATGAGTCCTGTGGCTGGTGTGCTGCAATAGATGCTTACAGGCTCTTCAGGAGGGACAGGCAGGGTAGGCAAGGTGGCGGGGTGGCAATGTATGTGAAGCATGGGCTGGACTGCGTGGAACTTCAAGTTGGGGATGGCAAAGTTGAGAGCCTCTGGGTAAGGATTAAGGGACAAACAAATAAAGGGGATGTCATTGTGGGAGTCTATTACAGACCACCTGGCCAGGACAACACCACCGATGAATTATTCTTTGCAGAACCAAGAGATGCCTCGAGATCAACTCCCCTTGTCCTAATGGGGGATTTCAACTTGCCAGACGTCAACTGGGATCACCACACGGCTGACACGAGCAAGTCCAGGAGGTTCATAAAGCACCTAGATGATGACTTCTTGGTGCAGGTGCTAAGGGAGCCAACTAGGAAAGGTGCCCTCCTAGATCTGTTGCTGGAGAACAGAGAGGGTCTTGTGGGAGACGTGGCAATTGGCGGCCATCTCGGTCATAGTGACCATGAAGTGGTTGAGTTTAGAATTTATGGTGACAGAAGGAAAACTGTCACCAAAACTTCAGCCCTAGATATGGGGAAAGAAGACTGCAGGCTGCTCAGGGAACTAGTCAGCAAGGTCCCCTGGGAAACTGCTTTTGAAGGCATCGGCGTCCATCAGTGCTGGTCAATCTTTAAGCACTGCCTCCTAGATGCACAAGATCAGGCGATTCCAAAATATCGGAAGGCAGGCAGGCGGGGCAGAAGGCTGGCCTGGCTGACCAGGGATCTTCTACTGGAGCTTAGGCGAAAAAAGAAAGTGTACGGCTGGTCAGGTGGGTCAGGCGACAAGAAGGAATACAGGGATGCTGTTCGTGTTTGTAGGGAGAAAATTTGTGTGGCCAAAGCCCAACTAGAGTTGAAGCTGGCCATGACTTTGGGAGACAATAAAAAAGGTTTTTTTAGACATGTGAACAGAAAAAGGAGAACCGAAGAAAACATAGGTCCGCTACTAGATGGGGAGGGTCTCCTCACAGACAAGGACTTAGGCAAAGCAAAGCCATTTAATGCCTTCTTCGCTTCTGTCTTCAACACTGATGATGGGCTTCGGGACCCTGGGTGCCCTGAGCTGCAGGACCATGACGGTGGGAATGACAAACTCCCAACCGACCCTGAACGTGTGCGGGATTTGCTGCTCCACCTGGATCCATACAAGTCCATGCGTCTGGATGGGATTCATCCCCAGGTGCTCAGAGAGCTGGCCGATGTCATCGCGGGACCTCTCTCAATTATTTTTCAAAGATCTTGGGAATCTGGAGAGGTCCCAGTAGACTGGAAGCTGGCAAATGTTGTGCCAATTTTCAAGAAGGGTAAGAAAGAAGACCCTAGCAATTATAGGCCTGTCAGTCTCACGTCAGTGCCCGGTAAAATTATGGAGAGGATGATCCTTGAAGTTATTGAAGCGCACCTGGGGGACAATGCAGTCATTGGTCCCAGCCAACATGGGTTCACGAGGGGCAGGTCCTGCCTAACAAATTTGATTTCCTTTTATGATAAGATCACCCATCTAGTCGATCAAGGGAAATCAGTTGATGTGATCTTTTTGGACTTCAGCAAAGCTTTTGACATGGTTTCCCATAGGATCCTACTGGACAAAATATCCAGCATACAGCTAAACAAAAACATCATACAATGGGTGAGCAATTGGCTGACGGGCAGGGCTCAAAGAGCTGTGGTAAACGGGGCTGCATCAGGATGGAGGGTGGTCGCTAGTGGGGTCCCCTAAGGCTCCATTTTAGGGCCAGTTCTCTTCAATGTTTTTATAAATGATTTGGGTGTAGGACTATACAGTGTTGTGAGCAAATTTGCTGACGACACCAAACTTGGAGGAGTTGTGGACTCAGATGAGGGTGGAAAGGCCTTGCAGAGAGATCTGGACAGATTGGAGAGCGGGGCAGTCACCAACCGCATGAAGTTTAACAAAAGCAAGTGCCGGGTCCTGCACCTGGGATGGGGCAATCCTGGCTATACATACAGACTGGGCGACGAGACGCTGGAGAGCAGCCCCGCAGAGAGGGATCTGGGGGTTGTGGTTGACAGCAAGTTGAATGTGAGCCAGCGGTGTGCCCTGGCAGCCAGGAGGGCCAACCGTATCCTGGGGTGCATCAAGCACAGCATTGCTAGTCGGTCGAGGGAAGGGATTGTCCCGCTCTACTCTGCGCTGGTGCGGCCTCACCCCGAGTACTGTGTGCAGTTCTGGGCACCACAGTACAAAAAGGACATTAAACTGTTGGACAGTGTCCAGAGGAGGGCTACTAAGATGGTGAAGGGCCTAGAGGAGAAGACATATGAGGAGCAGCTGAGGTCACTGGGCCTGTTCAGCCTGGAGAGGAGGCTGAGGGGGGACCTCATCACAGTCCACAACTTCCTTGCGAAGGGGAGTGAAGAGGCAGGTGACCTGTTCTCCGTTATCACCAGTGATAGGACCCGTGGGAACGGTGTTAAGCTGAGGCAGGGGAAGTTTAGGCTGGACATCAGGAAAAGGTTCTTCACCGAGAGGGTGGTCGCACACTGGAACAGGCTCCCCATTAAAGTAGTCACTGCACCAAGCCTGTCTGAATTTAAGAAGCAACTGAACTGTGCACTTAGTCACATGGTCTAAACTTTTGGGCAGACCTGTGCGGTGCCAGGAGTTGGACTCGATGACCCTTATGGATCCCTTCCAACTTGGGATATTCTATCATTCTATATGCATCAATTCACTTTACACTACTTTCAACTGTTTTTTTTCAAGATTTGCTAATACAAGTCATCCACTCACATCATGATTTATCAATGGTCTTTTTGTCACATCTTTATAGATGATTTGGATGAGGGAATTGAGTGCACCCTCAGTAACTTTGCAGATGACACCAAGTTGGGGGAAATGTTGATCTGCCGGAGGGTAGGAAGGCCCTGCAGAGGGACCTGGACAGGACGGGTCGATGGGCAGAGGCCAATGGGATGAGGTTCAACATGGCTAAGTGCTGGGTCCTGCACTTTGGCCACAACAACCCCATGCAGTACTACAGACTTGGGGGAGAGTGGCTAGAAAGCTGTGCAGAGGAAAAGGATCTGTGGGTGTTGATTGATGCTCACCTGAACAAGAGCCAGCAGTGTGCCCAGGTGACCAAGAAGGCCGACAGCATCCTGGCTTGGATCAGGAATAGTGTAGCCAGCAGTACCAGGGAGGTGATTATCCCCCTGTACCCTGCTCTGGTGAGGCCGCACCTTGAGTAGTACCATGTTCAGCTTTGGGCTCCTCACTACAAGAAAGACATTGAGGCCCTGGAGTGTGTCCAGAGAAGGGCCTGGAACGCAAGTCTTACGAGGAGCCGCTGAGGGAGCTGGGGTTGTTTAGTCTGGAGAAGAGGAGGCTCAGGGGAGACCTCATTGCTTTCTACAACTACCTGAAAGGAAGCTGTGGGGAGCTGGGAGTTAGCCTCTTCTCACAGGTAACTAGTGATAGGAGTAGAGAGAATGGCCTCAAGTTGCGCCAGGGGAGGCTCAGGTTGGAAATGAGGAGACATTTCTTCTCAGAAAGAGCAGTCAGGCACTGGGACGGGTTGCCCAGGGAAGTGGTGGAGTCACCATCCCTGGTGGTGTTCAAGGAAAGGTTGGGTGTGGTGCTTAGGGACATGGCTTAGTGGGTGACATTGGTTAGAAGGGGGATGGTTGGACCAGATGATCTTGGAGGTCTTTTCCAACCTTAATGATTCCCTGATTCTATGATCTGAAGAAATCTGTTTAAATAAATCCCAAATTCAGATGATACTACATCACTGGTTCTTAGCTGCAGACACAGCCTCTGTTCACTCATCAGTGTCTGGGGAGAGATGTCACCCTAACATGTAGCCTTGTAGTGCAGGTGGTGGTTAGAATGCCCTTTGGGACAGTTTGAAAATGTCACCAGAAGGCACAGTTCAGCCCATCCTTGGAGCATAATTTATTACTAGTGGCCTACTGCAGTTACATGTACTGGTGGTTATTTATCCCCATTTGGATTTGAGACCAGTATGTGCTTTCCTAGCAGATTGGGTACTATACAGTGGTGAAGGGTACTAGCAAAAGCACTGTCTTCTGCACAAGTAATATATATATATATTTTTAAGCTGTATTTTAAAGTATCATTGCACAAAGGGAAATGATGGTCCATGTTCTGAGAGCACTCTCTGCCCTGGTGTCATTTAAATTCTTTTCACTTCAGATCTTCCTCAATGACTCTTAACCATGGGGGAAATGGAAGTAAGTTGTACATGGGTGTGTGATGCCTATTGTGCACTTCCCCAGTGTAAACTTCAGCAATGAATGGATGCTGAATGTTAGAAAAATAGCTACATCCAAACCAACTGTTTGCAAAAGGAGGAGAAAGAAACAGGGCAAACTACCCCTTCTGCTCAGTTTTCCCAACAGGCCTGAGAAGAATGATTGTACCCTCTGGTCCTCTTGGCATTTTGAATAATGAAAAAAGCTCCTTCTCCGTCGCCTGCCAGCAGCCCCTACCTCCCCACAGCAGCGGGAGAAAGGGGCTATCAGAAGCTTCTCCTGTATCTGTCTAGTCCTAAACAAAAGCAAATAGATCACTTCAATGTAAGGAGAAGCAGCACCTAAAGAGCATAATGAAAAGTCAATTTATGATTTTCAGCTCCAATATGGCAACCCAGATGAAATACCTGTAAGAAAGAGTATGGAGCTCTAACATAATGCTAGGCACCTTCTGCTCCTCCTCATCTCTTACCCAATAGTGTCCTACCTCATTTCAGGTTTTCTGCTGTAATATCCAAGCTAAGTGGTCACCAGAGAAACCACCTGGTCTATGTGGAAAATAGTCAACTCCAAGCGTAATCCCCCCAGCTAGTATATTGAACTTATTAATTTTCATTACCCTTCTAAGGACTTTCTGCTTGAAATATTCCTCACATTTCACTGGACAGGGTATTTGGAGTACCTGGAGTACTTGGAATACTGCACCCACTGCATCCAGGTCTGGAGCCCCCAGCACAAGAAGGATGATGATCTGTTAGAGGGAGCCCAGAGGAGGGGCATAAAGATCATCAGAGAGCTGGAGCACCTCTCCTACCAAAGAAGGCTGAGAGAGATGGGGATGTTCAGCCTACAGAAGAGAAGACTCTGGGGTGACCTCATTGCAACTTTTTAGTACTTGAAGGTGATTTATAAAAAAAGATGGAGAACAACTCTTTGCTCAATCAGATAATGACAGGACAAGGGTGAATGATTTTAAACTAAAAGATGGGTAATTTAGAGTAGAGGTTAGGAGGAAATTCTTCACTCAGACAGTGGTGAGGTACTGGCACAGGTTGTCCAGAGAGGTTGTGGATGCCCCATCCCTGGAGGTGTTTAAGACCATGTTAGATGAGGCCCTGAGCAACCTGATCTAGTGGGTAGCATCCCTGCCTATGGCAGGGGGGTTGGAACTGGGTGGTCTTTGAGGTCTCTTCCAACCCAAGCCATTTTACGGTCCTACGAAGTATTTCCCAAGGTCATCCAGTCAAGCCTGCCTGCATACCAGCATTTAGACTAATGAATGAACTGAGTCAATAAAACTCATTTTGTCTTCTTGCCCATATCTATGCAGTGTACTTATGTAAAGTTAAACTCAGTCTTATCTAACACAAGAGGGGTATCATTTAGGCTTCTTGATCCAGTATTTCTTGATTCAGTAAACTACATCTTGCCTCATGCTGTTTTTGAATGCTTACTTTAGGCCTTATAGTTGGGTTTTGTTTAGCTGAAAGTCAGAAAACATTTTTCCATAGCTATATGACTTCAGCTATAGAAATAACAGGGCAGATTTTGTCATTGCTATTGAGTTACTTAGAATACAAGGAAAAACTCTGGTAAGGCAAGACTTGAGCATTCAGAATGAGATGCTGTACAAAATTAATGGTCTATTTGCTGCAATGATTTTCAAATCCAACAGTGCAAATTTGGTTTCATAGTTCCTCAAACAGATCCTAAGAAAACATTTTACAAATTAAAGCTCACAAATGGTTCTAGCAAAGTAGCATTTTTCAGCTGAAATGTATTTTATAGAACAAAGAAAGTTAAGTGCAGTAATGCTCCTTATAAGAATAACAATAATGCAGTAAAGCCATGTGATCTATGATTCCCTTCTGCAGCACATCTTCAGTGGGAAACCTACAATTTTCAGTCTGTAGGTAGTAGACTACAGACAGGAATGGTATTTATTGGATAGAGAGAAGAGAAGCCCGGTGGAAATGTTGTCTTGGAAATCTCTCTACTGCACTGAGATATCTTTGTTTATACTCTTTTTCTCTAGAGATCAGTTCTGAAGCTGATTTTTAGATGCCAAAGGAACACAGTGTGTTGGGTATAAATAACATGCTATCAGCCACAAGAGGGCTGCAGAGGTGGCCTCTGTGAGAAGAAACCAGGGGTTGTCCTGTGCTGTACACAGCCGTTTCCAGATGGTTTCAGCGGACCCACTGCTCGCCACAGCCGAGTCCATCAGCAACCCTGGTGGCATCTTGTGATACCATATTTAAGAAAGGAGAAAAACTATAGAACTGGCGTTAAGAGGAGGGGAAAAAAGAGCAATAAACAGGAGTGCAAACAACAAGGTCAGAGAAGGACAGGGAGGAGGTGCTCCAGGCACCAGAACAGATATCCACATTGCAGCCCATGGAGGACCCCACACCTGAGCAGTTAGGGATTCTTGAAGGAACTATGGCCCATTGACAGTCCACACCAGAGCAGAGGAAAAATGTGAGAGGGAAAGAGTGGCACAGATAAACTGCTATGCACTGATCAACAGCCTGCCCTCCCCTCCTCCTTGCACAGCTCATTGCCTTGCTGAAAGGACTGAGTGTATCCACAGTGATAACAAGGAATGGAGGATAGGAGTCTGAAGTGAAGGAGTGAACTTGAACATGGGAAAGGAAAGGCGTTATTTTGATATCTGTCTTTCTGTTCCCCACTATCCAAATCAGTAATGAAATATTTTAATTGGCAATAAATTCATTTTCCCCAACACAAGTTGGTTTTTCCTATGATGGTAATTGGCAAGTGATCTCCCCATCTTTATTGTGACCAGATAAAGCTTTACCTTGACCAGCTTGGTCAAGCTTTCTGGTTCCTGTTCTATCTCCTAAAAGCTGAAATGAATGAGCAGCTCAGTGGGAGTTTGGCTGTTAGCCAAAGCTAACCCACCATCAGTATGCTTACTGCACTGGAATTAGCCTCACATACCCCAAAGAATTTTTCAGTGATGCAGTTAGCATCTCATCTTCCATACATTGGGATTATTTTTGGCTATTTTGGGAATATCCTGCAGCAAATAGAATGCCTTACATCCTATGCTGTAGCAAGCTCTTAAGGCTGGTAATAATTATTTAAGATGGAAGTCAAGCCAGGAAAAGGAGTACTATAAAGTCTCTCACTTCTTTTGCTTTTAAAACGAGTTGAAAAGAGGAAAGAGGACAATACCAAAAATAATAGTTGACATGGAAAGAAACAAGAAAGCAGGAAAGAAGAGATATAAAAAGAAGAAATGAGAGTAGTAAAGAGGGAACTTAATGTAGTCTCTGGAGTTGCAAAACAAGGGTATGGCCGGGTGGAAGGGATGGAAGTTTAGTTTCCTACCAAATGAGGTAGGAAAAGAAAGTTTCCTCCTTATTTAAAATTACGTCCAAAAGCTTCCTGAAGGGGCCAAATTCGGGCCAAGAATAATCAGAAGTAAAGGCTTAAAGAGACAGATTGAGTCTCTTGAGACTGAGGAGGCTCAGGGCAGTGGCTGATGCTTCTAAAACTGTGGGAGTAATGGCTGAACTGTCACTCCCCAAGCCCCATGGTACAGAAGGGAGGTGCTCAGGGAAAGGAATACAAGATGGACTTAAACCAGAGAGGGAAGGGTGCTTCCTTCCACAGCAGGTGGCAGGTAGTTTCCTCAGGCTGAAAGAGCACTTTGGAGAATTCCTAGAAAGCAAATACATGATCAGAGACTACAGTACAGGACTAAGCAGGGCTGTTACCTCTGTTGCCCCAGCACAATGTCTGGGGGAGTGGTGGGAGCCCAAGGGGAAGGGTCTGCAGAGAAGGGTGAGTTTTGTGTGCTCTCTTGGCACAGTGTTTGCTGTTGTCAGTGGTAGGAATGAAGCGGTGCTTAGCTCGAATGCAACACCAATCCTGTGTGGTGTCACGTGGTCCTATGCAAACACAAGCATGAAAGAGAAGTGTAATTTAGGTTTGTGCTGGCATAGAACATATACATGTAGGTTGCTTATAGAAACATTTATTTTAAGAGCTGTGGTGTAAATAGCCATTAGAGTAACTCAGTGGCAGGTAAGCCTTCCAAAGGGAGTGGGGGGGAGAAATGGCATGCATTGCTCTAAGGGTCAACCTCAGGACACTGGAAGAAATTCCTTTAATATGGTAATAACAATAGACTGGATGCATCAATAAGCTCTTCCAAGGTCTTTGTTCCTACAGGCTCCCAATCTAGATGGTAACATCCCCTTTGAGGAAGTGGCTTTGAGCCCAGGCCTGCACTCCAAAGCCCAGACTGCACATGCAGAGATAAAAACATTAAATACAACAACAAATTTAAATCATTAGCGAAGTTTGGCAAGTCTCCCTTGAATGTTGAAATTGCAGCACTCCAGATCAATGCTTATTAAAGGCCCTGCTCCTGTTTAGTAGGGAAGCTTTTAGTGCCTGACATAGGAACAAGGTATTTATAGAGACAGCAGTGACCTTCCTTCTGTTTGCCCTTCTGTTACTACTTGGATAGGCTAAGGGTAAGAGGGAATTTTGCTGTATCTCACTGAATCAGATCATTAAGGGTCATGATTGCTATAGCCATAAAAGCAGTTCTAGAGACAATCTAAAGAGAGGCTCCACAGTGCATTCAGTTGCAGTAACTTGTAAGTTCTCTTCATTGCTTCAGAAATCAACGAAATAAGGAGTTCAAGGACTCTCACTCATTCAGAGACACTAACAAAGTGAAAAAGAAAGTGTCCTATCCATTCAAGAGAAATTACACAAGGATGTCAAATATTTTCAGTAATACATAATCCACCCCTCCGACATATGGAATTACGTGATTCCCTCCAAGAGGGGAGTGCAAGAGAAACACAAAGAAACAAAGGCTGGAGATCGTAAAGAGCAATGAGGGGAGGGTGGGATTGGATACTAGGAAGAATTTCTTCACGGAGAGGGTAGTCAAGCATTGGAACAGGCTGCCCAGAAAAGTGGGAGCCCCCATCCCTGGAGCTATTTAAGGGAAATGTGGATGCGCTCTTTAGGGACATGGTTCAATGGTAGACTTTGTAGTGTTAGGTTGATGGTTGGACTTGATGATCTTAAGTGTATTTTCCAACCTAAATGATGCTGTAATTCTATAATTTTAAGAACTTTTTTTAATTGGCTTCTTAATTCATACCAGTGTCACTTTCTGAAACATTATTATTGAAGAGAACAAACATTAACTAATACTGACACTGCTCATGAGATATGCTATAGTAACTCCACATTAAAAAGGAATGATAAGACCAGAGCTTCTGAAATTCTATCAAATTATAAAACCATGAGCAACTTTCACAAGTACCTGTTATCTGCTGCTGTTCAGAAACAAAAACTTGGAAGACAGAAGTAATAATTTTAGAACTTTTTCTAGTAGGCTTGGTATTTGCTGATATTTGGACTGCATATTAAGAGCATTTTAGTAGCAGTGAGAAATTAATAAAATCTCCCTTTTCTCCGAAATAAACAAGTATGACTAAAATGGAGCAAGTCCTTGGTGATTACACTGATCTCTGAGTATTTAGATCTGCCAACACAGAGCTTGTTGCAAGCATTGGATATGAGATCAGCTGGCAGAGACTACTTGGGTGTTCACTCTACCTCCTGACACTTGTGCAACAGTTACAGGAACACATAAAGAGACCATAAAATTACTTACACACACCTATAGTTGGATACTGAGTTTTTACAAATAGCCAAAGCTGATGTGGCAATAATGACAATACACAGGTGTTTATACCAAACAGTGAACCAGTTATCAGCTCTTCAGGACATATGTCAGATGTCTGTAGCAGCACTTAGACTTCCAGAGGTGACTTAAATCGGTTCTCTAAACTAGAATTTTCTAAATCCTTCAGCTTTCCACACTTTCTGAATCACTTACTTCATTGACCAGATTTTCTCCTGGCTGAAATGCTGCCTGCAAGTGTTCCCATGAAGCTGCATTGGTAGGTCCCTTAAGTGGAAAAAAATGTACCTTTTATTTCACAGGAGTGGAGAATTGATTCCTTACAGCATATCTGATCTTATAACTTTAATTGGTGAAGCCAGACAGTTGCTGAAATAGCTTAGTAAAATGCAAGCTTTTAGTCAGTTTTGAGAGGGGCAAAGTGAGAAGGCAGCAAAAAGCTTGACTTCAGTCTTACAGGAGAAAGACAGCTTTAACTATAGCTAAGAGGCACAAAAAGAGACCCCAGAAGAGAAAGGGAAATAAAATTTTCTGAAGTCATCCACAGGTCACAGCTAAGATTGACTAAGGCTTAGGGAAGCACCAAGTAAGTCTGAGGAACTTGCTGCAGGAGGGGTCCAAGGAGCCAGGAAAGAGCAGAGGGTTGTAACTGCTGCCAGGCAAAACAAAGCAAGCATTCAGTTAAAGCTAGTTTAGTGAACTAAAGAGAGTGAAAAAAACAGAAGGGAAAGAAAAGACAAGACACACTCTTTTCAGTAAACAAGCACAAGACCTGCAAGTGATACTGACAGACAGAAGAGCTTGGTATTACAGGTCTCCTATCCCAATTTCATCCTTTACATAGGTCACAGTTTTATGAAATACATTGATATAACGAATATTCCTGCTGAAAAAAGTTTATATTTTATCTCACTAGAAATATCCACTTCCAAACAAAGATCAGAATCACACCACAGTTTATGTAGGTCAGGTCAGACAGAGCAGAGTCATCCCATAACATAGGTGAGGAAGAAGCTACCCCTCTGGACAGAACAAGCAGGCTGATGTAGGGCAGGTTCCTATCCTGCTACTAAAATTGTTTACTAATCTTAGACATTGAACTTTGACTGCTTCAGAAGACTAACACCAATTGATCATAACTTTATGCTGCACCAGACCTTTGCATCATCAGGCAAATGTTCCTCCGTGGCCTAAATCAGTGACTCAGTGATGATTATCCTCATATTTGAGACAGAAAAATGAGGAATTGAACAGACTGGCAGTGTGAATTACTTGGTCAACAGGTTATATCTAAAGATCTAGGAGACCCTCCTGTTGAGTGACAAGGTTCAGAATGTACCCCCTTGCTTTCTGAACTCCTTCTCAGAGGAGTCTAGGTGTGGCTAGACCCAATCCTAGTCCCAGACTTGCTCAAGAGTTTTTGTCTAGAAAGGATTGTATGCAATCAATCCAAAATACAACTTAAAGAAACTTCAGCATGCCAGCTATTAGTCACTTACCAAGAATCTGTTGTGGATAAGTCATCTGTCAACCTCGCTGAGTAACCTTGAGAAGTATCCCTGCTCAAGGGAAGAAACTAGTGTGCAGCTCGCTGCCATCTAAGAGAGCTCAATGGGCTCTAAGCTGTTCCCCGTTTGTAGGATAAGATAACTGACTCAGTCATATTTACATACCAAATACATTTGTTTGGTGCATGCTCAGTTAGCCCTTGGCTATTGTGTTATCTGTCTCCCCAGTCTGACATGAGCCAGATGCAGCCATCATAACCACCTCTGGTGGTTATTGCTTCAGTAAGGTAATGGGTGTGAAAGGTCAGTTTGGGGGTGGGAGGAGTACCCTGCCACACATACCCAGGAGAGTTCACCTCTATTATTCACAACAGCCTCACCTGAAAAGCATGACAAGGACCTCTGCTTCCCAGGGGTTCAAGTGGAGTAAAGGCAAGAGGCAAAAATGGCCACAGGCCTCATTTATTTGAGGGCAATTGTTAATGAATTGCACGCAAGTCAAGTATAGATAATACTACCAAAACCTTGTGATGGATTTGTTTGCTAGAAGGTGTGTAAATTCATTGCACACCTAAATACAATCTCCTCTGTGCTTAACCTGCTCAAAAATTAGTATCTTTCAATTGCAAAAAGCAAAGCAAGTGTTTGAAAGATAATTGTGCTTTTAATTTTTCTACTTGGGAAACATAATATACATATACTTCAGTTACATTATACAATGACATTCTTGTAAACAACAAAAAAAAGATTCCCTCTCCCAGTATCTGGACAGTAAAATATTTACAACAGAAAAATAGTCAAGGAAATAAAGTAGTCTTGATTACCCAAGCCATTTTCTGTCTAACATATCAGATTATGAATATAAACTACTTCATTCACTTCTCTCAGTACTGACACTTTCCTTTGAGATTACTGATGCTTTAATTTAAGTTCTTATAATTCATATGCAATAAAGTCACTCCTGCTCTGCTTTTGCATTTCACTCCTGTACAGTCATTGCATAGGAGCCTAACTGTTAAATGATTTTTGTTTGAAATGTTAATCTTGAAATCAAAGAAAAAAATTAAATGTATATAAGTTTGTGTCCCACACAAATATATCCCAGCATGGAAAATCAGCATTGTGAAATTCTTTATATTGCTTCTTAACAAAAAGATTAGGTCTGGGTCCAAGTCTCTTGGCTTTAGCCAAAGTGATTTCAAATACAAGTATATATTGAAAAAAACAATACTTTATTGTTAAAGGAGAGTGCTTCCTGAAACAAAAGAACATGTGATTTCCTGGACAAAGATGTAAGTCATAGTGAAGAGAGCTCCCAAAGCTCCAAATTAAATATCACATTCATTAAGAATGAGTTAACTAGCTAACTGGAAAAGGTTCAGCCAACCCATTTGCTCTGGCAATTCTATAAACATTGGTGTAAAAAATATAAATAAAATACTTTTTTGCGTTCTGCTCTTAAGCACCACACAATCATACAACCAAAAACATGTGGTATGCAGAAATGGCGGTCATCTTTCACATGTGATCTGCTTTTATTATGTCAACACTGTTTGCCTTGTCCAGCAAGTTTCAACATCCTTCAGATACTGAGGTGCAGTCCTTAGCATTGGCTTGCCATATGTGAATTTCGTCTGCTTCTAGCACAGAAAGACACACGGACCTCGGTTCTCTTGCTTTACAGTATTTACAAAGTCCAGGCTAAAGGTAAGAAACCAAAGACTTTCAGCAGAACTGCCTGAGAGCAAGGCCAAGAACTGCTGGCCAGTTCCTTCAGGGAGAAAGAAAAACCCAGGACAGCTAAGGTGACACCAGTGGTGGGTTTTGCACACACGTGCCAGGTGGTGGCCAAGCCTGGCAAGGAGGCAGAGGGAAGCCAGGAAAGGGCAAACACAACTGTTCAAGGTTTAAAGGTTTCGTCTTTTTATTTATTTATTTATTTTCTGAGCAAAATGATTGTAGGATTGTATGACTTCGAGCGCGGACAGCCAGCTACCGGGTGGACTGATGAGTGCGCTGGGTGCCAGCTGCTGGAGCCAGGCCAGGGGTGTAGGCATCCCCAGCCCGTGGTGCCTGTGAGAGACCAAGGAGAAAAGGAAGACGTGTGACACACTTGGTAGGAAAGGAGCTCAATCCATTTCAATTTGGCTGAGAAGAGCGGACCTCGCGAAGGCAGGACAGCCCTTTTTCAGGGCACCCCCCAGCAACCACCTGCCCCCTGTGCAGCCGTGGCTCTGACAGCCTGGGGGCAGGGAACACCTCAGCAACAGCGCCCGCCCCCGCCCTTTCCAGAAGGTTCTGGAACACAGACTGTGCATGCGGCTAATTAGCATTCTGGGTGTACTTAGCATAATTAGCGTGTGAGGGCTAAGGGCGGAGACTCAGGACTGGAGGTGGTGCTGGAGGTGAGGGCGGTGCCCAGGTTTGCCGTGGCTCTGCGTGTCTGCCTGCTCCTTCCCGTTCCTCTTCCCCGCGGGTGCTGGGGGCTTCTCGGGCTTTTGAGCCCGTGGTGAAACCCCGAGGCTGAAGTAGCGCCGTTACAAGTGGGGAGGTGCAGCCCCTGCGCCTGGCGTGCGAGGGGATGGGAGCGGGTCCTGAGGTGAAGGGCGAGGTTCAGCCAGGGTCTGCTGTCACCAGGATGTCACCCTGCTGTCATGCAGGGCATTTGGTGGAGAATACCGCGGGAAACTCTCAAAAGCTTTACTAAGATTCTAGTAGATGATGTCCACAAATGAGCTGGGCAGGACCTGCCTTTCATAAACTTGTTCTAAGCGCAGCTGATCACTTGATTGTGAGCATCCCACATCATTATCCTTGGCCCTTAGTCACTGCAGTTTCCCATCTGTGCAGAAGCCTGTCACAGCCTGGAATGGAGACTGCTCATCTGTATTGGATGGCAGGAGTGCCTGTAGGTCATGCATGCCTCTAACATCTCCCCAGAAAGCTGTTTACCCTGCCTTTAAGGTAGATCCTTTGAGCCATGGTCACGTTGTTAGTGTTACGGAGAATCGAGTGGATGTTTTATTAATGTCTCTTAGGTGATGGGTCATTAAGTATAATTAAGTATTGCCAAATGTACTTACATTATCAATTAATCTATGTATACTGGGAAACTTAGGGCGTATACTGAACAGTCAAATGAATCCTTGAAGGGGAACCCTGGGAGGGAACAGGTACAACCTGACCTTGGATAAGGACCTGGAAATGCTGAAATGAGTTGAAGCAGAACCAAGGAGCGGAGGGAGCATGCGTCGAGTGAGAAAGGTGAAAAGTTTAGTGGAGAGAGAGAGTCCTTACTTCATCTGGACGACCACCTGGACGACCACCTGGACGACCACCAGAGAGCGCCACGCACGTGCAAAGGGGAGGGGAGCTAATTAGAATGGAATGCGAGGCTGATGTTACCACCTGTAATGAATATGTATGCCTTACGTAATGTTGAATGTATAAATAATAGTTGGGAAGTAATGGGACTTGAAGCCAGATTTGGGCACCTGCCCCGGCTTCCAGCGCTGAATAAAGCCCCTTCATATAATCACTTGGTGGTTATGTGGTTGCTACGCTAACAAGGTAGCAGGGATAAGAGCCAGTCTTGACTAATGTCACAGAGTAAGAACTGACTTTACACCTGTTGGCTTGGGACATGCTGCAGTGCATTGCATTTGAGGCTAAAACAGGCTGTTTGGGGCTATTTGTTCTGGTGTAACCTGTCAGAAAGCTTAAGTACTATGTATCTGCCCCCCCCCCTCCTTGCTGAGGGTTATTGGACTTAGAGCAATCCAACAGCAAAAGGGTCCTCCAAAAGGAAGGACAACTACTTAATTTGCTGTGTATCCAAGACAGTTATGCCAATAGCCCACTGGTAACTTTTGGATTATTGAAGTACCCTCTCCTGTGATAGTCTATGTCAAGCATGCCTGCAGCCTTGGGGCCAGTCACAGTGGGGTGCATTTGCCACTCCTTCCCAGTTACCCTCTCTTCAAGTTCAAGTACAGTTAGCTGTCGGGATCCCCCTGTCACTCCAGAAACACAGATGGGGTCTGCTGCTTTCTAGCTTGCTGGCATTAGGGTACACTGGTGCCCGCTAGAGTCTTAAAGCCCTGTGGGGCTGATGTTCCAGGCCATTGAGTCCACACAGTCAGATAAACCTGGTTGTCCTTTTCTCCACTTGGCTGGAGGCACAGCTCATCTGGTCCTGGTCACAGTATTCGTTACTGTGTCTGGATGACTGCCCATGGAAACTGGAGCAGCAGTTTTCTCAGAAGACACTGCTTTTGCAATTGTTCTCCTTGCAATTTCTGTACCTCTAGGGTCAAGGTAGATTTTTCCATCCCATTTTTTCATGTCCTCTCCACGATCACGCAGGTTAAACTGCAGGGTGGCATGTGGTGTGTACCTACTATATCCTCTTGAGCAGAGAGCAGTGCTTGCTCCTAGTAGCTGAGATACTGGTTTGTACAGGTAGGGAGTAGGACATAACCTTATTGAACTGCCGGAACTTCCAGGACAGCTTCTGCACGGCATTCTTGATTGGTGGGCCTTTGGGGAAAGCTTCTCAACAGCTGAGATGTGAGTCTATAGGGAGGGAGAGAGGCTTTTTTTGCATTGCTGAAGTTGGCCAGCCGATTAGTGTGGCATATGTTCGTTGTCTTTCCAGCTCGTTACTGATAATGAGTTGGCATAGAACAATGGGGCACTCCATACAAACCTGTGCTACAGTGGTTGTATGCACTTGACTTAATCTGGATCTTTAGAGAATTGGTCATCGTACTGCAAGTCACCATAAACTCTCTCCAGCGTGGCTGACTTCCTTTAGTACTGGATACCCATCTCCATGGAGGTCCACTTGCTTGGGTGACCTCTTCCCTGAAGGGATACTTCTCTTCCACACCTAACAGGACTTGCCTCTGGATGCTGATGACTTGTGACCATTATCCTATTGCTCTGTCAACATCACCTTCCCTCAGAGGGATCCAGCCGCTTGGCTTCCCTGCGCTCTAATTCCAGGCTACTGGCCTTCTTATTCCTGCACTGGAGCAACCAGGTGACGGGGTGCTCACCTGGGTGATACACAAGAAGATTTGTGCCATCTCACAGCTCATACCCATAGCCCAGTTGCTGGGATCGGGCCCTTTTCCGCTGGGCAACTTTCCAGCCCCTCATCCCTAAGCCCACACCACTGCTCTGGGGTTCTGATGCAAATGCAGCACCCAGCATTTACATTTGCTGGCTGTCACTTAGTCAGACTTGGCCTGTTGACCTAGCCTATGCAAATTGTCAGGGAGCTGGTCTGCTTCAGGATAGATAGCTTTGGAGACCCTAATTAGTATTGTCTGCAAGCTTACTGAGGGTGGACTTGAACCCCTTCTCCAGATCACTGATGGGAATACTGAACATCCCTGGCCTCTGTATGGAGCACTGGGGAACCTCTCTGGCGACCAGCCACCAACTGGATTGAACTCTGTGCTGAGTCTCTGAGCCCAGCCACCCAGCCAGTTCTTCAGCCAGCAAACCTCTTCAAGCCCTGATCAGGCAGTCTCTGCAGGAGACTACCACGGGAAACTCTCAAAAGCTTTACTAAGATTCTAGTAGATGATGTCCACAAATGAGCTGGGCAGGACCTGCCTTTCATAAACTTGTTCTAAGCACAGCTGATCACTTGATTGTCTGATAAATTCTGTACAGGACAGAAAGACTACAGCAAAAAGGCATTCAGTGCCTCAGCCTCATCTGCACCTTGTGTCCTCCGTGTTACCCCTTGCATCTGTGATACACAAGAGCCAATAACACAGGCTCAGGCGAGGATCTCTGTGAAATAGCATTTTTATTAGCAACTGCACTGGCAGGCATCCTGCAAGCAGGAGTGCGGATTCCCTATTACCCGACGCTTAATTCCTCCCCTGTTTCCTCATTGGCTGAGTACTACAGGTTCACAAACTGCTCGACGCTTGTTGCTATATGTATTGTATATCTGTACAATTGCATATGACCAACCATTAATTGGTCGTTTTCCTTTTTTTTCCTTCTCTCAGGACTAGAGGGCCTGCGATTTTTTGTTCTTGCGGATTTTGCACTGCTCGTCCTGTATTTCTTCACTGTCCCAAAATGAGGAAGACAGCTGAAACTTCCACTGACCCCTGATCTGCTTATCATAATGTGAGAAGGATTTTTTTTTTTTTCAGACAGGGTCTTCTGTGAAGCTGTTTTATTTGCTATGGCAATGGTGGGCATCCTGCAAGCAGGAGCACACAGTAAAAGTTCATCTTAACCTTATATTCCTTATTACTGACACCTGATTTCTCCCCTTTCCTCACTGGCTGAATACTACAGATTCATAACCTACTCGATGCCCTTCTATACCATATATGTACAATTTTATTTGACCAACTGTTAAATTTCTCCTTTCCTTTTTTTCCTTCTCTCCTGACTAGAGGGACCGCAATTTTTGTTTTCACTGATTTCGTACTGCTCATTCTGTTTTTCTTAGCTATCCTCCTTATTTTGCGACAGTGGGACCTTCCTCTTCTCTGCTTAACACACTCCCCATTGTTATGATACTGTCATACCTGCACAATCGCTTTTGAATATGCGCGGTTAGTGGATTTTCCACTGCAAAAACAACTTCTAGTGCAAAAACACTACTTTGTTTCTCACACATAACCCCCACTGTTGTACCTCTGAAATGGCTGCAGAATCACTTTTGAACATGCAAGGTTAGTATAACATTTTGTTTGCACAAACACATTTAATTCTCATGCAGGGCATTTGGTGGAGGTCTTAATAATGTGCATGGTCCCTCAGGCAGACTTTCAATCTCTTTTGCGATTTCTTCCATTTTTCTTTCTTTTTCCACGTTGTCTGGATCTTTACTCCACAAGGGAAAGGAAGGTTCACCCAGCAATGGTTCTCTGCGACAGAACAAAAGGGTTTTCAAAAAGAAAATGTGTTAATACGAATCGACAGGCTAACATTAAAGAAGTCTCTCAGCGGAAATCCCAGCAAAGAGCTGCCCAGAGCTCCTTGTGCTCCAGGATGTTCTCGCTAGAAATGCTTCCCTGCACAGAGCAGCAATCTGGCAGAGACTGCTGGGAAAAACCTACTCACCGTTGTCTCATCTTCAGCAACCACTTCACTAAGTAGCCCAAAGCCGCCAGAAGGAACAGACACACAAGGATGGCCAGCACCACAACTGCGATGCGCTCTGGCACCCATTTGTGACCCGAAACCTCTGCATTTTTTTCACCGCCAGCCCCTGGAGGAAATGGGACAGTCACACGCTTTTAGGAGTTCTGTACCACTGACAGTCTCGCAGTGTCTTTGGCAAGTCCGAGCAGTTATCTTCACTTGGTTGCTTTCCCTCATTCTCGTGTGTTAGCGCTAGAGGACAAGGATGACCAGGTACAGTCATCCTGAGCAAGAGCCCACTCGTGAGGGAGAGGCTGAATGAGGGTTATCTCCAGCAGTGTCTTTGGGAATGAATATGCATGCCTTACCCATGCAATTTCTCCCATGCTCCATACCCCTATTCTGTAGAAAAGACGCAGAGCCAGCATTTCTGGCCAAATCTGCAAACAAAGGCAGAAAAAAGAAGAGCTTTGTCTGTAAGATACTGCAAGATACATCTTCAGCTTTGAATGGCAGCTAACGCAGTTTGAACTTGTAACTACTCCCCAACACCTGTCATTCTCTTCGCTCTAAATGTTTACTCTTACTCCGAAAGAAGCATTGGCAACTTGGGAGGTCCCTGTTGCTCAAAACCAGGATCCATCCTAAAACTGAGGGAAACATTCTTTATGGGAACAGCTGAAAACAAACATGGAGGAAGAAAGCTAGTGTGAAATGCTGCAATAAACAGCTTCCTAAGAAATGCCTGCAGAGTGGCTGGGTTGACCTCCTGGGTGTAGCCTGGCAGCTCCCTCATGAAATATATAGAGCCAATGTACCCAGGTGACCTCTCCAAGACTCAGAATCAGGATTCCACTGAAGAGATGCAGAGCCAGCACCTGTGGCCACATCTGCAACCAAAGGCACACGAGAACAGCTCCTGTCACATACTGTAATAAACTCCTTCAGCTTTGAATGGCAGGAAACACCAATGCTGCCTGACGCCCGTTCCCCCCTTCCATTGACGAGCACGTGGCAGTGTGGTACCAGATGCCAGCACGGGAACTGTATTGGCATAAAACTCACCATGTGCACAGCTCCTGGGGAAAAGGACCCCCAGGAGTTCACCCAGGCTCTAAACTCAGCCCCAAAAGCTGCTGTCTTTGCAGACAATGCTGGAAGAAGCTCAAGGCTTCAGCAGCTTGCAATGCAGCTTCACGAGATAAAGAAGCCTTACTTGATTCCCACTTTGCTCTTACATGTATCTGAGCAGCAGTGAAGAATGTATGAAGGTACATTCCCCTGAAAACAAGACTGAAAATAAATGCTGTCACTGCAAAGCCAATAAAGGTGGGCTGCTTAACCCTGGAAAAGCCTTGATGCTTAAGAAAACGGTACTGCCGAGATGGGCGGCCTGCAGGCAGAGCTGTAAGCAAGCAAAGACAACCAAGTTTTTCTCTCCATGTTGTGCTAGGCTCCCCTGGAAAGGGGCTGCAGAGACTGGAAGGGGATCACGTAATGCCGTGGAAGCCACAAGTGGCTAACGTTGGGCGAGCCCTGACCAGGGCCCAGACAAACACCCAAGGACAACAATATAGGCAACTCACCCCTGGGATTCCCCCAAGGCTCAGAACCAGTTTTCAGGGGAGAAGCTGAATAAGCGCTGCCTACATGAGAACCTGCAATGGAGTACAGAAGAGGAAAGCCTTCGTGACACACTCTAATAGGCTTCATTACACAGGATGTGCAGTGACAGCACAGGGACGATGGGATCCACACGTGGGACCCAGCAGCTCCCCAGATGCTGACTCAGGGCAATAGGCACCAGCACTCAAAGACCCGCTGGACAGACAAGGCTGTGCTTGCCTACCGGGGGGCCTGTTACGTTCCCCAAAGCAGGAAAAACTGAACAGGGAGCTGCAGAGGACAACAGGGTGTCATTGCGCTGCTCACAGTCCAGGGCGCGCTGGCCAGCAGATGGCTCACCCAGCACCACCCCATCTGCGCTTCTCGGCTGTGGGCTGGGGACCTGGCAGGGAGACCTGGCGTTGTTAGGGGAGTGCTGCAGGGGAACAGGAGAAAGGCTGTTGTGCCTGGAGTCAACAGCAGCTGAGCTCTTCCCTCCAGGCCATATCCCAAAAGGCCCCAAGCTGGGATATGGGGAGATGCTCAAGAGCCATTGCCCCCCACCCTGCAGTAACCAGGCACAGGGCAGCAAAGCTCCCATTAGCGCCAACGGCTTCCCTTATGGCCCTGCCAGCCAAGACTGCTTGCCAGGCAGCCCCAAGAACGTGGTGCTGGGCCCAGAGCCAGCATTGCCAGAGCATCCCTCACTGCCAACCCTACCTGGGCGCAGTCCTAACCATGGGATACTCAAGGTCTCCCCGGGACATGGGGCCACCAAGAGGAGGAGAACAGAGAGAGAGAGAAGGAAGAGCAGGCAGCAGCTGGAAGTAGCAATCCCCTGTGCTTGCCCCATGCTACCACTTGCCAGCAGCCAGAACCTGCTTTGCACCCTCTAGGCCACGAGCACAAGGTGGCTATGACAGGACGTGCTACGGGACCTCTGCATGAATTCATGGGGCCCACTGTGACCTCACAAAACATCTGCAATGAGGTGGCAAATGCTCTGCGGGGGTAGCTACAGCAATGGAAGCAGACCAACTGGCAGCACAGAGGTAAACCTACCTGTGCTGCTCTAGTGTGGGAGGATATTGCTGCCTCAGTAGAAAAGATACGTAACAGAGATGCTCACGTGCCCAAGAGTCATGCCCCCAGAAAACATCATAATAAAGAGGTGGACTGAGCTTTGAGAACTCAAGTGTCTCACGTGGATGTCTACAGGGGACGGTAAGGCTGAGCTGTTTGTAGCTCAGTGGGCCCATGAAGTATCAGGACATAGGGGGACATGCAGAAAGATGTGCTTGTGATCGAGGGGTAGACCTGACCATTGAGGCCATCAACACAGGTCACCACCTGTGAGTGCTGAAACCTGCGCTGTGTGTGATCAAACGAGCCATGAGAGTGAAGTCTCCCTGAATAGGGGGCGCTGGCTGGGATATCAGTATGGTGAGGCCTGGCAACTCGCCAACAAGCCTCTGGAAAGGTTAAGAGATAAAACAGACTGTTAAAGACCACGTCACATGCATTGGGTGCTGGGACATGGAAACATTGGGACATGAATTTACCAGAGGGCACGTGGCTTCTCACTGCAGGGAGGATACACGCTCCGAAGCGTGCACAGAGAACAAAGCTGGTGAAGGGATCGGAAGACAAGACGAATGAGAAGCAGCCAAGGGAACAAGGGTTGTTGGGGTTTCTTAGTCTGCAGAGAAAGAGGCTGATGGGAGACCAGCCAGCCAGGATGATGTCACTCTCCTTGAGTGACAAGCAATAGGACCCAAGGAAACAGTCTCAAGCTGCACCTGGGCAGGTTTACGTTGGATAAAGGGAAGAATTTCTTCCCAGAGGGAGGTGGTCAACCATTGCAATGGGCTGCCACAGGAAGTGGCGGTGCTCCCCCAACCCTGGAGGATTTAAGAGACATGGATGTGGCAGTACACATGGCTTAGTGAGGAGATTTGGTAAGTCAGGTTGACAGTTGTACTTGATGGCCTTGAAGGGCACTGATCTCGCTTTGCCTGTTCCTAGGCAGGGGTCATCACCACTGTCTGGCTGCCTCCGACAGCTAGCCTGAGGAGAACATTCTGAGTGCATGGCACAGACTAACAGGACAACCCAAGATTGCCCAGAGCTGGACAAGAGCTATTGGCAAATCTACAATGGCCATGGCCATTTTGGCCATTGTTCCTCCTTCCTCCAATCTACCTGGGTCTTCCCTCTTCAAGACACTGTCAGCATTGTCTAGCACATGCTATTTCACATGCCAAGCCACTCCAATGAACACTTCCCTCCCCCTCCCCCCCCAGCAAATGCTCACATTCCTGCACTCACAATCACGTCCGCACAGCCACATTCCCACAGCAGCTTCTTAGTTAGGAAAGGATTTTGTGAAATACATTCTCATTTCAATAGACTGTATTTAATAAAATCCTCCTCAGCAGTATGAATGAAGCAGCTGTTTTGTTTTTTCCTGTCATTTCTTCTCTTTTCTTAGCTTTGCCAAACTTTTTGTCCTGGTTTCAGCTAGGATAGAGTTCGTTTGCCTCCTAGTAGCTGGTATGATGTTATGTTTTGGATTTAGGATGAGAGTAATGTTGATAACACACTGATGTTTTAATTGTTGCAGAGCAGTGCTTACACCAAGCCAAGGACTTTTCAGCTTCTCGCTCTGTCCTGCCAGCGAGCAGGCTAGGGGTACAGCAGGAGCTGGGAGGGGACAGACCCAGGACAGCTGACCCAAACTGGCCAAAGGGGTATTCCATACCATCTGACGTCATGCTGAACAATATATAGGGGTGGCTAGCTGGGGTGGGGGGGACTGACTGCTCGGGGATAGGCTGGGCATCAGTCAGTGTGTATCACTTGTTTTGTATGCATCATTAGTAGTAGTACTATTATTATTTTCTGTTCTAATAAACTGTCTCAATCTAAACCCACAAGCTTCACTTTCCTCTTTCTCTCCCCAATCCCAGAGAGGGAGGGTGGAGGATGAGTGAACAGCTGTGTGGTGCTTAGCTGGCAACTGGGTTAAACCACAACAGTCCTTTTTTGCCGCCCAACATGGGGCCAGAAGGGTTGAGATAACAACAGATCTGACTAGTGTGTGTTAAAACAAGATTTTTATAAGCATTACATCAGTTTAATAGTTCCTAAGCACAATGCTGCTTTTTGTGATCTCAAGTCTGCTGTGCCAGTTTTCCAAATCGCGTTACATAGCACATTACTTAGTGTGTATGTTCCCTGTCATAGTGCTTATCACTTCTGGGGGTTGGTACAGGGTTATTATTTTGCTGTACTGTGTAACACGGGCTTATGGTATGACAGAATTACTGGCCGTGAGACTGATCTGGTATTTGTACTCAGCATTGTCATCAACTCCATACTTTGGGAATCCTACCTCAGAAACTGTAAATAATTACCCCTTTCATGCTGCTTCTTCAGGGAGCCAATCTACGGAGGGGTCAGGGGAAGATGTTTTTTTCCCATGTGTTCACTATCCCTTTTGTCTCCTCCAGGCGAGTTAGGGTAGCTTTCCAGAACTTCAAATATCCTTGCGATGTTCAGACCAGCATGTTCTCCTTGCTATGTCTCCTGAGTGCACTTCAGGTTTTGTCTAAGGTTAAACAAATACTTAAGAGTGTCATCCAGAGATCTGTCCTGAGGCAGTATACTTATGAGTGGCAGGGAGAGGGGGAGGATATAGGCAGGCATCTAGAGCAGTGGGACCTCCAGTGCTTTGGAAATTCACCCCCGAACACCTAAAACCTAAAAAAGTGGTAGAGCGCTTGAAAAAGGTGCGTCATCGCCCTGGCAGTACCAGACATACAGAAATCACTGCAACATGCTGGGGCTTGGCCTGTGCTTACCGAGCTGCATTCGATGCCAATATAACCCCAGTGACAGACCCTGCAGCCACTTCAACCTGAGACAGGCCCAGCGGCCACTCCAAGCCCTAAAATGGGCCCTAAGGCTGAGCCAGGGAAACAAACTGTACCAGTGTCAGTTGCACCCGTAACCAAGGTGAAAAAATAGTATAGAGTCAGATCATTTAATACGCAGAGAAACTTCTGCTAAGACTAGGTATGGAGAAGACAAGGCCAGGCCATGAGAGGAACAGGAGGGTGAAGATGTCACAAAAACAGCAGTATCTAGCCAAAACCTATACCAGCATGAGCTACGAGATGTGCGAAAAGATTTCGGTCGCTGTATAGGTGAGCAGCTTGTCACTTGGCTGCTCCGGTGCTGGGACACTGGAGCCAATTGTCTGGAATTAGAGGGCAGGGAAGCCAGGTGGCTGGGATCCCTTGCTAGAGATGCAGGACCACCTTACAGCCTCTGGAGGCATCTCCTGGCAGCTGTGAAGGAGAGGTATCCCTTCAAGGAAGAACTATGTCTTCCAGGCAAGTGGACCACTATGGAGAAGGGAATCCAGTACCTGAGGGAATTAGCCATACGGGAGGTGATTTATGAGGACCTAGACAACGAACAAATACCCACAGATCCAGATCAAGTCAAATGTACACGACCCACATAGCAGAAGTTTGTACGGAATGCACCATCATCATATGCCAGCTCATTGGCACTAATGGCCTGGGAAGAGCAAGAGGAACCCACAATGGATGAATTGGCTGAACAACTCTAGCAGTACAAAGAAAGTCTCTCCTCTTCCCTACAGGCCTGCATCTCGGCTGTGGAGAAACTTTCTGAAGAGGTCCACCAACTCAAAGAGAATTTATCTTCCTCCCCACCTGTACAAACCAGTGTCTCAGCAATCAGGGGTAAGCATCCTTCTGTGCAAGGAAGATGACAGAGTGGGTACACACCCTGTGCCACCCTGTGGTTTTACCTACGTGACTGTGGAGAAGACATTAGAAAATGGGATGGAAAAATCTACCTCAACCCTAGAGGCACGAGTACGTGAGTTGCAGAAGAAAACAATCAGGGAAAAAGGGGTTCTCTGAAAAGCTTGCTGCTCCAACTTCCAGCAGGCAGTCCTTCAGACACAGAAACGAAGATTCTGACCAGGATTAGAGGGGCCCTGCCTCCTGCCAGGGGGAGGAAAGGGACAATCAAGTTTATTGGACTGCGTGGATTTGATGGCCTGGCACATCAGACGCACGGAACTAGAAGGCTTTAGTAGACACTGGTGTACAGTCTACTGTAATGCCATCAGGCTATAAAGGGCCACAACCCATCTGTATTTATGGGGTGACGGGGGGATCCCAGCAGTTAACTGTATTGGAGGCTGAAGTGAGTCTAACTGGGAATGAGTGGCAAAAGCACCATATTGTGACTGGCCCAGATGCTCCATGCATCCTTGGCATAGACTGTCACAGGAGAGGATGTTTCAAGGACCCAGAAGGGTTCTGCTGGGCTTTTGGCATAGCTGCCTTAGAGACAGAGGACATTAAACACTTGTCTACCTTGCCTGGTCTCTCAGAGGACCCTTCTGTTGTGGGGCTGAAGAGGGTCAAAGAACAGCAGGTGTCAATCGCTACCACAACTGTGCACTGGCAGCAATATCGCACCAACCAAGACTCCCCGATTCCCATCCATAAGCTAATTTGTCAACTGGAGAGCCAAGGAGTGATCAGCAAGACTCATTCACCTTTTAATAGTCCCATATGGCCAGTGCAAAAGTCTAATGGTGAGTGGAGACTAACAGTGGACTATCGTGGCCTGAACGAAGTCACGCCACCACTGAGTGCTGCAGTGCCGGACATGCTAGAACTCCAGTATGAACTGGAATCAATGACAGCCAAGTGGTACACCACAATTGGTACACTGATTATATCGTTATGCGGTGATACAGCAGAGAAAGTTTTCGAGAAAGGGAAGAAAATAGTCCAAATCCTTCTAAAGGCTGGTTTTGCCATAAAACAAAATGAAGTCAAAGGACCTGCACAAGAGACCCACTTTTTTGGAATAAAATGGCAAGATGGACATCAGCAAATCCCAATGGATGCGATCAACAAATAACAGCGATGTCTCCACCAACTAGCAAAAAAACACAAACTTTCCTAGGTGTCATGGGGTTTTGGAGAATGCATATTCCAAATTACAGTCTGATTGTAAACCCGCTCTACCAAGTAACCCGTAAGAAGAATGATTTCAAATGGTGCCCTGAGCAATGACAAGCCTTTGAACAAACTAAGCAGGAAATAATTCATGCAGTAGCCCTTGGGCCAATCCAAACAGGACCAGATGTAAAGAACATGCTCTACACTGCAGCCGGGGAGAATGGCCCCCCCCCCGGAGCCTCTGGCAGAAACAGCCTGCAGAAACTCGAGGTTAACCCCTAGGGTTTTGGAGTCAGGGATACAGAGGATCTGATGCCTGCTACACTCCCACCAAAAAGGAGGTATCAGCAGCATATGAGGGAGTTTGATCTGCTTCAGAAGTGGTCAGTACTGAAACACAGCTCCTCCTGGCACCCCAACTGCCAGTACTGGGCTGGATGTTCAAAGGAAGCATCCCCTCTACACATCAAGCAACTGATGCTACATGGAGTAAGCAGGTTGCACTGATTACGCAACTCAGCAGGCTCAAACAGGAAACCCCAGTCCTCCAGGAATCTTGGAAGTGGTTATGGACTGGCCAGAAGGTAAACATTTTGGGGTATCACCAGAGGAGGAGGTGGCCAATACTGAAGAAGTCCCACTGTACAACAAGCTACCAGAAAACAAGAATATACCCTGTTCACTGATGGGTCTTGTCATACTGTGGGAAAGCATTGGAGATGGAAAGCTGCTGTATGGAGTCCTACATGACATGTTGCAGAAGCTATTGAGGGAGAAGGTGAATCGAGTCAGTTTGCAGAAGTGAAAGCCATCCAGCTGGCTTTAGATACTGCTGAACGAGAAAAGTGGCCAGTTCTCTATCTCTATACTGATTCATGGATGGTAGCAAATGCCCTGTGGGGGTGGTTACAGCAATGGAAGCAGAACTGCCAGCACGGGGGCAAACCCACCTGGGCTGCTGCATTGTGGCAAGATATTGCTGCCCAGGTAGAGAACCTGGTTATAAAGGTATGCCATGTAGATGCTGATGTGCTTCAAAAATCAGGCTACTGAAGAACATCAGAACCACCAGCAGGTGGATCAGGCTGCTCAGACTGAAGTGCTTCAGGTGGACCTGGACTGGCAACATAAGGGTGAATTATTTATAGCTCAATGGGCTCATGACACCTCAGGCCATCAGGGGGGCAGGTGAGCGAACAACTGTGTGGTGCTTAGCTGCCAGCTGGGTTAAACCACAACAATGAAGCAGCTGTTTTGTTTTTCCTGTCATTTCTCTTTTCTTAACTTTGTTTCACCATTTTGTTTTCATCCACACTGTCAGAATTGCTCTGATGGCCAGACTGAGGTAAACAGTTGGAAGACACAGAATGAAGTAGCTTTGTGCTTTAGTAGTTCCCCTCCCACAACTCTGAGGAACCCTCCCACACTTGTTCAACAGTACAGAAGTTAAGTCACTAACTTGTCTGGGGTCCCCCTCTGTGCAAGTGAGGGGGACTAGTGTGGACAGGGTCTTCTTCCCACTGCCAGAACCAGGGCACTTCAAGAGTCCTCGAGAGTGGGTAGGATTTACAGGTTAGAATCCATTTCTTAGGACTGGAAATTGCCATCTCCAACTCTGAGAGATCTTCTCTTCTAGGGTGAAAGCAAGCTTCGTCTGGCACTAGTTGTCTGCAACAAAGTTTTGGAAAAGAAAATTAATTAAGAAGCAAATGGTAAAAATGTCTCTCAACAGAAATCAACAGCCAGGCCCTGGTCAGCATTCTGAGTGCATGTCAGAGTAACAGCGGGACCACAACCAACCAGGGCTTGGCCAGAGCTAAGGAATAGCTATTGACAAATCTTCAATTGCACACTCACATACATGTGCACACGGGCACATTCTCACAGGGGCAGCTAACTTAAATGAAATGCATTCTAGGAAATCCTAACTTCCATTAAAGGAAGCATTTTGGAGCTCTTTAGTTCTATTCTGCCTTTCCTTTGCCTCCCATTCCCTTCCAATGCACATTCCCATATCAGCTTCCATAGTTCCATTGCACCCCCTCCAAGTAAGAGAGCCAGCTCTGCCATCAAATTCACTGGAAGCACTGGAATTACTCAGAGATTCCCTTTTTTGCACAATATCATTCACTTTTCTCTAGTCAAATATATGGGAAAAGTACACTGCCACCCTGGCAAGTCTAGAGAGATTGAGACTCACTGCAATGTGCTGCAGCCTGGCTCATCTGTGCCTACCAAACCCACACTTAATGCTAATCCAACCCCTGTTACCACACCACCACCCCCCCACAAAAAGGCAGCCCTGAGCCCACTCCAACCCCTGCAACAGGTCCAGTAGCTGGGCCAGAGAACTAACCTATGCCAGTACCGGTCACCCGCTGCCTTCCAGGTTACACCAGAACAAACAGCCCCAAACCGCCTGTTTTAGCCTCAAATGCAATGCACTGCAGCATGTCCCAAGCCAACAGAGGTGTGAAGTCAGTTCTTACTCTGTGACATTAGTCAAGACTGGCTCTTATCCCTGCAATCGGCTTCCTCATGAGGACAAGTGGAAGGGCAGGCACCGCTCTCTTCTCTTTAGTGACCAGTGACAGGACTCACAGGAACAGTGTCAAGCTGCAACAGGGGAGGTCCAGGCTGGACATCAGGAAGAGGTTCTTTACCAAGAGGGTTGTTACGCACTCAAACAGGCTCCCCAGGGATGTAGTCACAGCACCAAGCCTGTAGGAGTTCAAGAAGCATTTGGACTGTGCTCTTATGTAGTCTCAATTATTGGGTAGACCTGTGTGGTGCCAGGAGTTGGGCTCGATCCTTGTGGGTCCCTTCCAACTCAGGATGTTCTATAATTCTATGATTAATCTGCCCATGGCTCTGGCAAAAGATCTAGCTGAAAGGCAGCTTTTTGCAGAGATTTTAGGTACACGCATGACCTGCAGGCACTCCTGCAATCAAACACAGAGGAGAAAAGTTTTCATTCCATGCTGTGACAGGCTTCTCCATGGGGGGAGGGGCAATGACTCTAAGGGCCAAGGATAATGATGTGGGATGCTCACACAGGCCTAGATACCCACAGCTGCAGGGAGCCTTTGCCTGTGATGTCAGTGCCCTCCAAGTCAACAGGTGTTCAAGATTTACCTCTGCCATCCCTAGAATGACCCCATGAACAGTAGTGCACTTGCAGGGGGGGCTGAACCATCACCACCTCCAGCTGTGTCCAGTCTTTCAAGAAAGATTTGCTGGCAACTCTAGGTTGATCACAAGTGCAATTAACTATTACCCATCTTAAAAGGCAAATCAAGATGGACATTTTTGAAATTACCAGCAGGAAGTGTGTATTATAGGTGAGCCAGTGTTCTTCTGTTGGAGCTACAGCATCTGAAAATATAACTACAGCTGAGAGCTCAAGTGGTTGCATGTCAGGCTGAAACATGCCCAGCTTCTCCTGCTGTCTGCATCCCATTCCAGCACCACTGCTGATTTACCCCACATGTTCAGTCCTCCCCTGACTATTTCCAAGGACTTAGTGCAATGTTTCTCAGAAATCTCCAAAGTAGAAATACAAAAACATACAATCAGACATCCTAGAATGGCACCCAGTGTACAAGGAACTAGAAAGTAGTACGTATTATTCCTTAGAAGTACAAGGGATATTTGACCAGGTAGCTTACATGGAAGTGACACCTTGACCAATACAAACTCTAAACAAGTAAAAGAATTAAAACATCTCAGAAAAATGTAACCTTCCTAAGTTGAAAAAGCTTCACTACCTCGTGGTGCAGTATGATGCAGTTTTATCATCTTGTGAACACCCACTAGGGAATAGAGATGCACTTTATAGAGTATTTCTCAGAAAACTACTTACATATTTAGTGTACAAGATTTATGTCAGCATGGATTACTTTACAGATCCTATTTTTCACTCAAGGCCCAGTGGATTTTCTCCTGTTACACCAGATGCAGTGAACAAACGCTAACATCTCTCATCTCCACATAGAATCTTTCCCCAACTTGTTTTAATTGAAATAATCACGTGTAAAGAAAACTATCCTATCATCTTCCTGTTTTTTTTTTAAGATGTCTTTTTTGTACAGAACATTTTTCAGCCAAAACACCACTTCTATCAAGAATGGCCAATTGTCTTTAGTCAGTGTGAAAACTGTCGTTTCCAATATGCCACATCTCACGATTTTGTATGTTAACATGTTCAAGTGTCCATGTTAGTTTTTGAGCACACAGTTCAGAGGTTACGTGATCAAATGAATGAATGATTAAGAGGAGCTATCTAGAAATTGAACCTTAATTCATGAAGTCTAGAGTTAAAGTCCTGTGACATTGTGCACATTTCTTAATGTTGACCTTACCAACCGGCTGTGGGTAATATTTGTACTCAATTTTCAAAGGAGCCATCTCAGAAATAAGGGAGCCCATTTCATGCACAAGTAATTCTCAGAAGTGCCTAATTTATTTTGATCATCATCTTTTGGATCCTTAAGCCTTAAAATCCTTCACCTTCTAACAAGATTCTACCCTAAGAGGGGGGAAAAAAGAGCTGGAAGAGATGTGAGAACGTTTTAAAGTAGAACAGGGACACTTACATGAGAAAGAGCAAGCAGTTCTGCAAGACTGCTAAAACAGATCTGTAACCATATTCATGTAACAAATCAAACATGCTTACAGTGACGAGGATAACAGTAAAGCTCATGTTTTCTTTCTTGATCCATAGTTGTTCCATGGTATTTCATCAGTCATTGATGTAACCAGTCACGTGTCACTCGGCTTGCTGAACTGCTGTCTTAAATATAAAAAACAGCTTAGTTTTACGTTGACAGGGAATACTAAGAATTTCAAGTACAAACCATTTGGTCTCTCAAAAGTATTAACCTAAGCTCCCTGACACAGTATTGTAATACCATATGCTAGTTTGGAGCAATGCATCCAAAGGTATCAAAATCACTTGGAAGGGTTACCTTTATACTTACATTCTCTCACCAGAGAAGCAGCGAAGATGCATCCATCATTATTTCTTCTCCTTTTCATTTGGAAGTTACCATTCTCTCAAAATCCTTGGGCAAAAACCTGAGAACAGAGCAAGTGGAAGCAGAATCAACAGCAAGTTGGAGGATAGAGATGAACAGAAGTATACTGCGTCACAGAGAACATAGAGGTCAAAAAGTTGAAGAAACCGAGATGGATAGCTGCTCACAAAAGGGAAGAAGGGCACAGGAAAAGAGAGCAGACATCTTGAAAGATAGCCATTTATGACCTAAGAGCTACTCAGGAAGGCAGAGAAAAACATGGAGAAAAATCTGAGCAGTGTAGGAGGTGAAATTTCTATCACTGCAGTTAATTTACTTGAGCTCTTTGTGAAATAAATGCTGTTAAGTATTTTCTTCCAGAAGACATCAGAACAGTAGCTAAGTTAGCCAAACGTTCTTAGATTGAAAATGCAATTGGATTGTTTTATCAGTTTGAACACTGAAAATATGACAGGTATGAACTGTCACAAATGGAATTAGTATGTGGAAAAGCCAGTTGTTTGCCTTTGAGATTCATGCCACAAAAATGAAGTAGTTACGCATCTAGAATTCCTCTCACTTTAGAAAGAGAAATTCCCCAAAATAGTCAGGAGATGAAATGACCATTTTTTTCAGAGTAGCATGCAGAGTGTTCCCCCAACTCCCCAAAAAAGTAAACAAGGCTAAGTGACTTCACTACCTAGACCTACCATCATTCTTGTTTTTAGAAGAGGACAGGTGCATTCTGGAAGTGCCACATCACCTTTGTTTGCCTCCCCACCAGACTCATTTCTCCATTTAGAAGGCCTAGAGGAGTTCTGAGATTCTTGATGCATTTTAGGGAAGATGGAGGAGCCTTGAAGGACTGTTTCAAAGATGCTGGTAACTCAGTTCTTGAACTATGGAGTTGGTCAAGAGCTGCCAGGAAGGTGCTTTGTTCAGAAAGCACAGGTTACGACCTTAACCACGTTACCCAACAACCCCTCACCAAACACCCTACTAATACAATACTGAAAAGCCCTGTCATTTGGATTGCCCTTGTACCTGACTGTTAGAAAACATGGGCTTCACAAGCAATATACTCCAAGTCTTTCCCACTTCCTTAAACCACATTACCTCTTTGCCTTCAGGAAGAAACAGTTGATTGGATCTATTCTGCAATTCCCTAGGGAATAAAGAAACAGCTCTGTACTTTCAAACCATCTTTAGAGGAAACCACACGAGAAAGGTCTGGCATGGTGAAGACACACCTTTACTAGTTGATTGTCTTATTTTCTCAATCTAAAACAAGTACAACAGATAATGCAGCACAGCAACAGTCTCTCAGATTCACCCTTAATCGTGGTAGTGGAGCACATGCAAGTATTCCAGACATTTACAGGCAAAACACCTTCCCAAGTTTGAATGCTAACACAGTTGAGCACAGTTACAAGGGACAAACCGGATACAGAAAGCTCTATCACCCAAGCTGCCTGAGCCAAAGGCAATCTTTGACACAACTCATGGAAACCTAAGACTCAGTCAAGTCCCCTTCTTCCTCTCCAACTAGGGAGGATACAAGTCCACTACTGCACGCATACACACACTTGCAGATCCCTGAACACCAAACAAGGCCCCTCTGGCAGGGGAGAGCCCCTGCCCAGCTCCCAGACCCCTTACCTACTTCACAGCTCTCCTTCTCACCAGCAGTTCCAGCTTCAACTCTCCTGCAACACTCCATCCTGGTTTGGGCTGGAAGTATTTTCCTCCCAGTACCTGGTACCCCCCCACACACACACAACAGCTCAGCTGGGGCACACCGCTCCTGTCCCAGCACCCCCACGTACCAAACCCCACTCTGTCCCAGCACCAGGCACTGCATGAACCCAATAAGGGGTGGCCGGGACCGCTCAGGTCCCAAGCACCCGGAGGCTGCAAGAACCGAGCACAACCCCGAGCCCACCACGGAGACGTCCCGGTGACGGCAGACCCTGGCTGAACCTCGCCCTTCACCTCAGGACCCGCTCCCATCCCCTCGCACGCCAGGCGCAGGGGCTGCACCTCCCCACTTGTAACGGCGCTACTTCAGCCTCGGGGTTTCACCACGGGCTCAACGACCCGCTAACGACAGCTCCGTCGCTCCACAAAGGCCCGAGGAGACCCCAGCACCCCCAGGAAAAGAGGAACGGGAAGGAGCAGGCAGACACGCGCAGAGCCACGGCAAACCTGAGCGCCGCCCTCGCCTCCAGCGCTGCCACACAGCCCCGCTCCCGCAGCACCGCCGAAAGCCACCCCCTACCCTCCTCGGCGCCATTTATAGGCCAGCCTCGAGTCCCCGCCCCCAGCCCTCACACGCTGATTATGCTAAGTGCGCCCAGAATGCTAATTAGCCGCATGCACAGTCTGTGTTCCAGAACCTTCTGGAAAGGGCGGGGGCGGGCGCTGTTGCTGAGGTGCTCCCTGCCCCCCGGCTGTCAGAGCCCCGGCTCTGCAGGTGGCAGGTGGTTGCTGGGGGGTGCCCAGAAAAAGGGCTGTCCTGCCTTCGCGAGGTCCGCTCTTCTCAGCCAAATTGAAATGGATTGAGCTCCTTTCCTACCAAGTGTGTCACACGTCATCCTTTTCTCCTCAGTCTCTCACAGGCACCACGGGCTGGGGATGCCTACACCCCTGGCCTGGCTCCAGCAGCTGGCACCCACTGCACTCATCAGTCCACCCGGTAGCTGGCTGTCCGCGCTCGAAGTCATACAATCCCAAAATCATTTTGCTCAGAAAATAAATAAATAAATAAAAAGACGAAACCTTTAAACCTTGAATAGTTGTACTTGCCTTTTCCTGGCTTCCCTCTGCCTCCTTGCCAGGCTTGGCCACCACCTGAATCCAAAACATAACACCCTACCAGCTACTAGGAGGAAAACGAACTCTATCCTAGCTGAAACCAGGACAAAAAGTTTGGCAAAGCTAAGAAAAGAGAAGAAATGACAGGAAAAAACAAAACAGCTGCTTCATTCATTCTGCTGAGGAGGATTTTATTAAATACAGTCTATTGAAATGAGAATGTATTTTACAAAATCCTTTCCTAACTAAGAAGCTGCTGTGGGAATGTGGCTGTGCGGACGTGATTGTGAGTGCAGGAATGTGAGCATTTGCTGGGGGGGGAGGGGGAGGGAAGTGTTCATTGGAGTGGCTTGGCATGTGAAATAGCATGTGCTAGGCAATGCTGACAGTGTCTTGAAGAGGGAAGACCCAGGTAGATTGGAGGAAGGAGGAACAATGGCCAAAATGGCCATGGCCATTGTAGATTTGCCAATAGCTCTTGTCCAGCTCTGGGCAATCTTGGGTTGTCCTGTTAGTCTGTGCCATGCACTCAGAATGTTCTCCTCAGGCTAGCTGTCGGAGGCAGCCAGACAGTGGTGATGACCCCTGCCTAGGAACAGGCAAAGCGAGATCAGTGCCCTTCAAGGCCATCAAGTACAACTGTCAACCTGACTTACCAAATCTCCTCACTAAGCCATGTGTACTGCCACATCCATGTCTCTTAAATCCTCCAGGGTTGGGGGAGCACCGCCACTTCCTGTGGCAGCCCATTGCAATGGTTGACCACCTCCCTCTGTGAAGAAATTCTTCCCTTTATCCAACGTAAACCTGCCCAGGTGCAGCTTGAGACTGTTTCCTTGGGTCCTATTGCTTGTCACCCAAGGAGAGTGACATCATCCTGGCTGGTCTCCCATCAACCTCTTTCTCTGCAGACTAAGAAACCCCAACAACCCTTGTTCCCTTGGCTGCTTCTCATTCGTCTTGTCTTCCGATCCCTTCACCAGCTTTGTTCTCTGTGCACGCTTCGGAGCGTGTATCCTCCCTGCAGTGAGAAGCCAAGTGCCCTCTGGTAAATTCATGTCCCAATGTTTCCATGTCCCAGCACCCAATGCATGTGACGTGGTCTTTAACAGTCTGTTTTATCTCTTAACCTTTCCAGAGGCTTGTTGGCGAGTTGCCAGGCCTCACCATACTGATATCCCAGCCAGCGCCACCTATTCAGGGAGACTTCACTTTCATGGCTCCTTTGATCACACACAGCGCAGGTTTCAACACTCACAGGTGGTGACCTGTGTTGATGGCCTCAATGGTCAGGTCTACCCCTCGATCACAAGCACATCTTTCTGCATGTGGCATCCGTCCCCCTATGTCCTGATACTTCATGGGCCCACTGAGCTACAAACGGCTCAGCCTACAAACAGCTCTACCCCTGTAGAGATCCACGTGAGACACTTGATTTTTCAAAGCTCAGTCCACCTCTTTATTATGATGTTTTCTGGGGGCATGACTCTTGGGCACGTGAGCATCTCTGTTACGTATCTTTTCTACTGAGGCAGCAATATCCTCCCACACTAGAGCAGCACAGGTAGGTTTACCTCTGTGCTGCCAGTTGGTCTGCTTCCATTGCTGTAGCTACCCCCGCAGAGCATTTGCCACCTCATTGCAGATGTTCTGTGAGGTCACAGTGGGCCCCATGAATTCATGCAGAGGTCCCGTAGCACGTCCTGTCATAGCCACCTTGTGCTCGTGGCCTAGAGGGTGCAAAGCAGGTTCTGGCTGCTGGCAAGTGGTAGCATGGGGCAAGCACAGGGGATTGCTACTCCCAGCTGCTGCCTGCTCTTCCTTCTCTCTCTCTCTGTTCTCCTCCTCTTGGTGGCCCCATGTTCCGGGGAGACCTTGAGTATCCCATGGTTAGGACTGCGCGCAGGTAGGGTTGGCAGTGAGGGATGCTCTGGCAATGCTGGCTCTGGGCCCAGCACCACGTTCTTGGGGCTGCCTGGCAAGCAGTCTTGGCTGGCAGGGCCATAAGGGAAGCCGTTGGCGCTAATGGGAGCTTTGCTGCCCTGTGCCTGGTTACTGCAGGGTGGGGGGCAATGGCTCTTGAGCATCTCCCCATATCCCAGCTTGGGGCCTCAGGGATGGCCTGGAGGGAAGAGCTCAGCTGCTGTTGACTCCAGGCACAACAGCCTTTCTCCTGTTCCCCTGCAGCACTCCCCTAACAACGCCAGGTCTCCCTGCCAGGTCCCCAGCCCACAGCCGAGAAGCGCAGATGGGGTGGTGCTGGGTGAGCCATCTGCTGGCCAGTGCGCTCTGCACTGTGAGCAGCGCAATGACACCCTGTTGTCCTCTGCAGCTCCCTGTTCAGTTTTTCCTGCTTTGGGGAACGTAACAGGCCCCCCGGTAGGCAAGCACAGCCTTGTCTGTCCAGCGGGTCTTTGAGTGCTGGTGCCTATTGCCCTGAGTCAGCATCTGGGGAGCTGCTGGGTCCCACGTGTGGATCCCATCGTCCCTGTGCTGTCACTGCACATCCTGTGTAATGAAGCCTATTAGAGTGTGTCACGAAGGCTTTCCTCTTCTGTACTCCATTGCAGGTTCTCATGTAGGCAGCGCTTATTCAGCTTCTCCCCCGAAAACTGGTTCTGAGCCTTGGGGGAATCCCAGGGGTGAGTTGCCTATATTGTTGTCCTTGGGTGTTTGTCTGGGCCCTGGTCAGGGCTCGCCCAACGTTAGCCACTTGTGGCTTCCACGGCATTACATGATCCCCTTCCAGTCTCTGCAGCCCCTTTCCAGGGGAGCCTAGCACAACATGGAGAGAAAAACTTGGTTGTCTTTGCTTGCTTACAGCTCTGCCTGCAGGCCGCCCATCTCGGCAGTACCGTTTTCTTAAGCATCAAGGCTTTTCCAGGGGTAAGCAGCCCACCTTTATTGGCTTTGCAGTGACAGCATTTATTTTCAGTCTTGTTTTCAGGGGAATGTACCTTCATACATTCTTCACTGCTGCTCAGATACATGTAAGAGCAAAGTGGGAATCAAGTAAGGCTTCTTTATCTCGTGAAGCTGCATTGCAAGCTGCTGAAGCCTTGAGCTTCTTCCAGCATTGTCTGCAAAGACAGCAGCTTTTGGGGCTGAGTTTAGAGCCTGGGTGAACTCCTGGGGGTCCTTTTCCCCAGGAGCTGTGCACATGGTGAGTTTTATGCCAATACAGTTCCCGTGCTGGCATCTGGTACCACACTGCCACGTGCTCGTCAATGGAAGGGGGGAACGGGCGTCAGGCAGCATTGGTGTTTCCTGCCATTCAAAGCTGAAGGAGTTTATTACAGTATGTGACAGGAGCTGTTCTCGTGTGCCTTTGGTTGCAGATGTGGCCACAGGTGCTGGCTCTGCATCTCTTCAGTGGAATCCTGATTCTGAGTCTTGGAGAGGTCACCTGGGTACATTGGCTCTATATATTTCATGAGGGAGCTGCCAGGCTACACCCAGGAGGTCAACCCAGCCACTCTGCAGGCATTTCTTAGGAAGCTGTTTATTGCAGCATTTCACACTAGCTTTCTTCCTCCATGTTTGTTTTCAGCTGTTCCCATAAAGAATGTTTCCCTCAGTTTTAGGATGGATCCTGGTTTTGAGCAACAGGGACCTCCCAAGTTGCCAATGCTTCTTTCGGAGTAAGAGTAAACATTTAGAGCGAAGAGAATGACAGGTGTTGGGGAGTAGTTACAAGTTCAAACTGCGTTTGCTGCCATTCAAAGCTGAAGATGTATCTTGCAGTATCTTACAGACAAAGCTATTCTTTTTTCTGCCTTTATTTGCAGATTTGGCCAGAAATGCTGGCTCTGCGTCTTTTCTACAGAATAGGGGTATGGAGCATGGGAGAAATTGCATGGGTAAGGCATGCATATTCATTCCCAAAGACACTGCTGGAGATAACCCTCATTCAGCCTCTCCCTCACGAGTGGGCTCTTGCTCAGGATGACTGTACCTGGTCATCCTTGTCCTCTAGCGCTAACACACGAGAATGAGGGAAAGCAACCAAGTGAAGATAACTGCTCGGACTTGCCAAAGACACTGCGAGACTGTCAGTGGTACAGAACTCCTAAAAGCGTGTGACTGTTCCATTTCCTCCAGGGGCTGGCGGTGAAAAAAATGCAGAGGTTTCGGGTCACAAATGGGTGCCAGAGCGCATCGCAGTTGTGGTGCTGGCCATCCTTGTGTGTCTGTTCCTTCTGGCGGCTTTGGGCTACTTAGTGAAGTGGTTGCTGAAGATGAGACAACGGTGAGTAGGTTTTTCCCAGCAGTCTCTGCCAGATTGCTGCTCTGTGCAGGGAAGCATTTCTAGCGAGAACATCCTGGAGCACAAGGAGCTCTGGGCAGCTCTTTGCTGGGATTTCCGCTGAGAGACTTCTTTAATGTTAGCCTGTCGATTCGTATTAACACATTTTCTTTTTGAAAACCCTTTTGTTCTGTCGCAGAGAACCATTGCTGGGTGAACCTTCCTTTCCCTTGTGGAGTAAAGATCCAGACAACGTGGAAAAAGAAAGAAAAATGGAAGAAATCGCAAAAGAGATTGAAAGTCTGCCTGAGGGACCATGCACATTATTAAGACCTCCACCAAATGCCCTGCATGAGAATTAAATGTGTTTGTGCAAACAAAATGTTATACTAACCTTGCATGTTCAAAAGTGATTCTGCAGCCATTTCAGAGGTACAACAGTGGGGGTTATGTGTGAGAAACAAAGTAGTGTTTTTGCACTAGAAGTTGTTTTTGCAGTGGAAAATCCACTAACCGCGCATATTCAAAAGCGATTGTGCAGGTATGACAGTATCATAACAATGGGGAGTGTGTTAAGCAGAGAAGAGGAAGGTCCCACTGTCGCAAAATAAGGAGGATAGCTAAGAAAAACAGAATGAGCAGTACGAAATCAGTGAAAACAAAAATTGCGGTCCCTCTAGTCAGGAGAGAAGGAAAAAAAGGAAAGGAGAAATTTAACAGTTGGTCAAATAAAATTGTACATATATGGTATAGAAGGGCATCGAGTAGGTTATGAATCTGTAGTATTCAGCCAGTGAGGAAAGGGGAGAAATCAGGTGTCAGTAATAAGGAATATAAGGTTAAGATGAACTTTTACTGTGTGCTCCTGCTTGCAGGATGCCCACCATTGCCATAGCAAATAAAACAGCTTCACAGAAGACCCTGTCTGAAAAAAAAAAAAATCCTTCTCACATTATGATAAGCAGATCAGGGGTCAGTGGAAGTTTCAGCTGTCTTCCTCATTTTGGGACAGTGAAGAAATACAGGACGAGCAGTGCAAAATCCGCAAGAACAAAAAATCGCAGGCCCTCTAGTCCTGAGAGAAGGAAAAAAAGGGAAAACGACCAATTAATGGTTGGTCATATGCAATTGTACAGATATACAATACATATAGCAACAAGCGTCGAGTAGTTTGTGAACCTGTAGTACTCAGCCAATGAGGAAACAGGGGAGGAATTAAGCGTCGGGTAATAGGGAATCCGCATTCCTGCTTGCAGGATGCCTGCCAGTGCAGTTGCTAATAAAAATGCTATTTCACAGAGATCCTCGCCTGAGCCTGTGTTATTGGCTCTTGTGTATCACAGATGCAAGGGGTAACACGGAGGACACACGGAGGTGCAGATGAGGCTGGGGCACTGAATGCCTTTTTGCTGTAGTTTTTCTGTCCTGTACAGAATTTATCAGACAATCAAGTGATCAGCTGTGCTTAGAACAAGTTTATGAAAGGCAGGTCCTGCCCAGCTCATTTGTGGACATCATCTACTAGAATCTTAGTAAAGCTTTTGAGAGTTTCCCATGGTATTCTCCTGCAGGGACTGCCTGATCAGGGCTTGAAGAGGTTTGCTGGCTGAAGAACTGGCTGGGTGGCTGGGCTCAGAGACTCAGCGCAGAGTTCAATCCAGTTGGTGGCTGGTCGCCAGAGAGGTTCCCCAGTGCTCCATACAGAGGCCAGGGATGTTCAGTATTCCCATCAGTGATCTGGAGAAGGGGTTCAAGTCCACCCTCAGTAAGCTTGCAGACAATACTAATTAGGGTCTCCAAAGCCATCTATCCTGAAGCAGACCAGCTCCCTGACAATTTGCATAGGCTAGGTCAACAGGCCAAGTCTGACTAAGTGACAGCCAGCAAATGTAAATGCTGGGTGCTGCATTTGCATCAGAACCCCAGAGCAGTGGTGTGGGCTTAGGGATGAGGGGCTGGAAAGTTGCCCAGCGGAAAAGGGCCCGATCCCAGCAACTGGGCTATGGGTATGAGCTGTGAGATGGCACCAATCTTCTTGTGTATCACCCAGGTGAGCACCCCGTCACCTGGTTGCTCCAGTGCAGGAATAAGAAGGCCAGTAGCCTGGAATTAGAGCGCAGGGAAGCCAAGCGGCTGGATCCCTCTGAGGGAAGGTGATGTTGACAGAGCAATGGGATAATGGTCACAAGTCATCAGCATCCAGAGGCAAGTCCTGTTAGGTGTGGAAGAGAAGTATCCCTTCAGGGAAGAGGTCACCCAAGCAAGTGGACCTCCATGGAGATGGGTATCCAGTACTAAAGGAAGTCAGCCACGCTGGAGAGAGTTTATGGTGACTTGCAGTACGATGACCAATTCTCTAAAGATCCAGATTAAGTCAAGTGCATACAACCACTGTAGCACAGGTTTGTATGGAGTGCCCCATTGTTCTATGCCAACTCATTATCAGTAACGAGCTGGAAAGACAACGAACATATGCCACACTAATCGGCTGGCCAACTTCAGCAATGCAAAAAAAGCCTCTCTCCCTCCCTATAGACTCACATCTCAGCTGTTGAGAAGCTTTCCCCAAAGGCCCACCAATCAAGAATGCCGTGCAGAAGCTGTCCTGGAAGTTCCGGCAGTTCAATAAGGTTATGTCCTACTCCCTACCTGTACAAACCAGTATCTCAGCTACTAGGAGCAAGCACTGCTCTCTGCTCAAGAGGATATAGTAGGTACACACCACATGCCACCCTGCAGTTTAACCTGCGTGATCGTGGAGAGGACATGAAAAAATGGGATGGAAAAATCTACCTTGACCCTAGAGGTACACAAATTGCAAGGAGAACAATTGCAAAAGCAGTGTCTTCTGAGAAAACTGCTGCTCCAGTTTCCATGGGCAGTCATCCAGACACAGTAACGAATACTGTGACCAGGACCAGATGAGCTGTGCCTCCAGCCAAGTGGAGAAAAGGACAACCAGGTTTATCTGACTGTGTGGACTCAATGGCCTGGAACATCAGCCCCACAGGGCTTTAAGACTCTAGCGGGCACCAGTGTACCCTAATGCCAGCAAGCTAGAAAGCAGCAGACCCCATCTGTGTTTCTGGAGTGACAGGGGGATCCCGACAGCTAACTGTACTTGAACTTGAAGAGAGGGTAACTGGGAAGGAGTGGCAAATGCACCCCACTGTGACTGGCCCCAAGGCTGCAGGCATGCTTGACATAGACTATCACAGGAGAGGGTACTTCAATAATCCAAAAGTTACCAGTGGGCTATTGGCATAACTGTCTTGGATACACAGCAAATTAAGTAGTTGTCCTTCCTTTTGGAGGACCCTTTTGCTGTTGGATTGCTCTAAGTCCAATAACCCTCAGCAAGGAGGGGGGGGGGCAGATACATAGTACTTAAGCTTTCTGACAGGTTACACCAGAACAAATAGCCCCAAACAGCCTGTTTTAGCCTCAAATGCAATGCACTGCAGCATGTCCCAAGCCAACAGGTGTAAAGTCAGTTCTTACTCTGTGACATTAGTCAAGACTGGCTCTTATCCCTGCTACCTGACCATGGCTCAAAGGATCTACCTTAAAGGCAGGGTAAACAGCTTTCTGGGGAGATGTTAGAGGCATGCATGACCTACAGGCACTCCTGCCATCCAATACAGATGAGCAGTCTCCATTCCAGGCTGTGACAGGCTTCTGCACAGATGGGAAACTGCAGTGACTAAGGGCCAAGGATAATGATGTGGGATGCTCACACAGGCCTAGATACCCACAGCTGCAGGGAGCCTTTGCCTGTGATGTCAGTGCCCTCCAAGTCAACAGGTGTTCAAGATTTACCTCTGCCATCCCTAGAATGACCCCATGAACAGTAGTGCACTTGCAAGGGGGGGCTGAACCATCACCACCTCCAGCTGTGTCCAGTCTTCTTTCAAGAAAGATTTGCTGGCAACCCTAGGTTGATCACAAGTGCAATTAACTATTACCCATCTTAAAAGGCAAATCAAGATGGACATTTTTGAAATTACCAGCAGGAAGTGTGTATTATAGGTGAGCCAGTGTTCTTCTGTTGGAGCTACAGCATCTGAAAATATAGCTACAGCTGAGAGCTCAAGTGGTTGCATGTCAGGCTGAAACATGCCCAGCTTCTCCTGCTGTCTGCATCCCATTCCAGCGCCACTGCTGATTTACCCCACATGTTCAGTCCTCTCCTGACTATTTCCAAGGACTTAGTGCAAATATATATATATATATATATATACACATACACATACACAAAGCAAGTGATGCACAATGCAGTTACTCAGCACCTGCCAACTGATGCCCATCCCTGAGCAGCAGTCCCCCCTGCCTACCAACCCAGTTTTATTGTTCTGCATGACACCACATGGTATGGAATATCCCTTGGGTAGGTCGGGGTCAGCTGTCCTATTTCTGTCTCCTGCAAGCTCCTTGTGCACCCCCAGCCCCTCGCTGTCAGGGCAGCACAAGAAGCTGAACAGTCCTCGGCTCTGTTTAAGTAGTGCTCTGCAACACCTAAAACATCAGTGGATTATCAGCATTATTCTCATACTAAGAAACACAGCACCATACCAGCTATTCCGAGGAAAATTAACTCTATTTCAGCCAAAACCAGGGCAATCAGAAAAATCATGTACTTTTATTGTAAGGAATCTGGTGCTATGATTCAGGAGATCTGAGCTGTAGCATGGTATACGAGGACCCATCAGCACACATGAGCAGTGTCAGAAATACTTTGTTGGTTTATTTGTCTGTTTGTTTTTGTTTGTTTCAAGTTTTAAGATAAAACTATTTGACAGATGAATGATATGACTCCCTTTAAGATGTCACCTAATGAAGTTGTTCAGAAAAAGCTAATTCTGACTCTAACTTTTCATCAAAACCGGAATAAAATCTGATGAAGGTGGTGATTTTTTTCTTTTGATTTTACTAAATTGGCTAGGAATAACTGAAAATCAGCACTGAAGTGTTAATGGAAGTCACATATTACAGTGGTTGGAGAAAAAATAAGGTGTTCACTGGAAACTAGAATGGATTCATTTCCATGTTTTTTCTTTCTGAACCCAGTCTGTCCTAGAATCCCTCCATCACTTCTGCTAGTCTGCCTTTAAACTAGAAAGGGTAGCCAGACTTACAATATTTTTACATATGAGCAGAAACCTGTTACTACAGAACAAGTTTTCTAAAATAAAACTCTGTTGATATGTTTTCCTAAAAAGCTCTTTAAGATTTAGAATCATAGAATGGCTCAGGTTGGAAGGGACCTTAAAGATCACCTACCTAGCTGCAACCCCCCTGCAATGGGCAGGGACACCACCCACTAGATCAGGTTGCCCGGGGCCTCATCTGACGTGGTCTTGGACAACTCCAGGGATGGTGCATCCACAGCCTCTCTGAGCAACCTGCTCCAGTGCCTTGCCACCCTCGCAGTAAATAATTTCTTCTTTATATATAATCTAAATCTACCCTTTTTCAGTATAAAGCCATTCCCCCTTGTCCTGTCATTATCCAACTGAGCAACAAGTTGCTCTCCATCTTTTTTATAAGCCCCCTTTAAAGTACTGAAAAGCCACAATGAGGTCATCCTGGAGCCTTCTCTTCTTCAGGCTGAACAGCCCCAACTCTCTCAGACTTTCTTCATAGGAGAGGTACTCCAGCCTCTTGATCATCTTTGCGGCTCTCCTCTGGACCTGCTGTAACAGATCAACATCCCTACACATCCAGACGGCATCCCTGTACTCTTCCCCAGCCACGTGTTCCAGCTTCCACTGCCTGTGCATTTCCTTCTTGCACCTCAGTTTGACCGGCAGGTCTTGCTTAGCCGTCTTGGTTGTCTGCCTTCCCTGCCCACTTTCTTATGCAGGGGAGTGGAAAGTTCTTGTGCTCTAAGGGAAACATCCTTTAAGAGTTGCCAGCTCTGTTCAGCTCCTTTGTCCCTAAGGACAGTGTTCCAGGGAATCTTGTCCACTAGGTCTTTAAATACCTTGAAGTTTGCTCTGTGGAAGTTTAGGGTCCTGACTTTGCTCTTTGCCAGGCCTGTATTCCTCAACCAGGGCATGGTCACTGCAGCCCAGACTGCCTCCAGCCTTGACGTCTTTAATGGGCTCTTCCACGTTAGTGAGCACCAGGCCCAGTAATTCTTGTCCTCTGGTTGGTTTGTCTAATACCTGGACCAGGAAGTTATCCTCAACGCAGTCTGGGAGTCTCCTGGATTGCTTACAGCCTGCCGTGTAGTTTTCCCAGCAGACATCTGGCTGGCTGAAATGCACCATCAGGATGAGAGCATGCGAGTGTGACATTTCTTGTAGTTGAAGCAAGAATGCCTCATCCACAGGCTCTCCTTGATCAGGTGGCCTGTAGTAGACCCCTACCACAAGCTATCCTTTATTGGTGTGGTCCCTAACTTTCACCCACAAGCTCTCAACCTGTCTGTTACACCTCATAGAAGTTGATTTGCTCAATGCCTTGAATATGGTTTGAAATGAACCTTTAATTTGCGAGGTGATATACATCAGCGTTTTTTTTTTCTGTAAGAGCTTTTGTCCTACAAAGTCATGTTTCATAAGGTGGACAGGAATTATTTCAACCTCTGATGAAGAATCCAAATTTTTGTTCATACTAAATTTTTCTTTCTTGAAGATTAGAGGACAAAAATTGTGTCACATTTTTAACATATTTTCATTTTTTTCTACTGACAGCCTTTTATTTAAAATGTGCTTCCACTACCAGGTACGAGTAATTTGTCATATAAAGCCCGTAAGCATGCTCTTTTCATTTCTTCTCATTGGCTCAGCTGTTAGCCAGTGATAGCTGTACTAGTAAAAGCATTTGGAGATTGAGAGGTCTGTGAATTTCCTTGGAGAAAACATCTCCCTGATTTTTACTTTGGTTGAATGAATAAATTGTAGCAAATGTTTTGATTCTAATGTTGAAGGATAAAGCAAATCACACTTAAACTATGTTGACATCACCACCCACACCTGAAAAATGTTCAGCATCGCCACAACAGAGCAATAGACACAGGTAGGCAGTGGGGTTTACAGCAGTCATCACTTAGCATGCCTGTAGGCATTATCATAAAACTGGGAATTATCAGACCATGCTTAGGCACTTCTCTAAATCATTGACTTCGTTATTCAAGTAAGATTGAATTTCACCATCCCAGTCTCTGTCCTCACATCCTACCTTCAGCTGTGAGAGACAGCCTTACTCTCCCTTCGGAGCAAGCAGGGTGAGAGGAGACCTGAGGGACATGTTTGATTCCCTTACCAGACTACTGGGATCACTGAACTTCATGTGCCCTATTTGTTCAGCAAGTGCACTAACCACTAAGCTTTTATGTTTAATAGGTCAGACCACCACTTCCTCCTCTTGTGGCCATGTTTTGGAATGAAAATGTGTCATGCTCGGTGCTGTCATAAGTAGGGGTGACTAGATAATGAATGTCAAATTTATGTCAGATTTATGCTTGAGATAAGTACTGAGACATGCCATTTAGCTGCCCTGGGGTATGTGAATTGGCAGAACGCTTGTCAGGAGGGAGTTTTACCCATGGAGAGCTGAAAGCATATGGTCTTGTTACTATTCAGGCTGCCAAAATAGTTACGTGGAGTTAAGGTGAATCATGTACTTGGCCTGAAATCACTTACTTTTAATCTGAATCATGCTTTTGGTGACTTTCAATAACTTGGCCTCATGTTCAGTTTTCATGATTCTCTGTGGACCTCTACTGAGGAGTTCCTAAAAAGTTTTTTTTTTTGTTTTTTTTTTCTTGAGTAACATAGCCAGTTCAGAAGGTATGCAAGATGTTCCTAACTGCCTGTGCAGAGGCACTGACTGGAGCCTGCTCCCAGGGGAGCGTTTTGCAACTGGAGTAGTGGAATTTAGATCTTTGTGCACTGAAAAAAATACTTGTAAGCTCAACAGAGTGGAGTGGTGCTGGAGTCTTTATTTGGTCAGTGAAAGGATTTTGTAGTAGGACTGAGGGAGAGGGTGCTACCTTCTATAGCAGGTGCAAGTAGATGGCCGCAGAGCCAGAACTCACTATTGCTTCTGCTGGGGATACCCCTAGGCTGTGCTTGGCACCTACAGCTTTATTGCTAAACAGTGGCTCTGCTTGTCTTCACAGTCCACATAAAGCAATAGTGTAACTATTTGTGCAGGGAAAACAAAAGGAACAAAATAAAATGAAAGAAAAAGGAGCTTGTCCAGTCCAATCTAAAAGGAATTGAGAGACTCTGATAAATCAATTTTCATATGTAAACTACGAGTGGTTGAGAGTGCTTGCATGGTTCTTCTGTTTACTAAACAGCCTGGATTACAACAGCTAATACAATAGGAAAAGCTTGGGGTGGGGGTGACAGGGATAACACTCAAACCCATCCAGTCATACTGAAAAGGAAAAAGTCTTCAACAAAATTAAAAAGCAACCTGCAAATTACAGAGAGATTTTTGACGCAGCAGCAGTCAGCTTGCAAAGCAGTATAAAACAGGCATGGAAATTTGTACTGGGAGAAGGAAATGGGGAACAGAGCTATGCACTCACCAGGGCATGGGGTGGGCACAGGGGCCTCACGGGGGCTTTCTCACCAGGGCATGGGTCAGTGGGTGCAGGAAGCAGCATGGGGAATGACACAAGGCTGGGGCACCCACCTGCCCCACAAGGAGGGTTGTGCTCAAGGGGCGCCCACGGTGGCGGGGCCTGTTGATACCAGTAAATAGTTTGATTGTTTTGTTCACTTTCTTTTGTGTGAAAGAGATAAAATATGTGCTTTGAGGAAAGGGCAAGATGACCCTGGCCTTGGAGATGTCTAATGGATGATTAACTGAGGAACTAGTAATCAGACAAACTGTTATGTTGACATTCTTGAGGGAAACATCCTGACTAGGCCCTTGAATATGTTACCAATCAACATAAAGTGAATAGTTGACTGAAAAACAAAGATTAGGAGTATCTTTATGTGAACTGTCCATGAACTATCCTCATGATAATAGTAAAAAATTAAATTTCTCTGGGGTGGGAGATCCCAGCCCAACAAGGGATCCTTCCTCTCTGAAGATGCGCAGAATGATTGTGTCATGTCAGCAGTGTGCTAATTAGGTAACCACTCAGAGATGAGGGAATTGTACAAACATGTAAACGTATTGATAAGGGATTGTATAAATAGTAGTGCAGAAGGTCCTAAGAGTGCCAGCTTTGTGGGAAACCACCTCGTACCCAGACTTTTAGTTTATCGATGGCTAGTTAATTATGTGGTTTTAATAAATCAATAAATTGCTTTGTGTCTGACTTTTTTTAAAGTATATGAATTGAACTTTTTTTTAATTATTTATTTACTTCATTACTTTATTTTATTTCCCTGTTACTTCTACGTATTTTGTTATTGTTGGGAAAACAACACTTAAAGGTATGGTGGTTTTGGAAACTTGCTTTAGAGAAGGAATATATATGCTTTAATTGCAGGAACTGTCTGTAGAATTGAACATTGTAATGTCTCCTGCTATTTAGCCTTCCTAGGATGGTCTGTTATAGCAAAATTGGAGCCAAGAAATATTTCAGAGCACCTTGGGATGAATAAACTGTAAAAATCACAGTAAGATATGATGTAAGGATGCAGTGTATGGCTTTATTAAATCACTAGCTTTCCGGAACTGTGTTGGGTCAAAAATATGTAAAGATGTTTATTAGTCGGTTACCTGTCTGCAACATGAAACAAAGCCACAGAGATGGAGGGAAGCTCTTAGCCTCTTTTCATATATGACATGATCTGGAATATAAAATAAAATTACATTTAGCAAGGTACATCAGAAGTTATCTGATTCTTAAATATTGATAGATGTGAATTTTAAGAGTCAGACCTGAAAACAATTATGTAATTTTATGCAAGCAAAAAACACCTAATGAAATCAAAATCTTACTTGAATCAATCTTGTGTAGTTTTATTCAGCTTCTTCTTAAAGATCTCCTTTCAGCTCTTCTTATTATCTGTACCTACACCTGACTCTAGCTATTTTTCATTAATTGCTTGCTTTAGTGTTACAATATTTTGTAAGCCCTCTTAAAAGGCTGTGCAAAATGATGTTAATGAGTCAGTACTTCAGATTTGATATAAAGTTCATATTTAAATAATTACAGTATCTGTCTCATTATACAAAGCAGACAGTAAGAGAAAAGTGTTTTCCCTGAGACTACAAATAATATAAGGCTTATAAATAAATAAACAAATAAATATAAGGCTTATACCCCATATTTTCCTAGATGAACGGTGCACTTTCTGTGTGTGTGTGTGATGCAGTTCATTAAGTACAATGTGTGAATGACACTCTCTCCTTTTTGCCACCAGCCCTCTGCAACTCTTAGATTGTAGAGCTGTTAGGGGCAAAAGGTTTCTCATCAAGTGTATATAAAGAGGCAAGCGCAAACCCCTAGATGGCAGTGAGGCCTCTAAATTAACATGAACAGAATAATAACAGTGGGCTGTAACATGAAGGATTGCAACAAAGCAATGCTATTGCTGTAGAAGAAAAGGTAGACGGCTTCGGTGTAAGTATTTGGAAGTGAGATATAAAAAATGAAAATCTGTGTCTTCAAAAGTATTTTTCAGTTGACAGAATTTTGGATAAGGAAGAAAACAGGAAAAAAAAAAAGGATTTGAAATAATTTATCCAAAACATAGAGTATGATCTTGAACTAACACAAGTTGTTCCATATTGTTAGTAATAGAAGAAGAAATAATACAATATTGTTTAGTATGTTACATTTGCGATGTACTGTTCCGAGGCTGCGCTTGGAAGATACAAAATCTATGTGCAAGGGTAACATGAGAATGCCCCAATTCATGATGAGGAGTAAGGAGGATTAAAAGAATGCTCAATTTGCAAGACATCTAGATAACTGGGGCTTCTTGGACTCTGGGAACTGGGTCAAACCAACCTTGCGGTTTGGACTGAGACCAAGGGCTCAGAGAGCATGCGTGAAAAGGAAAGGTTAAAAAGTTCAACTCTGATGAAGACATCTTACTTCATCCCGACGACCACCCGGACGACCACCAGAGAGTAATACGCAAGCGCAGAAGGACTGATAAGATAATTAGCATACGAAGCGAGGCTAGGCGGAGCTAGGAAATGAATATGCATAGATGAGTTGTGAAACCTAATGCATATGTAGTATCTTAGGAGATAAAAGAGAACTAAGAGAACAAATCAGACGAAGTTAGATTTGGGCAGGCATGCCCCTAACTTCCGGCGCCTAATAAAGCACCTTCATATAATCACTTTGTGGATTATGTGTTTTCATGAACGCTAACATTTTGGCGACCCAGATGGGACCTCGTGGGCACTGCTGAGGCGGCTCGCGAACTGATCACGCTCCAGCCGGCACCGAGGAGTTTCTCGGGGAGCCATCGGCCGCGACCGACCCCCGCTGCTCACAACGTACCTCTGAAAGGGTAAGAAAAAGGTGCTTTCTGGTAATCGGTACCGATCTGGTCTGGGAGCCTGCCGGTCAGACGCGGCGAAAGCCACGCACGGTTGGGCTAGGGAATTCCCGTGGTAAGCCTAGGCGCCGTCCGTCAGACAGTCGCGAAAGCGCTGCAGGTTCGGCATCAGTGGTCTGCTTTTGCTGCAGGCTCAGCATCTGGTTCGGTTCGGTAAAAGCTATAGCTGATAATGGAAAAGCTTAAAAGTATTCTGGGCGGTAATGCTTCGGTACCGCGATCCTCCCCTTTGGGCTGTTTACTAGCACACTGGAAGGAGGGGTGTTTCGGGCAGGAGTTACGAAAGGGTAAGCTGGTTGATTACTGTAATGTTCGGTGGCCGCAGTATGAACTAGAAGATCAAGAAAGTTGGCCAGAAAACGGAACCTTACAGTACAATACTATCTTACAATTAATGTTATTTTGTGAGCGAGAGTGCAAGGGGCCTCTCTGTGTGATTGCGTGATTGTGTTGTGAGTGAGACGCAGCATCGCTGCGAAGCGAGTGCGGAGTTCCGATCCGCGGTTCCGTATTCTCCGCGAGGGGAGCGGCCGGAGACGAACGAAGCGCATGACAGACCGAAAAGAAGTGCTGCTTTATCCAAATGTTGATTGGTGGTGCCCAATACACGGGCCCGGCGGTGCATCTTGCAATCCTATTTCGTTCTTAAATGTTTTGAGTGTGACAAGGAGGAAGGTGGGAGCATTATCTAAGTAACAGTTTAAAAGTTTCGGTATATTTGCGGTGGTGTTTGGTCGGTTTCCCAAGTATCGGGGGAGGGGGGCTGACTGATTATCAAAGCGGTAGAACGGAGAGCCACTTCTTTGGTGGTTCGGGCCTGAGCCCTGGGAATTTGGTAAACCCTTTTAAACCCCCGTCTTGATGGATACACAGGAGTGATTCCTTGTTTTGTGTAGGCTTACTAACAAAGTGCATGAGAAAAATTAGCATTCGGCTTGAAATTCGGCCTTGTTGAAATGTAAATTTTGTGGAAAAGGTGGTATTGTTTGTCTAGAAGACGGAAGGCTGAGTGCTTCAGGTGTTTTTCCGAAGTCCTGTGGATTTACGATTGGAACGGGGCTCATTAATAATCTGAAATAGTGAAGTTTGTATGTGGAGTTTAATCCCAGAGAATTGGGACATTTGAGAAGACTAGGAAAACATAGTAAAAACCTGCAATAAAAAGGTTTGCGTGGAAATTGAAACAAGGGACAGTAATTAATATAAATAAATAAAAGGGAATGGGAAATCAAGGAAATGGGTAATATCCAAAACAAAGACGTTTTAAAGAAAGCCTCCTTGGGTGTATATTGGCACATTGCAAGGATATTGTCGGAAGGGGGAGTGGGGGGGGCGCGGAAAGCAAGAGGATTTCCACTAAGTATTGCAATCAATTGTGGCCACTGTATAAACTAAATGGCCACTTTATGGATCAATCGACTATAACAGTGTCTTGCAATTAATGTTGTTTTTGAGGAGAGAAGGAAAATAGGATGAAATGTTGTATACTGATATGTTGTTTCAGCATCTTGGAGGGAAAAGGTATGGAATTAAGTTGGCCCCTGACTGAGCCTTTGGTGTTGGCATTAGAAAAGTACAGGCTGGCGGAAGATAAAGGAAGTGTTAAAAGGGTTGTTGAAGGTGTTAAAGGCTGTGTGGCATGTAGTATTTAACAGAGCTGTTTGAAGTTGAATGAGCAGGGGAAGAGGATGTAGGAATGTTAATAGTTCCGCCTCAACCCGAGGCTGAGATCTCAAAATCGCGGTGTGAGCCCTCTGGGGCGGAGAGACCATGATGGGTCCGGGAGAGAGTTGTCATGGAAACAGAAAAGCAGCTAACTCTTGAAACAACCTGAGTTCCTGTGTGAGCTCAGATTGCCAATGGGACCGCTCAGGGAACTTTCAACCATTGCATTCCCCTGACCTCCCCCCCCCCCCCCCCCCCCCCCCCCCCCGGAGACCCTTACCACCCCGGAAATCATGTAAATACCAAAATCTGGTTAAATTGGGAATTGAGAATCTGTTCCAACAAGGTCCAAAAGAAAACCCTATGGAATTTTTGAATTTTTGGACCAACTTTGAAATGCAATGGAAAAAGAAAAAAAAAAGAAAATTTGGACCTGGCTTCAGAAAACAAACAGAGGCAATTGGCTAGCCTCTTTCTAGGGCAATCGGCCCCTGATATCAGAAAGAATTTGTCTTAGGCTGCAGGATAAACTTACAACAGTCAGAAATGACGGGGACCTGGGACATCTACCCTAGCAGGTCCACTAGTTGAAATAAAGCTAGGAAACGAAGAGAGAGGCTTGAATTTTTGTTGTTGTTGGTCACAGGAGCTTCTTTCTCTGTGTTAATTAGTCTGTAAATGTAATAGGAGCAACATACTCAGTGTTAAATAGTTTAAAAGGACGATTGGGAACTAAGACAACTACAATAATTGGAGCCACAGGGAAGGAGGAGGAACGGCCATTCTTACAACCCCTTGATTTGCGTTTTGGGGGTAAGGAACTAACCCATGAATTTTTGTATGTACCAGAATGCCCGATTCCACTCTTGGGACGGGATCTATTAGCTAAATTAGATGCAACAATAACCTTTGAGGATGGAGAATTAATAATGAAGGTACCTGAGTCCAAAGTAGGACAAATCCTAATGATCAAAGATAAACCCTTTGTTAATATTCCAAGAGAAGTAGAAAATGCAGTTATACCAACAGTATGGGAAACAGATGTACCAGGGAAGTCGAAACTGGCACAACCGGTAAAGGTGGAATTAAAGGAAGGAGCCAAACCTGTTCGAATCAAACAATATCCACTTAAGATAGAAGCTAGGCAGGGGACAGTGAAAATTATTGACAAATTTCTCAAACATCAGATTCTGGAAGAATGTAAATTGGAATACAATACTCCAATTTTTCCAGTAAGGAAGCCGAATGGTGAGTATAGATTGGTACAAGATCTTAGAGCAATAAATGAAATAACAAAGGACATTCACCCGGTAGTGGCTAATCCTTACACATTGTTAACATCTGTGAGAGAGAAATATAAATGGTTTACTGTGATAGATTTAAAGGATGCCTTCTTTTGCATACCTCTTGATAAAGATAGTAGAAAATTATTTGCCTTCGAATGGGAAAATCCTCAGAGTGGACGAAAGACACAATTAACTTGGACAAGACTCCCACAAGGCTTCAAGAATAGCCCGACCCTCTTTGGAAGCCAGCTGGCCAAGGAACTGGAAATCTGGACAACGCAAGGACAAATACAGGTACCCAGAAGTCAGTATTTGCTGTTACAATATGTAGATGATATTTTGATTGCTACAGAGAATGAGTCGCTCTGCACCCAAATAACCATCGAAATTTTAAATCAGTTGGGAATGGGTGGTTATAAAGTTTCAAAGGAAAAAGCACAAATAGTTTGCTCAACTGTAACATATTTGGGGTGTGAGATTTCCCAGGGACAAAGAAGTCTGGGTGTCAATAGGATAAAAGCTATATGCACCATCCCGGAACCTCAAAATCTCCATGAGCTAAGGGCCTTCTTAGGAATGGCTGGCTGGTGCAGATTATGGATAATGGATTATGGACTCATAGCTAAGCCCCTTTATGAAGCTAAGAAGGCACAGGATTTTATTTGGGGAAAAGTACAGAAAGAAGCTTTCAAGAAACTTACAGATGCCTTAATGAAGTCACCAGCTTTGGGCCTACCAGATTTATCAAAAGATTTCCAGTTATTTGTATATGAAAGACAACGACTAGCACTAGGGGTACTAACCCAGCGACTGGGAAGCTGGAAAAGACCTGTGGGATACTTTTCTAAGCAGTTGGATGCTGTAAGTGCAGGATGGCCCTCATGTTTGCGGGCAGTAGCGGCAACAGTTCTCTTAATCCAGGAAGCAAGGAAACTTACCGTGGGAAAACGTATTGAAGTTTTTGTACCACATATGGTAACAACTGTTTTAGAACAAAAGGGGGGCCACTGGCTATCACCCAGCCAAATGATGAAATATCAGGCAATACTAACTGAACAAGATGACGTAACCTTGAAAACAACTAACCTGTTAAATCCAGCAGTATTTCTAGGAACTGTTCCAGAAGAAGGACCGTTGGAACACAATTGTGTGAAAATAATCGAACATACCCATGCCAGCCGCGAGGATTTGAAGGATGTACCCCTTGAAAGGTATGACTGGGAACTTTTTACTGATGGTAGTAGTTTTGCGGAGAATGGAACACGATATGCAGGGTATGCAGTAACAACCCTGAAGACAGTAATCGAAGCAAAACCTTTACCACCTGAAACATCAGCACAGCGAGCAGAACTGATAGCCCTAACTCGAGCACTGGAACTGAGTAAAGGAAAGATGGTAAATATTTAGACAGATTCAAAGTATGCTTTTGGAGTAGTCCATGTTCATGGAGCATTATGGAAAGAAAGAGGGCTGTTGTCCTCACAAGGAGCCAATATAAGCTATCAAGAGGAGGTGTTAAATTTGATAAATGCGGTACAAAAACCAAAACAAGTGGCTATTATGCACTGTAAAGCTGATCAAGGAGGAACCTCAAAAATATCAGAAGGGAATCGGCTGGCAGATCGAGCAGCTCGACAAATTGCTCGGGAGGTGTGGAATGTAATGGCTTTGGTACCACTCAAGGTAGGCCCCACTTGTCTTAATCTTCCCAAGGAACCAAGATATTCACCAGAGGATGAGAAATTAGTACATCTCCTAAAGGCCCGAAAGAACTCTGATGGACGGTATGTAACCGCTACGGGCCAGGTAGTAATACCCCCCTTGGTGATGCGAGAAATACTTCAGACAAGACATAATGAGTGTCACTGGGGTGCAGAGGCAATGGTAACATTTTAAAACGTAGCATCATCTCTACACATATGTTAACAATGGCAAAATCAGTAATGTCAAAGTGTGAGATTTGTCTGAAAAATAATCCAGTAGCAAGAAAACATGCTGAAATGGGAAGAGTTAGAGTAGGAATAGAACCAGGAGATTACTGGCAAGCTGATTTTGTAGAGTTACCTAGGACTAGGGGATGTAGGTATTTGTTAGTAGGGGTTGACACCTTTTCAGATGGCCAGAAGCCCTTCCCTGTCGCACCAATCAAGCTAAAGAGACAGTAAAATGGTTACTGCGGGAAATCATTCCGAGGTTTGGGGTACCATTAGGAATATCCTCGGATAGGGGGCCGCACTTTGTTTCATCTGTGGTTAAAGACGTAAGTTGGCTATTAGGAATTTCTTGGAATTTACATACTGCATGGAGACCCCAATCTAGTGGACAGGTTGAAAGGATGAACCAAACTCTAAAGGGACAGATCAGTAAAATCTGCCAGGAAGCCAAAATACAATGGCCACAAGCTTTGCCTATAGCTTTACTGAGAATAAGGATAAAGCCAAGGAGTGGAATGTCAGTAAGCCCGTCTGAGATTACGTATGGAAAGCCTTATGAATCCCCAGAACCAAATCCTAATATGCGTATAACAGGGAGCCAGGATGTTTATAATTATGTATTGTCTCTTGGTAAAACTTTAGCTCAACTTCGAAGTGTTCTGGTGTGGAACCGACCGTTGGCACTGGAAAATCCTGTCCACGACATTCAGCCAGGTGACCGAGTGTACATTAAAAACTGGAATGAAGAACCCCTGAGAGAACGGTGGGCCGGACCTTATCAAGTATTATTGACTACTTTTACAGCTGTAAAGGTAGAAGGGGTGGATGCTTGGATTCATTATACTCGGGTGAAAAAGGTTCCCGAATTTTGGTCAGTGCGAGCAATCGGAGATACAAAACTACAGATGAGGCGCGTATAACCATACAATGTTGGGGTTCTTAACAACAGTAACGATAACAGTAATTGTTTTGTGTAAGTACCTTGTAATTGGGTTCCTAGAAATACCAGAAAAATATAAGAAAGAGGAAATATTCAGAGGAGAAAATGTTACTTTGGAATGTGGAATGCACAATGATAAACCAATAACAATTAGCTCTCTACAGGTGGTCTGGGGAAAAATAAATGACTCCGGACAGAGCCAGGAAATATACGTAGACACAACCGGGGACAATACAGGATTGAAGGCTGGATGGAAGGGGAAGGCGTACGTAAGTATAACCATAGAATTGGGCCAACAACTGAGAGGAGCTACCACCTGAACCCTGTTTAGTGTTACTAAAGTCAACAAAGGAAACTACCGGTGCGTGGTAACACATGAAAATAGCACAGATTACGGGATAAGAGAAATATTGGTATATCCGAAATTGGATAAAGGAATATTGGTAGCCCACCAAAAAGGATCTAGAAGAAGAAGAGAGGGCCAGGCACCATGGACACAAGTGGTACAGATCCCACCTAGGCAACCATCAGAGAATTTACTGGTAGGATTGATTAAAGATTTTGCCATAATGAAAGGAACTGATAGAATTACTGCTTGTTTGCCCATCCCAAAAGCAACGGGGGACCCGCTTGAGTGGGGTATAATAACCTCCCCACTGCCCCAAGTAAAAGGAAATGAAACAATTCAATGTAAAGAAGTGAAAGTTCTAGAGAGGATAAATGTTACACAATACTATAGGAAACTGAGCCCCCCAACATCAAGGTCTGAATGTGAAAAGAAGAACTACCATTTCATAACAATAGGCAGATTTAAGAATGTGGGACAGTGTTATTACGACGAACCACGTGTAGTAGAAGGAGTTAGAGAAAAGATTGTTTGGGAATGTCAAGAGAAAAATAAGCCAAAAGGAATGAAAGGGTGGGATAGTGATTGGACAGTAAGTTTATTGCAGAAATTCCAGTATGGAGGGAATACATCATGGTGTATTAAATGGCAGGGGAAGCAGAATGGAACTGATCAGTTTTATACAGTAAGCCGGGTTGACAGTAGTGGTAGACAAGAGTCAACAAAGGTAGCTTGGTGGACTTGTGAGAAGAAATATACTTGCGACAGTAATAATGAAGATATCGAGCACTTACTTCCGGTATTGATAGCTCTTAGGGCAGGATGTGCTTGCCGAGGAATTAAGTACAATTCGGAAAGAAATAGCCAGGCTAGTCAAGTTGCAGTGGATTGTAGCTATAGTACCATAAAAAGTCCAGGACAATTTGTATGGGCAGCCAGTAATGGAACTTGGACTACACACCCGCCGATAGATGGGGAAGTAAAAGAAATAACTCTAGGACTCCCCACATTTTGTCCAATATGGAAAAAGTCTCCTTTTAAGGGAAAGTTGGAAACCCTACAAATTAGTAGGGCAAAAAGAAGTTTAGAAGAAGGGGCAGATGAAGATATATGGCATGAACCCTCGGATGGAGTAAAATTCAGTTGGGTGTTAGAATCTCTATTTGCACAGGTAGCTACTTATCGAAATAGGGAAATGATTTATAAACTTACAGGACAAGTGAGTAGGCACGAGAGCCACGAAAGAAGGCTTTAGAGACCTTAATATCCAACTACAATCTACAACTAAAATGGTGCTACAAAATCGATTGGCATTAGATACACTGTTATTAAAGGAACATGGAGTATGTGGATTTCTAAAAGATCATATTGATCATTGCTGCATCCACATTTCAAATGTGACTATTGATGTAGAACATGTCATAGAACAACTGGCTTGAGTGGAACAAGATGCAGAACAGGAAGAGAAAGATATGACAACAAGCTGGTTGGATAAAATTTTTAGTGGATGGAATATTAGTAATTGGGTTAAGTCCTTACTGGAGACAATAATTATATTGGTGATTGTAGGGGTACTAATTTGGTTAACATTTATAATGCTGAAAAGTCTGATTCTAAGGAAGACAACCTGGAACCGGACAGTGATGCAAACTATTGCTCAGCAAATGGAACCACATCCTCAATATCCTCCACCGGCATCTAACAACTTTGGATTTCAGAGAAAGAATCTGAGGAACCCAGGAGGTGAAATGGAATGAAAACCGAATAGACAAGATCAGTTTCAGATCAGGTGAACCCAACCAGAAGGGTGAACGTAACATAAAGCAGAAGTGGTGGACTTATGAAATGTTGTGACAATCCTAATCTTTGTAATTTCCTTGATTCTTAATGATGTAATTTTCCATGATTATATTATTGGTGAGCACTGAGTGTAAAATATTTTAGTTAGTTAGTGAAAGCATTTGCCCTCCTCGAAAGGAGTGAAATGCTTTCAAAGGGGGGAAATGTTAGTAATAGAAGAAGAAATAATACAATATTGTTTAGTATGTTACATTTGCGATGTACTGTTCCGAGGCTGCGCTTGGAAGATACAAAATATATGTGCAAGGGTAACATGAGAATGCAGCAATTCATGACGAGGAGTAAGGAGGATTAAAAGAATGCTCAATTTGCAAGACATCTAGATAACTGGGGCTTCTTGGACTCTGGGAACTGGGTCAAACCAACCTTGCGGTTTGGACTGAGACCAAGGGCTCAGAGAGCATGCGTGAAAAGGAAAGGTTAAAAAGTTCAACTCTGATGAAGACATCTTACTTCATCCCGACGACCACCCGGACGACCACCAGAGAGTAATACGCAAGCGCAGAAGGACTGATAAGATAATTAGCATACGAAGCGAGGCTAGGCGGAGCTAGGAAATGAATATGCATAGATGAGTTGTGAAACCTAATGCATATGTAGTATCTTAGGAGATAAAAGAGAACTAAGAGAACAAATCAGACGAAGTTAGATTTGGGCAGGCATGCCACTAACTTCCGGCGCCTAATAAAGCACCTTCATATAATCACTTTGTGGATTATGTGTTTTCATGAACGCTAACAGGTCGGTGCCAGGGAAGGTGATGGAACAGATTCTCCTGAGTGCAATCACACAGCATGTGCAGGACAACCAGGGGATCAGGCCCAGTCAGCATGGGTTCATGAAAGGCAAGTCTGCGAGGGGATGGGAGCGGGTCCTGAGGTGAAGGGCGAGGTTCAGCCAGGGTCTGCTGTCACTGGAACGTCTCCGTGGGGGGCTTGGGGTTGTGCCCGGTTCTCGCAGCCTCTGGGTGCTTGGGACCTGAGCGGTCCCGGCCACCCCTTTCTGGGCTCATGCAGTGCCTGGTGCTGGGACGGAGTGGGGCTTGGTACGTGGGGGTGCTGGGACAGGAGCGGTGTGCCCCAGCTGAGCTGTTGTGTGTGTGGGGGGGGTGTCTGGTATGAGCGAGGGGAGGGCAGGGCTGTGCAGTGTTGGCTGGAGGGAGGCTGCAGGTCACGCCTGGTGGTGGAGAGAGCTGTGTGGATCTTGCCTAGCCGGGGGTGTGGCTGCGTGTTCACCTGTGGGCTCTTCAGTTGGGCTGGGGATGAATAGCAGGGGCCTGTACGAATCAAGCGATGCATTATGTAATTATGCAATTGCTCATCATCCCCTGACTGCTTCCTAAGCTGTCCCCACGCAGTGGTCTTCCAACCCTCTGGCTAGTCACGCCACATCTGGAATATTCCTTAAACCACTTGAGGGTCAGCTGTCCTGGTTCTGTCCCCTCCCAGCTCCTTGTGTGCCCCCAGCCTGCCCACTGGCAGGGTGGTATGAGAAGCTGAGAAGTCTCTGGCTTTCTGAAAGCACTGCTCTGTAACAATTAAAACATCAGTGTGTTACCAGCGTGGGTCGTTTTAAATCCAAAACACAGCACCACACCAGGTACTGGGAGGAAGATACTTCCAGCCCAAACCAGGATGGAGTGTTGCAGGAGAGTTGAAGCTGGAACTGCTGGTGAGAAGGAGAGCTGTGAAGTAGGTAAGGGGTCTGGGAGCTGGGCAGGGGCTCTCCCCTGCCAGAGGGGCCTTGTTTGGTGTTCAGGGATCTGCAACTGTGTGTGTGCCTGCAGTAGTGGACTTGTATCCTCCCTAGTTGGAGAGGAAGAAGGGGACTTGACTGAGTCTTAGGTTTCCATGAGTTGTGTCAAAGATTGCCTTTGGCTCAGGCAGCTTGGGTGATAGAGCTTTCTGTATCCGGTTTGTCCCTTGTAACTGTGCTCAACTGTGTTAGCAGTTCAAACTTGGGAAGGTGTTTTGCCCGTAAATGTCTGGAATATTTGCATGTGCTCCACCACCACGATTAAGGGTGGATCTGAGAGACTGTTGCTATGTTGCATTATCTGTTGTACTTGTTTTAGATTGAGAAAATAAGACAACTAGTAAAGGCTTCTCTTCACCATGCCAGACCTTTCTTGTTTGGTGTCCCCTAAAGGTGGTTTGAAAATACAGAACTGTTTCTTTATTCCCTAGGGAATTACAGAATAGATCCAATCAACTGTTTCTTCCTGAAGGCAAAGAGGTAATGTGGTTTAAGGAAGTGGGAAAGACTTGGAGTATATTGCTTGTGAAGCCCATGTTCTCTAACAGTCAGGTACAAGGGCAAGTCAAATGACAGGGCTTATCAGTATTAGGAGGGTGTTTGGAGAAATGGTGAGGGGTTGTTGGATAATGTGGGTTGTTATTGTAATGTGGGGTATAATGTATATAATATAGATACTATAATGGTTGGTTATTATTTGTGCTTTCTAAACAAATCACCTTTTTGGCAGCTCTTGACCAACTCCATAGTTCAAGAACTGAGTTACCAGCATCTTTGAAACAGTCCTTCAAGGCTCCTCCATCTTCCCTAAAATGCATCAAGAATCTCAGAACTCCTCTAGACCTTCTAAATGGAGAAATGAGTCTGGTGGGGAGGCAAACAAAGGTGATGTGGCACTTCCAGAATGCACCTGTGTCCTGTGTTTCTCAGTCCTCTTTTAAAAACAAGAATGATGATATGTTTAGGTAGTGAAGTCACTTAGCCTTGTTCACTTTTTTTGGGGGGGCGGGGGGGGGGGGGGAGTGGAACACTGCATGCTACTCTGAAAAAAGGTTCATTTCATCTCCTGACTTTTCTGGGCACCATGTAGCAACCACCTGTGCTGTCTTTGCAGCTGTGGTTCTGACTGTGGGGGAAGACCTTAGCAACAACACCCCCTGCTGCCCCCCTTTCTTTCTAGCCCTTTCCAGGAGGTTCTGGAATAAGGGCTGTGCATTTGGGGTAATAAGCATATGGGACGAGGGCTGGAGGTGGAGACTTGGGGGACTGGCTTACAAATTGTGCAGCACTGGTGGCTGGAGGGAGGCTGCAGGTCACGTGTGACTGGTGCTGGTGGGGGCTGTGTTTTTCTTTCCTAGTCTGAGGTATGTGGGGTGTACATGTGTATTTACCTGTCAACTCTAAAGTTGGTCCAGGTGGTGAGTAGCAGGGTCCTTGGGTGTAGGCCAGGAGTTGGGTGGGGATTGTCAGGTGTCTTGTGAGCATGGTGTACTTGAGGGTTGTGTTCACAGTGGCTTTACCCAGCCTGCAGCTCAGCACCACACAGCTTTTTGCTTAACTTTTCCACGAGTGGGATGGAGGAGAGAAATGGAGGAAAAAGTAAAAGTTTATGGGTTGAGATGAAGACAGTTTAATAGGCCAGGAAAACAAAAAATGGTAACAGTAGTAATGGTGCAAAACAGGTGATGAGTGGTGCAATTGCTCACCACCCACCCCATCCCTGAGCAGTGGTGTGTTCAGCATGAAGCCCCATAGTGTGGAATACCCTTTTGGCCAGTTAGGTTCAGCTGTCGTGGTTCTGTCTCTTCCCAGCTTCCTCCCCCCCCACCAGCCTGCTCCCTGCCAGGGTAGTATGAGAAGCTGAAAAGCCTTGGGCTTAGTGTAAGCACTGCAGCAATTATACTGGTAGCAGCAAACAGCATCCCAGAGCAGAAAACATCTGGTAAGAAGTGGAGTTAGTGCTGAAAACCTAGCCACCTTCTAATTCAGAGCAAAACTAAGGATAATGTAGTAGTGGTTTACAGCTCTTGAAAATGTAGCCCAACTTTTCCCATAGAGAAGTGCAATATTTGGACCCAGAAGGAAAACTTGTCACCGATTTGAAATCTCCAAGTCAAAAACCTAGGATCACTATGGCTTCCAGCATTGGCACCAGTATTCTGTTGTCAGGATAGTGTGACTGTTTTTCCATTAGATCTGGGCGTGAGACACTGAACTCCTTCTGACAACACAGCAGTTGGCTCAGCATTGATCTAGCTTAGCAAGGCTAAAGATAACAGAAATGGATATTACAGTGGAGACAAATTCTTAACAGGGAAGCATACAGTAAAATCAAAAATACAATGTTAAGAAGCCATAACACACGAAATGCATGCATGAACACAGAAGTCACAACCAGTCTACATTTTAAATCAGAATTCACAATCTGTATTGAAAATCCTTAAGCATCACTGTGTGAGGCCAGAGCTGAAAATGTGTCATTTGCAATTCTTCACTGTCCTCTAAAGGCTTTTTCGGGAATTTCAGCCTTGGAGTTTGAACAGCATATCTTACATGCTCTGTACTCAGGCAATCCTAAGACACAGACCACAACATTAAGGTGGGAGGCTTCAACTAGAGCTCTACAGCTAGCTACAGGGCATCAGTCTAAGCAGGGTCACAGGCAGTGTTTGTGGGGTGCATGAGGCTGTGCAGGCAGCATAGCTCTGTCTTGTCAAGGAATGGGATTAACAGGACTTTGGTTTTGTGTTCTGATAGTTTGGCCTGATGGTGAAGCTTGGAAGTCCTCTATACGTCCGTCTGCCTTCAGTGGACAGCATTGTGCAACCAAATTAAATCGCCAGGACTGAGTAAAATGGTTTTTGCTTGCTACTTGCCTACTTCTAGGGTGTTCGTGAGGAGTTACTTACAACTCAAAGGTAAAATGTTTTTTTTTACATAAACACACTTCTGTAATTGCTCATTAAGGAACTCAATACTTTTTCTTTAGTGCCTGTACATATTTTTGATGTGTTTCTTCTGAGTCACTTAGTGTGCCCTTGCCCATTTTTGGTTAATGAAGTAGTAATGTATACTTTTCCTGAACTAGCTGGATACCAGCCAATAGCTTCTTTTGTAATTATTTCCTATTCTGTTACTAATATCCATGTGTTTCTGGTTTAGTTTGTAGGAAGTTGAATGTATTTTCATCTCCCAGACTTTCTGCCTGTAAACTACTGGAATATGTGCATGTGCCCTTCTCCAAGAGTAAGGGTGGATCTAACATACTGTTGCTATGCTGCACTACATCTTGCAGCTGCTTGGCTGCTTTTGTCTTACAAGATAGGACAATTTATTAGTAAAGGTGTCTCTCTAACGTGCCAAAAATACTTTTTTCTTTGGTTCCCCTGAAGGTGTTTGGAGAATGGACTTCAAAAAGTTATTTTTAAAACACAGGGAGTTACAGAGCAGACATAATCAACTATTTTTTCCTGGAGACAAAGAGGTAACCTGGTTTAAGGAAATGGGAAAGACTTGGAGTGTATTGCTTGGAAAGCCCATATTACTGTAACTGCAAAGTACAAAGGCAGGTCAAATACAGGACTTCTCAGTATCTGAACTCTGTTAGGAGGTTGTTCTTAGAAATTCTGAGGGGATGTTTGTGTAATGTTGTGGCTATGATTATTTACTTGTTTGCCTTTTCTAACGGAAGCACCTTTCTTGCAACTCTTGAACAACTGCGTATTTCAAGAACTGAGTTAAAATCTTTCAAACAGTCCTTCAAAGCTTCTTCACCTTCCCTACATGTATTAAGAATCTCAGAACTCCTCAGGACCTTTGAAAGGGAGAAAAAAGTCTAGGGGGAAGGCAGAGGTGAAAGGGAAGTTGTGGGAAGTTGTGACTTGGCATTTTTAGAATGCATCTGTTTCCCATTCCTCAGTTCTCCTCTAAAAACAAGAATGACTATGGGCTTTTAGGTAGTGAAATCACTACACCTTCTTTGTTTTTTGGGGGGAAAACAAACTGCATGCTACTCTGAAAAAGAGGTGAAATGACCCTGACCAGTTTTGGGAATTTCTTCATTTTAGAAGTGAGGGATCCAAGATGCATAACTACTTTGTTTTTGTGCTGTGAATCTCAAACACAAACAACTGGCTTTTCCACATACTAATTCCATTTGTGACAGTTCATACCTGTCATATTTTCAGTGTTCAAACTGATAAAACAATACAATTGCATTTTCAATCTAAGAACGTTTGGCTAACTTAGCTACTGTTCTGATGTCTTCTGGAAGAAAATACTTGAGCTCTTTGTGAAATAAATGCTGTTAAGTAAATTAACTGCAGTGATAGAAATTTCACCTCCTATACTGCTCAGATTTTTCTCCATGTTTTTCTCTGCCTTCCTGGGTAGCTCTTAGGTCATAAATGGCTATCTTTCAAGATGTCTGCTCTCTTTTCCTGTGCCCTTCTTCCCTTTTGTGAGCAACTATCCATCTCGGTTTCTTCAACTTTTTGACCTCTATGTTCTCTGTGACGCAGTATACTTCTGTTCATCTCTATCCTCCAACTTGCTGTTGATTCTGCTTCCACTTGCTCTGTTCTCAGGTTTTGCCCAAGGATTTTGAGAGAATGGTAACTTCCAAATGAAAAGGAGAAGAATTAAGGTTCAATTTCTAGATAGCTCCTCTTAATCATTCATTCATTTGATCACGTAACCTCTGAACTGTGTGCTCAAAAATTAACATGGACACTTGAACATGTTAACATACAAAATCGTGAGATGTGGCATACTGGAAACGACAGTTTTCACACTGACTGAAGACAATTGGCCATTCTTGATAGAAGTGGTGTTTTGGCTGAAAAATGTTCTGTACAAAAAAGACATCTTAAAAAAAAAAAAACAGGAAGATGATAGGATAGTTTTCTTTACACGTGATTATTTCAATTAAAACAAGTTGGGGAAAGATTCTATGTGGAGATGAGAGATGTTAGCGTTTGTTCACTGCATCTGGTGTAACAGGAGAAAATCCACTGGGCCTTGAGTGAAAAATAGGATCTGTAAAGTAATCCATGCTGACATAAATCTTGTACACTAAATATGTAAGTAGTTTTCTGAGAAATACTCTATAAAGTGCATCTCTATTCCCTAGTGGGTGTTCACAAGATGATAAAACTGCATCATACTGCACCACGAGGTAGTGAAGATTTTTCAACTTAGGAAGGTTACATTTTTCTGAGATGTTTTAATTCTTTTACTTGTTTAGAGTTTGTATTGGTCAAGGTGTCACTTCCATGTAAGCTACCTGGTCAAATATCCCTTGTACTTCTAAGGAATAATACGTACTACTTTCTAGTTCCTTGTACACTGGGTGCCATTCTAGGATGTCTGATTGTATGTTTTTGTATTTCTACTTTGGAGATTTCTGAGAAACATTGCACTAAGTCCTTGGAAATAGTCAGGAGAGGACTGAACATGTGGGGTAAATCAGCAGTGGTGCTGGAATGGGATGCAGACAGCAGGAGAAGCTGGGCATGTTTCAGCCTGACATGCAACCACTTGAGCTCTCAGCTGTAGTTATATTTTCAGATGCTGTAGCTCCAACAGAAGAACACTGGCTCACCTATAATACACACTTCCTGCTGGTAATTTCAAAAATGTCCATCTTGATTTGCCTTTTAAGATGGGTAATAGTTAATTGCACTTGTGATCAACCTAGAGTTGCCAGCAAATCTTTCTTGAAAGAAGACTGGACACAGCTGGAGGTGGTGATGGTTCAGCCCCCCCCCCTGCAAGTGCACTACTGTTCATGGGGTCATTCTAGGGATGGCAGAGGTAAATCTTGAACACCTGTTGACTTGGAGGGCACTGACATCACAGGCAAAGGCTCCCTGCAGCTGTGGGTATCTAGGCCTGTGTGAGCATCCCACATCATTATCCTTGGCCCTTAGTCACTGCAGTTTCCCATCTGTGCAGAAGCCTGTCACAGCCTGGAATGGAGACTGCTCATCTGTATTGGATGGCAGGAGTGCCTGTAGGTCATGCATGCCTCTAACATCTCCCCAGAAAGCTGTTTACCCTGCCTTTAAGGTAGATCCTTTGAGCCATGGTCAGGTAGCAGGGATAAGAGCCAGTCTTGACTAATGTCACAGAGTAAGAACTGACTTTACACCTCTGTTGGCTTGGGACATGCTGCAGTGCATTGCATTTGAGGCTAAAACAGGCTGTTTGGGGCTATTTGTTCTGGTGTAACCTGTCAGAAAGCTTAAGTACTATGTATCTGCCCCCCCCCCTCCTTGCTGAGGGTTATTGGACTTAGAGCAATCCAACAGCAAAAGGGTCCTCCAAAAGGAAGGACAACTACTTAATTTGCTGTGTATCCAAGACAGTTATGCCAATAGCCCACTGGTAACTTTTGGATTATTGAAGTACCCTCTCCTGTGATAGTCTGTGCTCAAGCATGCCTGCAGCCTTGGGGCCAGTCACAGTGGGGTGCATTTGCCACTCCTTCCCAGTTACCCTCTCTTCAAGTTCAAGTACAGTTAGCTGTCGGGATCCCCCTGTCACTCCAGAAACACAGATGGGGTCTGCTGCTTTCTAGCTTGCTGGCATTAGGGTACACTGGTGCCCGCTAGAGTCTTAAAGCCCTGTGGGGCTGATGTTCCAGGCCATTGAGTCCACACAGTCAGATAAACCTGGTTGTCCTTTTCTCCACTTGGCTGGAGGCACAGCTCATCTGGTCCTGGTCACAGTATTCGTTACTGTGTCTGGATGACTGCCCATGGAAACTGGAGCAGCAGTTTTCTCAGAAGACACTGCTTTTGCAATTGTTCTCCTTGCAATTCGTGTACCTCTAGGGTCAAGGTAGATTTTTCCATCCCATTTTTTCATGTCCTCTCCACGATCACGCAGGTTAAACTGCAGGGTGGCATGTGGTGTGTACCTACTATATCCTCTTGAGCAGAGAGCAGTGGTTGCTCCTAGTAGCTGAGATACTGGTTTGTACAGGTAAGGGAGTAGGACGTAACCTTATTGAACTGCCGGAACTTCCAGGACAGCTTCTGCACAGCATTCTTGATTGGTGGGCCTTTGGGGAAAGCTTCTCAACAGCTGAGATGTGAGTCTATAGGGAGGGAGAGAGGCTTTTTTTGCATTGCTGAAGTTGGCCAGCCGATTAGTGTGGCATATGTTCGTTGTCTTTCCAGCTCGTTACTGCCAATGAGTTGGCATAGAACAATGGGGCACTCCATACAAACCTGTGCTACAGTGGTTGTATGCACTTGACTTAATCTGGATCTTTAGAGAATTGGTCATCGTACTGCAAGTCACCATAAACTCTCTCCAGCGTGGCTAACTTCCTTTAGTACTGGATACCCATCTCCATGGAGGTCCACTTGCTTGAGTGACATCTTCCCTGAAGGGATACTTCTCTTCCACACCTAACAGGACTTGCCTCTGGATGCTGATGACTTGTGACCATTATCCCATTGCTCTGTCAACATCACCTTCCCTCAGAGGGATCCAGCCGCTTGGCTTCCCTGCGCTCTAATTCCAGGCTACTGGCCTTCTTATTCCTGCACTGGAGCAACCAGGTGACGGGGTGCTCACCTGGGTGATACACAAGAAGATTGGTGCCATCTCACAGCTCATACCCATAGCCCAGTTGCTGGGATCGGGCCCTTTTCCGCTGGGCAACTTTCCAGCCCCTCATCCCTAAGCCCACACCACTGCTCTGGGGTTCTGATGCAAATGCAGCACCCAGCATTTACATTTGCTGGCTGTCACTTAGTCAGACTTGGCCTGTTGACCTAGCCTATGCAAATTGTCAGGGAGCTGGTCTGCTTCAGGATAGATGGCTTTGGAGACCCTAATTAGTATTGTCTGCAAGCTTACTGAGGGTGGACTTGAACCCCTTCTCCAGATCACTGATGGGAATACTGAACATCCCTGGCCTCTGTATGGAGCACTGGGGAACCTCTCTGGCGACCAGCCACCAACTGGATTGAACTCTGCGCTGAGTCTCTGAGCCCAGCCACCCAGCCAGTTCTTCAGCCAGCAAACCTCTTCAAGCCCTGATCAGGCAGTCTCTGCAGGAGACTACCACGGGAAACTCTCAAAAGCTTTACTAAGATTCTAGTAGATGATGTCCACAAATGAGCTGGGCAGGACCTGCCTTTCATAAACTTGTTCTAAGCACAGCTGATCACTTGATTGTCTGATAAATTCTGTACAGGACAGAAAAACTACAGCAAAAAGGCATTCAGTGCCTCAGCCTCATCTGCACCTTGTGTCCTCCGTGTTACCCCTTGCATCTGTGATACACAAGAGCCAATAACACAGGCTCAGGCAAGGATCTCTGTGAAATAGCATTTTTATTAGCAACTGCACTGGCAGGCATCCTGCAAGCAGGAATGCGGATTCCCTATTACCCGACGCTTAATTCCTCCCCTGTTTCCTCATTGGCTGAGTACTACAGGTTCACAAACTGCTCGATGCTTGTTGCTATATGTATTGTATATCTGTACAATTGCATATGACCAACCATTAATTGGTCGTTTTCCTTTTTTTTTCCTTCTCTCAGGACTAGAGGGCCTGCGATTTTTTGTTCTTGCGGATTTTGCACTGCTCGTCCTGTATTTCTTCACTGTCCCAAAATGAGGAAGACAGCTGAAACTTCCACTGACCCCTGATCTGCTTATCGTAATGTGAGAAGAATTTTTTTTTTCAGACAGGGTCTTCTGTGAAGCTGTTTTATTTGCTATGGCAATGGTGGGCATCCTGCAAGCAGGAGCACACAGTAAAAGTTCATCTTAACCTTATATACCTTATAACCTATAACAGACTTTCGATCTCTTTTGCTATTTCCTCCATTTTTCTTTCTTTTTCCACATTGTCTGGATCTTTACTTCACAAGGGAAAGGAAGGTTCACCCAGCAATGGTTCTCTGCGACAGAAGAAAAGGGTTTTCAAAAAAAATGCGTTAATACGAATCGACAGGCTAACATTAAAGAAGTCTCTCAGCAGAAATCCCAGCAAAGAGCTGCCCAGAGCTCCTTGTGCTCCAGGATGTTCTCGCTAGAAATGCTTCCCTGCACAGAGCAGCAATCTGGCAGAGACTGCTGGGAAAAACCTACTCACCGTTGTCTCATCTTCAGCAACCACTTCACTGAGTAGCCCAAAGCCGCCAGAAGGAACAGACACACAAGGATGGCCAGCACCACAACTGCGATGCGCTCTGGCACCCGTTTGTGATCCGAAACCTCTGCATTTTTTTCACCGCCAGCCCCTGGAGGAAATGGGACAGTCACACGCTTTTAGGAGTTCTGTACCACTGACAGTCTCACAGGAGCCCAGACAGCTGACCATACAGGTTGCCTCCTGAAGTTGTAATCAGACTACTCCAGCCTCGGGGTTTCACCATGGGCTCAATGACCCACTTATGACAGCTCCGTTGCTCCACAAAGGCCCGAGAAGCCCCCAGGAAAAGAGGAATGGGAAGGAGCAGGCAGACACACCAGACACATGCAGAGCCACATCAAACCTGAGCGCCGCCCTCACCTCCAGCGCTGCCACCAGCCCCGCTCCCGCAGCACCGCCAAAAGCTGCCTTGCCCTCCTCGGCGCCATTTATAGGCCAGCCCCGAGTTCCCGTCCCCTGCCCTCACATGCTAATTATGCTAAGTGCGCCCAGAATGCTAATTAGCCGCATGCGCAGTCCGTGTTCCAGAACCTTCTGGAAAGGGCGGGGGCAGGCGCTGTTGCTGAGGTGCTCCCTGCCCCCCGGCTGTCAGAGCCACGGCTGCACAGGGGGCAGGTGGTTGCTGGGGGGTGCCCAGAAGAGGGCTGCTGTGCCTTCGCGAGGTCCGCTCTTCTCAGCCAGTTTTAAATGTGTTAAGCCCCTTTCCTACCAAATGTGTGACATTTGATGCTCGGAAAAAAAAATAAAAAAAAATGATCAAACCTTTAAGCCCTGAACAGTTGTGCTTGCCCTTTCCTGGCTTCCCTCTGCCTCCTTGCCAGGCTTGGCCTGTGAGAAACACTCTGTAGCCAATAAAATAGGCTCAGGCGAGGATAGCAGTGAAATAGCTTTTTTATTTGCGATTGCAATGGCAGGTGTCCCACAAGCAGGAGCATGCCTGTTAGTCACATAGTACAGTTTATATACTTTATTTCTTGATGACCGGGACCCTCCCCTGTTTCTCCATTGACTGGGTAATCCAGGTTCACAACCTATCCGATGCTTCACAGACAATACATGGTCTTCAGTTGCCAGCCTGTTATTTTTCAAATTTCTTTTGACTTTTTACTCTTTCGGGTGGTAATGTTTCTTCACTTATCTGACTTGACTTGACGCTGTGATTTTTGCCTAATTCCATTAAGGAGTCTGGTTGTCTGCATTTTACAAGGTTGTCTGTTAAGCTTTCTTATCACTGCAAAAGCATATCTCAATACCACCTTCCCTCTAAACAATGTAACTCTGTGCAAAAACAACATTTTTGTTGTTTTTTTGACACCAGCAAGTGTCAACATCCTTCAGATATCGAGGTGCGGTCCTTAGCAGCTGAACTTTGGATTTGGCCTTCCTCATCACATCCCTGCATACTCTGACAATGCTCATAAATTCCTCCCAAGTGGCCTGGCCCTTTTTCCACATGCTGTATACTTCCTTTTTCTGTTTGAGTTTTGCCAGGATCTCCTTGCTCATCCAGGGAGATCTCCTGCCCCCTTTGCCTGCCTTCTTGCTCATAGGGATACATCAATCTTGAGCTTGGAGGACATGATACTTGGATATAGAACAGGCGGAGGAAAGGGACAACCAGGTTTATTGGACAGCGTGGATTCAGTGGTCTGGCACATCAGACCCGCAGAAGTATAAGGCTTGAATGGACACCGGTGCACAGCGTACCCTAATGCCATCAAACTATAAATGGGCAGACCCCGTTTATATTTCTGGAGTGATGTGGGATCTCAACAGCTAACTGTATTGGAGGCTGAAAGGAGCCTAACTGGGAAGGAGTGGCAAAAGCACCCCACTGTGACTGGCCCCAAGGCTCCATGCATCCTTGGCATAGACTACCTCAGAAGAGGCTACTTCAGGGACCCAGCAGGGTACTGGTGGGCTTTTGGCATAGCTGCCTTGGCGAAAGAGAAAATTAAGCAGCTGTCTTCCCTGTTGGAGGAGCCTTGTGTTGTGGGGTTGCTGAAGGTCAAAGAACCCTCAGCAGGTGCTGATTGCTACCATGACAGTGCACTAGCAGCAGTATCGCACCAAGACTCCATGACTCCCAGCTGTCCTGGCTTCAGTTAGGATAGAGTTAATTTTCCTCATAGTAGCTGGTACGCTTCTGTCAGCCTGACCTCGGTGGGTGCCAGGGAAGGTGATGGAACAGATTCTCCTGAGTGCAATCACACAGCATGTGCAGGACAACCAGGGGATCAGGCCCAGTCAGCATGGGTTCATGAAAGGCAAGTCCTGCCTGACCAACCTCATCTCCTTCTATCACCAGGTGACCCACGTGGTGGATGAGGGAAAGGCTCTTGATGAAGTCTACCCAGACCTCAGCAAGGCCTTTGACACATCTCCCACAGTCTTCTCCTGGAGAAGCTGGCAGCCCATGGCTTGGACACGTTCATTTTTGCTGGGTAAAAAACTGGCTGGATGTCCAGGCCCAGAGGATGGTGGTGAATGGAGTGAAATCCAGCTGGCGACCGGTCACGAGTGGTGATCCCCAGGGGTCAGTGTTGGGGGCCATCCTGTTTAATATCTTTATTGATGATTTGGATGAGGGAACTGAGTGCACCCTCAGTAAGTTTGCAGTGACACCAAACTGGGGGGAAGTGTCGATGTGCCAGAGGGTAGGAAGGCCCTGCAGAGGGACCTGGACAGCTTGAATCTGATGCAGTGAAAACTCCATAACCAAAGTTATTAAGCAGGTATTCTTTATTACAGCGCCGGGTATGGGGGGGGATCACTCTGCCTAACACACACACCAAGGGTTACTGCCGGGGTGCTTATATTAATGGCATATATATATATTCATCTCACTTCCCCGTAAGTCTCTTGCATATTCATTAGGTATCGAAAGAATTATTAACATAGGTTCCCGCCCGTATTCGCATGCATGCTGGAGTCCTTGGGTGGCAGTCCAGCATACTCTGGTGGTCTTTTGAAGGCCAGAAGTCTTCCTCGCTGCTAAACTTCTGACCCTTCCTTTCTTTTACAGACTCCAGCAGTCCAAGCCAGTTCTTTCTGGTTCTATTATGTGTGTATGAAGTCTTTTCTTCCCTTATCTTTTAGGGTCATCCTGTCCTCGTACTCCATGCCTCGGTCCTGTCCTTGTTAATATACAGCATACTCCCTGGGTTAGCTAAAAGCTGCAAAATCGACATGCTTTCCTTATTCCCTGTCTCAGTCTGCTTCTCGTGCCCACAGACACACGGACCTCGGCTCTCTTGCTTTACAGTATTTACAGAGTCCAGGCTAAAGGTAAGAAACCAAAGACTTTCAGCAGAACTGTCTGCCAGCAAGGCCAAGAACTGCTGGACAATTCCTTCAGGGAGAAAGAAAAACCCAGGACAGCTAAGGTGACACCAGTGGTGGGTTTTGCACACACGTGCCAGGTGGTGGCCAAGCCTGGAAAGGAGGCAGAGGGAAGCCAGGAAAGGGCAAGCACAACTTTTCAAGGTTTAAAGTTTTGGTCTTTTTTCTATTATTATTTATTTTTTTTTCCTGAGCAAAATGATTTTGGAATTGTATGACTTCGAGCGCGGACAGCCAGCTACCGGGTGGACTGATGAGTGCGCTGGGTGCCAGCTGCTGGAGCCAGGCCAGGGGTGTAGGCATCCCCAGCCCGCGGTGCCTGTGAGAGACCGAGGAGAAAAAGACGACGTGTGACACATTTGGTAGGAAAGGGGCGTAACAGATTTAAAATTGGCTGAGAAGAGCGGACCTCGCGAAGGCACGGCAGCCCTTTTCTGGGCACCCCCCAGCAACCACCTGCCCCCTGTGCAGCCGTGGCTCTGACAGCCGGGGGGCAGGGAGCACCTCAGCAACAGCGCCCCCCCCAACCCCTTTCCAGAAGGTTCTGGAACACAGACTGTGCATGCGGCTAATTAGCATTCTGGGTGTACTTAGCATAATCAGCGTGTGAGGGCTGGGGGCGGGGACTCGAGGCTGGCCTATAAATGGCGCCGAGGAGGGTAGGGGGTGGCTTTCGGCGGTGCTGCGGGAGCGGGGCTGTGTCAGCGCTGGAGGCGAGGGCGGCGCTCAGGTTTGCCGTGGCTCTGCGCGTGTCTGCCTGCTCCTTCCCGTTCCTCTTTTCCTGGGGGTGCTGGGGTCTCCTCGGGCTTTTGTGGAGCGACGGAGCTGTCGTTAGCGGGTCGTTGAGCCCGTGGTGAAACCCCGAGGCTGAAGTAGCGCCGTTACAAGTGGGGAGGTGCAGCCCCTGCGCCTGGCGTGCGAGGGGATGGGAGCGGGTCCTGAGGTGAAGGGCGAGGTTCAGCCAGGGTCTGCCGTCGCCGGGACGTCTCCGTGGTGGGCTCGGGGTTGTGCCCGGTCGGTGTAGCCTCCGGGTACTTGGGACCTGAGCGGTGCCGGCCACCCCTTACTGGGTTCATGCAGTGCCTGGTGCTGGGACAGAGTGGGGTTTGGTACGTGGGGGTGCTGGGACAGGAGCGGTGTGCCCCAGCTGAGCTGTCGGGGGTGGGCGTCTGGCATGAGCGAGGGGAGGGCTGGGCTGTACGGTGTTGGCTGGAGGAAGGCTGCAGGTCACGCCTGGTGCTGGTGAGGGATGTGTGCAGCTTCTGCAGCTTGGGGTGTGGGGGTGTGGCTGTGTGTTGACCTGTGGGCTCTTCAGTTGGGCTGGGGGTGAATAGCAGGGGCCTCAAGTCTGGGCCAGGTGTTGGGGGGGAATTCTTGGGGGTGGTATTGCAAGCACAGTGAATTTGAGGGATCAGTGTGTGAGTGTGTGGTAGCTTAACCCAGCTGGCAGCTCAGCACCATGCAGCTGTTGGGTCATCCTTCATCCCTTAATGGGACGGGGGGAGTAGGGGGGTTGGAGACAGCTAAAAGCTTGTGGGTTAAGATAAAGGTAGTTCAATAGCATTGAAGAGAAAGAACGGTAATAAAATCTGTGCACAAGAAGCTATGCATAATGCAATTGGTCATCACCCCCTGGCTGATTCCTAGGCTGTCCCCACACGGTGGTCTTCCAACCCTCTGGCTAGTCACCCCACATCTGGAATATTCCTTAAACCACTTGAGGGTCAGCTGTCCTGGTTCTGTCCCCTCCCAGCTCCTTGTGTGCCCCCAGCCTGCCCACTGGCAGGGTGGTATGAGAAGCTGAGAAGTCTCTGGCTTTCTGAAAGCGCTGCTCTGTAACAATTAAAACATCAGTGTGTTACCAGCGTGGGTCGTTTTAAATCCAAAACACAGCACCACACCAGGTACTGGGAGGAAGATACTTCCAGCCCAAACCAGGATGGAGTGTTGCAGGAGAGTTGAAGCTGGAACTGCTGGTGAGAAGGAGAGCTGTGAAGTAGGTAAGGGGTCTGGGAGCTGGGCAGGGGCTCTCCCCTGCCAGAGGGGCCTTCCTTGGTATTCAAGGATCTGCAACTGTGTGTGTTCCTGTGAAAAAGGGGAGTGCTGTATGTGTGCCTGCAGTAGTGGACTTGTATCCTCCCTAGTTGGGAGAGGAAGAAGGGGACTTGACTGAGTCTTAGGTTTCCATGAGTTGTGTTAAAGATTGCCTTTGGTTCAGGTAGCTTGGTGACTTGTGTGTCTCTTGTAACTGTGCTCAACTGTGTTAGCATTTCCACTTGGGAAAGTGGAGCTGCATTACTCAGCCTGGGCAGAGGGGTCCCTGGGCACAAGAAGCCAGGCAGGAGCAGTCCTGGAGGAGGTGGCCATGTCCTTCACTTCACTTAATATTAGCATCTTCAAATGTGTGCCATGCACACTTTAATGTCTGCAGTGAGAACAGGTCAGTGTTCTAAAGAGGCTGTACCCCCATGCACAGCTGCGATGGTTCTTTGTGCAGAGGCTCCTGAACTACAGGGGAACTGGCTCTGCCAGTGCCCTGGATCTCCTGGGGCAGCCCCATACTTGTGAGAATGCTTGGGCCTAAGATGTGGAAGCAGGTAACCTCAGCATTTGTTTTCTGTGTCAAACAATAATGCAGGCCAGACCAGCACTGAAGGTCAGCTTATTTCAAAAATGGCAATATTTGACGTAGGTTATAGTGGGAGCAGCAAATAGCAGCCCAGAACAGAAAAGCATGTGGTAAGAAGGGCTGTTACTGCTGAGAACATAGCTACCTTCTACTAATTCAGGGCAAAACCAAACAAGCTAGTTGTGGCTTAAGAGCTGTTAAAAATGTTAGCCCCACTTCTCCCATGAGGAGAGAAATGCAATACTTGGACCCAGAAGGGAAATTTGTCACTGATAGGAAGAATAGCAAGGTGGGGGGTTGGTCTATTCTCCCACATGCCTGGTGACAGGATGAGGGGGAATGGGCTAAAGTTGTGCTAGGGGAGGCTTAGGTTGGATATTAGGAAGAACTTCTTTACTGAAAGGGTTTTTAGGCATTGGAATGGGCTGTCCAGGGAAGTGGTTGAGTCACCATCCCTGGAGGTCTTTAAGAGATGTTCTGATGTAGAGCTTAGTGATATGGTTTAGTGGAGGATTTGTTAGTGTTGGGTCAGAGGTTGGACTATGTGATCTTGGAGGTCTCTTCCAACCTAGATGATTCTGTGATTTTTTTTTTTACTTACAAAGGTCAAGCCTTTATGTAAATGTGGCAATAGGTAATTGCTCACTTAGAAACATCAGTTAGTCAGAAGTGTCTGTAAACATTTTGACATGGGTGTTTCTTCATTTAGAGTGTGCCTTTACACATTTTCAGGTAATGAAATGGTAATGTTCACTGTATTTTTATGCTATCTGGATGCTAGCTAACTGCTCTTCTTGAAATCATTTCCTATTCTGTTACTGATGTCTGGAGTTTGTTTGGTTTGCAGGAGCTTTCATGTACTTGAATCTCCCAAATATTTTGCCTGTAAATGACTGAAATGTGTGCATGTGCTCCACCACCAAGATTAAGGGTGGATCTGAGAGACTGTTGCTGTGCTGCATTATCTCTTCTACTTGTTTTAGATTGAGAAAATAAGACAATCAACTAGTAAAGGCTTCTCTTCCCCATGCCAGACCTTTCTTGTTTGGTGTCCCCTAAAGATGGTTTGAAAATATAGAGCTGTTTCTTTATTCCCTAGGGAATTGCAGAATAGATCCAATCAACTGTTTCTTCCTGAAGGCAAAGAGGTAATGTGGTTTAAGGAAGTGGGAAAGACTTGGAGTATATTGCTTGTGAAGCCCATGTTTTCTAACAGTCAGGTACAAGGGCAATGCAAATGACAGGGCTTTTCAGTATTTTATTAGTAGGGTGTTTGGTGAGGGGTTGTTGGGTAACGTGGTTATGGTCGTAACCTGTGCTTTCTGAACAAAGCACCTTCCTGGCAGCTCTTGACCAACTCCATAGTTCAAGAACTGAGTTACCGGCATCTTTGAAACAGTCCTTCAAGGCTTCTCCATCTTCCCTAAAATGCATCAAGAATCTCAGAACTCCTCTAGGCCTTCTAAATGGAGAAATGAGTCTGGTGGGGAGGCAAACAAAGGTGATGTGGCACTTCCAGAATGCACCTGTCCTCTTCTAAAAACAAGAATGATGGTAGGTTTAGGTAGTGAAGTCACTTAGCCTTGTTTACTTTTTTGGGGAGTTGGGGGAACACTCTGCATGCTATCCTGAAAAAAATGGTCATTTCATCTCCTGACTATTTTGGGGAATTTCTCTTTCTAAAGTGAGAGGAACTCTAGATGCGTAACTACTTCATTTTTGTGGCATGAATCTCAAAGGCAAACAACTGGCTTTCACTCTCCACGGTACCACAAGATTTCATACACATAGTAATAGTACTGTGACAGCTTAATCTTGTGTTACCTGTAATATTGAAACTGGTCAAACAATTGTCCAATTGCATTTTTAATACAATAAATTTCAGCTGACTTAGCTGCTGTTCTGATTTCTTGTGGAAGGAAATATCTAACAGCAGTTGCTCTACAAAGAGCTGAAGTAATATAACTGTGGTGACAGAAATCTCCTGTCCTACACTGCTCAAATTTTCCTTTGGCTCTTTTTCTCTGCTTTCCTTGGGTCATTGTTTGGTGTCTTTCAAGATGTCTGCTCTTGTCTACTGTGCCCTTCTTTCCTTTTGTGAGCGACTATCCATCACTTGTTTCTTCAACATTCCTTACCTCTGTTTTCTGTGAGCCAGTATGCTTCTGCTCATCTGTCCTTTTACTTGCAATTGATTGTCTGTTTCCAACTCTGCAGGTCTTAGGTTTTGGCCCAACGATGTTACGAAGAGAATGGTAACTTCTGAACAAAAGTGAAAATGTTGGCTGAGGCACCCTTGCTGCTCATCTGGTGAAAGAATGCAAGTATAAAGGTAACCCTTCCAATTGGGTGGACCGGGTTGTGGTTGCAAATCCTGTTTAGAAGTCCTCTAGGACTATTTGCTCTGGCTTCCTGTGACTCTGCTGTTACACTAAAATGTTTGCATATTTTCAAGCACTTTCAACTCTTCCTCTATGAAGTTAGTAAGACCTTGTTAGAAGTTGAAGGGAGTATTTTAAGGTTCAAGGAGCCAAAAGGTGATGTTCAAAATGAATTGGGTGCTTCCGAGAATTACCTTCAGTTGTGTGTGAAATGGGCTCGATCATTTCTGAGGCTGCTCATTTGGAGGAAGATAGAAATGAGCATAAATAATGCCCTCGGCTGGTTTTTAAGGTCAGCATTAGGAAATGTGCATTAAATGTCACAGAGGACTAGAGCTCTACTTAAAGCTATCTAAAAATTGTAGCTTAATTATCACTAATTTTTCATTTAATCGTCTAAACTTTCAACTAGTGTTTAAAAAAAAACACGTGGGCACTTCAAACACTTCAACATGGAAAATGGTTATGAAATGTGGCATACTGGAAATGACAGTGCTCACAGTGACCAAAGATGAGTGGCCATTCCCGATAAAAATTGTATTTGGAAGGGTTGAGAAATTCTGTCCAAAACAAGACATGTTAGCAGGAAGAGAGGATCTTTCCACAACTTGTTTTAACTAAAATAATCACGTGGATTTCTCTTCCTATAAAGAGAAGTACCCCTCTCCCCCTATAGGGTTCGGAGGCCTTGGCATTTGTGCTCTGAATCTGGTATAACAGGAGAAAACATGCAGGGCCTTGAGAAGAAATGGGATCCATGAAGTAAATTCAGCTTATGGATATGTGCTGACATCAGTCCCCTACCCTGAATGTGTAATTCGCTCTCTGAAAAACGCGTACTATAGTGTGCATCTCTATTTCCTAGTGGGTGTTCCCAAGATGATAAAATGCAAACATACTGTACTATGAGGTAGTTGAGCTTTCCTAACTTAGAGAAGGAGATAAAATTTTCTTAGATGGCTTCTTAATTTTTAATTGCTCAGAGTTGACGTTGTTCAAGATGTTGCTTCCATGTCGGCACTGGGTCAGCTACCCTGTGTACGTCCAAAGGAATAATCTAAAAATCCTTGTTAATTCTTCTTTTGAATTTTGAAGATTTGTAATAGTTCATTGCACTTGTAATCAACCTAGGGTTGCCAGGAAACGGTCTTTGCCTGAAGATGAGACAACTGGTGGTAGTGATGGTTCAGGCCCCCCCTTGCAAGTGCACTACTGTACATGGGGTCATCCAAGGGATGGCAGAGGTAAATCTTGAACACCTGTTGACTTGGAGGGCACTGACATCACAGGCAAAGGCTCCCTGCAGCTGTGGGTATCTAGGCCTGTGTGAGCATCCCACATCATTATCCTTGGCCCTTAGTCACTGCAGTTTCCCATCTGTGCAGAAGCCTGTCACAGCCTGGAATGGAGACTGCTCATCTGTATTGGATGGCAGGAGTGCCTGTAGGTCATGCATGCCTCTAACATCTCCCCAGAAAGCTGTTTACCCTGCCTTTAAGGTAGATCCTTTGAGCCATGGTCAGGTACAGGATAAGAGCCAGGTCAGGGATAAGAGCCAGTCTTGACTAATGTCACAGAGTAAGAACTGACTTTACACCTCTGTTGGCTTGGGACATGCTGCAGTGCATTGCATTTGAGGCTAAAACAGGCTGTTCGGGGCTATTTGTTCTGGTGTAACCTGTCAGAAAGCTTAAGTACTATGTATCTGCCCCCCCCCCCCCCTTGCTGAGGGTTATTGGACTTAGAGCAATCCAACAGCAAAAGGGTCCTCCAAAAGGAAGGACAACTACTTAATTTGCTGTGTATCCAAGACAGTTATGCCAATAGCCCACTGGTAACTTTTGGATTATTGAAGTACCCTCTCCTGTGATAGTCTATGTCAAGCATGCCTGCAGCCTTGGGGCCAGTCACAGTGGGGTGCATTTGCCACTCCTTCCCAGTTACCCTCTCTTCAAGTTCAAGTACAGTTAGCTGTCGGGATCCCCCTGTCACTCCAGAAACACAGATGGGGTCTGCTGCTTTCTAGCTTGCTGGCATTAGGGTACACTGGTGCCCGCTAGAGTCTTAAAGCCCTGTGGGGCTGATGTTCCAGGCCATTGAGTCCACACAGTCAGATAAACCTGGTTGTCCTTTTCTCCACTTGGCTGGAGGCACAGCTCATCTGGTCCTGGTCACAGTATTCGTTACTGTGTCTGGATGACTGCCCATGGAAACTGGAGCAGCAGTTTTCTCAGAAGACACTGCTTTTGCAATTGTTCTCCTTGCAATTTGTGTACCTCTAGGGTCAAGGTAGATTTTTCCATCCCATTTTTTCATGTCCTCTCCACGATCACGCAGGTTAAACTGCAGGGTGGCATGTGGTGTGTACCTACTATATCCTCTTGAGCAGAGAGCAGTGGTTGCTCCTAGTAGCTGAGATACTGGTTTGTACAGGTAGGGAGTAGGACGTAACCTTATTGAACTGTTGGAACTTCCAGGACAGCTTCTGCACAGCATTCTTGATTGGTGGGCCTTTGGGGAAAGCTTCTCAACAGCTGAGATGTGAGTCTATAGGGAGGGAGAGAGGCTTTTTTTGCATTGCTGAAGTTGGCCAGCCGATTAGTGTGGCATATGTTCGTTGTCTTTCCAGCTCGTTACTGCCAATGAGTTGGCATAGAACAATGGGGCACTCCATACAAACCTGTGCTACAGTGGTTGTATGCACTTGACTTAATCTGGATCTTTAGAGAATTGGTCATCGTACTGCAAGTCACCATAAACTCTCTCCAGCGTGGCTAACTTCCTTTAGTACTGGATACCCGTCTCCATGGAGGTCCACTTGCTTGGGTGACCTCTTCCCTGAAGGGATAGTTCTCTTCCACACCTAACAGGACTTGCCTCTGGATGCTGATGACTTGTGACCATTATCCCATTGCTCTGTCAACATCACCTTTCCTCAGAGGGATCCAGCCGCTTGGCTTCCCTGCGCTCTAATTCCAGGCTACTGGCCTTCTTATTCCTGCACTGGAGCAACCAGGTGACGGGGTGCTCACCTGGGTGATACACAAGAAGATTGGTGCCATCTCACAGCTCATACCCACAGCCCAGTTGCTGGGATCGGGCCCTTTTCTGCTGGGCAACTTTCCAGCCCCTCATCCCTAAGCCCACACCACTGCTCTGGGGTTCTGATGCAAATGCAGCACCCAGCATTTACATTTGCTGGCTGTCACTTAGTCAGACTTGGCCTGTTGACCTAGCCTATGCAAATTGTCAGGGAGCTGGTCTGCTTCAGGATAGATGGCTTTGGAGACCCTAATTAGTATTGTCTGCAAGCTTACTGAGGGTGGACTTGAACCCCTTCTCCAGATCACTGATGAGAATACTGAACATCCCTGGCCTCTGTATGGAGCACTGGGGAACCTCTCTGGTGACCAGCCACCAACTGGATTGAACTCTGCGCTGAGTCTCTGAGCCCAGCCACCCAGCCAGTTCTTCAGCCAGCAAACCTCTTCAAGCCCTGATCAGGCAGTCTCTGCAGGAGACTACCACGGGAAACTCTCAAAAGCTTTACTAAGATTCTAGTAGATGATGTCCACAAATGAGCTGGGCAGGACCTGCCTTTCATAAACTTGTTCTAAGCACAGCTGATCACTTGATTGTCTGATAAATTCTGTACAGGACAGAAAGACTACAGCAAAAAGGCATTCAGTGCCTCAGCCTCATCTGCACCTTGTGTCCTCCATGTTACCCCTTGCATCTGTGATACACAAGAGCCAATAACACAGGCTCAGGCGAGGATCTCTGTGAAATAGCATTTTTATTAGCAACTGCACTGGCAGGCATCCTGCAAGCAGGAGTGCGGATTCCCTATTACCCGACGCTTAATTCCTCCCCTGTTTCCTCATTGGCTGAGTACTACAGGTTCACAAACTGCTCGATGCTTGTTGCTATATGTATTGTATATCTGTACAGTTGCATATGACCAACCATTAATTGGTCGTTTTCCTTTTTTTCCTTCTCTCAGGACTAGAGGGCCTGCGATTTTTTTGTTCTTGCGGATTTTGCACTGCTCGTCCTGTATTTCTTCACTGTCCCAAAATGAGGAAGACAGCTGAAACTTCCACTGACCCCTGATCTGCTTATCGTAATGTGAGAAGAATTTTTTTTCAGACAGGGTCTTCTGTGAAGCTGTTTTATTTGCTATGGCAATGGTGGGCATCCTGCAAGCAGGAGCACACAGTAAAAGTTCATCTTAACCTTATATACCTTATAACCTATAACAGACTTTCGGTCTCTTTTGCGATTTCCTCCATTTTTCTTTCTTTTTCCACGTTGTCTGGATCTTTACTCCACAAGGGAAAGGAAGGTTCACCCAGCAATGGTTCTCTGCGACAGAACAAAAGGGTTTTCAAAAAGAAAATGCGTTAATACGAATCGACAGGCTAACATTAAAGAAGTCTCTCAGCAGAAATCCCAGCAAAGAGCTGCCCAGAGCTCCTTGTGCTCCAGGATGTTCTTGCTAGAAATGCTTCCCTGCACAGAGCAGCAATCTGGCAGAGACTGCTAGGAAAAACCTACTCACCGTTGTCTCATCTTCAGCAACCACTTCACTGAGTAGCCCAAAGCTGCCAGAAGGAACAGACACACAAGGATGGCCAGCACCACAACTGCGATGCGCTCTGGCACCCGTTTGTGATCCGAAACCTCTGCATTTTTTTCACCGCCAGCCCCTGGAGGAAATGGGACAGTCACACGCTTTTAGGAGTTCTGTACCACTGACAGTCTCGCAGTGTCTTTGGCAAGTCCGAGCAGTTATCTTCACTTGGTTGCTTTCCCTCATTCTCGTGTGTTAGCGCTAGAGGACAAGGATGACCAGGTACAGTCATCCTGAGCAAGAGCCCACTCGTGAGGGAGAGGCTGAATGAGGGTTATCTCCAGCAGTGTCTTTGGGAATGAATATGCATGCCTTACCCATGCAATTTCTCCCATGCTCCATACCCCTATTTTGTAGAAAACACGCAGAGCCAGCATTTCTGGCCAAATCTGCAAACAAAGGCAGAAAAAAGAAGAGCTTTGTCTGTAAGATACTGCAAGATACATCTTCAGCTTTGAATGGCAGCGAACGCAGTTTGAACTCGGAACTACTCCCCAACACCTGTCATTCTCTTCGCTCTAAATGTTTACTCTTACTCCGAAAGAAGCATTGGCAACTTGGGAGGTCCCTGTTGCTCAAAACCAGGATCCATCGTAAAACTGAGGGAAACATTCTTTATGGGAACAGCTGAAAACAAACATGGAGGAAGAAAGCTAGTGTGAAATGCTGCAATGAACAGCTTCCTAAGAAATGCCTGCAGAGTGGCTGGGTTGACCTCCTGGGTGTAGCCTGGCAGCTCCCTCATGAAATATATAGAGCCAATGTACCCAGGTGACCTCTCCAAGACTCAGAATCAGGATTCCACTGAAGAGATGCAGAGCCAGCACCTGTGGCCACATCTGCAACCAAAGGCACACGAGAACAGCTCCTGTCACATACTGTAATAAACTCCTTCAGCTTTGAATGGCAGGAAACACTAATGCTGCCTGACACCCGTTCCCCCCTTCCTCTGACGAGCACGTGGCAGTGTGGTACCAGATGCCAGCACGGGAACTGTATTGGCATAAAACTCACCATGTGCACAGCTCCTGGGGAAAAGGACCCCCAGGAGTTCACTCAGGCTCTAAACTCAGCCCCAAAAGCTGCTGTCTTTGCAGACAATGCTGGAAGAAGCTCAAGGCTTCAGCAGCTTGCAATGCAGCTTCACGAGATAAAGAAGCCTTACTTGATTCCCACTTTGCTCTTACACGTATCTGAGCATCAGTGAAGAATGTATGAAGGTACATTCCCCTGAAAACAAGACTGAAAATAAATGCTGTCACTGCAAAGCCAATAAAGGTGGGCTGCTTACCCCTGGAAAAGCCTTGATGCTTAAGAAAACAGTACTGCCGAGATGGGCGGCCTGCAGGCAGAGCTGTAAGCAAGCAAAGACAACCAAGTTTTTCTCTCCATGTTGTGCTAGGCTCCCCTGGAAAGGGGCTGCAGAGACTGGAAGGGGATCACGTAATGCCGTGGAAGCCACAAGTGGCTAACGTTGGGTGAGCCCTGACCAGGGCCCAGACAAACACCCAAGGACAACAATATAGGCAACTCACCCCTGGGATTCCCCCAAGGCTCAGAACCAGTTTTCAGGGGAGAAGCTGAATAAGCGCTGCCTACATGAGAACCTGCAATGGAGTACAGAAGAGGAAAGCCTTCGTGACACACTCTAATAGGCTTCATTACACGGGATGTGCAGTGACAGCACAGGGACGATGGGATCCACACGTGGGACCCAGCAGCTCCCCAGATGCTGACTCAGGGCAATAGGCACCAGCACTCAAAGACCCGCTGGACAGACAAGGCTGTGCTTGCCTACCGGGGGGCCTGTTACGTTCCCCAAAGCAGGAAAAACCGAACGGGGAGCTGCAGAGGACAACAGGGTGTCATTGTGCTGCTCACAGTCTAGGGCGCGCTGGCCAGCAGATGGCTCACCCAGCACCACCCCATCTGCGCTTCTCGGCTGTGGGCTGGGGACCTGGCAGGGAGACCTGGCGTTGTTAGGGGAGTGCTGCAGGGGAACAGGAGAAAGGCTGTTGTGCCTGGAGTCAACAGCAGCTGAGCTCTTCCCTCCAGGCCATCCCTGAGGCCCCAAGCTGGGATATGGGGAGATGCTCAAGAGCCATTGCCCCCCACCCTGCAGTAACCAGGCACAGGGCAGCAAAGCTCCCATTAGCGCCAACGGCTTCCCTTATGGCCCTGCCAGCCAAGACTGCTTGCCAGGCAGCCCCAAGAACGTGGTGCTGGGCCCAGAGCCAGCATTGCCAGAGCATCCCTCACTGCCAACCCTACCTGGGCGCAGTCCTAACCATGGGATAGTCAAGGTCTCCCCAGGACATGGGGCCACCAAGAGGAGGAGAACAGAGAGAGAGAGAAGGAAGAGCAGGCAGCAGCTGGGAGTAGCAATCCCCTGTGCTTGCCCCATGCTACCACTTGCCAGCAGCCAGAACCTGCTTTGCACCCTCTAGGCCACGAGCACAAGGTGGCTATGACAGGACGTGCTACGGGACCTCTGCATGAATTCATGGGGCCCACTGTGACCTCACAGAACATCTGCAATGAGGTGGCAAATGCTCTGCGGGGGTAGCTACAGCAATGGAAGCAGACCAACTGGCAGCACAGAGGTAAACCTACTTGTGCTGCTCTAGTGTGGGAGGATATTGCTGCCTCAGTAGAAAAGATACGTAACATAGATGCTCATGTGGCCGAGAGTCATGCCCCCAGAAAACATCATAATAAAGAGGTGGACTGAGCTTTGAGAACTCAAGTGTCTCACGTGGATCTCTACAGGGGACGGTAAGGCTGAGCTGTTTGTAGCTCAGTGGGCCCATGAAGTATCAGGACATAGGGGGAGGGATGCCACATGCAGAAAGATGTGCTTGTGATCGAGGGGTAGACCTGACCATTGAGGCCATCAACACAGGTCACCACCTGTGAGTGCTGAAACCTGCGCTGTGTGTGATCAAACGAGCCATGAGAGTGAAGTCTCACTGAATAGGGGGCGGTGGCTGGGATATCAGTATGGTGAGGCCTGGCAACTCGCCAACAAGCCTCTGGAAAGGTTAAGAGATAAAACAGACTGTTAAAGACCACGTCACATGCATTGGGTGCTGGGACATGGAAACATTGGGACATGAATTTACCAGAGGGCACGTGGCTTCTCACTGCAGGGAGGATACACGCTCCGTAGCGTGCACAGAGAACAAAGCTGGTGAAGGGATCGGAAGACAAGACGAATGAGAAGCAGCCAAGGGAACAAGGGTTGTTGGGGTTTCTTAGTCTGCAGAGAAAGAGGCTGATGGGAGACCAGCCAGCCAGGATGATGTCACTCTCCTTGGGTGACAAGCAATAGGACCCAAGGAAACAGTCTCAAGCTGCACCTGGGCAGGTTTACGTTGGATAAAGGGAAGAATTTCTTCACAGAGGGAGGTGGTCAACCATTGCAATGGGCTGCCACAGGAAGTGGCGGTGCTCCCCCAACCCTGGAGGATTTAAGAGACATGGATGTGGCAGTACACATGGCTTAGTGAGGAGATTTGGGAAGTCAGGTTGACAGTTGTACTTGATGGCTTTGAAGGGCACTGATTTTGAACTTGCCTGTTCCTAGGCAGGGGTTATCACCACTGTCTGGCTGCCTCCGACAGCTAGCCTGAGGAGAACATTCTGAGTGCATGGCACAGACTAACAGGACAACCCAAGATTGCCCAGAGCTGGACAAGAGCTATTGGCAAATCTACAATGGCCATGGCCATTTTGGCCATTGTTCCTCCTTCCTCCAATCTACCTGGGTCTTCCCTCTTCAAGACACTGTCAGCATTGCCTAGCACATGCTATTTCACATGCCAAACCACTCCAATGAAGTGGATTCAGTGGTCTGGCACATCAGACCCGCAGAAGTATAAGGCTTGAGTGGACACCGGTGCACAGTGTACCCTAATGCCATCAAACTATAAATGGGCAGACCCCATTTATATTTCTGGAGTGATGTGGGATCCCAACAGCTAACTGTATTGGAGGCTGAAAGGAGCCTAACTGGGAAGGAGTGGCAAAAGCACCCCACTGTGACTGGCCCCAAGGCTCCATGCATCCTTGGCATAGACTACCTCAGAAGAGGCTACTTCAGGGACCCAGCAGGGTACTGGTGGGCTTTTGGCATAGCTGCCTTGGCGAAAGAGAAAATTAAGCAGCTGTCTTCCCTGTTGGAGGAGCCTTGTGTTGTGGGGTTGCTGAAGGTCAAAGAACCCTCAGCAGGTGCTGATTGCTACCATGACAGTGCACTAGCAGCAGTATCGCACCAAGACTCCATGACTCCCAGCTGTCCTGGCTTCAGTTAGGATAGAGTTAATTTTCCTCATAGTAGCTGGTACGCTTCTGTCAGCCTGACCTCGGTGGGTGCCAGGGAAGGTGATGGAACAGATTCTCCTGAGTGCAATCACACAGCATGTGCGGGACAACCAGGGGATCAGGCCCAGTCAGCATGGGTTCATGAAAGGCAAGTCCTGCCTGACCAACCTCATCTCCTTCTATCACCAGGTGACCCACCTGGTGGATGAGGGAAAGGCTCTTGATGAAGCGTACCCAGACCTCAGCAAGGCCTTTGACACATCTCCCACAGTCTTCTCCTGGAGAAGCTGGCAGCCCATGGCTTGGACAGGTTCATTTTTGCTGGGTAAAAAACTGGCTGGATGTACAGGCCCAGAGAATGGTGGTGAATGGAGTGAAATCCAGCTGGCGACCGGTCACGAGTGGTGATCCCCAGGGGTCAGTGTTGGGGGCCATCCTGTTTAATATCTTTATTGATGATTTGGATGAGGGAACTGAGTGCACCCTTAGTAAGTTTGCAGTGACACCAAACTGGGGGGAAGTGTCGATGTGCCAGAGGGTAGGAAGGCCCTGCAGAGGGACCTGGACAGCTTGAATCTGATGCAGTGAAAACTCAATAACCAAAGTTATTAAGAAGGTATTCTTTATTACAGCGCCGGGTATGGGGGGGGACCACCCTGCCTAGCACAGACACCAAGGGTTACTGCCGGGGTGCTTATATTAATGGTATATATATATATATTCATCTCACTTCTCCATCAGTCTCTTGCATATTCATTAGGTATCCAGAGAGGCTGTGGATGCACCATCCCTGGAGTTGTCCAAGACCACGTCAGATGAGGCCCCGGGCAACCTGATCTAGTGGGTGGTGTCCCTGCCCATTGCAGGGGGGTTGCAGCCAGGTAGGTGATCTTTAAGGTCCCTTCCAACCTGAGCCATTCTATGATTCTAAATCTTAAAGAGCTTTTTAGGAAAACGTATAAACAGAGTTTTATTTTAGAAAACTTGTTCTGTAGTAACAGGTTTCTGCTCATATGTAAAAATATTGTAAGTCTGGCTACCCTTTCTAGTTTAAAGGCAGACTAGCAGAAGTGATGGAGGGATTCTAGGACAGACTGGGTTCAGAAAGAAAAAACATGGAAATGAATCCATTCTAGCTTCCAGTGAACACCTTATTTTTTCTCCAACCACTGTAATATGTGACTTCCATTAACACTTCAGTGCTGATTTTCAGTTATTCCTAGCCAATTTAGTAAAATCAAAAGAAAAAAATCACCTTCATCAGATTTTATTCCGGTTTTGATGAAAAGTTAGAGTCAGAATTAGCTTTTTCTGAATAACTTCATTAGGTGACATCTTAAAGGGAGTCATATCATTCATCTGTCAAATAGTTTTATCTTAAAACTTAAACAGAAACAAACAAATAAACCAACAAAGTATTTCTGACACTGCTCATGTGTGCTGATGGGTCCTCGTATACCATGCTACAGCTCAGATCTCCTGAATCATAGCACCAGCTTCCTTACAATAAAAGTACATGATTTTTCTGATTGCCCTGGTTTTGGCTGAAATAGAGTTAATTTTCCTCGGAATAGCTGGTATGGTGCTGTGTTTCTTAGTATGAGAATAATGCTGATAATCCACTGATGTTTTAGGTGTTGCAGAGCACTACTTAAACAGAGCCGAGGACTGTTCAGCTTCTTGTGCTGCCCTGACAGCGAGGGGCTGGGGGTGCACAAGGAGCTTGCAGGAGACAGAAATAGGACAGCTGACCCCGACCTACCCAAGGGATATTCCATACCATGTGGTGTCATGCAGAACAATAAAACTGGGTTGGTAGGCAGTAACCACAATAGTCCTTTTGGTGTCCAATGCGGGGCATGAAGGGTTGAGATAACAGATCTGACCAAAATGTGTTAAAACGTATTTATTATACTCCTTATATTAGTTTAATAGAAGTTGGTCACAATGTTGACTTTTTTTTTCATTCACTGTGCGGTTTTATGTGCTTTCAAGTTTGTTTTTCTAATTCCTTTCGTGTTGTTCGTTATCTCTGGGGGCTGGCCTAAGTTTGTTGATGGTTCTGTTGGTTTGTATATAATACGTGCTCATATTACACTGACCATGAACTTAATCCACCACTAGCTACAGGCCTCCAACTAGACTCAGTGTCACTGAGCACAGCCCTCTGAGCTCTGCCATCCAGCCAGTTTCCGATCCACCTCACTGTCCACTCATCTAGGCCACACTTCCTGAGCTCGTCTATGAGGATGTTATGGGAGATAGCGTCAAAAACCTTGCTGAAGTCAAGGTAGACAGCATCCGCTGCTCTCCCCTCATTTACCCATCCAGTCATCCCGCCACAGAAGGCTATCAGATCAGTTAAGCATGATTTCCCCTCGGTGAGTCCATGCTGACTACTGATCACCTTTCTAATCCTCCACGTGCTTGGAGACGACCTCCAGGATGAGACGCTCCATTAACTTTCTGGGGATGGAGGTGAGGCTGACTGGCCTGTAGTTGCCTGGGTTCTCCTTCTTGCCCTTTTTGAAGACTGGTGTAATACTGGATTTCTTCTAATCCTCAGGCACCTCTCCTGTTCTCCATAACCTTTCAAAGATGATGGAGGGTGGCCAGTAACATCTGCCATCTCCCTCAGCACTCACGGGTGCATCCCATTGGGGCTCATGGATTTGTGGGTGTCAGGTTTGCCTAAATGATCTCTAACCCGATCTTCCTCAACCAACGTAAAGTCCTCCTTTCTGCAGACTTCCTCTCGTCTCTAGGTTCTGAAATTCCTGAGGGTTGCTCTTAGCAGTGAAGCCAGAAGCAAAGAAGGTAATCAGTAACTCTGCCTTCATTGTATAATTTGTCGCCAGGGCACCCACCCCATTCAGCAGCAGGCCCACATTTTCCCTAGTCTTACTCTTACTATTGATATATCTGAAGAAGCTTTTCTTGTTGTCCTTGACATCCCGTGACAGATTTTCAAATGGGCCTTGACCTTCCTCATCGCATCCCTGCATACTCTGACAATGCTCATAAATTCCTCCCAAGTGGCCTGGCCCTTTTTCCACATGCTTTCTTTTTCCACATTCCTCCTCCTGTTTGAGTTTTGCCAGGATCTCCTTGCTCATCCAGGGAGATCTCCTGCCCCCTTTGCCTGCCTTCTTGCTCATAGGGATACATCAATCTTGAGCTTGAAGGACATGATACTTGGATATAGAACAGGTGGAGGAAAGGGACAACCAGGTTTATTGGACAGCGTGGATTCAGTGGTCTGGCACATCAGACCCGCAGAAGTATAAGGCTTGAGTGGACACCGGTGCAACCAGTGCAATCAAACTATAAATGGGCAGACTTGCATATAAATGGGCAGTCTCTTGCATATTCATTAGGTATCCAAAGAATTATTAACATAAGTTCCCGCCCCTATTCGCATGCATGCTGGAGTCCTTGGGTGGTAGTCCAGCGTACTCTGGTTGTCTTTTGAAGGCCAGAAGTCTTCCTCGCTGCTAAACTTTTGACTCTTCAGTCCTTTTACAGACTCCAGCAGTCCAAGCCAGTTCTTTCTGGTTCTTTTATGTGTGTGTACGAAGTCTCTTCTTCCATTATCTTTTAGGGTCATCCCATCCTCGTACTCCATGCCTCGGTCCTGTCCTTTTTGTTAATATACAGCATACTCCCTGGGTTAGCTAAAAGCTGCAAAATCGACATGCTTTCCTTATTCCCTGTCTCAGTCTGCTTCTCGTGCCCACAGACACACGGACCTCGGCTCTCTTGCTTTACAGTATTTACAAAGTCCAGGCTAAAGGTAAGAAACCAAAGACTTTCAGCAGAACTGTCTGAGAGTAAGGCCAAGAACTGCTGGACAATTCCTTCAGGGAGAAAGAAAAACCCAGGACAGATAAGGTGACACCAGTGGTGGGTTTTGCACACACGTGCCAGGTGGTGGCCAAGCCTGGCAAGGAGGCAGAGGGAAGCCAGGAAAGGGCAAACACAACTGTTCAAGGTTTAAAGGTTTTGTCTTTTTATTTATTTATTTTCTGAGCAAAATGATTTTGGAATTGTATGACTTCGAGCGCGGACAGCCAGCTACCGGGTGGACTGATGAGTGCGCTGGGTGCCAGCTGCTGGAGCCAGGCCAGGGGTGTAGGCATCCCCAGCCCGTGGTGCCTGTGAGAGACCAAGGAGAAAAGGATGACTTGTCACACACTTGGTAGGAAAGGAGCTCAATCCATTTCAATTTGGCTGAGAAGAGCAGACCTCGCGAAGGCACGGCAGCCCTTTTTCAGGGCACCCCCCAGCAACCACCTGCCCCCTGTGCAGCCGTGGCTCTGACAGCCTGGGGGCAGGGAGCATCTCAGCAACAGCGCCCGCCCCCGCCCTTTCCAGAAGGTTCTGGAACACAGACTGTGCATGCGGCTAATTAGCATTCTGGGTGTACTTAGCATAATTAGCGTGTGAGGGCTAAGGGCGGAGACTCAGGACTGGAGGTGGTGCTGGAGGTGAGGGCGGTGCCCAGGTTTGCGGTGGCTCTGCGTGTGTCTGCCTGCTCCTTCCCGTTCCTCTTCCCCGCGGGTGCTGGGGGCTTCTCGGGCTTTTGAGCCCGTGGTGAAACCCCGAGGCTGAAGTAGCGCCGTTACAAGTGGGGAGGTGCAGCCCCTGCGCCTGGCATGCGAGGGGATGGGAGCGGGTCCTGAGGTGAAGGGCGAGGTTCAGCCAGGGTCTGCTGTCACCAGGATGTCACCCTGCTGTCATGCAGGGCATTTGGTGGAGAATACCGCGGGAAACTCTCAAAAGCTTTACTAAGATTCTAGTAGATGATGTCCACAAATGAGCTGGGCAGGACCTGCCTTTCATAAACTTGTTCTAAGCGCAGCTGATCACTTGATTGTGAGCATCCCACATCATTATCCTTGGCCCTTAGTCACTGCAGTTTCCCATCTGTGCAGAAGCCTGTCACAGCCTGGAATGGAGACTGCTCATCTGTATTGGATGGCAGGAGTGCCTGTAGGTCATGCATGCCTCTAACATCTCCCCAGAAAGCTGTTTACCCTGCCTTTAAGGTAGATCCTTTGAGCCATGGTCACGTTGTTAGTGTTACGGAGAATCGAATGGATGTTTTATTAATGTCTCTTAGGTGATGGGTCATTAAGTATAATTAAGTATTGCCAAATGTACTTACATTATCAATTAATGTATGTATACTGGGAAATTTAGGGAGTATATTATCAATTAATCTATGTATACTGGGAAACTTAGGGCGTATACTGAACAGTCAAATGAATCCTTGAAGGGGAACCCTGGGAGGGAACAGGTACAACCTGACCTTGGATAAGGACCTGGAAATGCTGAAATGAGTTGAAGCAGAACCAAGGAGCGGAGGGAGCATGCGTCGAGTGAGAAAGGTGAAAAGTTTAGTGGAGAGAGAGAGTCCTTACTTCATCTGGACGACCACCTGGACGACCACCAGAGAGCGCCACGCATGTGCAAAGGGGAGGGGAGCTAATTAGAATGGAATGCGAGGCTGATGTTACCATCTGTAATGAATATGTATGCCTTACGTAGTGTTGAATGTATAAATAATAGTTGGGAAGTAACGGGACTTGAAGCCAGATTTGGGCACCTGCCCCGGCTTCCAGCGCTGAATAAAGCCCCTTCATATAATCACTTGGTGGTTATGTGGTTGCTATGCTAACATTTTGGCGACCCAGATGGGACGGCGTGGGCACTGCTGAGGCCGATCGTGTCTCGGTTTTGCTCCAGCCGGCACCGAGGGATTCTCGGGGAGCAGTCGACCGCAACCGACCTCCGCTGCTCACGACGTACCACTGGAGCGGTAAGCAAAGGTGCTTTCAACTTCGGGTATTCGGTACCGATTTGGTTGGGAAAGCCTGCCGGTCAGACGCGGCGAAAGCCACGCTCGGTTGGGCAGGGAGCTCCCGGGGTAAGCCTAGGCGCTGTCCGTTAGACAGAGCGAAAGCTCTGCAGGTTCGGCATTGGTGGTTTGGTATTGGTAATTGTATTAGTTTGTGCTGAAGGGTCAACACCTGGTATTATTGGTATGTGGTAAGCACGCTGCTGCTCCGGCAGCTTTTGGGTTTGTATCATAAGCTCAAAATGAAAAAAATTAAAGGAATTCTGAGAAAAGATGTACCTATCCCACGAACATCCCCACTGGGGTGTTTGCTAGCACATTGGAAAGAGGGAGGTTTGGGTCAAGAAATGCGGAAAGGAAAGCTGATTATTGTAATATTTGGTGGCCACAGTATAAACTAGAGGACCAAGAAACTTGGCCTGAGAATGGAACATTGCAATATAATACAATTTTACAATTAATGCTATTTTGCAAGCGGGAAGGAAAATATGATGAACTGCCGTATGTGGAATTATTCTTTTATTTGCGCCGAAAGCCTGAATGGCAGCATGCTTGTGGAATAATTGTGCTTGAAGTTTCAACTGAGGAACGTTGTTGTGCATGTACTAAGGAGGGACACTGTATACAGCATCAGGCAATAGAGAATAATAAGTATTATGGGGAAATAAATAATGGAAATACTGATTTGGAGGTTGCGCTGTCGGCTCTGCCGGAAGAGCCAGGACAGGGAGGGAAAAGGGAGAATGAAGATAGCAGTAGTGATGGAGAATCCCCGACTTCAGTCTCCCCTGTGTCACACAGGACTCGGCAACAGCGAAGGGCAGGAGAAACTATAAATGAACAGAGGGAAAATAATCGCTCCTCTCAGGCAAGGAGTGGGGACAGAAGGACCGGTATATGTTAAGGTGCCTCTTTCAGCTGGGGCTTTAATGATATGGAAACAAGCAGCTGGCACCTACAGGGAAAACCCAGATAAAGTAGCCAGGGTAATGAAAATGATAATTAAAACCCAAAATCCCGATTGGGATGATCTCCAGGTGATCCTGGATACTTTGATGGACTCGACAGAAAAAGACATGGTATTGCGGGCAGCTAGAGAGAGAGCCCGAGAGGATATACGAAATGGATTAGTGCTTGGAAATCTAGATCAAAACTTCCCCACTGAGGATCCCCAGTGGGATTATAACACAGGGGATGGAATAAGCAGGCTGAAGAGATATCAAGATTGGGTACAAGTCGGGGTACAGAATACCATGCCCCGGACCATAAATTGGTCAAAATTGTATAATGTCAAGCAAGAAAAAGCAGAATCACCTTCCGCCTTTTTAGAGAGATTGAAAGAAACTGCTAAGAAATATACGGATTTAGACGTAGAGACTGAGCAAGCTAAAGCTCAATTAGCACTCATTTTCCTGGGACAAGCCCAAGAGGATATTAGGAAGAAATTGCAAAAGTTGGAAGGTGCAGATTTGGGAAATTCGGATAGGCTCTTGGAAATAGCCTGGAAAGTGTATAATAACAGAGAAAAGGAAACGACAAAAAGGCAACAACAGAACTTATTAGCAGTAATTCAAGGGAGAGAACATGCAGGATTAAGGGGCAGGGGAAGAGGAAATATTAATGGTCGAGGTAGAGGAACAGGGAGAGGCTACCCGAGCTCAGGGGGAAACCGGCTGGGTCTTAACCAATGTGCCCATTGTAAGGGGGAGGGTCATTGGAAAAACGAGTGCCCTCTCCGTGGACAGCTGATCGTTGGTGGGGGAAATTCGTTCCGAAACCAAGAAGCAGCTAAGGCGATGGTTCTGGGGGAATATAGTAGCTGACTAGGAGATCCGGTAGCAGAAACTAAAGAGCCCTTAGTAAAAATTCAAATAGGAAATAAGGAAGTAAAATTTTTAATTGATACAGGGGCCACATATTCAGTACTCAATAGATTAAGTGGTAAGATAGGGGAAAGGAAAACTACTGTTGTAGGTGCCACTGGGAAGGAGGAAATACGGCTGTTCTTACAACCCCTTGATTTACGGTTTGGAGGTAAAGAAATTACGCATGAATTTTTATATGTACCAGAATGCCCTATTCCTCTTTTGGGACGGGATTTGTTAACTAAACTAAACGCTACCATAACGTTTGAAGATGGAGAATTAATTATGAGAATCCCAGAATCCAAAGTGGGACAAATATTGATGATTAAAGAGAAGGCTGTTCCTCATATACCAAAGGAGGTAGAAAATGCAGTAATGCCTACGATTTGGGAAATGGACGTGCCTGGAAAATCAAAAGTAGCCCAGCCAGTAAAAATTGAACTTAAGGAAGGGGCCCGACCGGTACGGATTAAACAGTACCCGTTGAAGCTAGAAGCTAGACTAGGAATAGTAAAGATTATAGATAAATTTCTTAGCTACCACATTCTGGAGGAATGCAAATCCGAATATAACACCCCAATTTTCCCAGTAAAGAAACCTAATGGGGAATACCGGCTAGTGCAGGACCTTAGGGCAATAAACGAAATAACAAAAGATATTCACCCAGTGGTGGCTAATCCTTATACATTGTTAACATCTGTAAAAGAGAAATATAAGTGGTTTACGGTAATTGATTTAAAAGATGTCTTCTTCTGCATACCCATTGACAAGGATAGTAGAAAGCTCTTTGCTTTTGAATGGGAAAATCCACGGAACGGACGAAAGATGCAACTGAGCTGGACAAGACTACCTCAAGGATTCAAGAATAGCCCGACCCTCTTCGACGGTCAACTAGCTAAAGAAATAGAAGATTGGATTAACCAAGGACAGATTCAGGTACCAAAGGATCGATACCTGCTGTTACAATATGTGGACGATATATTAATAGCTACCAAAGGAGAGTCAGAATGTATTCAGGTAACTATTGATATTTTGAATCAATTGGGACTAAATGGGTACAAGGTTTCTAAACAAAAGGCACAAATCGCGTGCACAACAGTAATTTATTTGGGATGTGAAATTACTCAAGGACAAAGAAAATTGGGAGTTAACCGAATACAAGCTATTTGTGAAATCCCCGAGCCGTGAAATTTGCATGAACTACGGGCTTTCCTAGGTATGGCCGGGTGGTGCAGACAGTGGGTAATGGACTATGGACTCATAGCAAGGCCCCTCCATGAAACCCAAAAGGCCTGTACATTTACCTGGGGAAAGCCACAACAAGAGGCCTTTAAGAAATTAAAGGAAGCCCTGATAAAGGCGCCTGCCTTGGGCTTGCCGGACTTATCAAAGGACTTCCAGCTGTTTGTGCATGAGAGACAACGATTGGCATTAGGAGTACTGACCCAGCGACTTGGGAGCTGGGAAAGACCTGTGGGGTATTTTTCTAAACAATTGGATGCGGTAAGCGCTGGATGGCCCTCGTGTTTAAGGGCCGTGGCAGCCACAGTCCTTTTAATACAGGAAGCCAGGAAGCTCATATTAGGGAAACGAATTGAGGTGTTCGTGCCACATATGGTGACTACGGTATTGGAGCAAAAGGGGGGCCATTGGCTATCACCCAGCCGAATGATGAAATATCAAGCTATACTAACTGAGCAAGATGATGTAATCTCAAGAACTACTAACTTATTGAACCCAGCAGTGTTTCTAGGAACAACTACGGAGGAAGGAGACCTCAGTCACGATTGCGTGGAGATCATCGAACATACCTATGCCAGCAGAACAGACTTAAAGAATCAGCCTCTGGGGAGACCGGACTGGGAACTTTTCACGGATGGAAGCAGCTTTGTGGAAAATGGGACTCGTTACGCAGGATACGCGGTAACTACATCAAAGGTAGTGATTGAGGTAAATTCCCTACCTCCGGGAACTTCAGCCCAATGAGCAGAAATAATTGCCCTGACACAAGCCCTGGAACTAAGCGAGGGTAAGAACGTGAATATTTGGACAGATTCAAAATATGCATTCGGGGTAGTTCATGTACATGGGGCATTATAGAAAGAAAGGGGAATGCTATCCTCACAAGGGACTAATATAAAAGACCAGGAAGAAATATTTAAATTAATAACAGCTGTACAGAAACCCCAACAGGTGGCCATAATGCATTGTAAAGCCCATCAAGGAGGGGTGTCAGAGATTGCAGAAGGTAACAGACTGGCAGATTTGACAGCCCGGAAGGTTGCACGTGAAGTATGGAAAGTAATGGCTCTAATTCCATCAAAGGTAGGCCTCTCTTGTTTTAAATTACCTAAAGACCCAAAGTATTCGGCAGAAGATAAGAGACTTGCAAATTTGATGAAGGTCCAGAAGAATCCTGATGGATGGTATGTGACTACGACAGGACAACTCATAGTGCCTCCTATAGTAATGCGAGAAATCTTACAAATAAAACATAATGAATGTCACTGGGGTGCAGGAGCAATGGTGACCTATTTGAAATGAGGTGTCATCTCGGTACACATGTTAACAATGGTAAAGTCAGTAATGTCAAAATGTGAGCTTTGCTTAAAAAATAATCCGGTAGCAAGGAAACATGCTGAGATGGGAAGAACTAGGGCTGGGATAGAGCCTGGAGATTACTGGCAAATAGACTTCGTGGAACCCTGAACGTGTGCGGGATTTGCTACTCCACCTGGATCCCTACAAGTCCATGGGTCCGGATGGGATTCATCCCCGGGTGCTGAAAGAGCTGGCGGACGTCATCGCGGAACCTCTCTCAATTATTTTTCAACGATCCTGGGAATTTGGAGAGGTCCCAGTAGACTGGAAGCTGGCAAATGTTGTGCCGATTTACAAGAAGGGTCAGAAAGAAGACCCTAGCAATTACAGGCCTGTCAGTCTCACGTCAATGCGTGGTAAAATCATGGAGAAGATGGTTCTCGAACTTATTGAGGCGCACCTGGGGGACAAAGCAGTCATTGGTCCCAGCCAGCATGGGTTTGTGAAGGGTAGGTCCTGCCTAACTAACCTGATTTCCTTTTATGATAAGATCACCCGTATGATGGACCAAGGGAAACGAGCTGATGTGATTTTTTTGGACTTCAGCAAGGCTTTTGACACGGTTTCCCATAGGATCCTACTGGACAAAATGTCCACCATACAGCTAAATAAAAACATCATACAATGGGTGAGCAATTGGCTAACGGGCAGGGCCCAAAGGGTTGTGGTAAATGGGGCTGCATCAGGCTGGCGGGCGGTCACCAGTGGGGTCCCTCAAGGCTCCATTTTAGGGCCGGTACTTTTCAATATTTTTATAAACGATCTGGATGTAGGAATAGAAGGTATTTTGAGCAAGTTTGCTGATGACACCAAACTTGGAGGAGTTGTGGACTCGAATGAGGGTGGAAAGGCCTTGCAGAGGGATCTGGATAGGTTGGAGAGCTGGGCGATCACCAACCGCATGAAGTTCAATAAGAGCAAGTGCCGGGTCCTGCACCTGGGACGGGGAAACCCTGGCTGCACGTACAGACTGGGCGATGAGACGCTGGAGAGCAGCCTAGAAGAGAGGGATCTGGGGGTCGTGGTAGACAGCAAGTTGAATATGAGCCAGCAGTGTGCCCTGGCGGCCAGGAGGGCCAACCGTGTCCTGGGGTGCATCAAGCACGGCATCGCTAGTAGGTCAAGGGAGGTGATTGTCCCGCTCTACTCTGCGCTGGTGCGGCCTCACCTCGAGTACTGTGTGCAGTTCTGGGCACCACAGTACAAAAAGGACATTAAACTGTTGGAGAGTGTACAGAGGAGGGCTACGAAGATGGTGAAAGGCCTGGAGGGGAAGACGTACGAGGAACGGCTGAGGTCACTGGGCCTGTTCAGCCTGGAGAAGAGGAGGCTGAGGGGAGACCTCATCACAGTCTACAACTTCCTCGTAAGGGGGTGTCGAGAGGCAGGAGACCTTTTCTCCATTAACACCAGTGACAGGACCCGCGGGAACGGGGTTAAGCTGAGGCAGGGGAAATTTAGGCTTGACATCAGGAGGGGGTTGTTCACAGAGAGGGTGGTTGCACACTGGAACAGGCTCCCCAGGGAAGTGGTCACTGCACCGAGCCTTTCTGAATTTAAGAAGAGATTGGACTGTGCACTTAGTCACATGGTCTGAACTTTTGGGTAGACCTGTGCGGTGTCAAGAGTTGGACTTGATGATCCTTAAGGGTCCCTTCCAACTCAGGATATTCTATGATTCTATGATTCTAACTGCCTAAAGCAAGAGGTTATAAATACCTATTGGTAGGGGTTGATACTTCTTCAGGATGGCCGGAGGCCCTTTCCTGTCACACCAACCAAGCAAAGGAAATGGTAAAATGGTTACTACAGGAAATAATCCCTAGATTTGGTGTACCATTGGGTATTTCTTCAGACAGGGGACCACATTTCATTGCCAATGTGGTTAAGGAGGTTAGTAGGTTACTGGGAATTACCTGGAACTTACATACCCCATGGAGGCCTCAATCTAGTGGTCAGGTAGAGAGGATGAACCAAACTTTAAAAGGACAATTAAGCAAAATCTGTCAGGAAGCTAAGATACAGTGGCCACAGGCCTTACCAGTAGCCTTGCTAAGAATTAGAATAAAGCCAAGAAGTGGGATGTCAGTAAGTCCCTATGAAATCATGTATGGAAAACCTTATGAGTCTCCTGAACCGAACCCGAATATGCATGTTACCAGTAAACAGGATGTATGTAATTGTTTTATCCTTTAGTAAGACTTTAGCTCAACTACGCAGCGTTCTGGTGTGGAACCGACCCCTGGCCTTGGAGAATCCAGTGCGTGATATACAGCCAGGAGACAGAGTCTACATCAAAAATTGGAACGAGGAACCCTTGAAGGAACGGTGGGATGGACCTTACCAAGTTCTACTGGTAACCTTCACCGCTGTCAAGGTAGAAGGGGTAGATGCTTGGATACATTATACTCGGGTGAAACGAGTACCGAGACTTTGGGAGGCACAGCCACTGGGCCCTACAAAATTAAAGATCCAGAGTATTTGATATGATTGTTTATCAAATTTTGGGAGTGTTTTGGGGTTGGTGGGTACTATCGTATTATAGTGAGACAAATGCTGCTTCTCTGAAAATACCTCAGAAGAAAGAGAATAAGACCGTATATGTCGGAAATAATGCCACTCTGATCTGCAGAGTCAAAAGTGATTCCCCGATAGATCTGTCTAAAGCCCGGATTGTATGGGAAAAGATTCGAGACCCCCCCGCAAGACCCCGATACAATTTACAACAACAAGGGCGGGCATGAGGGATTATGGGAACACTGGAAAAAGAAAGGGTGGGTAAATGAAAAATGTCAAGGGAAAGAAGGAAGTATAGAGCTGCACCTCCGGAACCTGACTCTCGAAGACCAAAGAAAGTATAGGTGCTTGGTGAGAATCTGAGAGGAAAAGAGGGCTATGGAATTAGGCCTGGTCATTGTTGTAGGTTACAGGGTAACAGTAGAGCCAATACCAGCTGGACAAGGAACAATGATCCAGCTGAGGAGGATGAGAAACACAAGACAGGTATAGGATTGGGAGGCCAGACGACCCTAACAATTAGAGGAGTTACCAGGGAGAACTTAGAAGAATATCAGTGTTTGTATAATAACGGAACTGCTGGAGGATTTAGTAAGATTACAGTCTCCGAAACCAGAAGGAAAAGATCAATTCAGCCTACAACACCAGGAATGCAATGGGTAGTAAAGAATCGAGAAGAAAATCTGATGATAGGTTTGATTAGGGATTTTGCAAAAATGCAGAATGTGAGTCAAGTAACTGCTTGTTTACCTATACCCAAGTCAGCAGGGGACCCTATACCATGGGGCATAATAACATCTTCATTGCCCCAAATTGAGCGGAATAAAACAATTCAATGCAAAGCAGAAAAGACTGTGGAAACGGAAAAGATCGAGGGATATTATAGGGAAAAGGTAATTGCCTACTACTCACAATGCGAAAAGAAAAACTATCAATTCACGAATTTAAACACCATGAGCAGACAACTAGGATGGTGTGAGTATGATGAGCAACGTACAAAATCACAGGAGAAAGTTAAATGGGAATGCGAGGAAGTAAGTGAATCAGGAGAATTAGAAGGCTGGGATAGCGCATGGACCATGAGCATACTGCAGAGATATCAATATGGAGGAAATACTCCCTGGTGCATACAGTGGACTGGTAAGACAAATGATAGCCAAAGGGACCAAGAATATATGGCAGATCAGAAGGAAACTAGTAGTCGAGAACGAGTAAAGGCAGTCCCATGGTGGAATTGCACCCAGATCCTGAATTGCGATACGGACCTGAAAACCATACTTTTACTCCCAGTAAAAATAGCTTTAGCGACCGGATGTGCATGTAGGGGACTGCGAGTCAACGGAAATAGAACCAGTCAGAAGAGCAACAAGAGAATCAAGGTAAATTGCAAATATTCAACGATACGGAGTATGGGACACTTCGTATGGGCTGCTAATGATGGAACCTGGACAACACACCTGGAACTAGATGGTCCAGCGAAAGAAATAACACTAGGCTTGCCCACCTTGTGTCTGCTCTGGAAGAAATCTCCTTTTAAAGGGAGTTCGACAAACTTGCGAACTAGAATAAGAAGGGAGGTAGACCAAGATGATGATTGGCAAGACCCCTCAACTGCAATCAGGATAGGATGGGTGATAGAATCACTATTTGCTCCAATAGCAACATACCAGAATAGGGAAATAATATATAGCTTAATGGGCCAAGTAAACAGGTTGGCAAAGGTAACCAAGAAGGGGTTCAAAGATTTAAACTTAAAATTACAGGCTACAACCAAAATGACCCTGCAAAACAGAATGGCTCTGGACATGCTTTTGTTAAAAGAGCATGGGGTGTGTGAATATTTGAAAGGCAGAATTGATCATTGCTGTGTACATATTCCAAATGTAACTACAGATGTGGAAAATGACATATCCCAACTAGCTCATGTGGAACATGAGCTAGAGGAGGAAAAGCAAGAAGCTGAGCAAAATTGGTTGGGAGCAACTTTTGAGGGACTAGGCCTTCATCTGGAAGGATGGCTCAAGTCCCTCCTACAAAGCATTGTGCTGCTGCTAATTGTATTCGCTGCAATGGGAGTAATGTTCTCGTGTGTGAAAGGAGAAATAGTTAGGAGTAGTGCATGGAATCGCCGAATAATGAGAGTCCTTACTGGGAATCACCCAGAACACCCTATCCCACTTACTCCACCCCCATCCTATAGTACTAGCGTTAACAAGCAGGCATAGAGGAATCAATAAGATAGTAGACTAACGAAGATGCGTTAAGATTATACTTACTAATCTCATTATCAAGTTGTACTCACTAACCTCTACTAACCTGATTCAACCTAATAGTAATGAAAATACTTGCTCTCGGTATGGGTGAAGTATTTTCAAAGGGGGGAAATGTTAGTGTTAGGGAGAATCGAATGGATGTTTTATTAATGTCTCTTAGGTGATGGGTCATAAAGTATATTAAGTATTGCCAAATGTACTTACATTATCAATTAATCTATGTATACTGGGAAACTTAGGGAGTATACTGAACAGTCAAATGAATCTTTGAAGGGGAACCCTGGGAGGGAACAGGTACAACCTGACCTTGGATAAGGACCTGGAAATGCTGAAATGAGTTGAAGCAGAACCAAGGAGCGGAGGGAGCATGCGTCGAGTGAGAAAGGTGAAAAGTTTAGTGGAGAGAAAGAGTCCTTACTTCATCTGGACGACCACCTGGACGACCACCTGGACGACCACCAGAGAGCGCCACGCATGTGCAAAGGGGAGGGGAGCTAATTAGAATGGAATGCGAGGCTGATGTTACCACCTGTAATGAATATGTATGCCTTATGTAATGTTGAATGTATAAATAATAGTTGGGAAGTAACGGGACTTGAAGCCAGATTTGGGCACCTGCCCCGGCTTCCAGCACTGAATAAAGCACCTTCATATAATCACTTGGTGGTTATGTGGTTGCTACGCTAACAAGGTAGCAGGGATAAGAGCCAGTCTTGACTAATGTCACAGAGTAAGAACTGACTTTACACCTGTTGGCTTGGGACATGCTGCAGTGCATTGCATTTGAGGCTAAAACAGGCTGTTTGGGGCTATTTGTTCTGGTGTAACCTGTCAGAAAGCTTAAGTACTATGTATCTGCCCCCCCCCCCTCCTTGCTGAGGGTTATTGGACTTAGAGCAATCCAACAGCAAAAGGGTCCTCCAAAAGGAAGGACAACTACTTAATTTGCTGTGTATCCAAGACAGTTATGCCAATAGCCCACTGGTAACTTTTGGATTATTGAAGTACCCTCTCCTGTGATAGTCTATGTCAAGCATGCCTGCAGCCTTGGGGCCAGTCACAGTGGGGTGCATTTGCCACTCCTTCCCAGTTACCCTCTCTTCAAGTTCAAGTACAGTTAGCTGTCGGGATCCCCCTGTCACTCCAGAAACACAGATGGGGTCTGCTGCTTTCTAGCTTGCTGGCATTAGGGTACACTGGTGCCCGCTAGAGTCTTAAAGCCCTGTGGGGCTGATGTTCCAGGCCATTGAGTCCACACAGTCAGATAAACCTGGTTGTCCTTTTCTCCACTTGGCTGGAGGCACAGCTCATCTGGTCCTGGTCACAGTATTCGTTACTGTGTCTGGATGACTGCCCATGGAAACTGGAGCAGCAGTTTTCTCAGAAGACACTGCTTTTGCAATTGTTCTCCTTGCAATTTGTGTACCTCTAGGGTCAAGGTAGATTTTTCCATCCCATTTTTTCATGTCCTCTCCACGATCACGCAGGTTAAACTGCAGGGTGGCATGTGGTGTGTACCTACTATATCCTCTTGAGCAGAGAGCAGTGGTTGCTCCTAGTAGCTGAGATACTGGTTTGTACAGGTAGGGAGTAGGACGTAACCTTATTGAACTGCCGGAACTTCCAGGACAGCTTCTGCACAGCATTCTTGATTGGTGGGCCTTTGAGGAAAGCTTCTCAACAGCTGAGATGTGAGTCTATAGGGAGGGAGAGAGGCTTTTTTTGCATTGCTGAAGTTGGCCAGCCGATTAGTGTGGCATATGTTCGTTGTCTTTCCAGCTCGTTACTGCCAATGAGTTGGCATAGAACAATGGGGCACTCCATACAAACCTGTGCTACAGTGGTTGTATGCACTTGACTTAATCTGGATCTTTAGAGAATTGGTCATCGTACTGCAAGTCACCATAAACTCTCTCCAGCGTGGCTAACTTCCTTTAGTACTGGATACCCGTCTCCATGGAGGTCCACTTGCTTGGGTGACCTCTTCCCTGAAGGGATAGTTCTCTTCCACACCTAACAGGACTTGCCTCTGGATGCTGATGACTTGTGACCATTATCCCATTGCTCTGTCAACATCACCTTCCCTCAGAGGGATCCAGCCGCTTGGCTTCCCTGCGCTCTAATTCCAGGCTACTGGCCTTCTTATTCCTGCACTGGAGCAACCAGGTGACGGGGTGCTCACCTGGGTGATACACAAGAAGATTTGTGCCATCTCACAGCTCATACCCACAGCCCAGTTGCTGGGATCGGGCCCTTTTCCGCTGGGCAACTTTCCAGCCCCTCATCCCTAAGCCCACACCACTGCTCTGGGGTTCTGATGCAAATGCAGCACCCAGCATTTACATTTGCTGGCTGTCACTTAGTCAGACTTGGCCTGTTGACCTAGCCTATGCAAATTGTCAGGGAGCTGGTCTGCTTCAGGATAGATAGCTTTGGAGACCCTAATTAGTATTGTCTGCAAGCTTACTGAGGGTGGACTTGAACCCCTTCTCCAGATCACTGATGGGAATACTGAACGACCCTGGCCTCTGTATGGAGCACTGGGGAACCTCTCTGGCGACCAGCCACCAACTGGATTGAACTCTGCGCTGAGTCTCTGAGCCCAGCCACCCAGCCAGTTCTTCAGCCAGCAAACCTCTTCAAGCCCTGATCAGGCAGTCTCTGCAGGAGACTACCACGGGAAACTCTCAAAAGCTTTACTAAGATTCTAGTAGATGATGTCCACAAATGAGCTGGGCAGGACCTGCCTTTCATAAACTTGTTCTAAGCACAGCTGATCACTTGATTGTCTGATAAATTCTGTACAGGACAGAAAGACTACAGCATAAAAGGCATTCAGTGCCTCAGCCTCATCTGCACCTTGTGTCCTCCGTGTTACCCCTTGCATCTGTGATACACAAGAGCCAATAACACAGGCTCAGGCGAGGATCTCTGTGAAATAGCATTTTTATTAGCAACTGCACTGGCAGGCATCCTGCAAGCAGGAGTGCGGATTCCCTATTACCCGACGCTTAATTCCTCCCCTGTTTCCTCATTGGCTGAGTACTACAGGTTCACAAACTGCTCGACGCTTGTTGCTATATGTATTGTATATCTGTACAATTGCATATGACCAACCATTAATTGGTCGTTTTCCTTTTTTTTCCTTCTCTCAGGACTAGAGGGCCTGCGATTTTTTGTTCTTGCGGATTTTGCACTGCTCGTCCTGTATTTCTTCACTGTCCCAAAATGAGGAAGACAGCTGAAACTTCCACTGACCCCTGATCTGCTTATCATAATGTGAGAAGGATTTTTTTTTTTCAGACAGGGTCTTCTGTGAAGCTGTTTTATTTGCTATGGCAATGGTGGGCATCCTGCAAGCAGGAGCACACAGTAAAAGTTCATCTTAACCTTATATTCCTTATTACTGACACCTGATTTCTCCCCTTTCCTCACTGGCTGAATACTACAGATTCATAACCTACTCGATGCCCTTCTATACCATATATGTACAATTTTATTTGACCAACTGTTAATTTCTCCTTTCCTTTTTTTCCTTCTCTCCTGACTAGAGGGACCGCAATTTTTGTTTTCACTGATTTCGTACTGCTCATTCTGTTTTTCTTAGCTATCGTCCTTATTTTGCGACAGTGGGACCTTCCTCTTCTCTGCTTTACACACTCCCCATTGTTATACTACTGTCATACCTGCACAATCGCTTTTGAATATGCGCGGTTAGTGGATTTTCCACTGCAAAAACAACTTCTAGTGCAAAAACACTACTTTGTTTCTCACACATTACCCCCAATGTTGTACCTCTGAAATGGCTGCAGAATCACTTTTGAACATGCAAGGTTAGTATAACATTTTGTTTGCACAAACACATTTAATTCTCATGCAGGGCATTTGGTGGAGGTCTTAATAATGTGCATGGTCCCTCAGGCAGACTTTCAATCTCTTTTGCGATTTCTTCCATTTTTCTTTCTTTTTCCACGTTGTCTGGATCTTTACTCCACAAGGGAAAGGAAGGTTCACCCAGCAATGGTTCTCTGCGACAGAACAAAAGGGTTTTCAAAAAAAATGCGTTAATACGAATCGACAGGCTAACATCAAAGAAGTCTCTCAGCAGAAATCCCAGCAAAGAGCTGCCCAGAGCTCCTTGTGCTCCAGGATGTTCTCGCTAGAAATGCTTCCCTGCACAGAGCAGCAATCTGGCAGAGACTGCTGGGAAAAACCTACTCACCGTTGTCTCATCTTCAGCAACCACTTCACTGAGTAGCCCAAAGCCGCCAGAAGGAACAGACACACAAGGATGGCCAGCACCACAACTGCGATGCGCTCTGGCACCCGTTTGTGATCCGAAACCTCTGCATTTTTTTCACCGCCAGCCCCTGGAGGAAATGGGACAGTCACACGCTTTTAGGAGTTCTGTACCACTGACAGTCTCGCAGTGTCTTTGGCAAGTCCGAGCAGTTATCTTCACTTGGTTGCTTTCCCTCATTCTCGTGTGTTAGCGCTAGAGGACAAGGATGACCAGGTACAGTCATCCTGAGCAAGAGCCCACTCGTGAGGGAGAGGCTGAATGAGGGTTATCTCCAGCAGTGTCTTTGGGAATGAATATGCATGCCTTACCCATGCAATTTCTCCCATGCTCCATACCCCTATTCTGTAGAAAAGACCCAGAGCCAGCATTTCTGGCCAAATCTGCAAACAAAGGCAGAAAAAAGAATAGCTTTGTCTGTAAGATACTGCAAGATACATCTTCAGCTTTGAATGGCAGCAAACCCAGTTTGAACTCGTAACTACTCCCCAACACCTGTCATCCTCTTCGCTCTAAATGTTTACTCTTACTCCAAAAGAAGTATTGGCAACATAGCATTGGCAACTTGGGAGGTCCCTGTTGCTCAAAACCAGGATCCATCCTAAAACTGAGTGAAACATTCTTTATGGGAACAGCTGAAAGCGAATACGGAGAAAGAAAGCTAGTGTGAAATGCTGCAATAAACAGCTTCCTAAGAAATGCCTGCAGAGTGGCTGGGTTGACCTCCTGGGTGTAGCCTGGCAGCTCCCTCATGAAATATATAGAGCCGATGTACCCAGGTGACCTCTCCAAGACTCAGAATCAGGATTCCACTGAAGAGATGCAGAGCCAGCACCTGTGGCCACATCTGCAACCAAAGGCACACGAGAACAGCTCCTGTCACATACTGTAATAAACTCCTTCAGCTTTGAATGGCAGGAAACACTAATGCTGCCTGACACCCGTTCCCCCCTTCCACTGACAAGCACGTGGCAGTGTGGTACCAGATGCCAGCACGGGAACTGTATTGGCATAAAACTCACCATGTGCACAGCTCCTGGGGAAAAGGACCCCCAGGAGTTCACTCAGGCTCTAAACTCAGCCCCAAAAGCTGCTGTCTTTGCAGACAATGCTGGAAGAAGCTCAAGGCTTCAGCAGCTTGCAATGCAGCTTCACGAGATAAAGAAGCCTTACTTGATTCCCACTTTGCTCTTACACGTATCTGAGCATCAGTGAAGAATGTATGAAGGTACATTCCCCTGAAAACAAGACTGAAAATAAATGCTGTCACTGCAAAGCCAATAAAGGTGGGCTGCTTACCCCTGGAAAAGCCTTGATGCTTAAGGAAACGGTACTGCCGAGATGGGCGGCCTGCAGGCAGAGCTGTAAGCAAGCAGAGACAACCAAGTTTTTCTCTCCATGTTGTGCTAGGCTCCCCTGGAAAGGGGCTGCAGAGACTGGAAGGGGATCACGTAATGCCGTGGAAGCCACAAGTGGCTAACGTTGGGTGAGCCCTGACCAGGGCCCAGACAAACACCCAAGGACAACAATATAGGCAACTCACCCCTGGGATTCCCCCAAGGCTCAGAACCAGTTTTCAGGGGAGAAGCTGAATAAGCACTGCCTACATGAGAACCTGCAATGGAGTACAGAAGAGGAAAGCCTTCGTGACACACTCTAATAGGCTTCATTACACGGGATGTGCAGTGACAGCACAGGGACGATGGGATCCACACGTGGGACCCAGCAGCTCCCCAGATGCTGACTCAGGGCAATAGGCACCAGCACTCAAAGACCCGCTGGACAGACAAGGCTGTGCTTGCCTACCGGGGGGCCTGTTACGTTCCCCAAAGCAGGAAAAACTGAACAGGGAGCTGCAGAGGACAACAGGGTGTCATTGCGCTGCTCACAGTCTAGGGCGCGCTGGCCAGCAGATGGCTCACCCAGCACCACCCCATCTGCGCTTCTCGGCTGTGGGCTGGGGACCTGGCAGGGAGACCTGGCGTTGTTAGGGGAGTGCTGCAGGGGAACAGGAGAAAGGCTGTTGTGCCTGGAGTCAACAGCAGCTGAGCTCTTCCCTCCAGGCCATCCCTGAGGCCCCAAGCTGGGATATGGGGAGATGCTCAAGAGCCATTGCCCCCCACCCTGCAGTAACCAGGCACAGGGCAGCAAAGCTCCCATTAGCGCCAACGGCTTCCCTTATGGCCCTGCCAGCCAAGACTGCTTGCCAGGCAGCCCCAAGAACGTGGTGCTGGGCCCAGAGCCAGCATTGCCAGAGCATCCCTCACTGCCAACCCTACCTGGGCGCAGTCCTAACCATGGGATAGTCAAGGTCTCCCCGGGACATGGGGCCACCAAGAGGAGGAGAACAGAGAGAGAGAGAAGGAAGAGCAGGCAGCAGCTGGGAGTAGCAATCCCCTGTGCTTGCCCCATGCTACCACTTGCCAGCAGCCAGAACCTGCTTTGCACCCTCTAGGCCACGAGCACAAGGTGGCTATGACAGGACGTGCTACGGGACCTCTGCATGAATTCATGGGGCCCACTGTGACCTCACAGAACATCTGCAATGAGGTGGCAAATGCTCTGCGGGGGTAGCTACAGCAATGGAAGCAGACCAACTGGCAGCACAGAGGTAAACCTACCTGTGCTGCTCTAGTGTGGGAGGATATTGCTGCCTCAGTAGAAAAGATACGTAACAGAGATGCTCACGTGCCCAAGAGTCATGCCCCCAGAAAACATCATAATAAAGAGGTGGACTGAGCTTTGGGAACTCAAGTGTCTCACGTGGATCTCTACAGGGGACGGTAAGGCTGAGCTGTTTGTAGCTCAGTGGGCCCATGAAGTATCAGGACATAGGGGGAGGGATGCCACATGCAGAAAGATGTGCTTGTGATTGAGGGGTAGACCTGACCATTGAGGCCATCAACACAGGTCACCACCTGTGAGTGTTGAAACCTGCGCTGTGTGTGATCAAAGGAGCCATGAAAGTGAAGTCTCCCTGAATAGGGGGCGGTGGCTGGGATATCAGTATGGTGAGGCCTGGCAACTCGCCAACAAGCCTCTGGAAAGGTTAAGAGATAAAACAGACTGTTAAAGACCACGTCACATGCATTGGGTGCTGGGACATGGAAACATTGGGACATGAATTTACCAGAGGGCACTTGGCTTCTCACTGCAGGGAGGATACACGCTCCGAAGCGTGCACAGAGAACAAAGCTGGTGAAGGGATCGGAAGACAAGACGAATGAGAAGCAGCCAAGGGAACAAGGGTTGTTGGGGTTTCTTAGTCTGCAGAGAAAGAGGTTGATGGGAGACCAGCCAGGATGATGTCACTCTCCTTGGGTGACAAGCAATAGGACCCAAGGAAACAGTCTCAAGCTGCACCTGGGCAGGTTTACGTTGGATAAAGGGAAGAATTTCTTCACAGAGGGAGGTGGTCAACCATTGCAATGGGCTGCCACAGGAAGTGGCGGTGCTCCCCCAACCCTGGAGGATTTAAGAGACATGGATGTGGCAGTACACATGGCTTAGTGAGGAGATTTGGTAAGTCAGGTTGACAGTTGTACTTGATGGCCTTGAAGGGCACTGATCTCGCTTTGCCTGTTCCTAGGCAGGGGTCATCACCACTGTCTGGCTGCCTCCGACAGCTAGCCTGAGGAGAACATTCTGAGTGCATGGCACAGACTAACAGGACAACCCAAGATTGCCCAGAGCTGGACAAGAGCTATTGGCAAATCTATAATGGCCATGGCCATTTTGGCCATTGTTCCTCCTTCCTCCAATCTACCTGGGTCTTCCCTCTTCAAGACACTGTCAGCATTGTCTAGCACATGCTATTTCACATGCCAAGCCACTCCAATGAACACTTCCCTCCCCCTCCCCCCCCAGCAAATGCTCACATTCCTGCACTCACAATCACGTCCGCACAGCCACATTCCCACAGCAGCTTCTTAGTTAGGAAAGGATTTTGTAAAATACATTCTCATTTCAATAGACTGTATTTAATAAAATCCTCCTCAGCAGAATGAATGAAGCAGCTGTTTTGTTTTTTCCTGTCATTTCTTCTCTTTTCTTAGCTTTGCCAAACTTTTTGTCCTGGTTTCAGCTAGGATAGAGTTCGTTTGCCTCCTAGTAGCTGGTAGGGTGTTATGTTTTGGATTCAGGTGGTGGCCAAGCCTGGCAAGGAGGCAGAGGGAAGCCAGGAAAAGGCAAGTACAACTATTCAAGGTTTAAAGGTTTCGTCTTTTTATTTATTTATTTATTTTCTGAGCAAAATGATTTTGGGATTGTATGACTTCGAGCGCGGACAGCCAGCTACCGGGTGGACTGATGAGTGCGCTGGGTGCCAGCTGCTGGAGCCAGGCCAGGGGTGTAGGCATCCCCAGCCCGCGGTGCCTGTGAGAGACTGAGGAGAAAAGGATGACGTGTGACACACTTGGTAGGAAAGGAGCTCAATCCATTTCAATTTGGCTGAGAAGAGCGGACCTCGCGAAGGCACGGCAGCCCTTTTTCAGGGCACCCCCCAGCAACCACCTGCCCCCTGTGCAGCCGTGGCTCTGACAGCCGGGGGGCAGGGAGCACCTCAGCAACAGCGCCCCCCCCCAACCCCTTTCCAGAAGGTTCTGGAACACGGACTGCGGCTAATTAGCATTCTGGGTGTACTTAGCATAATCAGCGTGTGAGGGCTGGGGGCGGGGACTCGAGGCTGGCCTATAAATGGCGCCGAGGAGGGTAGGGGGTGGCTTTCGGCGGTGCTGCGGGAGCGGGGCTGTGTGGCAGCGCTGGAGGCGAGGGCGGCGCTCAGGTTTGCCGTGGCTCTGCGCGTGTCTGCCTGCTCCTTCCCGTTCCTCTTTTCCTGGGGGTGCTGGGGTCTCCTCGGGCTTTTGTGGAGCGACGGAGCTGTCGTTAGCGGGTCGTTGAGCCCGTGGTGAAACCCCGAGGCTGAAGTAGCGCCGTTACAAGTGGGGAGGTGCAGCCCCTGCGCCTGGCGTGCGAGGGGATGGGAGCGGGTCCTGAGGTGAAGGGCGAGGTTCAGCCAGGGTCTGCCGTCGCCGGGACGTCTCCGTGGTGGGCTCGGGGTTGTGCTCGGTTCTCGCAGCCTCCGGGTGCTTGGGACCTGAGCGGTCCCGGCCACCCCTTATTGGGTTCATGCAGTGCCTGGTGCTGGGACAGAGTGGGGTTTGGTACGTGGGGGTGCTGGGACAGGAGCGGTGTGCCCCAGCTGAGCTGTTGTGTGTGTGTGTGGGGGTGTCTGGTATGAGCGAGGGGAGGGCAGGGCTGTGCAGTGTTGGCTGGAGGGAGGCTGCAGGTCACGCCTGGTGGTGGAGAGAGCTGTGTGGATCTTGCCTAGCCGGGGGTGTGGCTGCGTGTTCACCTGTGGGCTCTTCAGTTGGGCTGGGGATGAATAGCAGGGGCCTGTACAAATCAAGTGATGCTTTATGCAATTAATTACTCATCATCCCCTGGCTGATTCCTAGGCTGTCCCCACGCAGTGGTCTTCAAACCCTCTGGCTAGTCACCCCTTGAAAGTGCTCATCAGGAAGCCACATCTGGAATATTCCTTAAACCACTTGAGGGTCAGCTGTCCTGGTTCTGTCCCCTCCCAGCTCCTTGTGTGCCCCCAGCCTGCCCACTGGCAGGGTGGTATGAGAAGCTGAGAAGTCTCTGGCTTTCTGAAAGCGCTGCTCTGTAACAATTAAAACATCAGTGTGTTACCAGCGTGGGTCGTTTCAAATCCAAAACACAGCACCACACCAGGTACTGGGAGGAAAATACTTCCAGCCCAAACCAGGATGGAGTGTTGCAGGAGAGTTGAAGCTGGAACTGCTGGTGAGAAGGAGAGCTGTGAAGTAGGTAAGGGGTCTGGGAGCTGGGCAGGGGCTCTCCCCTGCCAGAGGGGCCTTGTTTGGTGTTCAGGGATCTGCAAGTGTGTGTATGCGTGCAGTAGTGGACTTGTATCCTCCCTAGTTGGAGAGGAAGAAGGGGACTTGACTGAGTCTTAGGTTTCCATGAGTTGTGTTAAAGATTGCCTTTGGCTCAGGCAGCTTGGGTGATAGAGCTTTCTGTATCCGGTTTGTCCCTTGTAACTGTGCTCAACTGTGTTAGCGTTCAAACTTGGGAAGGTGTTTTGCCTGTAAATGTCTGGAATACTTGCATGTGCTCCACTACCACGATTAAGGGTGAATCTGAGAGACTGTTGCTGTGCTGCATTATCTGTTGTACTTGTTTTAGATTGAGAAAATAAGACAATCAACTAGTAAAGGTGTGTCTTCACCATGCCAGACCTTTCTCGTGTGGTTTCCTCTAAAGATGGTTTGAAAGTACAGAGCTGTTTCTTTATTCCCTAGGGAATTGCAGAATAGATCCAATCAACTGTTTCTTCCTGAAGGCAAAGAGGTAATGTGGTTTAAGGAAGTGGGAGAGACTTGGAGTATATTGCTTGTGAAGCCCATGTTTTCTAACAGTCAGGTACAAGGGCAATGCAAATGACAGGGCTTTTCAGTATTTTATTAGTAGGGTGTTTGGTGAGGGGTTGTTGAGTAACGTGGTTAAGGTCGTAACCTGTGCTTTCTGAACAAAGCACCTTCCTGGCAGCTCTTGACCAACTCCATAGTTCAAGAACTGAGTTACCGGCATCTTTGAAACAGTCCTTCAAGGCTTCTCCATCTTCCCTAAAATGCATCAAGAATCTCAGAACTCCACTCCTCTAGGCCTTCTAAATGGAGAAATGAGTCTGGTGGGGAGGCAAACAAAGGTGATGTGGCACTTCCAGAATGCACCTGTCCTCTTCTAAAAACAAGAATGATGGTAGGTCTAGGTAGTGAAGTCACTTAGCCTTGTTTACTTTTTTGGGGAGTTGGGGGAACACTCTGCATGCTACTCTGAAAAAAATGGTCATTTCATCTCCTGACTATTTTGGGGAATTTCTCTTTCTAAAGTGAGAGGAATTCTAGATGCGTAACTACTTCATTTTTGTGGCATGAATCTCAAAGGCAAACAACTGGCTTTTCCACATACTAATTCCATTTGTGACAGTTCATACCTGTCATATTTTCAGTGTTCAAACTGATAAAACAATCCAATTGCATTTTCAATCTAAGAACGTTTGGCTAACTTAGCTACTGTTCTGATGTCTTCTGGAAGAAAATACTTAACAGCATTTATTTCACAAAGAGCTCAAGTAAATTAACTGCAGTGATAGAAATTTCACCTCCTACACTGCTCAGATTTTTCTCCATGTTTTTCTCTGCCTTCCTGAGTAGCTCTTAGGTCATAAATGGCTATCTTTCAAGATGTCTGCTCTCTTTTCCTGTGCCCTTCTTCCCTTTTGTGAGCAGCTATCCATCTCGGTTTCTTCAACTTTTTGACCTCTATGTTCTCTGTGACGCAGTATACTTCTGTTCATCTCTATCCTCCAACTTGCTGTTGATTCTGCTTCCACTTGCTCTGTTCTCAGGTTTTTGCCCAAGGATTTTGAGAGAATGGTAACTTCCAAATGAAAAGGAGAAGAAATAATGATGGATGCATCTTCGCTGCTTCTCTGGTGAGAGAACGTAAGTATAAAGGTAACCCTTCCAAGTGATTTTGATACCTTTGGATGCATTGCTCCAAACTAGCATATGGTATTACAATACTGTGTCAGGGAGCTTAGGTTAATACTTTTGAGAGACCAAATGGTTTGTACTTGAAATTCTTAGTATTCCCTGTCAACGTAAAACTAAGCTGTTTTTTATATTTAAGACAGCAGTTCAGCAAGCCGAGTGACACGTGACTGGTTACATCAATGACTGATGAAATACCATGGAACAACTATGGATCAAGAAAGAAAACATGAGCTTTACTGTTATCCTCGTCACTGTAAGCATGTTTGATTTGTTACATGAATATGGTTACAGATCTGTTTTAGCAGTCTTGCAGAACTGCTTGCTCTTTCTCATGTAAGTGTCCCTGTTCTACTTTAAAACGTTCTCACATCTCTTCCAGCTCTTTTTTCCCCCCTCTTAGGGTAGAATCTTGTTAGAAGGTGAAGGATTTTAAGGCTTAAGGAGCCAAAAGATGATGATCAAAATAAATTAGGCACTTCTGAGAATTACTTGTGCATGAAATGGGCTCCCTTATTTCTGAGATGGCTCCTTTGAAAATTGAGTACAAATATTACCCACAGCCGGTTGGTAAGGTCAACATTAAGAAATGTGCACAATGTCACAGGACTTTAACTCTAGACTTCATGAATTAAGGTTCAATTTCTAGATAGCTCCTCTTAATCATTCATTCATTTGATCACGTAACCTCTGAACTGTGTGCTCAAAAATTAACATGGACACTTGAACATGTTAACATACAAAATCGTGAGATGTGGCATATTGGAAACGACAGTTTTCACACTGACTAAAGACAATTGGCCATTCTTGATAGAAGTGGTGTTTTGGCTGAAAAATGTTCTGTACAAAAAAGACATCTTAAAAAAAAAAACAGGAAGATGATAGGATAGTTTTCTTTACACGTGATTATTTCAATTAAAACAAGTTGGGGAAAGATTCTATGTGGAGATGAGAGATGTTAGCGTTTGTTCACTGCATCTGGTGTAACAGGAGAAAATCCACTGGGCCTTGAGTGAAAAATAGGATCTGTAAAGTAATCCATGCTGACATAAATCTTGTACACTAAATATGTAAGTAGTTTTCTGAGAAATACTCTATAAAGTGCATCTCTATTCCCTAGTGGGTGTTCACAAGATGATAAAACTGCATCATACTGCACCACGAGGTAGTGAAGCTTTTTCAACTTAGGAAGGTTACATTTTTCTGAGATGTTTTAATTCTTTTACTTGTTTAGAGTTTGTATTGGTCAAGGTGTCACTTCCATGTAAGCTACCTGGTCAAATATCCCTTGTACTTCTAAGGAATAATACGTACTACTTTCTAGTTCCTTGTACACTGGGTGCCATTCTAGGATGTCTGATTGTATGTTTTTGTATTTCTACTTTGGAGATTTCTGAGAAACATTGCACTAAGTCCTTGGAAATAGTCAGGGGAGGACTGAACATGTGGGGTAAATCAGCAGTGGTGCTGGAATGGGATGCAGACAGCAGGAGAAGCTGGGCATGTTTCAGCCTGACATGCAACCACTTGAGCTCTCAGCTGTAGTTATATTTTCAGATGCTGTAGCTCCAACAGAAGAACACTGGCTCACCTATAATACACACTTCCTGCTGGTAATTTCAAAAATGTCCATCTTGATTTGCCTTTTAAGATGGGTAATAGTTAATTGCACTTGTGATCAACCTAGAGTTGCCAGCAAATCTTTCTTGAAAGAAGACTGGACACAGCTGGAGGTGGTGATGGTTCAGCCCCCCCTGCAAGTGCACTACTGTTCATGGGGTCATTCTAGGGATGGCAGAGGTAAATCTTGAACACCTGTTGACTTGGAGGGCACTGACATCACAGGCAAAGGCTCCCTGCAGCTGTGGGTATCTAGGCCTGTGTGAGCATCCCACATCATTATCCTTGGCCCTTAGAGTCATTGCCCCTCCCCCCATGGAGAAGCCTGTCACAGCATGGAATGAAAACTTTTCTCCTCTGTGTTTGATTGCAGGAGTGCCTGCAGGTCATGCGTGTACCTAAAATCTCTGCAAAAAGCTGCCTTTCAGCTAGATCTTTTGCCAGAGCCATGGGCAGATTAATCATAGAATTATAGAACATCCTGAGTTGGAAGGGACCCACAAGGATCGAGCCCAACTCCTGGCACCACACAGGTCTACCCAATAATTGAGACTACATAAGAGCACAGTCCAAATGCTTCTTGAACTCCTACAGGCTTGGTGCTGTGACTACATCCCTGGGGAGCCTGTTTGAGTGCGTAACAACCCTCTTGGTAAAGAACCTCTTCCTGATGTCCAGCCTGGACCTCCCCTGTTGCAGCTTGACGCTGTTCCTGTGAGTCCTGTCACTGGTCACTAAAGAGAAGAGAGCGGTGCCTGCCCTTCCACTTGTCCTCATGAGGAAGCCGATTGCAGGGATAAGAGCCAGTCTTGACTAATGTCACAGAGTAAGAACTGACTTCACACCTCTGTTGGCTTGGGACATGCTGCAGTGCATTGCATTTGAGGCTAAAACAGGCGGTTTGGGGCTGTTTGTTCTGGTGTAACCTGGAAGGCAGCGGGTGACCGGTACTGGCATAGGTTAGTTCTCTGGCCCAGCTACTGGACCTGTTGCAGGGGTTGGAGTGGGCTCAGGGCTGCCTTTTTGTGGGGGGGTGGTGGTGTGGTAACAGGGGTTGGATTAGCATTAAGTGTGGGTTTGGTAGGCACAGATGAGCCAGGCTGCAGCACATTGCAGTGAGTCTCAATCTCTCTAGACTTGCCAGGGTGGCAGTGTACTTTTCCCATATATTTGACTAGAGAAAAGTGAATGATATTGTGCAAAAAAGGGAATCTCTGAGTAATTCCAGTGCTTCCAGTGAATTTGATGGCAGAGCTGGCTCTCTTACTTGGAGGGGGTGCAATGGAACTATGGAAGCTGATATGGGAATGTGCATTGGAAGGGAATGGGAGGCAAAGGAAAGGCAGAATAGAACTAAAGAGCTCCAAAATGCTTCCTTTAATGGAAGTTAGGATTTCCTAGAATGCATTTCATTTAAGTTAGCTGCCCCTGTGAGAATGTGCCCGTGTGCACATGTATGTGAGTGTGCAATTGAAGATTTGTCAATAGCTATTCCTTAGCTCTGGCCAAGCCCTGGTTGGTTGTGGTCCCGCTGTTACTCTGACATGCACTCAGAATGCTGACCAGGGCCTGGCTGTTGATTTCTGTTGAGAGACATTTTTACCATTTGCTTCTTAATTAATTTTCTTTTCCAAAACTTTGTTGCAGACAACTAGTGCCAGACGAAGCTTGCTTTCACCCTAGAAGAGAAGATCTCTCAGAGTTGGAGATGGCAATTTCCAGTCCTAAGAAATGGATTCTAACCTGTAAATCCTACCCGCTCTCGAGGACTCTTGAAGTGCCCTGGTTCTGGCAGTGGGAAGAAGACCCTGTCCACACTAGTCCCCCTCACTTGCACAGAGGGGGACCCCAGACAAGTTAGTGACTTAACTTCTGTACTGTTGAACAAGTGTGGGAGGGTTCCTCAGAGTTGTGGGAGGGGAACTACTAAAGCACAAAGCTACTTCATTCTGTGTCTTCCAACTGTTTACCTCAGTCTGGCCATCAGAGCAATTCTGACAGTGTGGATGAAAACAAAATGGTGAAACAAAGTTAAGAAAAGAGAAATGACAGGAAAAACAAAACAGCTGCTTCATTGTTGTGGTTTAACCCAGCTGGCAGCTAAGCACCACACAGTTGTTCGCTCACCTGCCCCCCTGATGGCCTGAGGTGTCATGAGCCCATTGAGCTATAAATAATTCACCCTTATGTTGCCAGTCCAGGTCCACCTGAACCACTTCAGTCTGAGCAGCCTGATCCACCTGCTGGTGGTTCTGATGTTCTTCAGTAGCCTGATTTTTGAAGCACATCAGCATCTACATGGCATACCTTTATAACCAGGTTCTCTACCTGGGCAGCAATATCTTGCCACAATGCAGCAGCCCAGGTGGGTTTGCCCCCGTGCTGGCAGTTCTGCTTCCATTGCTGTAACCACCCCCACAGGGCATTTGCTACCATCCATGAATCAGTATAGAGATAGAGAACTGGCCACTTTTCTCGTTCAGCAGTATCTAAAGCCAGCTGGATGGCTTTCACTTCTGCAAACTGACTCGATTCACCTTCTCCCTCAATAGCTTCTGCAACATGTCATGTAGGACTCCATACAGCAGCTTTCCATCTCCAATGCTTTCCCACAGTATGACAAGACCCATCAGTGAACAGGGTATATTCTTGTTTTCTGGTAGCTTGTTGTACAGTGGGACTTCTTCAGTATTGGCCACCTCCTCCTCTGGTGATACCCCAAAATGTTTACCTTCTGGCCAGTCCATAACCACTTCCAAGATTCCTGGAGGACTGGGGTTTCCTGTTTGAGCCTGCTGAGTTGCGTAATCAGTGCAACCTGCTTACTCCATGTAGCATCAGTTGCTTGATGTGTAGAGGGGATGCTTCCTTTGAACATCCAGCCCAGTACTGGCAGTTGGGGTGCCAGGAGGAGCTGTGTTTCAGTACTGACCACTTCCGAAGCAGATCAAACTCCCTCATATGCTGCTGATACCTCCTTTTTGGTGGGAGTGTAGCAGGCATCAGATCCTCTGTATCCCTGACTCCAAAACCCTAGGGGTTAACCTCGAGTTTCTGCAGGCTGTTTCTGCCAGAGGCTCCGGGGGGGGCCATTCTCCCCGGCTGCAGTGTAGAGCATGTTCTTTACATCTGGTCCTGTTTGGATTGGCCCAAGGGCTACTGCATGAATTATTTCCTGCTTAGTTTGTTCAAAGGCTTGTCGTTGCTCAGGGCACCATTTGAAATCATTCTTCTTACGGGTTACTTGGTAGAGCGGGTTTACAATCAGACTGTAATTTGGAATATGCATTCTCCAAAACCCCATGACACCTAGGAAAGTTTGTGTTTTTTTGCTAGTTGGTGGAGACATCGCTGTTATTTGTTGATCGCATCCATTGGGATTTGCTGATGTCCATCTTGCCGTTTTATTCCAAAAAAGTGGGTCTCTTGTGCAGGTCCTTTGACTTCATTTTGTTTTATGGCAAAACCAGCCTTTAGAAGAATTTGGACTATTTTCTTCCCTTTCTCAAAAACTTTCTCTGCTGTATCACCGCATAACAATATAATCAGTGTACCAGTTGTGGTGTACCACTTGGCTGTCATTGATTCCAGTTCATACTGGAGTTCTAGCATGTCCGGCACTGCAGCACTCAGTGGTGGCGTGACTTCGTTCAGGCCACGATAGTCCACTGTTAGTCTCCACTCACCATTAGACTTTTGCACTGGCCATATGGGACTATTAAAAGGTGAATGAGTCTTGCTGATCACTCCTTGGCTCTCCAGTTGACAAATTAGCTTATGGATGGGAATCGGGGAGTCTCGGTTGGTGCGATATTGCTGCCGGTGCACAGTTGTGGTAGCGATTGACACCTGCTGTTCTTTGACCCTCATCAGCCCCACGACAGAAGGGTCCTCTGAGAGACCAGGCAAGGTAGACAAGTGTTTAATGTCCTCTGTCTCTAAGGCAGCTATGCCAAAAGCCCAGCGGAACCCTTCTGGGTCCTTGAAACATCCTCTCCTGTGACAGTCTATGCCAAGGATGCATGGAGCATCTGGGCCAGTCACAATACGGTGCTTCTGCCACTCATTCCCAGTTAGACTCACTTCAGCCTCCAATACAGTTAACTGCTGGGATCCCCCCGTCACCCCATAAATACAGATGGGTTGTGGCCCTTTATAGCCTGATGGCATTACAGTAGACTGTGCACCAGTGTCTACTAAAGCCTTCTAGTTCCGTGCGTCTGATGTGCCAGGCCATCAAATCCACGCAGTCCAATAAACTTGATTGTCCCTTTCCTCCCCCTGGCAGGAGGCAGGGCCCCTCTAATCCTGGTCAGAATCTTCGTTTCTGTGTCTGAAGGACTGCCTGCTGGAAGTTCTTTTTCCCTGATTGTTTTCTTCTGCAACTCACGTACTCGTGCCTCTAGGGTTGAGGTAGATTTTTCCATCCCATTTTCTAATGTCTTCTCCACAGTCACGTAGGTAAAACCACAGGGTGGCACAGGGTGTGTACCCACTCTGTCATCTTCCTTGCACAGAAGGATGCTTACCCCTGATTGCTGAGACACTGGTTTGTACAGGTGGGGAGGAAGATAAATTCTCTTTGAGTTGGTGGACCTCTTCAGAAAGTTTCTCCACAGCCGAGATGCAGGCCTGTAGGGAAGAGGAGAGACTTTCTTTGTACTGCTAGAGTTGTTCAGCCAATTCATCCATTGTGGGTTCCTCTTGCTCTTCCCAGGCCATTAGTGCCAATGAGCTGGCATATGATGATAGTGCATTCCGTACAAACTTCTGCTATGTGGGTCATGTACATTTGACTTGATCTGGATCTGTGGGTATTTGTTCGTTGTCTAGGTCCTCATAAATCACCTCCTATATGGCTAATTCCCTCAGGTACTGGATTCCCTTCTCCATAGTGGTCCACTTGCCTGGAAGACATAGTTCTTCCTTGAAGGGATACCTCTCCTTCACAGCTGCCAGGAGATGCCTCCAGAGGCTGTAAGGTGGTCCTGCATCTCTAGCAAGGGATCCCAGCCACCTGGCTTCCCTGCCCTCTAATTCCAGACAATTGGCTCCAGTGTCCCAGCACCGGAGCAGCCAAGTGACAAGCTGCTCACCTATACAGCGACCGAAATCTTTTCGCACATCTCGTAGCTCATGCTGGTACAGGTTTTGGCTAGATACTGCTGTTTTTGTGACATCTTCATCCTCCTGTTCCTCTCATGGCCTGGCCTTGTCTTCTCCATACCTAGTCTTAGCAGAAGTTTCTCTGCGTATTAAATGATCTGACTCTATACTATTTTTTCACCTTGGTTACGGGTGCAACTGACACTGGTACAGTTTGTTTCCCTGGCTCAGCCTTAGGGCCCATTTTAGGGCTTGGAGTGGCCGCTGGGCCTGTCTCAGGTTGAAGTGGCTGCAGGGTCTGTCACTGGGGTTATATTGGCATTGAATGCAGCTCGGTAAGCACAGGCCAAGCCCCAGCATGTTGCAGTGATTTCTGTATGTCTGGTACTGCCAGGGCAATGACGCACCTTTTTCAAGCGCTCTACCACTTTTTTAGGTTTTAGGTGTTCGGGGGTGAATTTCCAAAGCACTGGAGGTCCCACTGCTCTAGATGCCTGCCTATATCCTCCCCCTCTCCCTGCCACTCATAAGTATCCTGCCTCAGGACAGATCTCTGGATGACACTCTTAAGTATTTGTTTAACCTTAGACAAAACCTGAAGTGCACTCAGGAGACATAGCAAGGAGAACATGCTGGTCTGAACATCGCAAGGATATTTGAAGTTCTGGAAAGCTACCCTAACTCGCCTGGAGGAGACAAAAGGGATAGTGAACACATGGGAAAAAAACATCTTCCCCTGACCCCTCCGTAGATTGGCTCCCTGAAGAAGCAGCATGAAAGGTGTAATTATTTATAGTTTCTGAGGTAGGATTCCCAAAGTATGGAGTTTATGACAATGCTGAGTACAAATACCAGATCAGTCTCACGGCCAGTAATTGTCATACCATAAGCCCGTGTTACACAGTACAGCAAAATAATAACCCTGTACCAACCCCCAGAAGTGATAAGCACTATGACAGGGAACATACACACTAAGTAATGTGCTATGTAACGCGATTTGGAAAACTGGCACAGCAGACTTGAGATCACAAAAAGCAGCATTGTGATTAGGAACTATTAAACTGATGTAATGCTTATAAAAATCTTGTTTTAACACACACTAGTCAGATCTGTCGTTATCTCAACCCTTCTGGCCCCATGTTGGGCGGCAAAAAAGGACTGTTGTGGTTTAACCCAGTTGCCAGCTAAGCACCACACAGCTGTTTGCTCACCCTGCCCCCTCCCTCTCTGGGATTGGGGAGAGAAACAGGAAAGTGAAGCTTGTGGGTTTAGATTGAGACAGTTTATTAGAACAGAAAATAATAATAATAATAATAATAGTACTACTACTAATGATGCATACAAAACAAGTGATACACACTGACTGATGCCCAGCCTATCCCCGACCAGTCAGTCCCCCCCCACCCCAGCTAGCCACCCCTATATATTGTTCAGCATGACGTCAGATGGTATGGAATACCCCTTTGGCCAGTTTGGGTCAGCTGTCCTGGGTCTGTCCCCTCCCAGCTCCTGCTGTACCCCTAGCCTGCTCGCTGGCAGGACAGAGCGAGAAGCTGAAAAGTCCTTGGCTTGGTGTAAGCACTGCTCTGCAACAATTAAAACATCAGTGTGTTATCAACATTACTCTCATCCTAAATCCAAAGCATAACATCATACCAGCTACTAGGAGGCAAACGAACTCTATCCTAGCTGAAACCAGGACAAAAAGTTTGGCAAAGCTAAGAAAAGAGAAGAAATGACAGGAAAAAACAAAACAGCTGCTTCATTCATACTGCTGAGGAGGATTTTATTAAATACAGTCTATTGAAATGAGAATGTATTTTACAAAATCCTTTCCTAACTAAGAAGCTGCTGTGGGAATGTGGCTGTGCGGACGTGATTGTGAGTGCAGGAATGTGAGCATTTGCTGGGGGGGGAGGGGGAGGGAAGTGTTCATTGGAGTGGCTTGGCATGTGAAATAGCATGTGCTAGGCAATGCTGACAGTGTCTTGAAGAGGGAAGACCCAGGTAGATTGGAGGAAGGAGGAACAATGGCCAAAATGGCCATGGCCATTGTAGATTTGCCAATAGCTCTTGTCCAGCTCTGGGCAATCTTGGGTTGTCCTGTTAGTCTGTGCCATGCACTCAGAATGTTCTCCTCAGGCTAGCTGTCGGAGGCAGCCAGACAGTGGTGATGACCCCTGCCTAGGAACAGGCAAAGCGAGATCAGTGCCCTTCAAGGCCATCAAGTACAACTGTCAACCTGACTTACCAAATCTCCTCACTAAGCCATGTGTACTGCCACATCCATGTCTCTTAAATCCTCCAGGGTTGGGGGAGCACCGCCACTTCCTGTGGCAGCCCATTGCAATGGTTGACCACCTCCCTCTGTGAAGAAATTCTTCCCTTTATCCAACGTAAACCTGCCCAGGTGCAGCTTGAGACTGTTTCCTTGGGTCCTATTGCTTGTCACCCAAGGAGAGTGACATCATCCTGGCTGGCTGGTCTCCCATCAGCCTCTTTCTCTGCAGACTAAGAAACCCCAACAACCCTTGTTCCCTTGGCTGCTTCTCATTCGTCTTGTCTTCCGATCCCTTCACCAGCTTTGTTCTCTGTGCACGCTTCGGAGCGTGTATCCTCCCTGCAGTGAGAAGCCAAGTGCCCTCTGGTAAATTCATGTCCCAATGTTTCCATGTCCCAGCACCCAATGCATGTGACGTGGTCTTTAACAGTCTGTTTTATCTCTTAACCTTTCCAGAGGCTTGTTGGTGAGTTGCCAGGCCTCACCATACTGATATCCCAGCCAGCGCCCCCTATTCAGGGAGACTTCACTTTCATGGCTCGTTTGATCACACACAGCGCAGGTTTCAGCACTCACGGGTGGTGACCTGTGTTGATGGCCTCAATGGTCAGGTCTACCCCTCGATCACAAGCACATCTTTCTGCATGTGGCATCCGTCCCCCTATGTCCTGATACTTCATGGGCCCACTGAGCTACAAACAGCTCAGCCTTACCGTCCCCTGTAGACATCCACGTGAGACACTTGAGTTCTCAAAGCTTAGTCCACCTCTTTATTATGATGTTTTCTGGGGGCATGACTCTTGGGCACGTGAGCATCTCTGTTACGTATCTTTTCTACTGAGGCAGCAATATCCTCCCACACTAGAGCAGCACAGGTAGGTTTACCTCTGTGCTGCCAGTTGGTCTGCTTCCATTGCTGTAGCTACCCCCGCAGAGCATTTGCCACCTCATTGCAGATGTTTTGTGAGGTCACAGTGGGCCCCATGAATTCATGCGGAGGTCCCGTAGCATGTCCTGTCATAGCCACCTTGTGCTCGTGGCCTAGAGGGTGCAAAGCAGGTTCTGGCTGCTGGCAAGTGGTAGCATGGGGCAAGCACAGGGGATTGCTACTTCCAGCTGCTGCCTGCTCTTCCTTCTCTCTCTCTCTGTTCTCCTCCTCTTGGTGGCCCCATGTCCCGGGGAGACCTTGACTATCCCATGGTTAGGACTGCGCCCAGGTAGGGTTGGCAGTGAGGGATGCTCTGGCAATGCTGGCTCTGGGCCCAGCACCACGTTCTTGGGGCTGCCTGGCAAGCAGTCTTGGCTGGCAGGGCCATAAGGGAAGCCGTTGGCGCTAATGGGAGCTTTGCTGCCCTGTGCCTGGTTACTGCAGGGTGGGGGGCAATGGCTCTTGAGCATCTCCCCATATCCCAGCTTGGGGCCTCAGGGATATGGCCTGGAGGGAAGAGCTCAGCTGCTGTTGACTCCAGGCACAACAGCCTTTCTCCTGTTCCCCTGCAGCACTCCCCTAACAACGCCAGGTCTCCCTGCCAGGTCCCCAGCCCACAGCCGAGAAGCGCAGATGGGGTGGTGCTGGGTGAGCCATCTGCTGGCCAGTGCGCTCTGCACTGTGAGCAGCGCAGTGACACCCTGTTGTCCTCTGCAGCTCCCTGTTCAGTTTTTCCTGCTTTGGGGAACGTAACAGGCCCCCCGGTAGGCAAGCACAGCCTTGTCTGTCCAGCGGGTCTTTGAGTGCTGGTGCCTATTGCCCTGAGTCAGCATCTGGGGAGCTGCTGGGTCCCACGTGTGGATCCCATCGTCCCTGTGCTGTCACTGCACATCCCGTGTAATGAAGCCTATTAGAGTGTGTCACGAAGGCTTTCCTCTTCTGTACTCCATTGCAGGTTCTCATGTAGGCAGCGCTTATTCAGCTTCTCCCCTGAAAACTGGTTCTGAGCCTTGGGGGAATCCCAGGGGTGAGTTGCCTATATTGTTGTCCTTGGGTGTTTGTCTGGGCCCTGGTCAGGGCTCACCCAACGTTAGCCACTTGTGGCTTCCACGGCATTACGTGATCCCCTTCCAGTCTCTGCAGCCCCTTTCCAGGGGAGCCTAGCACAACATGGAGAGAAAAACTTGGTTGTCTTTGCTTGCTTACAGCTCTGCCTGCAGGCCGCCCATCTCGGCAGTACCGTTTCCTTAAGCATCAAGGCTTTTCCAGGGGTAAGCAGCCCACCTTTATTGGCTTTGCAGTGACAGCATTTATTTTCAGTCTTGTTTTCAGGGGAATGTACCTTCATACATTCTTCACTGATGCTCAGATACATGTAAGAGCAAAGTGGGAATCAAGTAAGGCTTCTTTATCTCGTGAAGCTGCATTGCAAGCTGCTGAAGCCTTGAGCTTCTTCCAGCATTGTCTGCAAAGACAGCAGCTTTTGGGGCTGAGTTTAGAGCCTGGGTGAACTCCTGGGGGTCCTTTTCCCCAGGAGCTGTGCACATGGTGAGTTTTATGCCAATACAGTTCCCGTGCCGGCATCTGGTACCACACTGCCACGTGCTCGTCAGTGGAAGGGGGGAACGGGTGTCAGGCAGCATTAGTGTTTCCTGCCATTCAAAGCTGAAGGAGTTTATTACAGTATGTGACAGGAGCTGTTCTCGTGTGCCTTTGGTTGCAGATGTGGCCACAGGTGCTGGCTCTGCATCTCTTCAGTGGAATCCTGATTCTGAGTCTTGGAGAGGTCACCTGGGTACATTGGCTCTATATATTTCATGAGGGAGCTGCCAGGCTACACCCAGGAGGTCAACCCAGCCACTCTGCAGGCATTTCTTAGGAAGCTGTTTATTGCAGCATTTCACACTAGCTTTCTTCCTCCATGTTTGTTTTCAGCTGTTCCCATAAAGAATGTTTCCCTCAGTTTTAGGATGGATCCTGGTTTTGAGCAACAGGGACATCCCAAGTTGCCAATGCTATGTTGCCAATGCTTCTTTTGGAGTAAGAGTAAACATTTAGAGCGAAGAGAATGACAGGTGTTGGGGAGTAGTTACGAGTTCAAACTGCGTTCGCTGCCATTCAAAGCTGAAGATGTATCTTGCAGTATCTTACAGACAAAGCTATTCTTTTTTCTGCCTTTGTTTGCAGATTTGGCCAGAAATGCTGGCTCTGCGTCTTTTCTACAGAATAGGGGTATGGAGCATGGGAGAAATTGCATGGGTAAGGCATGCATATTCATTCCCAAAGACACTGCTGGAGATAACCCTCATTCAGCCTCTCCCTCATGAGTGGGCTCTTGCTCAGGATGACTGTACCTGGTCATCCTTGTCCTCTAGCGCTAACACACGAGAATGAGGGAAAGCAACCAAGTGAAGATAACTGCTTGGACTTGCCAAAGACACTGCGAGACTGTCAGTGGTACAGAACTCCTAAAAGCGTGTGACTGTTCCATTTCCTCCAGGGGCTGGCGGTGAAAAAAATGCAGAGGTTTCAGATCACAAATGGGTGCCAGAGCGCATCGCAGTTGTGGTGCTGGCCATCCTTGTGTGTCTGTTCCTTCTGGCGGCTTTGGGCTACTCAGTGAAGTGGTTGCTGAAGATGAGACAACGGTGAGTAGGTTTTTCCCAGCAGTCTCTGCCAGATTGCTGCTCTGTGCAGGGAAGCATTTCTAGCGAGAACATCCTGGAGCACAAGGAGCTCTGGGCAGCTCTTTGCTGGGATTTCTGCTGAGAGACTTCTTTAATGTTAGCCTGTCGATTCGTATTAACACATTTTCTTTTTGAAAACCCTTTTGTTCTGTCGCAGAGAACCATTGCTGGGTGAACCTTCCTTTCCCTTGTGGAGTAAAGATCCAGACAACGTGGAAAAAGAAAGAAAAATGGAAGAAATCGCAAAAGAGATTGAAAGTCTGCCTGAGGGACCATGCACATTATTAAGACCTCCACCAAATGCCCTGCATGAGAATTAAATATGTTTGTGCAAACAAAATGTTATACTAACCTTGCATGTTCAAAAGTGATTCTGCAGCCATTTCAGAGGTACAACAGTGGGGGTTATGTGTGAGAAACAAAGTAGTGTTTTTGCACTAGAAGTTGTTTTTGCAGTGGAAAATCCACTAACCGCGCATATTCAAAAGCGATTGTGCAGGTATGACAGTAGCATAACAATGGGGAGTGTGTTAAGCAGAGAAGAGGAAGGTCCCACTGTCGCAAAATAAGGACGATAGCTAAGAAAAACAGAATGAGCAGTACGAAATCAGTGAAAACAAAAATTGCGGTCCCTCTAGTCAGGAGAGAAGGAAAAAAAGGAAAGGAGAAATTTAACAGTTGGTCAAATAAAATTGTACATATATGGTATAGAAGGGCATCGAGTAGGTTATGAATCTGTAGTATTCAGCCAGTGAGGAAAGGGGAGAAATCAGGTGTCAGTAATAAGGAATATAAGGTTAAGATGAACTTTTACTGTGTGCTCCTGCTTGCAGGATGCCCACCATTGCCATAGCAAATAAAACAGCTTCACAGAAGACCCTGTCTGAAAAAAAAAAAAATCCTTCTCACATTATGATAAGCAGATCAGGGGTCAGTGGAAGTTTCAGCTGTCTTCCTCATTTTGGGACAGTGAAGAAATACAGGACGAGCAGTGCAAAATCCGCAAGAACAAAAAATCGCAGGCCCTCTAGTCCTGAGAGAAGGAAAAAAAGGGAAAACGACCAATTAATGGTTGGTCATATGCAATTGTACAGATATACAATACATATAGCAACAAGCGTCGAGTAGTTTGTGAACCTGTAGTACTCAGCCAATGAGGAAACAGGGGAGGAATTAAGCGTCGGGTAATAGGGAATCCGCATTCCTGCTTGCAGGATGCCTGCCAGTGCAGTTGCTAATAAAAATGCTATTTCACAGAGATCCTCGCCTGAGCCTGTGTTATTGGCTCTTGTGTATCACAGATGCAAGGGGTAACACGGAGGACACACGGAGGTGCAGATGAGGCTGGGGCACTGAATGCCTTTTTGCTGTAGTTTTTCTGTCCTGTACAGAATTTATCAGACAATCAAGTGATCAGCTGTGCTTAGAACAAGTTTATGAAAGGCAGGTCCTGCCCAGCTCATTTGTGGACATCATCTACTAGAATCTTAGTAAAGCTTTTGAGAGTTTCCCATGGTATTCTCCTGCAGGGACTGCCTGATCAGGGCTTGAAGAGGTTTGCTGGCTGAAGAACTGGCTGGGTGGCTGGGCTCAGAGACTCAGCGCAGAGTTCAATCCAGTTGGTGGCTGGTCGCCAGAGAGGTTCCCCAGTGCTCCATACAGAGGCCAGGGATGTTCAGTATTCCCATCAGTGATCTGGAGAAGGGGTTCAAGTCCACCCTCAGTAAGCTTGCAGACAATACTAATTAGGGTCTCCAAAGCCATCTATCCTGAAGCAGACCAGCTCCCTGACAATTTGCATAGGCTAGGTCAACAGGCCAAGTCTGACTAAGTGACAGCCAGCAAATGTAAATGCTGGGTGCTGCATTTGCATCAGAACCCCAGAGCAGTGGTGTGGGCTTAGGGATGAGGGGCTGGAAAGTTGCCCAGCGGAAAAGGGCCCGATCCCAGCAACTGGGCTATGGGTATGAGCTGTGAGATGGCACAAATCTTCTTGTGTATCACCCAGGTGAGCACCCCATCACCTGGTTGCTCCAGTGCAGGAATAAGAAGGCCAGTAGCCTGGAATTAGAGCGCAGGGAAGCCAAGCGGCTGGATCCCTCTGAGGGAAGGTGATGTTGACAGAGCAATGGGATAATGGTCACAAGTCATCAGCATCCAGAGGCAAGTCCTGTTAGGTGTGGAAGAGAAGTATCCCTTCAGGGAAGAGGTCACCCAAGCAAGTGGACCTCCATGGAGACGGGTATCCAGTACTAAAGGAAGTTAGCCACGCTGGAGAGAGTTTATGGTGACTTGCAGTATGATGACCAATTCTCTAAAGATCCAGATTAAGTCAAGTGCATACAACCACTGTAGCACAGGTTTGTATGGAGTGCCCCATTGTTCTATGCCAACTCATTGGCAGTAACGAGCTGGAAAGACAACGAACATATGCCACACTAATCGGCTGGCCAACTTCAGCAATGCAAAAAAAGCCTCTCTCCCTCCCTATAGACTCACATCTCAGCTGTTGAGAAGCTTTCCCCAAAGGCCCACCAATCAAGAATGCTGTGCAGAAGCTGTCCTGGAAGTTCCAACAGTTCAATAAGGTTACGTCCTACTCCCTTACCTGTACAAACCAGTATCTCAGCTACTAGGAGCAAGCACTGCTCTCTGCTCAAGAGGATATAGTAGGTACACACCACATGCCACCCTGCAGTTTAACCTGCGTGATCGTGGAGAGGACATGAAAAAATGGGATGGAAAAATCTACCTTGACCCTAGAGGTACACGAATTGCAAGGAGAACAATTGCAAAAGCAGTGTCTTCTGAGAAAACTGCTGCTCCAGTTTCCATGGGCAGTCATCCAGACACAGTAACGAATACTGTGACCAGGACCAGATGAGCTGTGCCTCCAGCCAAGTGGAGAAAAGGACAACCAGGTTTATCTGACTGTGTGGACTCAATGGCCTGGAACATCAGCCCCACAGGGCTTTAAGACTCTAGCGGGCACCAGTGTACCCTAATGCCAGCAAGCTAGAAAGCAGCAGACCCCATCTGTGTTTCTGGAGTGACAGGGGGATCCCGACAGCTAACTGTACTTGAACTTGAAGAGAGGGTAACTGGGAAGGAGTGGCAAATGCACCCCACTGTGACTGGCCCCAAGGCTGCAGGCATGCTTGACATAGACTATCACAGGAGAGGGTACTTCAATAATCCAAAAGTTACCAGTGGGCTATTGGCATAACTGTCTTGGATACACAGCAAATTAAGTAGTTGTCCTTCCTTTTGGAGGACCCTTTTGCTGTTGGATTGCTCTAAGTCCAATAACCCTCAGCAAGGAGGGGGGGGGGCAGATACATAGTACTTAAGCTTTCTGACAGGTTACACCAGAACAAATAGCCCCAAACAGCCTGTTTTAGCCTCAAATGCAATGCACTGCAGCATGTCCCAAGCCAACAGGTGTAAAGTCAGTTCTTACTCTGTGACATTAGTCAAGACTGGCTCTTATCCCTGCTACCTTGTTAGCGTAGCAACCACATAACCACCAAGTGATTATATGAAGGGGCTTTATTCAGCGCTGGAAGCCGGGGCAGGTGCCCAAATCTGGCTTCAAGTCCCATTACTTCCCAACTATTATTTATACATTCAACATTACGTAAGGCATACATATTCATTACAGGTGGTAACATCAGCCTCGCATTCCATTCTAATTAGCTCCCCTCCCCTTTGCACGTGCGTGGCGCTCTCTGGTGGTCGTCCAGGTGGTCGTCCAGGTGGTCGTCCAGATGAAGTAAGGACTCTCTCTCTCCACTAAACTTTTCACCTTTCTCACTCGACGCATGCTCCCTCCGCTCCTTGGTTCTGCTTCAACTCATTTCAGCATTTCCAGGTCCTTATCCAAGGTCAGGTTGTACCTGTTCCCTCCCAGGGTTCCCCTTCAAGGATTCATTTGACTGTTCAGTATACGCCCTAAGTTTCCCAGTATACATAGATTAATTGATAATGTAAGTACATTTGGCAATACTTAATTATACTTAATGACCCATCACCTAAGAGACATTAATAAAACATCCACTCGATTCTCCGTAACACTAACAACGTGACCATGGCTCAAAGGATCTACCTTAAAGGCAGGGTAAACAGCTTTCTGGGGAGATGTTAGAGGCATGCATGACCTACAGGCACTCCTGCCATCCAATACAGATGAGCAGTCTCCATTCCAGGCTGTGACAGGCTTCTGCACAGATGGGAAACTGCAGTGACTAAGGGCCAAGGATAATGATGTGGGATGCTCACAATCAAGTGATCAGCTGCGCTTAGAACAAGTTTATGAAAGGCAGGTCCTGCCCAGCTCATTTGTGGACATCATCTACTAGAATCTTAGTAAAGCTTTTGAGAGTTTCCCGCGGTATTCTCCACCAAATGCCCTGCATGACAGCAGGGTGACATCCTGGTGACAGCAGACCCTGGCTGAACCTCGCCCTTCACCTCAGGACCCGCTCCCATCCCCTCGCACGCCAGGCGCAGGGGCTGCACCTCCCCACTTGTAACGGCGCTACTTCAGCCTCGGGGTTTCACCACGGGCTCAAAAGCCCGAGAAGCCCCCAGCACCCGCGGGGAAGAGGAACGGGAAGGAGCAGGCAGACACGCAGAGCCACGGCAAACCTGGGCACCGTCCTCACCTCCAGCACCACCTCCAGTCCTGAGTCTCCGCCCTTAGCCCTCACACGCTAATTATGCTAAGTACACCCAGAATGCTAATTAGCCGCATGCACAGTCTGTGTTCCAGAACCTTCTGGAAAGGGCGGGGGCGGGCGCTGTTGCTGAGGTGTTCCCTGCCCCCAGGCTGTCAGAGCCACGGCTCTGCAGGTGGCAGGTGGTTGCTGGGGGGTGCCCTGAAAAAGGGCTGTCCTGCCTTCGCGAGGTCCGCTCTTCTCAGCCAAATTGAAATGGATTGAGCTCCTTTCCTACCAAGTGTGTCACACGTCATCCTTTTCTCCTTGGTCTCTCACAGGCACCACGGGCTGGGGATGCCTACACCCCTGGCCTGGCTCCAGCAGCTGGCACCCAGCGCACTCATCAGTCCACCCGGTAGCTGGCTGTCCGCGCTCGAAGTCATACAATCCTACAATCATTTTGCTCAGAAAATAAATAAAGACAAAACCTTTAAACCTTGAACAGTTGTGTTTGCCCTTTCCTGGCTTCCCTCTGCCTCCTTGCCAGGCTTGGCCACCACCTGGCACGTGTGTGCAAAACCCACCACTGGTGTCACCTTAGCTGTCCTGGGTTTTTCTTTCTCCCTGAAGGAATTGTCCAGCAGTTCTTGGCCTTACTCTCAGACAGTTCTGCTGAAAGTCTTTGGTTTCTTACCTTTAGCCTGGACTTTGTAAATACCGTAAAGCAAGAGAACCGAGGTCCGTGTGTCTGTGGGCACGAGAAGCAGACTGAGACAGGGAATAAGGAAAGCATGTCGATTTTGCAGCTTTTAGCTAACCCAGGGAGTATGCTGTATATTAACAAAAAGGACAGGACCGAGGCATGGTGTACGAGGATGGGATGACCCTAAAAGATAATGGAAGAAGAGACTTCGTACACACACATAAAAGAACCAGAAAGAACTGGCTTGGACTGCTGGAGTATGTAAAAGGATTGAAGAGTCAAAAGTTTAGCAGCGAGGAAGACTTCTGGCCTTCAAAAGACCACCAGAGTACGCTGGACTACCACCCTAGGACTCCAGCATGCATGCGAATAGGGGCGGGAACTTATGTTAATAATTCTTTGGATACCTAATGAATATGCAAGAGACTGCCCATTTATATGCAAGTCTGCCCATTTATAGTTTGATTGCACTGGTTGCACCGGTGTCCACTCAAGCCTTATACTTCTGCAGGTCTGATGTGCCAGACCACTGAATCCACGCTGTCCAATAAACCTGGTTGTCCCTTTCCTCCACCTGTTCTATATCCAAGTATCATGTCCTCCAAGCTCAAGATTGATGTATCCCTATGAGCAAGAAGGCAGGCAAAGGGGGCAGGAGATCTCCCTGGATGAGCAAGGAGATCCTGGCAAAACTCAAACAGGAGGAGGAATGTGGAAAAAGAAAGCATGTGGAAAAAGGGCCAGGCCACTTGGGAGGAATTTATGAGCATTGTCAGAGTATGCAGGGATGCGATGAGGAAGGTCAAGGCCCATTTGAAAATCTGTCACGGGATGTCAAGGACAACAAGAAAAGCTTCTTCAGATATATCAATAGTAAGAGTAAGACTAGGGAAAATGTGGGCCTGCTGCTGAATGGGGTGGGTGCCCTGGCGACAAATTATACAATGAAGGCAGAGTTACTGATTACCTTCTTTGCTTCTGGCTTCACTGCTAAGAGCAACCCTCAGGAATTTCAGAACCTAGAGACGAGAGGAAGTCTGGAGAAAGGAGGACTTTACGTTGGTTGAGGAAGATCGGGTTAGAGATCATTTAGGCAAACCTGACACCCACAAATCCATGAGCCCCAATGGGATGCACCCGTGAGTGCTGAGGGAGATGGCAGATGTTACTGGCCACCCTCCATCATCTTTGAAAGGTTATGGAGAACAGGAGAGGTGCCTGAGGATTAGAAGAAATCCAGTATTACACCAGTCTTCAAAAAGGGCAAGAAGGAGAACCCAGGCAACTACAGGCCAGTCAGCCTCACCTCCATCCCCAGAAAGTTAATGGAGCATCTCATCCTGGAGGTCGTCTCCAAGCACGTGGAGGATTAGAAAGGTGATCAGTAGTCAGCATGGACTCACCGAGGGGAAATCATGCTTAACTGATCTGATAGCCTTCTGTGGCGGGATGACTGGATGGGTAAATGAGGGGAGAGCAGCGGATGCTGTCTACCTTGACTTCAGCAAGGTTTTTGACGCTATCTCCCATAACATCCTCATTGACGAGCTCAGGAAGTGTGGCCTAGATGAGTGGACAGTGAGGTGGATCGGAAACTGGCTGGATGGCAGAGCTCAGAGGGCTGTGCTCAGTGACACTGAGTCTAGTTGGAGGCCTGTAGCTAGTGGTGGATTAAGTTCATGGTCAGTGTAATATGAGCACGTATTATATACAAACCAACAGAACCATCAACAAACTTAGGCCAGCCCCCAGAGATAACGAACAACACGAAAGGAATTAGAAAAACAAACTTGAAAGCACATAAAACCGCACAGTGAATGAAAAAAAAAGTCAACATTGTGACCAACTTCTATTAAACTAATATAAGGAGTATAATAAATACGTTTTAACACATTTTGGTCAGATCTGTTATCTCAACCCTTCATGCCCCGCATTGGACACCAAAAGGACTATTGTGGTTACTGCCTACCAACCCAGTTTTATTGTTCTGCATGACACCACATGGTATGGAATATCCCTTGGGTAGGTCGGGGTCAGCTGTCCTATTTCTGTCTCCTGCAAGCTCCTTGTGCACCCCCAGCCCCTCGCTGTCAGGGCAGCACAAGAAGCTGAACAGTCCTCGGCTCTGTTTAAGTAGTGCTCTGCAACACCTAAAACATCAGTGGATTATCAGCATTATTCTCATACTAAAAAACACAGCACCATACCAGCTATTCCGAGGAAAATTAACTCTATTTCAGCCAAAACCAGGGCAATCAGAAAAATCATGTACTTTTATTGTAAGGAATCTGGTGCTATGATTCAGGAGATCTGAGCTGTAGCATGGTATACGAGGACCCATCAGCACACATGAGCAGTGTCAGAAATACTTTGTTGGTTTATTTGTCTGTTTGTTTTTGTTTGTTTCAAGTTTTAAGATAAAACTATTTGACAGATGAATGATATGACTCCCTTTAAGATGTCACCTAATGAAGTTGTTCAGAAAAAGCTAATTCTGACTCTAACTTTTCATCAAAACCGGAATAAAATCTGATGAAGGTGGTGATTTTTTTCTTTTGATTTTACTAAATTGGCTAGGAATAACTGAAAATCAGCACTGAAGTGTTAATGGAAGTCACATATTACAGTTGTTGGAGAAAAAATAAGGTGTTCACTGGAAACTAGAATGGATTCATTTCCATGTTTTTTCTTTCTGAACCCAGTCTGTCCTAGAATCCCTCCATCACTTCTGCTAGTCTGCCTTTAAACTAGAAAGGGTAGCCAGACTTACAATATTTTTACATATGAGCAGAAACCTGTTACTACAGAACAAGTTTTCTAAAATAAAACTCTGTTTATACGTTTTCCTAAAAAGCTCTTTAAGATTTAGAATCATAGAATGGCTCAGGTTGGAAGGGACCTTAAAGATCACCTACCTGGCTGCAACCCCCCTGCAATGGGCAGGGACACCACCCACTAGATCAGGTTGCCCGGGGCCTCATCTGACGTGGTCTTGGACAACTCCAGGGATGGTGCATCCACAGCCTCTCTGGATACCTAATGAATATGCAAGAGACTTACGGGGAAGTGAGATGAATATATATATATGCCATTAATATAAGCACCCCGGCAGTAACCCTTGGTGTGTGTGTTAGGCAGAGTGATCCCCCCCACACCCGGCGCTGTAATAAAGAATACCTGCTTAATAACTTTGGTTATGGAGTTTTCACTGCATCAGATTCAAGCTGTCCAGGTCCCTCTGCAGGGCCTTCCTACCCTCTGGCACATCGACACTTCCCCCCAGTTTGGTGTCACTGCAAACTTACTGAGGGTGCACTCAGTTCCCTCATCCAAATCATCAATAAAGATATTAAACAGGATGGCCCCCAACACTGACCCCTGGGGATCACCACTCGTGACCGGTCGCCAGCTGGATTTCACTCCATTCACCACCATCCTCTGGGCCTGGACATCCAGCCAGTTTTTTACCCAGCAAAAATGAACGTGTCCAAGCCATGGGCTGCCAGCTTCTCCAGGAGAAGACTGTGGGAGATGGGTCAAAGGCCTTGCTGAGGTCTGGGTAGACTTCATCAAGAGCCTTTCCCTCATCCACCACGTGGGTCACCTGGTGATAGAAGGAGATGAGGTTGGTCAGGCAGGACTTGCCTTTCATGAACCCATGCTGACTGGGCCTGATCCCCTGGTTGTCCTGCACATGCTGTGTGATTGCACTCAGGAGAATCTGTTCCATCACCTTCCCTGGCACCCACCGAGGTCACGCTGACAGAAGCGTACCAGCTACTATGAGGAAAATTAACTCTATCCTAACTGAAGCCAGAACAGCTGGGAGTCATGGAGTCTTGGTGCGATATTGCTGCTAGTGCACTGTCATGGTAGCAATCAGCACCTGCTGAGGGTTCTTTGACCTTCAGCAACCCCACAACACAAGGCTCCTCCAACAGGGAAGACAGCTGCTTAATTTTCTCTTTCACCAAGGCAGCTATGCCAAAAGCCCACCAGTACCCTGCTGGGTCCCTGAAGTAGCCTCTTCTGAGGTAGTCTATGCCAAGGATGCATGGAGCCTTGGGGCCAGTCACAGTGGGGTGCTTTTGCCACTCCTTCCCAGTTAGGCTCCTTTCAGCCTCCAATACAGTTAGCTGTTGGGATCCCACATCACTCCAGAAATATAAATGGGGTCTGCCCATTTATAGTTTGATGGCATTAGGGTACACTGTGCACCGGTGTCCACTCAAGCCTTATACTTCTGCGGGTCTGATGTGCCAGACCACTGAATCCACTTCATTGGAGTGGCTTGGCATGTGAAATAGCATGTGCTAGGCAATGCTGACAGTGTCTTGAAGAGGGAAGACCCAGGTAGATTGGAGGAAGGAGGAACAATGGCCAAAATGGCCATGGCCATTGTAGATTTGCCAATAGCTCTTGTCCAGCTCTGGGCAATCTTGGGTTGTCCTGTTAGTCTGTGCCATGCACTCAGAATGTTCTCCTCAGGCTAGCTGTCGGAGGCAGCCAGACAGTGGTGATAACCCCTGCCTAGGAACAGGCAAAGCGAGATCAGTGCCCTTCAAGGCCATCAAGTACAACTGTCAACCTGACTTATCAAATCTCCTCACTAAGCCATGTGTACTGCCACATCCATGTCTCTTAAATCCTCCAGGGTTGGGGGAGCACCGCCACTTCCTGTGGCAGCCCATTGCAATGGTTGACCACCTCCCTCTGTGAAGAAATTCTTCCCTTTATCCAACGTAAACCTGCCCAGGTGCAGCTTGAGACTGTTTCCTTGGGTCCTATTGCTTGTCACCCAAGGAGAGTGACATCATCCTGGCTGGCTGGTCTCCCATCAGCCTCTTTCTCTGCAGACTAAGAAACCCCAACAACCCTTGTTCCCTTGGCTGCTTCTCATTCGTCTTGTCTTCCGATCCCTTCACCAGCTTTGTTCTCTGTGCACGCTTCGGAGCGTGTATCCTCCCTGCAGTGAGAAGCCAAGTGCCCTCTGGTAAATTCATGTCCCAATGTTTCCATGTCCCAGCACCCAATGCATGTGACGTGGTCTTTAACAGTCTGTTTTATCTCTTAACCTTTCCAGAGGCTTGTTGGTGAGTTGCCAGGCCTCACCATACTGATATCCCAGCCAGCGCCCCCTATTCAGGGAGACTTCACTTTCATGGCTCCTTTGATCACACACAGCGCAGGTTTCAACACTCACAGGTGGTGACCTGTGTTGATGGCCTCAATGGTCAGGTCTACCCCTCGATCACAAGCACAACTTCCTGCATGTGGCATCCCTCCCCCTATGTCCTGATACTTCATGGGCCCACTGAGCTACAAACAGCTCAGCCTTACCATCCCCTGTAGAGATCCACGTGAGACACTTGAGTTCCCAAAGCTTAGTCCACCTCTTTATTATGATGTTTTCTGGGGGCATGACTCTTGGGCACGTGAGCATCTCTGTTACGTATCTTTTCTACTGAGGCAGCAATATCCTCCTACACTAGAGCAGCACAGGTAGGTTTACCTCTGTGCTGCCAGTTGGTCTGCTTCCATTGCTGTAGCTACCCCCGCAGAGCATTTGCCACCTCATTGCAGATGTTCTGTAAGGTCACAGTGGGCCCCATGAATTCATGCAGAGGTCCTGTAGCACGTCCTGTCATAGCCACCTTGTGCTCGTGGCCTAGAGGGTGCAAAGCAGGTTCTGGCTGCTGGCAAGTGGTAGCATGGGGCAAGCACAGGGGATTGCTACTCCCAGCTGCTGCCTGCTCTTCCTTCTCTCTCTCTCTCTGTTCTCCTCCTCTTGGTGGCCCCATGTCCCGGGGAGACCTTGAGTATCCCATGGTTAGGACTGCGCCCAGGTAGGGTTGGCAGTGAGGGATGCTCTGGCAATGCTGGCTCTGGGCCCAGCACCACGTTCTTGGGGCTGCCTGGCAAGCAGTCTTGGCTGGCAGGGCCATAAGGGAAGCCGTTGGCGCTAATGGGAGCTTTGCTGCCCTGTGCCTGGTTACTGCAGGGTGGGGGGCAATGGCTCTTGAGCATCTCCCCATATCCCAGCTTGGGGCCTCAGGGATGGCCTGGAGGGGAAGAGCTCAGCTGCTGTTGACTCCAGGCACAACAGCCTTTCTCCTGTTCCCCTGCAGCACTCCCCTAACAACGCCAGGTCTCCCTGCCAGGTCCCCAGCCCACAGCCGAGAAGCGCAGATGGCGTGGTGCTGGGTGAGCCATCTGCTGGCCAGCGCGCCCTGGACTGTGAGCAGCGCAATGACACCCTGTTGTCCTCTGCAGCTCCCTGTTCAGTTTTTCCTGCTTCGGGGAACGTAACAGGCCCCCCGGTAGGCAAGCACAGCCTTGTCTGTCCAGCGGGTCTTTGAGTGCTGGTGCCTATTGCCCTGAGTCAGCATCTGGGGAGCTGCTGGGTCCCACGTGTGGATCCCATCGTCCCTGTGCTGTCACTGCACATCCCGTGTAATGAAGCCTATTAGAGTGTGTCACGAAGGCTTTCCTCTTCTGTACTCCATTGCAGGTTCTCACGTAGGCAGCGCTTATTCAGCTTCTCCCCCGAAAACTGGTTCTGAGCCTTGGGGGAATCCCAGGGGTGAGTTGCCTATATTGCTGTCCTTGGGTGTTTGTCTGGGCCCTGGTCAGGGCTCGCCCAACGTTAGCCACTTGTGGCTTCCACGGCATTACGTGATCCCCTTCCAGTCTCTGCAGCCCCTTTCCAGGGGAGCCTAGCACAACATGAAGAGAAAAACTTGGTTGTCTTTGCTTGCTTACAGCTCTGCCTGCAGGCCGCCCATCTCGGCAGTACCGTTTTCTTAAGCATCAAGGCTTTTCCAGGGGTAAGCAGCCCACCTTTATTGGCTTTGCAGTGACAGCATTTATTTTCAGTCTTGTTTTCAGGGGAATGTACCTTCATACATTCTTCACTGATGCTCAGATACATGTAAGAGCAAAGTGGGAATCAAGTAAGGCTTCTTTATCTCGTGAAGCTGCATTGCAAGCTGCTGAAGCCTTGAGCTTCTTCCAGCATTGTCTGCAAAGACAGCAGCTTTTGGGGCTGAGTTTAGAGCCTGGGTGAACTCCTGGGGGTCCTTTTCCCCAGGAGCTGTGCACATGGTGAGTTTTATGCCAATACAGTTCCCGTGCTGGCATCTGGTACCACACTGCCACGTGCTCGTCAATGGAAGGGGGGAACGGGCGTCAGGCAGCATTAGTGTTTCCTGCCATTCAAACCTGAAGGAGTTTATTACAGTATGTGACAGGAGCTGTTCTCGTGTGCCTTTGGTTGCAGATGTGGCCACAGGTGCTGGCTCTGCATCTCTTCAGTGGAATCCTGATTCTGAGTCTTGGAGAGGTCACCTGGGTACATTGGCTCTATATATTTCATGAGGGAGCTGCCAGGCTACACCCAGGAGGTCAACCCAGCCACTCTGCAGGCATTTCTTAGGAAGCTGTTTATTGCAGCATTTCACACTAGCTTTCTTCCTCCATGTTTGTTTTCAGCTGTTCCCATGAAGAATGTTTCCCTCAGTTTTAGGATGGATCCTGGTTTTGAGCAACAGGGACATCCCAATTTGCAAATGCTTCTTTTGGAGTAAGAGTAAACATTTAGAGCGAAGAGAATGACAGGTGTTGGGGAGTAGTTACGAGTTCAAACTGGGTTTGCTGCCATTCAAAGCTGAAGATGTATCTTGCAGCATCTTACAGACAAAGCTGTTCTTTTTTCTGCCTTTGTTTGCAGATTTGGCCAGAAATGCTGGCTCTGCGTCTTTTCTACAGAATAGGGGTATGGAGCATGGGAGAAATTGCATGGGTAAGGCATGCATATTCATTCCCAAAGACACTGCTGGAGATAACCCTCATTCAGCCTCTCCCTCACGAGTGAGCTCTTGCTCAGGATGACTGTACCTGGTCATCCTTGTCCTCTAGCGCTAACACACGAGAATGAGGGAAAGCAACCAAGTGAAGATAACTGCTTGGACTTGCCAAAGACACTGCGAGACTGTCAGTGGTACAGAACTCCTAAAAGCGTGTGACTGTTCCATTTCCTCCAGGGGCTGGCGGTGAAAAAAATGCAGAGGTTTCAGATCACAAATGGGTGCCAGAGCGCATCGCAGTTGTGGTGCTGGCCATCCTTGTGTGTCTGTTCCTTCTGGCGGCTTTGGGCTACTCAGTGAAGTGGTTGCTGAAGATGAGACAACGGTGAGTAGGTTTTTCCCAGCAGTCTCTGCCAGATTGCTGCTCTGTGCAGGGAAGCATTTCTAGCGAGAACATCCTGGAGCACAAGGAGCTCTGGGCAGCTCTTTGCTGGGATTTCTGCTGAGAGACTTCTTTAATGTTAGCCTGTCGATTCGTATTAACACATTTTCTTTTTGAAAACCCTTTTGTTCTGTCGCAGAGAACCATTGCTGGGTGAACCTTCCTTTCCCTTGTGGAGTAAAGATCCAGACAACGTGGAAAAAGAAAGAAAAATGGAAGAAATCGCAAAAGAGATTGAAAGTCTGCCTGAGGGACCATGCACATTATTAAGACCTCCACCAAATGCCCTGCATGAGAATTAAATATGTTTGTGCAAACAAAATGTTATACTAACCTTGCATGTTCAAAAGTGATTCTGCAGCCATTTCAGAGGTACAACAGTGGGGGTTATGTGTGAGAAACAAAGTAGTGTTTTTGCACTAGAAGTTGTTTTTGCAGTGGAAAATCCACTAACCGCGCATATTCAAAAGCGATTGTGCAGGTATGACAGTAGCATAACAATGGGGAGTGTGTTAAGCAGAGAAGAGGAAGGTCCCACTGTCGCAAAATAAGGACGATAGCTAAGAAAAACAGAATGAGCAGTACGAAATCAGTGAAAACAAAAATTGCGGTCCCTCTAGTCAGGAGAGAAGGAAAAAAAGGAAAGGAGAAATTTAACAGTTGGTCAAATAAAATTGTACATATATGGTATAGAAGGGCATCGAGTAGGTTATGAATCTGTAGTATTCAGCCAGTGAGGAAAGGGGAGAAATCAGGTGTCAGTAATAAGGAATATAAGGTTAAGATGAACTTTTACTGTGTGCTCCTGCTTGCAGGATGCCCACCATTGCCATAGCAAATAAAACAGCTTCACAGAAGACCCTGTCTGAAAAAAAAAAAAATCCTTCTCACATTATGATAAGCAGATCAGGGGTCAGTGGAAGTTTCAGCTGTCTTCCTCATTTTGGGACAGTGAAGAAATACAGGACGAGCAGTGCAAAATCCGCAAGAACAAAAAATCGCAGGCCCTCTAGTCCTGAGAGAAGGAAAAAAAGGGAAAACGACCAATTAATGGTTGGTCATATGCAATTGTACAGATATACAATACATATAGCAACAAGCGTCGAGTAGTTTGTGAACCTGTAGTACTCAGCCAATGAGGAAACAGGGGAGGAATTAAGCGTCGGGTAATAGGGAATCCGCATTCCTGCTTGCAGGATGCCTGCCAGTGCAGTTGCTAATAAAAATGCTATTTCACAGAGATCCTCGCCTGAGCCTGTGTTATTGGCTCTTGTGTATCACAGATGCAAGGGGTAACACGGAGGACACACGGAGGTGCAGATGAGGCTGGGGCACTGAATGCCTTTTTGCTGTAGTTTTTCTGTCCTGTACAGAATTTATCAGACAATCAAGTGATCAGCTGTGCTTAGAACAAGTTTATGAAAGGCAGGTCCTGCCCAGCTCATTTGTGGACATCATCTACTAGAATCTTAGTAAAGCTTTTGAGAGTTTCCCATGGTATTCTCCTGCAGGGACTGCCTGATCAGGGCTTGAAGAGGTTTGCTGGCTGAAGAACTGGCTGGGTGGCTGGGCTCAGAGACTCAGCGCAGAGTTCAATCCAGTTGGTGGCTGGTCGCCAGAGAGGTTCCCCAGTGCTCCATACAGAGGCCAGGGATGTTCAGTATTCCCATCAGTGATCTGGAGAAGGGGTTCAAGTCCACCCTCAGTAAGCTTGCAGACAATACTAATTAGGGTCTCCAAAGCCATCTATCCTGAAGCAGACCAGCTCCCTGACAATTTGCATAGGCTAGGTCAACAGGCCAAGTCTGACTAAGTGACAGCCAGCAAATGTAAATGCTGGGTGCTGCATTTGCATCAGAACCCCAGAGCAGTGGTGTGGGCTTAGGGATGAGGGGCTGGAAAGTTGCCCAGCGGAAAAGGGCCCGATCCCAGCAACTGGGCTATGGGTATGAGCTGTGAGATGGCACAAATCTTCTTGTGTATCACCCAGGTGAGCACCCCATCACCTGGTTGCTCCAGTGCAGGAATAAGAAGGCCAGTAGCCTGGAATTAGAGCGCAGGGAAGCCAAGCGGCTGGATCCCTCTGAGGGAAGGTGATGTTGACAGAGCAATGGGATAATGGTCACAAGTCATCAGCATCCAGAGGCAAGTCCTGTTAGGTGTGGAAGAGAAGTATCCCTTCAGGGAAGAGGTCACCCAAGCAAGTGGACCTCCATGGAGACGGGTATCCAGTACTAAAGGAAGTTAGCCACGCTGGAGAGAGTTTATGGTGACTTGCAGTATGATGACCAATTCTCTAAAGATCCAGATTAAGTCAAGTGCATACAACCACTGTAGCACAGGTTTGTATGGAGTGCCCCATTGTTCTATGCCAACTCATTGGCAGTAACGAGCTGGAAAGACAACGAACATATGCCACACTAATCGGCTGGCCAACTTCAGCAATGCAAAAAAAGCCTCTCTCCCTCCCTATAGACTCACATCTCAGCTGTTGAGAAGCTTTCCCCAAAGGCCCACCAATCAAGAATGCTGTGCAGAAGCTGTCCTGGAAGTTCCAACAGTTCAATAAGGTTACGTCCTACTCCCTTACCTGTACAAACCAGTATCTCAGCTACTAGGAGCAAGCACTGCTCTCTGCTCAAGAGGATATAGTAGGTACACACCACATGCCACCCTGCAGTTTAACCTGCGTGATCGTGGAGAGGACATGAAAAAATGGGATGGAAAAATCTACCTTGACCCTAGAGGTACACGAATTGCAAGGAGAACAATTGCAAAAGCAGTGTCTTCTGAGAAAACTGCTGCTCCAGTTTCCATGGGCAGTCATCCAGACACAGTAACGAATACTGTGACCAGGACCAGATGAGCTGTGCCTCCAGCCAAGTGGAGAAAAGGACAACCAGGTTTATCTGACTGTGTGGACTCAATGGCCTGGAACATCAGCCCCACAGGGCTTTAAGACTCTAGCGGGCACCAGTGTACCCTAATGCCAGCAAGCTAGAAAGCAGCAGACCCCATCTGTGTTTCTGGAGTGACAGGGGGATCCCGACAGCTAACTGTACTTGAACTTGAAGAGAGGGTAACTGGGAAGGAGTGGCAAATGCACCCCACTGTGACTGGCCCCAAGGCTGCAGGCATGCTTGACATAGACTATCACAGGAGAGGGTACTTCAATAATCCAAAAGTTACCAGTGGGCTATTGGCATAACTGTCTTGGATACACAGCAAATTAAGTAGTTGTCCTTCCTTTTGGAGGACCCTTTTGCTGTTGGATTGCTCTAAGTCCAATAACCCTCAGCAAGGAGGGGGGGGGGCAGATACATAGTACTTAAGCTTTCTGACAGGTTACACCAGAACAAATAGCCCCAAACAGCCTGTTTTAGCCTCAAATGCAATGCACTGCAGCATGTCCCAAGCCAACAGGTGTAAAGTCAGTTCTTACTCTGTGACATTAGTCAAGACTGGCTCTTATCCCTGCTACCTTGTTAGCGTAGCAACCACATAACCACCAAGTGATTATATGAAGGGGCTTTATTCAGCGCTGGAAGCCGGGGCAGGTGCCCAAATCTGGCTTCAAGTCCCATTACTTCCCAACTATTATTTATACATTCAACATTACGTAAGGCATACATATTCATTACAGGTGGTAACATCAGCCTCGCATTCCATTCTAATTAGCTCCCCTCCCCTTTGCACGTGCGTGGCGCTCTCTGGTGGTCGTCCAGGTGGTCGTCCAGGTGGTCGTCCAGATGAAGTAAGGACTCTCTCTCTCCACTAAACTTTTCACCTTTCTCACTCGACGCATGCTCCCTCCGCTCCTTGGTTCTGCTTCAACTCATTTCAGCATTTCCAGGTCCTTATCCAAGGTCAGGTTGTACCTGTTCCCTCCCAGGGTTCCCCTTCAAGGATTCATTTGACTGTTCAGTATACGCCCTAAGTTTCCCAGTATACATAGATTAATTGATAATGTAAGTACATTTGGCAATACTTAATTATACTTAATGACCCATCACCTAAGAGACATTAATAAAACATCCACTCGATTCTCCGTAACACTAACAACGTGACCATGGCTCAAAGGATCTACCTTAAAGGCAGGGTAAACAGCTTTCTGGGGAGATGTTAGAGGCATGCATGACCTACAGGCACTCCTGCCATCCAATACAGATGAGCAGTCTCCATTCCAGGCTGTGACAGGCTTCTGCACAGATGGGAAACTGCAGTGACTAAGGGCCAAGGATAATGATGTGGGATGCTCACAATCAAGTGATCAGCTGCGCTTAGAACAAGTTTATGAAAGGCAGGTCCTGCCCAGCTCATTTGTGGACATCATCTACTAGAATCTTAGTAAAGCTTTTGAGAGTTTCCCGCGGTATTCTCCACCAAATGCCCTGCATGACAGCAGGGTGACATCCTGGTGACAGCAGACCCTGGCTGAACCTCGCCCTTCACCTCAGGACCCGCTCCCATCCCCTCGCACGCCAGGCGCAGGGGCTGCACCTCCCCACTTGTAACGGCGCTACTTCAGCCTCGGGGTTTCACCACGGGCTCAAAAGCCCGAGAAGCCCCCAGCACCCGCGGGGAAGAGGAACGGGAAGGAGCAGGCAGACACGCAGAGCCACGGCAAACCTGGGCACCGTCCTCACCTCCAGCACCACCTCCAGTCCTGAGTCTCCGCCCTTAGCCCTCACACGCTAATTATGCTAAGTACACCCAGAATGCTAATTAGCCGCATGCACAGTCTGTGTTCCAGAACCTTCTGGAAAGGGCGGGGGCGGGCGCTGTTGCTGAGGTGTTCCCTGCCCCCAGGCTGTCAGAGCCACGGCTCTGCAGGTGGCAGGTGGTTGCTGGGGGGTGCCCTGAAAAAGGGCTGTCCTGCCTTCGCGAGGTCCGCTCTTCTCAGCCAAATTGAAATGGATTGAGCTCCTTTCCTACCAAGTGTGTCACACGTCATCCTTTTCTCCTTGGTCTCTCACAGGCACCACGGGCTGGGGATGCCTACACCCCTGGCCTGGCTCCAGCAGCTGGCACCCAGCGCACTCATCAGTCCACCCGGTAGCTGGCTGTCCGCGCTCGAAGTCATACAATCCTACAATCATTTTGCTCAGAAAATAAATAAAGACAAAACCTTTAAACCTTGAACAGTTGTGTTTGCCCTTTCCTGGCTTCCCTCTGCCTCCTTGCCAGGCTTGGCCACCACCTGGCACGTGTGTGCAAAACCCACCACTGGTGTCACCTTAGCTGTCCTGGGTTTTTCTTTCTCCCTGAAGGAATTGTCCAGCAGTTCTTGGCCTTACTCTCAGACAGTTCTGCTGAAAGTCTTTGGTTTCTTACCTTTAGCCTGGACTTTGTAAATACCGTAAAGCAAGAGAACCGAGGTCCGTGTGTCTGTGGGCACGAGAAGCAGACTGAGACAGGGAATAAGGAAAGCATGTCGATTTTGCAGCTTTTAGCTAACCCAGGGAGTATGCTGTATATTAACAAAAAGGACAGGACCGAGGCATGGTGTACGAGGATGGGATGACCCTAAAAGATAATGGAAGAAGAGACTTCGTACACACACATAAAAGAACCAGAAAGAACTGGCTTGGACTGCTGGAGTATGTAAAAGGATTGAAGAGTCAAAAGTTTAGCAGCGAGGAAGACTTCTGGCCTTCAAAAGACCACCAGAGTACGCTGGACTACCACCCTAGGACTCCAGCATGCATGCGAATAGGGGCGGGAACTTATGTTAATAATTCTTTGGATACCTAATGAATATGCAAGAGACTGCCCATTTATATGCAAGTCTGCCCATTTATAGTTTGATTGCACTGGTTGCACCGGTGTCCACTCAAGCCTTATACTTCTGCAGGTCTGATGTGCCAGACCACTGAATCCACGCTGTCCAATAAACCTGGTTGTCCCTTTCCTCCACCTGTTCTATATCCAAGTATCATGTCCTCCAAGCTCAAGATTGATGTATCCCTATGAGCAAGAAGGCAGGCAAAGGGGGCAGGAGATCTCCCTGGATGAGCAAGGAGATCCTGGCAAAACTCAAACAGGAGGAGGAATGTGGAAAAAGAAAGCATGTGGAAAAAGGGCCAGGCCACTTGGGAGGAATTTATGAGCATTGTCAGAGTATGCAGGGATGCGATGAGGAAGGTCAAGGCCCATTTGAAAATCTGTCACGGGATGTCAAGGACAACAAGAAAAGCTTCTTCAGATATATCAATAGTAAGAGTAAGACTAGGGAAAATGTGGGCCTGCTGCTGAATGGGGTGGGTGCCCTGGCGACAAATTATACAATGAAGGCAGAGTTACTGATTACCTTCTTTGCTTCTGGCTTCACTGCTAAGAGCAACCCTCAGGAATTTCAGAACCTAGAGACGAGAGGAAGTCTGGAGAAAGGAGGACTTTACGTTGGTTGAGGAAGATCGGGTTAGAGATCATTTAGGCAAACCTGACACCCACAAATCCATGAGCCCCAATGGGATGCACCCGTGAGTGCTGAGGGAGATGGCAGATGTTACTGGCCACCCTCCATCATCTTTGAAAGGTTATGGAGAACAGGAGAGGTGCCTGAGGATTAGAAGAAATCCAGTATTACACCAGTCTTCAAAAAGGGCAAGAAGGAGAACCCAGGCAACTACAGGCCAGTCAGCCTCACCTCCATCCCCAGAAAGTTAATGGAGCATCTCATCCTGGAGGTCGTCTCCAAGCACGTGGAGGATTAGAAAGGTGATCAGTAGTCAGCATGGACTCACCGAGGGGAAATCATGCTTAACTGATCTGATAGCCTTCTGTGGCGGGATGACTGGATGGGTAAATGAGGGGAGAGCAGCGGATGCTGTCTACCTTGACTTCAGCAAGGTTTTTGACGCTATCTCCCATAACATCCTCATTGACGAGCTCAGGAAGTGTGGCCTAGATGAGTGGACAGTGAGGTGGATCGGAAACTGGCTGGATGGCAGAGCTCAGAGGGCTGTGCTCAGTGACACTGAGTCTAGTTGGAGGCCTGTAGCTAGTGGTGGATTAAGTTCATGGTCAGTGTAATATGAGCACGTATTATATACAAACCAACAGAACCATCAACAAACTTAGGCCAGCCCCCAGAGATAACGAACAACACGAAAGGAATTAGAAAAACAAACTTGAAAGCACATAAAACCGCACAGTGAATGAAAAAAAAAGTCAACATTGTGACCAACTTCTATTAAACTAATATAAGGAGTATAATAAATACGTTTTAACACATTTTGGTCAGATCTGTTATCTCAACCCTTCATGCCCCGCATTGGACACCAAAAGGACTATTGTGGTTACTGCCTACCAACCCAGTTTTATTGTTCTGCATGACACCACATGGTATGGAATATCCCTTGGGTAGGTCGGGGTCAGCTGTCCTATTTCTGTCTCCTGCAAGCTCCTTGTGCACCCCCAGCCCCTCGCTGTCAGGGCAGCACAAGAAGCTGAACAGTCCTCGGCTCTGTTTAAGTAGTGCTCTGCAACACCTAAAACATCAGTGGATTATCAGCATTATTCTCATACTAAAAAACACAGCACCATACCAGCTATTCCGAGGAAAATTAACTCTATTTCAGCCAAAACCAGGGCAATCAGAAAAATCATGTACTTTTATTGTAAGGAATCTGGTGCTATGATTCAGGAGATCTGAGCTGTAGCATGGTATACGAGGACCCATCAGCACACATGAGCAGTGTCAGAAATACTTTGTTGGTTTATTTGTCTGTTTGTTTTTGTTTGTTTCAAGTTTTAAGATAAAACTATTTGACAGATGAATGATATGACTCCCTTTAAGATGTCACCTAATGAAGTTGTTCAGAAAAAGCTAATTCTGACTCTAACTTTTCATCAAAACCGGAATAAAATCTGATGAAGGTGGTGATTTTTTTCTTTTGATTTTACTAAATTGGCTAGGAATAACTGAAAATCAGCACTGAAGTGTTAATGGAAGTCACATATTACAGTTGTTGGAGAAAAAATAAGGTGTTCACTGGAAACTAGAATGGATTCATTTCCATGTTTTTTCTTTCTGAACCCAGTCTGTCCTAGAATCCCTCCATCACTTCTGCTAGTCTGCCTTTAAACTAGAAAGGGTAGCCAGACTTACAATATTTTTACATATGAGCAGAAACCTGTTACTACAGAACAAGTTTTCTAAAATAAAACTCTGTTTATACGTTTTCCTAAAAAGCTCTTTAAGATTTAGAATCATAGAATGGCTCAGGTTGGAAGGGACCTTAAAGATCACCTACCTGGCTGCAACCCCCCTGCAATGGGCAGGGACACCACCCACTAGATCAGGTTGCCCGGGGCCTCATCTGACGTGGTCTTGGACAACTCCAGGGATGGTGCATCCACAGCCTCTCTGGATACCTAATGAATATGCAAGAGACTTACGGGGAAGTGAGATGAATATATATATATGCCATTAATATAAGCACCCCGGCAGTAACCCTTGGTGTGTGTGTTAGGCAGAGTGATCCCCCCCACACCCGGCGCTGTAATAAAGAATACCTGCTTAATAACTTTGGTTATGGAGTTTTCACTGCATCAGATTCAAGCTGTCCAGGTCCCTCTGCAGGGCCTTCCTACCCTCTGGCACATCGACACTTCCCCCCAGTTTGGTGTCACTGCAAACTTACTGAGGGTGCACTCAGTTCCCTCATCCAAATCATCAATAAAGATATTAAACAGGATGGCCCCCAACACTGACCCCTGGGGATCACCACTCGTGACCGGTCGCCAGCTGGATTTCACTCCATTCACCACCATCCTCTGGGCCTGGACATCCAGCCAGTTTTTTACCCAGCAAAAATGAACGTGTCCAAGCCATGGGCTGCCAGCTTCTCCAGGAGAAGACTGTGGGAGATGGGTCAAAGGCCTTGCTGAGGTCTGGGTAGACTTCATCAAGAGCCTTTCCCTCATCCACCACGTGGGTCACCTGGTGATAGAAGGAGATGAGGTTGGTCAGGCAGGACTTGCCTTTCATGAACCCATGCTGACTGGGCCTGATCCCCTGGTTGTCCTGCACATGCTGTGTGATTGCACTCAGGAGAATCTGTTCCATCACCTTCCCTGGCACCCACCGAGGTCACGCTGACAGAAGCGTACCAGCTACTATGAGGAAAATTAACTCTATCCTAACTGAAGCCAGAACAGCTGGGAGTCATGGAGTCTTGGTGCGATATTGCTGCTAGTGCACTGTCATGGTAGCAATCAGCACCTGCTGAGGGTTCTTTGACCTTCAGCAACCCCACAACACAAGGCTCCTCCAACAGGGAAGACAGCTGCTTAATTTTCTCTTTCACCAAGGCAGCTATGCCAAAAGCCCACCAGTACCCTGCTGGGTCCCTGAAGTAGCCTCTTCTGAGGTAGTCTATGCCAAGGATGCATGGAGCCTTGGGGCCAGTCACAGTGGGGTGCTTTTGCCACTCCTTCCCAGTTAGGCTCCTTTCAGCCTCCAATACAGTTAGCTGTTGGGATCCCACATCACTCCAGAAATATAAATGGGGTCTGCCCATTTATAGTTTGATGGCATTAGGGTACACTGTGCACCGGTGTCCACTCAAGCCTTATACTTCTGCGGGTCTGATGTGCCAGACCACTGAATCCACTTCATTGGAGTGGCTTGGCATGTGAAATAGCATGTGCTAGGCAATGCTGACAGTGTCTTGAAGAGGGAAGACCCAGGTAGATTGGAGGAAGGAGGAACAATGGCCAAAATGGCCATGGCCATTGTAGATTTGCCAATAGCTCTTGTCCAGCTCTGGGCAATCTTGGGTTGTCCTGTTAGTCTGTGCCATGCACTCAGAATGTTCTCCTCAGGCTAGCTGTCGGAGGCAGCCAGACAGTGGTGATAACCCCTGCCTAGGAACAGGCAAAGCGAGATCAGTGCCCTTCAAGGCCATCAAGTACAACTGTCAACCTGACTTATCAAATCTCCTCACTAAGCCATGTGTACTGCCACATCCATGTCTCTTAAATCCTCCAGGGTTGGGGGAGCACCGCCACTTCCTGTGGCAGCCCATTGCAATGGTTGACCACCTCCCTCTGTGAAGAAATTCTTCCCTTTATCCAACGTAAACCTGCCCAGGTGCAGCTTGAGACTGTTTCCTTGGGTCCTATTGCTTGTCACCCAAGGAGAGTGACATCATCCTGGCTGGCTGGTCTCCCATCAGCCTCTTTCTCTGCAGACTAAGAAACCCCAACAACCCTTGTTCCCTTGGCTGCTTCTCATTCGTCTTGTCTTCCGATCCCTTCACCAGCTTTGTTCTCTGTGCACGCTTCGGAGCGTGTATCCTCCCTGCAGTGAGAAGCCAAGTGCCCTCTGGTAAATTCATGTCCCAATGTTTCCATGTCCCAGCACCCAATGCATGTGACGTGGTCTTTAACAGTCTGTTTTCTCTCTTAACCTTTCCAGAGGCTTGTTGGTGAGTTGCCAGGCCTCACCATACTGATATCCCAGCCAGCGCCCCCTATTCAGGGAGACTTCACTTTCATGGCTCCTTTGATCACACACAGCGCAGGTTTCAACACTCACAGGTGGTGACCTGTGTTGATGGCCTCAATGGTCAGGTCTACCCCTCGATCACAAGCACAACTTCCTGCATGTGGCATCCCTCCCCCTATGTCCTGATACTTCATGGGCCCACTGAGCTACAAACAGCTCAGCCTTACCATCCCCTGTAGAGATCCACGTGAGACACTTGAGTTCCCAAAGCTTAGTCCACCTCTTTATTATGATGTTTTCTGGGGGCATGACTCTTGGGCACGTGAGCATCTCTGTTACGTATCTTTTCTACTGAGGCAGCAATATCCTCCTACACTAGAGCAGCACAGGTAGGTTTACCTCTGTGCTGCCAGTTGGTCTGCTTCCATTGCTGTAGCTACCCCCGCAGAGCATTTGCCACCTCATTGCAGATGTTCTGTAAGGTCACAGTGGGCCCCATGAATTCATGCAGAGGTCCTGTAGCACGTCCTGTCATAGCCACCTTGTGCTCGTGGCCTAGAGGGTGCAAAGCAGGTTCTGGCTGCTGGCAAGTGGTAGCATGGGGCAAGCACAGGGGATTGCTACTCCCAGCTGCTGCCTGCTCTTCCTTCTCTCTCTCTCTCTGTTCTCCTCCTCTTGGTGGCCCCATGTCCCGGGGAGACCTTGAGTATCCCATGGTTAGGACTGCGCCCAGGTAGGGTTGGCAGTGAGGGATGCTCTGGCAATGCTGGCTCTGGGCCCAGCACCACGTTCTTGGGGCTGCCTGGCAAGCAGTCTTGGCTGGCAGGGCCATAAGGGAAGCCGTTGGCGCTAATGGGAGCTTTGCTGCCCTGTGCCTGGTTACTGCAGGGTGGGGGGCAATGGCTCTTGAGCATCTCCCCATATCCCAGCTTGGGGCCTCAGGGATGGCCTGGAGGGGAAGAGCTCAGCTGCTGTTGACTCCAGGCACAACAGCCTTTCTCCTGTTCCCCTGCAGCACTCCCCTAACAACGCCAGGTCTCCCTGCCAGGTCCCCAGCCCACAGCCGAGAAGCGCAGATGGCGTGGTGCTGGGTGAGCCATCTGCTGGCCAGCGCGCCCTGGACTGTGAGCAGCGCAATGACACCCTGTTGTCCTCTGCAGCTCCCTGTTCAGTTTTTCCTGCTTCGGGGAACGTAACAGGCCCCCCGGTAGGCAAGCACAGCCTTGTCTGTCCAGCGGGTCTTTGAGTGCTGGTGCCTATTGCCCTGAGTCAGCATCTGGGGAGCTGCTGGGTCCCACGTGTGGATCCCATCGTCCCTGTGCTGTCACTGCACATCCCGTGTAATGAAGCCTATTAGAGTGTGTCACGAAGGCTTTCCTCTTCTGTACTCCATTGCAGGTTCTCACGTAGGCAGCGCTTATTCAGCTTCTCCCCCGAAAACTGGTTCTGAGCCTTGGGGGAATCCCAGGGGTGAGTTGCCTATATTGCTGTCCTTGGGTGTTTGTCTGGGCCCTGGTCAGGGCTCGCCCAACGTTAGCCACTTGTGGCTTCCACGGCATTACGTGATCCCCTTCCAGTCTCTGCAGCCCCTTTCCAGGGGAGCCTAGCACAACATGAAGAGAAAAACTTGGTTGTCTTTGCTTGCTTACAGCTCTGCCTGCAGGCCGCCCATCTCGGCAGTACCGTTTTCTTAAGCATCAAGGCTTTTCCAGGGGTAAGCAGCCCACCTTTATTGGCTTTGCAGTGACAGCATTTATTTTCAGTCTTGTTTTCAGGGGAATGTACCTTCATACATTCTTCACTGATGCTCAGATACATGTAAGAGCAAAGTGGGAATCAAGTAAGGCTTCTTTATCTCGTGAAGCTGCATTGCAAGCTGCTGAAGCCTTGAGCTTCTTCCAGCATTGTCTGCAAAGACAGCAGCTTTTGGGGCTGAGTTTAGAGCCTGGGTGAACTCCTGGGGGTCCTTTTCCCCAGGAGCTGTGCACATGGTGAGTTTTATGCCAATACAGTTCCCGTGCTGGCATCTGGTACCACACTGCCACGTGCTCGTCAATGGAAGGGGGGAACGGGCGTCAGGCAGCATTAGTGTTTCCTGCCATTCAAACCTGAAGGAGTTTATTACAGTATGTGACAGGAGCTGTTCTCGTGTGCCTTTGGTTGCAGATGTGGCCACAGGTGCTGGCTCTGCATCTCTTCAGTGGAATCCTGATTCTGAGTCTTGGAGAGGTCACCTGGGTACATTGGCTCTATATATTTCATGAGGGAGCTGCCAGGCTACACCCAGGAGGTCAACCCAGCCACTCTGCAGGCATTTCTTAGGAAGCTGTTTATTGCAGCATTTCACACTAGCTTTCTTCCTCCATGTTTGTTTTCAGCTGTTCCCATGAAGAATGTTTCCCTCAGTTTTAGGATGGATCCTGGTTTTGAGCAACAGGGACATCCCAATTTGCAAATGCTTCTTTTGGAGTAAGAGTAAACATTTAGAGCGAAGAGAATGACAGGTGTTGGGGAGTAGTTACGAGTTCAAACTGGGTTTGCTGCCATTCAAAGCTGAAGATGTATCTTGCAGCATCTTACAGACAAAGCTGTTCTTTTTTCTGCCTTTGTTTGCAGATTTGGCCAGAAATGCTGGCTCTGCGTCTTTTCTACAGAATAGGGGTATGGAGCATGGGAGAAATTGCATGGGTAAGGCATGCATATTCATTCCCAAAGACACTGCTGGAGATAACCCTCATTCAGCCTCTCCCTCATGAGTGGGCTCTTGCTCAGGATGACTGTACCTGGTCATCCTTGTCCTCTAGCGCTAACACACGAGAATGAGGGAAAGCAACCAAGTGAAGATAACTGCTTGGACTTGCCAAAGACACTGCGAGACTGTCAGTGGTACAGAACTCCTAAAAGCGTGTGACTGTTCCATTTCCTCCAGGGGCTGGCGGTGAAAAAAATGCAGAGGTTTCAGATCACAAATGGGTGCCAGAGCGCATCGCAGTTGTGGTGCTGGCCATCCTTGTGTGTCTGTTCCTTCTGGCGGCTTTGGGCTACTCAGTGAAGTGGTTGCTGAAGATGAGACAACGGTGAGTAGGTTTTTCCCAGCAGTCTCTGCCAGATTGCTGCTCTGTGCAGGGAAGCATTTCTAGCGAGAACATCCTGGAGCACAAGGAGCTCTGGGCAGCTCTTTGCTGGGATTTCTGCTGAGAGACTTCTTTAATGTTAGCCTGTCGATTCGTATTAACACATTTTCTTTTTGAAAACCCTTTTGTTCTGTCGCAGAGAACCATTGCTGGGTGAACCTTCCTTTCCCTTGTGGAGTAAAGATCCAGACAACGTGGAAAAAGAAAGAAAAATGGAAGAAATCGCAAAAGAGATTGAAAGTCTGCCTGAGGGACCATGCACATTATTAAGACCTCCACCAAATGCCCTGCATGAGAATTAAATATGTTTGTGCAAACAAAATGTTATACTAACCTTGCATGTTCAAAAGTGATTCTGCAGCCATTTCAGAGGTACAACAGTGGGGGTTATGTGTGAGAAACAAAGTAGTGTTTTTGCACTAGAAGTTGTTTTTGCAGTGGAAAATCCACTAACCGCGCATATTCAAAAGCGATTGTGCAGGTATGACAGTAGCATAACAATGGGGAGTGTGTTAAGCAGAGAAGAGGAAGGTCCCACTGTCGCAAAATAAGGACGATAGCTAAGAAAAACAGAATGAGCAGTACGAAATCAGTGAAAACAAAAATTGCGGTCCCTCTAGTCAGGAGAGAAGGAAAAAAAGGAAAGGAGAAATTTAACAGTTGGTCAAATAAAATTGTACATATATGGTATAGAAGGGCATCGAGTAGGTTATGAATCTGTAGTATTCAGCCAGTGAGGAAAGGGGAGAAATCAGGTGTCAGTAATAAGGAATATAAGGTTAAGATGAACTTTTACTGTGTGCTCCTGCTTGCAGGATGCCCACCATTGCCATAGCAAATAAAACAGCTTCACAGAAGACCCTGTCTGAAAAAAAAAAAAATCCTTCTCACATTATGATAAGCAGATCAGGGGTCAGTGGAAGTTTCAGCTGTCTTCCTCATTTTGGGACAGTGAAGAAATACAGGACGAGCAGTGCAAAATCCGCAAGAACAAAAAATCGCAGGCCCTCTAGTCCTGAGAGAAGGAAAAAAAGGGAAAACGACCAATTAATGGTTGGTCATATGCAATTGTACAGATATACAATACATATAGCAACAAGCGTCGAGTAGTTTGTGAACCTGTAGTACTCAGCCAATGAGGAAACAGGGGAGGAATTAAGCGTCGGGTAATAGGGAATCCGCATTCCTGCTTGCAGGATGCCTGCCAGTGCAGTTGCTAATAAAAATGCTATTTCACAGAGATCCTCGCCTGAGCCTGTGTTATTGGCTCTTGTGTATCACAGATGCAAGGTGTAATACGGAGGACACACGGAGGTGCAGATGAGGCTGGGGCACTGAATGCCTTTTTGCTGTAGTTTTTCTGTCCTGTACAGAATTTATCAGACAATCAAGTGATCAGCTGTGCTTAGAACAAGTTTATGAAAGGCAGGTCCTGCCCAGCTCATTTGTGGACATCATCTACTAGAATCTTAGTAAAGCTTTTGAGAGTTTCCCATGGTATTCTCCTGCAGGGACTGCCTGATCAGGGCTTGAAGAGGTTTGCTGGCTGAAGAACTGGCTGGGTGGCTGGGCTCAGAGACTCAGCGCAGAGTTCAATCCAGTTGGTGGCTGGTCGCCAGAGAGGTTCCCCAGTGCTCCATACAGAGGCCAGGGATGTTCAGTATTCCCATCAGTGATCTGGAGAAGGGGTTCAAGTCCACCCTCAGTAAGCTTGCAGACAATACTAATTAGGGTCTCCAAAGCCATCTATCCTGAAGCAGACCAGCTCCCTGACAATTTGCATAGGCTAGGTCAACAGGCCAAGTCTGACTAAGTGACAGCCAGCAAATGTAAATGCTGGGTGCTGCATTTGCATCAGAACCCCAGAGCAGTGGTGTGGGCTTAGGGATGAGGGGCTGGAAAGTTGCCCAGCGGAAAAGGGCCCGATCCCAGCAACTGGGCTATGGGTATGAGCTGTGAGATGGCACAAATCTTCTTGTGTATCACCCAGGTGAGCACCCCATCACCTGGTTGCTCCAGTGCAGGAATAAGAAGGCCAGTAGCCTGGAATTAGAGCGCAGGGAAGCCAAGCGGCTGGATCCCTCTGAGGGAAGGTGATGTTGACAGAGCAATGGGATAATGGTCACAAGTCATCAGCATCCAGAGGCAAGTCCTGTTAGGTGTGGAAGAGAAGTATCCCTTCAGGGAAGAGGTCACCCAAGCAAGTGGACCTCCATGGAGACGGGTATCCAGTACTAAAGGAAGTTAGCCACGCTGGAGAGAGTTTATGGTGACTTGCAGTATGATGACCAATTCTCTAAAGATCCAGATTAAGTCAAGTGCATACAACCACTGTAGCACAGGTTTGTATGGAGTGCCCCATTGTTCTATGCCAACTCATTGGCAGTAACGAGCTGGAAAGACAACGAACATATGCCACACTAATCGGCTGGCCAACTTCAGCAATGCAAAAAAAGCCTCTCTCCCTCCCTATAGACTCACATCTCAGCTGTTGAGAAGCTTTCCCCAAAGGCCCACCAATCAAGAATGCTGTGCAGAAGCTGTCCTGGAAGTTCCAACAGTTCAATAAGGTTACGTCCTACTCCCTTACCTGTACAAACCAGTATCTCAGCTACTAGGAGCAAGCACTGCTCTCTGCTCAAGAGGATATAGTAGGTACACACCACATGCCACCCTGCAGTTTAACCTGCGTGATCGTGGAGAGGACATGAAAAAATGGGATGGAAAAATCTACCTTGACCCTAGAGGTACACGAATTGCAAGGAGAACAATTGCAAAAGCAGTGTCTTCTGAGAAAACTGCTGCTCCAGTTTCCATGGGCAGTCATCCAGACACAGTAACGAATACTGTGACCAGGACCAGATGAGCTGTGCCTCCAGCCAAGTGGAGAAAAGGACAACCAGGTTTATCTGACTGTGTGGACTCAATGGCCTGGAACATCAGCCCCACAGGGCTTTAAGACTCTAGCGGGCACCAGTGTACCCTAATGCCAGCAAGCTAGAAAGCAGCAGACCCCATCTGTGTTTCTGGAGTGACAGGGGGATCCCGACAGCTAACTGTACTTGAACTTGAAGAGAGGGTAACTGGGAAGGAGTGGCAAATGCACCCCACTGTGACTGGCCCCAAGGCTGCAGGCATGCTTGACATAGACTATCACAGGAGAGGGTACTTCAATAATCCAAAAGTTACCAGTGGGCTATTGGCATAACTGTCTTGGATACACAGCAAATTAAGTAGTTGTCCTTCCTTTTGGAGGACCCTTTTGCTGTTGGATTGCTCTAAGTCCAATAACCCTCAGCAAGGAGGGGGGGGGGCAGATACATAGTACTTAAGCTTTCTGACAGGTTACACCAGAACAAATAGCCCCAAACAGCCTGTTTTAGCCTCAAATGCAATGCACTGCAGCATGTCCCAAGCCAACAGGTGTAAAGTCAGTTCTTACTCTGTGACATTAGTCAAGACTGGCTCTTATCCCTGCTACCTTGTTAGCGTAGCAACCACATAACCACCAAGTGATTATATGAAGGGGCTTTATTCAGCGCTGGAAGCCGGGGCAGGTGCCCAAATCTGGCTTCAAGTCCCATTACTTCCCAACTATTATTTATACATTCAACATTACGTAAGGCATACATATTCATTACAGGTGGTAACATCAGCCTCGCATTCCATTCTAATTAGCTCCCCTCCCCTTTGCACGTGCGTGGCGCTCTCTGGTGGTCGTCCAGGTGGTCGTCCAGGTGGTCGTCCAGATGAAGTAAGGACTCTCTCTCTCCACTAAACTTTTCACCTTTCTCACTCGACGCATGCTCCCTCCGCTCCTTGGTTCTGCTTCAACTCATTTCAGCATTTCCAGGTCCTTATCCAAGGTCAGGTTGTACCTGTTCCCTCCCAGGGTTCCCCTTCAAGGATTCATTTGACTGTTCAGTATACGCCCTAAGTTTCCCAGTATACATAGATTAATTGATAATGTAAGTACATTTGGCAATACTTAATTATACTTAATGACCCATCACCTAAGAGACATTAATAAAACATCCACTCGATTCTCCGTAACACTAACAACGTGACCATGGCTCAAAGGATCTACCTTAAAGGCAGGGTAAACAGCTTTCTGGGGAGATGTTAGAGGCATGCATGACCTACAGGCACTCCTGCCATCCAATACAGATGAGCAGTCTCCATTCCAGGCTGTGACAGGCTTCTGCACAGATGGGAAACTGCAGTGACTAAGGGCCAAGGATAATGATGTGGGATGCTCACAATCAAGTGATCAGCTGCGCTTAGAACAAGTTTATGAAAGGCAGGTCCTGCCCAGCTCATTTGTGGACATCATCTACTAGAATCTTAGTAAAGCTTTTGAGAGTTTCCCGCGGTATTCTCCACCAAATGCCCTGCATGACAGCAGGGTGACATCCTGGTGACAGCAGACCCTGGCTGAACCTCGCCCTTCACCTCAGGACCCGCTCCCATCCCCTCGCACGCCAGGCGCAGGGGCTGCACCTCCCCACTTGTAACGGCGCTACTTCAGCCTCGGGGTTTCACCACGGGCTCAAAAGCCCGAGAAGCCCCCAGCACCCGCGGGGAAGAGGAACGGGAAGGAGCAGGCAGACACGCAGAGCCACGGCAAACCTGGGCACCGTCCTCACCTCCAGCACCACCTCCAGTCCTGAGTCTCCGCCCTTAGCCCTCACACGCTAATTATGCTAAGTACACCCAGAATGCTAATTAGCCGCATGCACAGTCTGTGTTCCAGAACCTTCTGGAAAGGGCGGGGGCGGGCGCTGTTGCTGAGGTGTTCCCTGCCCCCAGGCTGTCAGAGCCACGGCTCTGCAGGTGGCAGGTGGTTGCTGGGGGGTGCCCTGAAAAAGGGCTGTCCTGCCTTCGCGAGGTCCGCTCTTCTCAGCCAAATTGAAATGGATTGAGCTCCTTTCCTACCAAGTGTGTCACACGTCATCCTTTTCTCCTTGGTCTCTCACAGGCACCACGGGCTGGGGATGCCTACACCCCTGGCCTGGCTCCAGCAGCTGGCACCCAGCGCACTCATCAGTCCACCCGGTAGCTGGCTGTCCGCGCTCGAAGTCATACAATCCTACAATCATTTTGCTCAGAAAATAAATAAAGACAAAACCTTTAAACCTTGAACAGTTGTGTTTGCCCTTTCCTGGCTTCCCTCTGCCTCCTTGCCAGGCTTGGCCACCACCTGGCACGTGTGTGCAAAACCCACCACTGGTGTCACCTTAGCTGTCCTGGGTTTTTCTTTCTCCCTGAAGGAATTGTCCAGCAGTTCTTGGCCTTACTCTCAGACAGTTCTGCTGAAAGTCTTTGGTTTCTTACCTTTAGCCTGGACTTTGTAAATACCGTAAAGCAAGAGAACCGAGGTCCGTGTGTCTGTGGGCACGAGAAGCAGACTGAGACAGGGAATAAGGAAAGCATGTCGATTTTGCAGCTTTTAGCTAACCCAGGGAGTATGCTGTATATTAACAAAAAGGACAGGACCGAGGCATGGTGTACGAGGATGGGATGACCCTAAAAGATAATGGAAGAAGAGACTTCGTACACACACATAAAAGAACCAGAAAGAACTGGCTTGGACTGCTGGAGTATGTAAAAGGATTGAAGAGTCAAAAGTTTAGCAGCGAGGAAGACTTCTGGCCTTCAAAAGACCACCAGAGTACGCTGGACTACCACCCTAGGACTCCAGCATGCATGCGAATAGGGGCGGGAACTTATGTTAATAATTCTTTGGATACCTAATGAATATGCAAGAGACTGCCCATTTATATGCAAGTCTGCCCATTTATAGTTTGATTGCACTGGTTGCACCGGTGTCCACTCAAGCCTTATACTTCTGCAGGTCTGATGTGCCAGACCACTGAATCCACGCTGTCCAATAAACCTGGTTGTCCCTTTCCTCCACCTGTTCTATATCCAAGTATCATGTCCTCCAAGCTCAAGATTGATGTATCCCTATGAGCAAGAAGGCAGGCAAAGGGGGCAGGAGATCTCCCTGGATGAGCAAGGAGATCCTGGCAAAACTCAAACAGGAGGAGGAATGTGGAAAAAGAAAGCATGTGGAAAAAGGGCCAGGCCACTTGGGAGGAATTTATGAGCATTGTCAGAGTATGCAGGGATGCGATGAGGAAGGTCAAGGCCCATTTGAAAATCTGTCACGGGATGTCAAGGACAACAAGAAAAGCTTCTTCAGATATATCAATAGTAAGAGTAAGACTAGGGAAAATGTGGGCCTGCTGCTGAATGGGGTGGGTGCCCTGGCGACAAATTATACAATGAAGGCAGAGTTACTGATTACCTTCTTTGCTTCTGGCTTCACTGCTAAGAGCAACCCTCAGGAATTTCAGAACCTAGAGACGAGAGGAAGTCTGGAGAAAGGAGGACTTTACGTTGGTTGAGGAAGATCGGGTTAGAGATCATTTAGGCAAACCTGACACCCACAAATCCATGAGCCCCAATGGGATGCACCCGTGAGTGCTGAGGGAGATGGCAGATGTTACTGGCCACCCTCCATCATCTTTGAAAGGTTATGGAGAACAGGAGAGGTGCCTGAGGATTAGAAGAAATCCAGTATTACACCAGTCTTCAAAAAGGGCAAGAAGGAGAACCCAGGCAACTACAGGCCAGTCAGCCTCACCTCCATCCCCAGAAAGTTAATGGAGCATCTCATCCTGGAGGTCGTCTCCAAGCACGTGGAGGATTAGAAAGGTGATCAGTAGTCAGCATGGACTCACCGAGGGGAAATCATGCTTAACTGATCTGATAGCCTTCTGTGGCGGGATGACTGGATGGGTAAATGAGGGGAGAGCAGCGGATGCTGTCTACCTTGACTTCAGCAAGGTTTTTGACGCTATCTCCCATAACATCCTCATTGACGAGCTCAGGAAGTGTGGCCTAGATGAGTGGACAGTGAGGTGGATCGGAAACTGGCTGGATGGCAGAGCTCAGAGGGCTGTGCTCAGTGACACTGAGTCTAGTTGGAGGCCTGTAGCTAGTGGTGGATTAAGTTCATGGTCAGTGTAATATGAGCACGTATTATATACAAACCAACAGAACCATCAACAAACTTAGGCCAGCCCCCAGAGATAACGAACAACACGAAAGGAATTAGAAAAACAAACTTGAAAGCACATAAAACCGCACAGTGAATGAAAAAAAAAGTCAACATTGTGACCAACTTCTATTAAACTAATATAAGGAGTATAATAAATACGTTTTAACACATTTTGGTCAGATCTGTTATCTCAACCCTTCATGCCCCGCATTGGACACCAAAAGGACTATTGTGGTTACTGCCTACCAACCCAGTTTTATTGTTCTGCATGACACCACATGGTATGGAATATCCCTTGGGTAGGTCGGGGTCAGCTGTCCTATTTCTGTCTCCTGCAAGCTCCTTGTGCACCCCCAGCCCCTCGCTGTCAGGGCAGCACAAGAAGCTGAACAGTCCTCGGCTCTGTTTAAGTAGTGCTCTGCAACACCTAAAACATCAGTGGATTATCAGCATTATTCTCATACTAAAAAACACAGCACCATACCAGCTATTCCGAGGAAAATTAACTCTATTTCAGCCAAAACCAGGGCAATCAGAAAAATCATGTACTTTTATTGTAAGGAATCTGGTGCTATGATTCAGGAGATCTGAGCTGTAGCATGGTATACGAGGACCCATCAGCACACATGAGCAGTGTCAGAAATACTTTGTTGGTTTATTTGTCTGTTTGTTTTTGTTTGTTTCAAGTTTTAAGATAAAACTATTTGACAGATGAATGATATGACTCCCTTTAAGATGTCACCTAATGAAGTTGTTCAGAAAAAGCTAATTCTGACTCTAACTTTTCATCAAAACCGGAATAAAATCTGATGAAGGTGGTGATTTTTTTCTTTTGATTTTACTAAATTGGCTAGGAATAACTGAAAATCAGCACTGAAGTGTTAATGGAAGTCACATATTACAGTTGTTGGAGAAAAAATAAGGTGTTCACTGGAAACTAGAATGGATTCATTTCCATGTTTTTTCTTTCTGAACCCAGTCTGTCCTAGAATCCCTCCATCACTTCTGCTAGTCTGCCTTTAAACTAGAAAGGGTAGCCAGACTTACAATATTTTTACATATGAGCAGAAACCTGTTACTACAGAACAAGTTTTCTAAAATAAAACTCTGTTTATACGTTTTCCTAAAAAGCTCTTTAAGATTTAGAATCATAGAATGGCTCAGGTTGGAAGGGACCTTAAAGATCACCTACCTGGCTGCAACCCCCCTGCAATGGGCAGGGACACCACCCACTAGATCAGGTTGCCCGGGGCCTCATCTGACGTGGTCTTGGACAACTCCAGGGATGGTGCATCCACAGCCTCTCTGGATACCTAATGAATATGCAAGAGACTTACGGGGAAGTGAGATGAATATATATATATGCCATTAATATAAGCACCCCGGCAGTAACCCTTGGTGTGTGTGTTAGGCAGAGTGATCCCCCCCACACCCGGCGCTGTAATAAAGAATACCTGCTTAATAACTTTGGTTATGGAGTTTTCACTGCATCAGATTCAAGCTGTCCAGGTCCCTCTGCAGGGCCTTCCTACCCTCTGGCACATCGACACTTCCCCCCAGTTTGGTGTCACTGCAAACTTACTGAGGGTGCACTCAGTTCCCTCATCCAAATCATCAATAAAGATATTAAACAGGATGGCCCCCAACACTGACCCCTGGGGATCACCACTCGTGACCGGTCGCCAGCTGGATTTCACTCCATTCACCACCATCCTCTGGGCCTGGACATCCAGCCAGTTTTTTACCCAGCAAAAATGAACGTGTCCAAGCCATGGGCTGCCAGCTTCTCCAGGAGAAGACTGTGGGAGATGGGTCAAAGGCCTTGCTGAGGTCTGGGTAGACTTCATCAAGAGCCTTTCCCTCATCCACCACGTGGGTCACCTGGTGATAGAAGGAGATGAGGTTGGTCAGGCAGGACTTGCCTTTCATGAACCCATGCTGACTGGGCCTGATCCCCTGGTTGTCCTGCACATGCTGTGTGATTGCACTCAGGAGAATCTGTTCCATCACCTTCCCTGGCACCCACCGAGGTCACGCTGACAGAAGCGTACCAGCTACTATGAGGAAAATTAACTCTATCCTAACTGAAGCCAGAACAGCTGGGAGTCATGGAGTCTTGGTGCGATATTGCTGCTAGTGCACTGTCATGGTAGCAATCAGCACCTGCTGAGGGTTCTTTGACCTTCAGCAACCCCACAACACAAGGCTCCTCCAACAGGGAAGACAGCTGCTTAATTTTCTCTTTCACCAAGGCAGCTATGCCAAAAGCCCACCAGTACCCTGCTGGGTCCCTGAAGTAGCCTCTTCTGAGGTAGTCTATGCCAAGGATGCATGGAGCCTTGGGGCCAGTCACAGTGGGGTGCTTTTGCCACTCCTTCCCAGTTAGGCTCCTTTCAGCCTCCAATACAGTTAGCTGTTGGGATCCCACATCACTCCAGAAATATAAATGGGGTCTGCCCATTTATAGTTTGATGGCATTAGGGTACACTGTGCACCGGTGTCCACTCAAGCCTTATACTTCTGCGGGTCTGATGTGCCAGACCACTGAATCCACTTCATTGGAGTGGCTTGGCATGTGAAATAGCATGTGCTAGGCAATGCTGACAGTGTCTTGAAGAGGGAAGACCCAGGTAGATTGGAGGAAGGAGGAACAATGGCCAAAATGGCCATGGCCATTGTAGATTTGCCAATAGCTCTTGTCCAGCTCTGGGCAATCTTGGGTTGTCCTGTTAGTCTGTGCCATGCACTCAGAATGTTCTCCTCAGGCTAGCTGTCGGAGGCAGCCAGACAGTGGTGATAACCCCTGCCTAGGAACAGGCAAAGCGAGATCAGTGCCCTTCAAGGCCATCAAGTACAACTGTCAACCTGACTTATCAAATCTCCTCACTAAGCCATGTGTACTGCCACATCCATGTCTCTTAAATCCTCCAGGGTTGGGGGAGCACCGCCACTTCCTGTGGCAGCCCATTGCAATGGTTGACCACCTCCCTCTGTGAAGAAATTCTTCCCTTTATCCAACGTAAACCTGCCCAGGTGCAGCTTGAGACTGTTTCCTTGGGTCCTATTGCTTGTCACCCAAGGAGAGTGACATCATCCTGGCTGGCTGGTCTCCCATCAGCCTCTTTCTCTGCAGACTAAGAAACCCCAACAACCCTTGTTCCCTTGGCTGCTTCTCATTCGTCTTGTCTTCCGATCCCTTCACCAGCTTTGTTCTCTGTGCACGCTTCGGAGCGTGTATCCTCCCTGCAGTGAGAAGCCAAGTGCCCTCTGGTAAATTCATGTCCCAATGTTTCCATGTCCCAGCACCCAATGCATGTGACGTGGTCTTTAACAGTCTGTTTTCTCTCTTAACCTTTCCAGAGGCTTGTTGGTGAGTTGCCAGGCCTCACCATACTGATATCCCAGCCAGCGCCCCCTATTCAGGGAGACTTCACTTTCATGGCTCCTTTGATCACACACAGCGCAGGTTTCAACACTCACAGGTGGTGACCTGTGTTGATGGCCTCAATGGTCAGGTCTACCCCTCGATCACAAGCACAACTTCCTGCATGTGGCATCCCTCCCCCTATGTCCTGATACTTCATGGGCCCACTGAGCTACAAACAGCTCAGCCTTACCATCCCCTGTAGAGATCCACGTGAGACACTTGAGTTCCCAAAGCTTAGTCCACCTCTTTATTATGATGTTTTCTGGGGGCATGACTCTTGGGCACGTGAGCATCTCTGTTACGTATCTTTTCTACTGAGGCAGCAATATCCTCCTACACTAGAGCAGCACAGGTAGGTTTACCTCTGTGCTGCCAGTTGGTCTGCTTCCATTGCTGTAGCTACCCCCGCAGAGCATTTGCCACCTCATTGCAGATGTTCTGTAAGGTCACAGTGGGCCCCATGAATTCATGCAGAGGTCCTGTAGCACGTCCTGTCATAGCCACCTTGTGCTCGTGGCCTAGAGGGTGCAAAGCAGGTTCTGGCTGCTGGCAAGTGGTAGCATGGGGCAAGCACAGGGGATTGCTACTCCCAGCTGCTGCCTGCTCTTCCTTCTCTCTCTCTCTCTGTTCTCCTCCTCTTGGTGGCCCCATGTCCCGGGGAGACCTTGAGTATCCCATGGTTAGGACTGCGCCCAGGTAGGGTTGGCAGTGAGGGATGCTCTGGCAATGCTGGCTCTGGGCCCAGCACCACGTTCTTGGGGCTGCCTGGCAAGCAGTCTTGGCTGGCAGGGCCATAAGGGAAGCCGTTGGCGCTAATGGGAGCTTTGCTGCCCTGTGCCTGGTTACTGCAGGGTGGGGGGCAATGGCTCTTGAGCATCTCCCCATATCCCAGCTTGGGGCCTCAGGGATGGCCTGGAGGGGAAGAGCTCAGCTGCTGTTGACTCCAGGCACAACAGCCTTTCTCCTGTTCCCCTGCAGCACTCCCCTAACAACGCCAGGTCTCCCTGCCAGGTCCCCAGCCCACAGCCGAGAAGCGCAGATGGCGTGGTGCTGGGTGAGCCATCTGCTGGCCAGCGCGCCCTGGACTGTGAGCAGCGCAATGACACCCTGTTGTCCTCTGCAGCTCCCTGTTCAGTTTTTCCTGCTTCGGGGAACGTAACAGGCCCCCCGGTAGGCAAGCACAGCCTTGTCTGTCCAGCGGGTCTTTGAGTGCTGGTGCCTATTGCCCTGAGTCAGCATCTGGGGAGCTGCTGGGTCCCACGTGTGGATCCCATCGTCCCTGTGCTGTCACTGCACATCCCGTGTAATGAAGCCTATTAGAGTGTGTCACGAAGGCTTTCCTCTTCTGTACTCCATTGCAGGTTCTCACGTAGGCAGCGCTTATTCAGCTTCTCCCCCGAAAACTGGTTCTGAGCCTTGGGGGAATCCCAGGGGTGAGTTGCCTATATTGCTGTCCTTGGGTGTTTGTCTGGGCCCTGGTCAGGGCTCGCCCAACGTTAGCCACTTGTGGCTTCCACGGCATTACGTGATCCCCTTCCAGTCTCTGCAGCCCCTTTCCAGGGGAGCCTAGCACAACATGAAGAGAAAAACTTGGTTGTCTTTGCTTGCTTACAGCTCTGCCTGCAGGCCGCCCATCTCGGCAGTACCGTTTTCTTAAGCATCAAGGCTTTTCCAGGGGTAAGCAGCCCACCTTTATTGGCTTTGCAGTGACAGCATTTATTTTCAGTCTTGTTTTCAGGGGAATGTACCTTCATACATTCTTCACTGATGCTCAGATACATGTAAGAGCAAAGTGGGAATCAAGTAAGGCTTCTTTATCTCGTGAAGCTGCATTGCAAGCTGCTGAAGCCTTGAGCTTCTTCCAGCATTGTCTGCAAAGACAGCAGCTTTTGGGGCTGAGTTTAGAGCCTGGGTGAACTCCTGGGGGTCCTTTTCCCCAGGAGCTGTGCACATGGTGAGTTTTATGCCAATACAGTTCCCGTGCTGGCATCTGGTACCACACTGCCACGTGCTCGTCAATGGAAGGGGGGAACGGGCGTCAGGCAGCATTAGTGTTTCCTGCCATTCAAACCTGAAGGAGTTTATTACAGTATGTGACAGGAGCTGTTCTCGTGTGCCTTTGGTTGCAGATGTGGCCACAGGTGCTGGCTCTGCATCTCTTCAGTGGAATCCTGATTCTGAGTCTTGGAGAGGTCACCTGGGTACATTGGCTCTATATATTTCATGAGGGAGCTGCCAGGCTACACCCAGGAGGTCAACCCAGCCACTCTGCAGGCATTTCTTAGGAAGCTGTTTATTGCAGCATTTCACACTAGCTTTCTTCCTCCATGTTTGTTTTCAGCTGTTCCCATGAAGAATGTTTCCCTCAGTTTTAGGATGGATCCTGGTTTTGAGCAACAGGGACATCCCAATTTGCAAATGCTTCTTTTGGAGTAAGAGTAAACATTTAGAGCGAAGAGAATGACAGGTGTTGGGGAGTAGTTACGAGTTCAAACTGGGTTTGCTGCCATTCAAAGCTGAAGATGTATCTTGCAGCATCTTACAGACAAAGCTGTTCTTTTTTCTGCCTTTGTTTGCAGATTTGGCCAGAAATGCTGGCTCTGCGTCTTTTCTACAGAATAGGGGTATGGAGCATGGGAGAAATTGCATGGGTAAGGCATGCATATTCATTCCCAAAGACACTGCTGGAGATAACCCTCATTCAGCCTCTCCCTCATGAGTGGGCTCTTGCTCAGGATGACTGTACCTGGTCATCCTTGTCCTCTAGCGCTAACACACGAGAATGAGGGAAAGCAACCAAGTGAAGATAACTGCTTGGACTTGCCAAAGACACTGCGAGACTGTCAGTGGTACAGAACTCCTAAAAGCGTGTGACTGTTCCATTTCCTCCAGGGGCTGGCGGTGAAAAAAATGCAGAGGTTTCAGATCACAAATGGGTGCCAGAGCGCATCGCAGTTGTGGTGCTGGCCATCCTTGTGTGTCTGTTCCTTCTGGCGGCTTTGGGCTACTCAGTGAAGTGGTTGCTGAAGATGAGACAACGGTGAGTAGGTTTTTCCCAGCAGTCTCTGCCAGATTGCTGCTCTGTGCAGGGAAGCATTTCTAGCGAGAACATCCTGGAGCACAAGGAGCTCTGGGCAGCTCTTTGCTGGGATTTCTGCTGAGAGACTTCTTTAATGTTAGCCTGTCGATTCGTATTAACACATTTTCTTTTTGAAAACCCTTTTGTTCTGTCGCAGAGAACCATTGCTGGGTGAACCTTCCTTTCCCTTGTGGAGTAAAGATCCAGACAACGTGGAAAAAGAAAGAAAAATGGAAGAAATCGCAAAAGAGATTGAAAGTCTGCCTGAGGGACCATGCACATTATTAAGACCTCCACCAAATGCCCTGCATGAGAATTAAATATGTTTGTGCAAACAAAATGTTATACTAACCTTGCATGTTCAAAAGTGATTCTGCAGCCATTTCAGAGGTACAACAGTGGGGGTTATGTGTGAGAAACAAAGTAGTGTTTTTGCACTAGAAGTTGTTTTTGCAGTGGAAAATCCACTAACCGCGCATATTCAAAAGCGATTGTGCAGGTATGACAGTAGCATAACAATGGGGAGTGTGTTAAGCAGAGAAGAGGAAGGTCCCACTGTCGCAAAATAAGGACGATAGCTAAGAAAAACAGAATGAGCAGTACGAAATCAGTGAAAACAAAAATTGCGGTCCCTCTAGTCAGGAGAGAAGGAAAAAAAGGAAAGGAGAAATTTAACAGTTGGTCAAATAAAATTGTACATATATGGTATAGAAGGGCATCGAGTAGGTTATGAATCTGTAGTATTCAGCCAGTGAGGAAAGGGGAGAAATCAGGTGTCAGTAATAAGGAATATAAGGTTAAGATGAACTTTTACTGTGTGCTCCTGCTTGCAGGATGCCCACCATTGCCATAGCAAATAAAACAGCTTCACAGAAGACCCTGTCTGAAAAAAAAAAAAATCCTTCTCACATTATGATAAGCAGATCAGGGGTCAGTGGAAGTTTCAGCTGTCTTCCTCATTTTGGGACAGTGAAGAAATACAGGACGAGCAGTGCAAAATCCGCAAGAACAAAAAATCGCAGGCCCTCTAGTCCTGAGAGAAGGAAAAAAAGGGAAAACGACCAATTAATGGTTGGTCATATGCAATTGTACAGATATACAATACATATAGCAACAAGCGTCGAGTAGTTTGTGAACCTGTAGTACTCAGCCAATGAGGAAACAGGGGAGGAATTAAGCGTCGGGTAATAGGGAATCCGCATTCCTGCTTGCAGGATGCCTGCCAGTGCAGTTGCTAATAAAAATGCTATTTCACAGAGATCCTCGCCTGAGCCTGTGTTATTGGCTCTTGTGTATCACAGATGCAAGGGGTAACACGGAGGACACACGGAGGTGCAGATGAGGCTGGGGCACTGAATGCCTTTTTGCTGTAGTTTTTCTGTCCTGTACAGAATTTATCAGACAATCAAGTGATCAGCTGTGCTTAGAACAAGTTTATGAAAGGCAGGTCCTGCCCAGCTCATTTGTGGACATCATCTACTAGAATCTTAGTAAAGCTTTTGAGAGTTTCCCATGGTATTCTCCTGCAGGGACTGCCTGATCAGGGCTTGAAGAGGTTTGCTGGCTGAAGAACTGGCTGGGTGGCTGGGCTCAGAGACTCAGCGCAGAGTTCAATCCAGTTGGTGGCTGGTCGCCAGAGAGGTTCCCCAGTGCTCCATACAGAGGCCAGGGATGTTCAGTATTCCCATCAGTGATCTGGAGAAGGGGTTCAAGTCCACCCTCAGTAAGCTTGCAGACAATACTAATTAGGGTCTCCAAAGCCATCTATCCTGAAGCAGACCAGCTCCCTGACAATTTGCATAGGCTAGGTCAACAGGCCAAGTCTGACTAAGTGACAGCCAGCAAATGTAAATGCTGGGTGCTGCATTTGCATCAGAACCCCAGAGCAGTGGTGTGGGCTTAGGGATGAGGGGCTGGAAAGTTGCCCAGCGGAAAAGGGCCCGATCCCAGCAACTGGGCTATGGGTATGAGCTGTGAGATGGCACAAATCTTCTTGTGTATCACCCAGGTGAGCACCCCATCACCTGGTTGCTCCAGTGCAGGAATAAGAAGGCCAGTAGCCTGGAATTAGAGCGCAGGGAAGCCAAGCGGCTGGATCCCTCTGAGGGAAGGTGATGTTGACAGAGCAATGGGATAATGGTCACAAGTCATCAGCATCCAGAGGCAAGTCCTGTTAGGTGTGGAAGAGAAGTATCCCTTCAGGGAAGAGGTCACCCAAGCAAGTGGACCTCCATGGAGACGGGTATCCAGTACTAAAGGAAGTTAGCCACGCTGGAGAGAGTTTATGGTGACTTGCAGTATGATGACCAATTCTCTAAAGATCCAGATTAAGTCAAGTGCATACAACCACTGTAGCACAGGTTTGTATGGAGTGCCCCATTGTTCTATGCCAACTCATTGGCAGTAACGAGCTGGAAAGACAACGAACATATGCCACACTAATCGGCTGGCCAACTTCAGCAATGCAAAAAAAGCCTCTCTCCCTCCCTATAGACTCACATCTCAGCTGTTGAGAAGCTTTCCCCAAAGGCCCACCAATCAAGAATGCTGTGCAGAAGCTGTCCTGGAAGTTCCAACAGTTCAATAAGGTTACGTCCTACTCCCTTACCTGTACAAACCAGTATCTCAGCTACTAGGAGCAAGCACTGCTCTCTGCTCAAGAGGATATAGTAGGTACACACCACATGCCACCCTGCAGTTTAACCTGCGTGATCGTGGAGAGGACATGAAAAAATGGGATGGAAAAATCTACCTTGACCCTAGAGGTACACGAATTGCAAGGAGAACAATTGCAAAAGCAGTGTCTTCTGAGAAAACTGCTGCTCCAGTTTCCATGGGCAGTCATCCAGACACAGTAACGAATACTGTGACCAGGACCAGATGAGCTGTGCCTCCAGCCAAGTGGAGAAAAGGACAACCAGGTTTATCTGACTGTGTGGACTCAATGGCCTGGAACATCAGCCCCACAGGGCTTTAAGACTCTAGCGGGCACCAGTGTACCCTAATGCCAGCAAGCTAGAAAGCAGCAGACCCCATCTGTGTTTCTGGAGTGACAGGGGGATCCCGACAGCTAACTGTACTTGAACTTGAAGAGAGGGTAACTGGGAAGGAGTGGCAAATGCACCCCACTGTGACTGGCCCCAAGGCTGCAGGCATGCTTGACATAGACTATCACAGGAGAGGGTACTTCAATAATCCAAAAGTTACCAGTGGGCTATTGGCATAACTGTCTTGGATACACAGCAAATTAAGTAGTTGTCCTTCCTTTTGGAGGACCCTTTTGCTGTTGGATTGCTCTAAGTCCAATAACCCTCAGCAAGGAGGGGGGGGGGCAGATACATAGTACTTAAGCTTTCTGACAGGTTACACCAGAACAAATAGCCCCAAACAGCCTGTTTTAGCCTCAAATGCAATGCACTGCAGCATGTCCCAAGCCAACAGGTGTAAAGTCAGTTCTTACTCTGTGACATTAGTCAAGACTGGCTCTTATCCCTGCTACCTTGTTAGCGTAGCAACCACATAACCACCAAGTGATTATATGAAGGGGCTTTATTCAGCGCTGGAAGCCGGGGCAGGTGCCCAAATCTGGCTTCAAGTCCCATTACTTCCCAACTATTATTTATACATTCAACATTACGTAAGGCATACATATTCATTACAGGTGGTAACATCAGCCTCGCATTCCATTCTAATTAGCTCCCCTCCCCTTTGCACGTGCGTGGCGCTCTCTGGTGGTCGTCCAGGTGGTCGTCCAGGTGGTCGTCCAGATGAAGTAAGGACTCTCTCTCTCCACTAAACTTTTCACCTTTCTCACTCGACGCATGCTCCCTCCGCTCCTTGGTTCTGCTTCAACTCATTTCAGCATTTCCAGGTCCTTATCCAAGGTCAGGTTGTACCTGTTCCCTCCCAGGGTTCCCCTTCAAGGATTCATTTGACTGTTCAGTATACGCCCTAAGTTTCCCAGTATACATAGATTAATTGATAATGTAAGTACATTTGGCAATACTTAATTATACTTAATGACCCATCACCTAAGAGACATTAATAAAACATCCACTCGATTCTCCGTAACACTAACAACGTGACCATGGCTCAAAGGATCTACCTTAAAGGCAGGGTAAACAGCTTTCTGGGGAGATGTTAGAGGCATGCATGACCTACAGGCACTCCTGCCATCCAATACAGATGAGCAGTCTCCATTCCAGGCTGTGACAGGCTTCTGCACAGATGGGAAACTGCAGTGACTAAGGGCCAAGGATAATGATGTGGGATGCTCACAATCAAGTGATCAGCTGCGCTTAGAACAAGTTTATGAAAGGCAGGTCCTGCCCAGCTCATTTGTGGACATCATCTACTAGAATCTTAGTAAAGCTTTTGAGAGTTTCCCGCGGTATTCTCCACCAAATGCCCTGCATGACAGCAGGGTGACATCCTGGTGACAGCAGACCCTGGCTGAACCTCGCCCTTCACCTCAGGACCCGCTCCCATCCCCTCGCACGCCAGGCGCAGGGGCTGCACCTCCCCACTTGTAACGGCGCTACTTCAGCCTCGGGGTTTCACCACGGGCTCAAAAGCCCGAGAAGCCCCCAGCACCCGCGGGGAAGAGGAACGGGAAGGAGCAGGCAGACACGCAGAGCCACGGCAAACCTGGGCACCGTCCTCACCTCCAGCACCACCTCCAGTCCTGAGTCTCCGCCCTTAGCCCTCACACGCTAATTATGCTAAGTACACCCAGAATGCTAATTAGCCGCATGCACAGTCTGTGTTCCAGAACCTTCTGGAAAGGGCGGGGGCGGGCGCTGTTGCTGAGGTGTTCCCTGCCCCCAGGCTGTCAGAGCCACGGCTCTGCAGGTGGCAGGTGGTTGCTGGGGGGTGCCCTGAAAAAGGGCTGTCCTGCCTTCGCGAGGTCCGCTCTTCTCAGCCAAATTGAAATGGATTGAGCTCCTTTCCTACCAAGTGTGTCACACGTCATCCTTTTCTCCTTGGTCTCTCACAGGCACCACGGGCTGGGGATGCCTACACCCCTGGCCTGGCTCCAGCAGCTGGCACCCAGCGCACTCATCAGTCCACCCGGTAGCTGGCTGTCCGCGCTCGAAGTCATACAATCCTACAATCATTTTGCTCAGAAAATAAATAAAGACAAAACCTTTAAACCTTGAACAGTTGTGTTTGCCCTTTCCTGGCTTCCCTCTGCCTCCTTGCCAGGCTTGGCCACCACCTGGCACGTGTGTGCAAAACCCACCACTGGTGTCACCTTAGCTGTCCTGGGTTTTTCTTTCTCCCTGAAGGAATTGTCCAGCAGTTCTTGGCCTTACTCTCAGACAGTTCTGCTGAAAGTCTTTGGTTTCTTACCTTTAGCCTGGACTTTGTAAATACCGTAAAGCAAGAGAACCGAGGTCCGTGTGTCTGTGGGCACGAGAAGCAGACTGAGACAGGGAATAAGGAAAGCATGTCGATTTTGCAGCTTTTAGCTAACCCAGGGAGTATGCTGTATATTAACAAAAAGGACAGGACCGAGGCATGGTGTACGAGGATGGGATGACCCTAAAAGATAATGGAAGAAGAGACTTCGTACACACACATAAAAGAACCAGAAAGAACTGGCTTGGACTGCTGGAGTATGTAAAAGGATTGAAGAGTCAAAAGTTTAGCAGCGAGGAAGACTTCTGGCCTTCAAAAGACCACCAGAGTACGCTGGACTACCACCCTAGGACTCCAGCATGCATGCGAATAGGGGCGGGAACTTATGTTAATAATTCTTTGGATACCTAATGAATATGCAAGAGACTGCCCATTTATATGCAAGTCTGCCCATTTATAGTTTGATTGCACTGGTTGCACCGGTGTCCACTCAAGCCTTATACTTCTGCAGGTCTGATGTGCCAGACCACTGAATCCACGCTGTCCAATAAACCTGGTTGTCCCTTTCCTCCACCTGTTCTATATCCAAGTATCATGTCCTCCAAGCTCAAGATTGATGTATCCCTATGAGCAAGAAGGCAGGCAAAGGGGGCAGGAGATCTCCCTGGATGAGCAAGGAGATCCTGGCAAAACTCAAACAGGAGGAGGAATGTGGAAAAAGAAAGCATGTGGAAAAAGGGCCAGGCCACTTGGGAGGAATTTATGAGCATTGTCAGAGTATGCAGGGATGCGATGAGGAAGGTCAAGGCCCATTTGAAAATCTGTCACGGGATGTCAAGGACAACAAGAAAAGCTTCTTCAGATATATCAATAGTAAGAGTAAGACTAGGGAAAATGTGGGCCTGCTGCTGAATGGGGTGGGTGCCCTGGCGACAAATTATACAATGAAGGCAGAGTTACTGATTACCTTCTTTGCTTCTGGCTTCACTGCTAAGAGCAACCCTCAGGAATTTCAGAACCTAGAGACGAGAGGAAGTCTGGAGAAAGGAGGACTTTACGTTGGTTGAGGAAGATCGGGTTAGAGATCATTTAGGCAAACCTGACACCCACAAATCCATGAGCCCCAATGGGATGCACCCGTGAGTGCTGAGGGAGATGGCAGATGTTACTGGCCACCCTCCATCATCTTTGAAAGGTTATGGAGAACAGGAGAGGTGCCTGAGGATTAGAAGAAATCCAGTATTACACCAGTCTTCAAAAAGGGCAAGAAGGAGAACCCAGGCAACTACAGGCCAGTCAGCCTCACCTCCATCCCCAGAAAGTTAATGGAGCATCTCATCCTGGAGGTCGTCTCCAAGCACGTGGAGGATTAGAAAGGTGATCAGTAGTCAGCATGGACTCACCGAGGGGAAATCATGCTTAACTGATCTGATAGCCTTCTGTGGCGGGATGACTGGATGGGTAAATGAGGGGAGAGCAGCGGATGCTGTCTACCTTGACTTCAGCAAGGTTTTTGACGCTATCTCCCATAACATCCTCATTGACGAGCTCAGGAAGTGTGGCCTAGATGAGTGGACAGTGAGGTGGATCGGAAACTGGCTGGATGGCAGAGCTCAGAGGGCTGTGCTCAGTGACACTGAGTCTAGTTGGAGGCCTGTAGCTAGTGGTGGATTAAGTTCATGGTCAGTGTAATATGAGCACGTATTATATACAAACCAACAGAACCATCAACAAACTTAGGCCAGCCCCCAGAGATAACGAACAACACGAAAGGAATTAGAAAAACAAACTTGAAAGCACATAAAACCGCACAGTGAATGAAAAAAAAAGTCAACATTGTGACCAACTTCTATTAAACTAATATAAGGAGTATAATAAATACGTTTTAACACATTTTGGTCAGATCTGTTATCTCAACCCTTCATGCCCCGCATTGGACACCAAAAGGACTATTGTGGTTACTGCCTACCAACCCAGTTTTATTGTTCTGCATGACACCACATGGTATGGAATATCCCTTGGGTAGGTCGGGGTCAGCTGTCCTATTTCTGTCTCCTGCAAGCTCCTTGTGCACCCCCAGCCCCTCGCTGTCAGGGCAGCACAAGAAGCTGAACAGTCCTCGGCTCTGTTTAAGTAGTGCTCTGCAACACCTAAAACATCAGTGGATTATCAGCATTATTCTCATACTAAAAAACACAGCACCATACCAGCTATTCCGAGGAAAATTAACTCTATTTCAGCCAAAACCAGGGCAATCAGAAAAATCATGTACTTTTATTGTAAGGAATCTGGTGCTATGATTCAGGAGATCTGAGCTGTAGCATGGTATACGAGGACCCATCAGCACACATGAGCAGTGTCAGAAATACTTTGTTGGTTTATTTGTCTGTTTGTTTTTGTTTGTTTCAAGTTTTAAGATAAAACTATTTGACAGATGAATGATATGACTCCCTTTAAGATGTCACCTAATGAAGTTGTTCAGAAAAAGCTAATTCTGACTCTAACTTTTCATCAAAACCGGAATAAAATCTGATGAAGGTGGTGATTTTTTTCTTTTGATTTTACTAAATTGGCTAGGAATAACTGAAAATCAGCACTGAAGTGTTAATGGAAGTCACATATTACAGTTGTTGGAGAAAAAATAAGGTGTTCACTGGAAACTAGAATGGATTCATTTCCATGTTTTTTCTTTCTGAACCCAGTCTGTCCTAGAATCCCTCCATCACTTCTGCTAGTCTGCCTTTAAACTAGAAAGGGTAGCCAGACTTACAATATTTTTACATATGAGCAGAAACCTGTTACTACAGAACAAGTTTTCTAAAATAAAACTCTGTTTATACGTTTTCCTAAAAAGCTCTTTAAGATTTAGAATCATAGAATGGCTCAGGTTGGAAGGGACCTTAAAGATCACCTACCTGGCTGCAACCCCCCTGCAATGGGCAGGGACACCACCCACTAGATCAGGTTGCCCGGGGCCTCATCTGACGTGGTCTTGGACAACTCCAGGGATGGTGCATCCACAGCCTCTCTGGATACCTAATGAATATGCAAGAGACTTACGGGGAAGTGAGATGAATATATATATATGCCATTAATATAAGCACCCCGGCAGTAACCCTTGGTGTGTGTGTTAGGCAGAGTGATCCCCCCCACACCCGGCGCTGTAATAAAGAATACCTGCTTAATAACTTTGGTTATGGAGTTTTCACTGCATCAGATTCAAGCTGTCCAGGTCCCTCTGCAGGGCCTTCCTACCCTCTGGCACATCGACACTTCCCCCCAGTTTGGTGTCACTGCAAACTTACTGAGGGTGCACTCAGTTCCCTCATCCAAATCATCAATAAAGATATTAAACAGGATGGCCCCCAACACTGACCCCTGGGGATCACCACTCGTGACCGGTCGCCAGCTGGATTTCACTCCATTCACCACCATCCTCTGGGCCTGGACATCCAGCCAGTTTTTTACCCAGCAAAAATGAACGTGTCCAAGCCATGGGCTGCCAGCTTCTCCAGGAGAAGACTGTGGGAGATGGGTCAAAGGCCTTGCTGAGGTCTGGGTAGACTTCATCAAGAGCCTTTCCCTCATCCACCACGTGGGTCACCTGGTGATAGAAGGAGATGAGGTTGGTCAGGCAGGACTTGCCTTTCATGAACCCATGCTGACTGGGCCTGATCCCCTGGTTGTCCTGCACATGCTGTGTGATTGCACTCAGGAGAATCTGTTCCATCACCTTCCCTGGCACCCACCGAGGTCACGCTGACAGAAGCGTACCAGCTACTATGAGGAAAATTAACTCTATCCTAACTGAAGCCAGAACAGCTGGGAGTCATGGAGTCTTGGTGCGATATTGCTGCTAGTGCACTGTCATGGTAGCAATCAGCACCTGCTGAGGGTTCTTTGACCTTCAGCAACCCCACAACACAAGGCTCCTCCAACAGGGAAGACAGCTGCTTAATTTTCTCTTTCACCAAGGCAGCTATGCCAAAAGCCCACCAGTACCCTGCTGGGTCCCTGAAGTAGCCTCTTCTGAGGTAGTCTATGCCAAGGATGCATGGAGCCTTGGGGCCAGTCACAGTGGGGTGCTTTTGCCACTCCTTCCCAGTTAGGCTCCTTTCAGCCTCCAATACAGTTAGCTGTTGGGATCCCACATCACTCCAGAAATATAAATGGGGTCTGCCCATTTATAGTTTGATGGCATTAGGGTACACTGTGCACCGGTGTCCACTCAAGCCTTATACTTCTGCGGGTCTGATGTGCCAGACCACTGAATCCACTTCATTGGAGTGGCTTGGCATGTGAAATAGCATGTGCTAGGCAATGCTGACAGTGTCTTGAAGAGGGAAGACCCAGGTAGATTGGAGGAAGGAGGAACAATGGCCAAAATGGCCATGGCCATTGTAGATTTGCCAATAGCTCTTGTCCAGCTCTGGGCAATCTTGGGTTGTCCTGTTAGTCTGTGCCATGCACTCAGAATGTTCTCCTCAGGCTAGCTGTCGGAGGCAGCCAGACAGTGGTGATAACCCCTGCCTAGGAACAGGCAAAGCGAGATCAGTGCCCTTCAAGGCCATCAAGTACAACTGTCAACCTGACTTATCAAATCTCCTCACTAAGCCATGTGTACTGCCACATCCATGTCTCTTAAATCCTCCAGGGTTGGGGGAGCACCGCCACTTCCTGTGGCAGCCCATTGCAATGGTTGACCACCTCCCTCTGTGAAGAAATTCTTCCCTTTATCCAACGTAAACCTGCCCAGGTGCAGCTTGAGACTGTTTCCTTGGGTCCTATTGCTTGTCACCCAAGGAGAGTGACATCATCCTGGCTGGCTGGTCTCCCATCAGCCTCTTTCTCTGCAGACTAAGAAACCCCAACAACCCTTGTTCCCTTGGCTGCTTCTCATTCGTCTTGTCTTCCGATCCCTTCACCAGCTTTGTTCTCTGTGCACGCTTCGGAGCGTGTATCCTCCCTGCAGTGAGAAGCCAAGTGCCCTCTGGTAAATTCATGTCCCAATGTTTCCATGTCCCAGCACCCAATGCATGTGACGTGGTCTTTAACAGTCTGTTTTCTCTCTTAACCTTTCCAGAGGCTTGTTGGTGAGTTGCCAGGCCTCACCATACTGATATCCCAGCCAGCGCCCCCTATTCAGGGAGACTTCACTTTCATGGCTCCTTTGATCACACACAGCGCAGGTTTCAACACTCACAGGTGGTGACCTGTGTTGATGGCCTCAATGGTCAGGTCTACCCCTCGATCACAAGCACAACTTCCTGCATGTGGCATCCCTCCCCCTATGTCCTGATACTTCATGGGCCCACTGAGCTACAAACAGCTCAGCCTTACCATCCCCTGTAGAGATCCACGTGAGACACTTGAGTTCCCAAAGCTTAGTCCACCTCTTTATTATGATGTTTTCTGGGGGCATGACTCTTGGGCACGTGAGCATCTCTGTTACGTATCTTTTCTACTGAGGCAGCAATATCCTCCTACACTAGAGCAGCACAGGTAGGTTTACCTCTGTGCTGCCAGTTGGTCTGCTTCCATTGCTGTAGCTACCCCCGCAGAGCATTTGCCACCTCATTGCAGATGTTCTGTAAGGTCACAGTGGGCCCCATGAATTCATGCAGAGGTCCTGTAGCACGTCCTGTCATAGCCACCTTGTGCTCGTGGCCTAGAGGGTGCAAAGCAGGTTCTGGCTGCTGGCAAGTGGTAGCATGGGGCAAGCACAGGGGATTGCTACTCCCAGCTGCTGCCTGCTCTTCCTTCTCTCTCTCTCTCTGTTCTCCTCCTCTTGGTGGCCCCATGTCCCGGGGAGACCTTGAGTATCCCATGGTTAGGACTGCGCCCAGGTAGGGTTGGCAGTGAGGGATGCTCTGGCAATGCTGGCTCTGGGCCCAGCACCACGTTCTTGGGGCTGCCTGGCAAGCAGTCTTGGCTGGCAGGGCCATAAGGGAAGCCGTTGGCGCTAATGGGAGCTTTGCTGCCCTGTGCCTGGTTACTGCAGGGTGGGGGGCAATGGCTCTTGAGCATCTCCCCATATCCCAGCTTGGGGCCTCAGGGATGGCCTGGAGGGGAAGAGCTCAGCTGCTGTTGACTCCAGGCACAACAGCCTTTCTCCTGTTCCCCTGCAGCACTCCCCTAACAACGCCAGGTCTCCCTGCCAGGTCCCCAGCCCACAGCCGAGAAGCGCAGATGGCGTGGTGCTGGGTGAGCCATCTGCTGGCCAGCGCGCCCTGGACTGTGAGCAGCGCAATGACACCCTGTTGTCCTCTGCAGCTCCCTGTTCAGTTTTTCCTGCTTCGGGGAACGTAACAGGCCCCCCGGTAGGCAAGCACAGCCTTGTCTGTCCAGCGGGTCTTTGAGTGCTGGTGCCTATTGCCCTGAGTCAGCATCTGGGGAGCTGCTGGGTCCCACGTGTGGATCCCATCGTCCCTGTGCTGTCACTGCACATCCCGTGTAATGAAGCCTATTAGAGTGTGTCACGAAGGCTTTCCTCTTCTGTACTCCATTGCAGGTTCTCACGTAGGCAGCGCTTATTCAGCTTCTCCCCCGAAAACTGGTTCTGAGCCTTGGGGGAATCCCAGGGGTGAGTTGCCTATATTGCTGTCCTTGGGTGTTTGTCTGGGCCCTGGTCAGGGCTCGCCCAACGTTAGCCACTTGTGGCTTCCACGGCATTACGTGATCCCCTTCCAGTCTCTGCAGCCCCTTTCCAGGGGAGCCTAGCACAACATGAAGAGAAAAACTTGGTTGTCTTTGCTTGCTTACAGCTCTGCCTGCAGGCCGCCCATCTCGGCAGTACCGTTTTCTTAAGCATCAAGGCTTTTCCAGGGGTAAGCAGCCCACCTTTATTGGCTTTGCAGTGACAGCATTTATTTTCAGTCTTGTTTTCAGGGGAATGTACCTTCATACATTCTTCACTGATGCTCAGATACATGTAAGAGCAAAGTGGGAATCAAGTAAGGCTTCTTTATCTCGTGAAGCTGCATTGCAAGCTGCTGAAGCCTTGAGCTTCTTCCAGCATTGTCTGCAAAGACAGCAGCTTTTGGGGCTGAGTTTAGAGCCTGGGTGAACTCCTGGGGGTCCTTTTCCCCAGGAGCTGTGCACATGGTGAGTTTTATGCCAATACAGTTCCCGTGCTGGCATCTGGTACCACACTGCCACGTGCTCGTCAATGGAAGGGGGGAACGGGCGTCAGGCAGCATTAGTGTTTCCTGCCATTCAAACCTGAAGGAGTTTATTACAGTATGTGACAGGAGCTGTTCTCGTGTGCCTTTGGTTGCAGATGTGGCCACAGGTGCTGGCTCTGCATCTCTTCAGTGGAATCCTGATTCTGAGTCTTGGAGAGGTCACCTGGGTACATTGGCTCTATATATTTCATGAGGGAGCTGCCAGGCTACACCCAGGAGGTCAACCCAGCCACTCTGCAGGCATTTCTTAGGAAGCTGTTTATTGCAGCATTTCACACTAGCTTTCTTCCTCCATGTTTGTTTTCAGCTGTTCCCATGAAGAATGTTTCCCTCAGTTTTAGGATGGATCCTGGTTTTGAGCAACAGGGACATCCCAATTTGCAAATGCTTCTTTTGGAGTAAGAGTAAACATTTAGAGCGAAGAGAATGACAGGTGTTGGGGAGTAGTTACGAGTTCAAACTGGGTTTGCTGCCATTCAAAGCTGAAGATGTATCTTGCAGCATCTTACAGACAAAGCTGTTCTTTTTTCTGCCTTTGTTTGCAGATTTGGCCAGAAATGCTGGCTCTGCGTCTTTTCTACAGAATAGGGGTATGGAGCATGGGAGAAATTGCATGGGTAAGGCATGCATATTCATTCCCAAAGACACTGCTGGAGATAACCCTCATTCAGCCTCTCCCTCACGAGTGGGCTCTTGCTCAGGATGACTGTACCTGGTCATCCTTGTCCTCTAGCGCTAACACATGAGAATGAGGGAAAGCAACCAAGTGAAGATAACTGCTCGGACTTGCCAAAGACACTGCGAGATTGTCAGTGGTACAGAACTCCTAAAAGCGTGTGACTGTCCCATTTCCTCCAGGGGCTGGCGGTGAAAAAAATGCAGAGGTTTCAGATCACAAACGGGTGCCAGAGCGCATCGCAGTTGTGGTGCTGGCCATCCTTGTGTGTCTGTTCCTTCTGGCAGCTTTGGGCTACTCAGTGAAGTGGTTGCTGAAGATGAGACAACGGTGAGTAGGTTTTTCCCAGCAGTCTCTGCCAGATTGCTGCTCTGTGCAGGGAAGCATTTCTAGCGAGAACATCCTGGAGCACAAGGAGCTCTGGGCAGCTCTTTGCTGGGATTTCTGCTGAGAGACTTCTTTAATGTTAGCCTGTCGATTCGTATTAACGCATTTTCTTTTTGAAAACCCTTCTGTTCTGTTGCAGAGAACCATTGCTGGGTGAACCTTCCTTTCCCTTGTGGAGTAAAGATCCAGACAACGTGGAAAAAGAAAGAAAAATGGAGGAAATCGCAAAAGAGACCGAAAGTCTGTTATAGGTTTTAAGGTATATAAGGTTAAGATGAACTTTTACTGTGTGCTCCTGCTTGCAGGATGCCCACCATTGCCATAGCAAATAAAACAGCTTCACAGAAGACCCAGTCTGAAAAAAAAAATTCTTCTCACATTACGATAAGCAGATCAGGGGTCAGTGGAAGTTTCAGCTGTCTTCCTCATTTTGGGACAGTGAAGAAATACAGGACGAGCAGTGCAAAATCCGCAAGAACAAAAAATCGCAGGCCCTCTAGTCCTGAGAGAAGGAAAAAAAAGGAAAACTGCAGGCATGCTTGACATAGACTATCACAGGAGAGGGTACTTCAATAATCCAAAAGTTACCAGTGGGCTATTGGCATAACTGTCTTGGATACACAGCAAATTAAGTAGTTGTCCTTCCTTTTGGAGGACCCTTTTGCTGTTGGATTGCTCTAAGTCCAATAACCCTCAGCAAGGAGGGGGGGGCAGATACATAGTACTTAAGCTTTCTGACAGGTTACACCAGAACAAATAGCCCCAAACAGCCTGTTTTAGCCTCAAATGCAATGCACTGCAGCATGTCCCAAGCCAACAGAGGTGTAAAGTCAGTTCTTACTCTGTGACATTAGTCAAGACTGGCTCTTATCCCTGACCTGGCTCTTATCCTGTACCTGACCATGGCTCAAAGGATCTACCTTAAAGGCAGGGTAAACAGCTTTCTGGGGAGATGTTAGAGGCATGCATGACCTACAGGCACTCCTGCCATCCAATACAGATGAGCAGTCTCCATTCCAGGCTGTGACAGGCTTCTGCACAGATGGGAAACTGCAGTGACTAAGGGCCAAGGATAATGATGTGGGATGCTCACACAGGCCTAGATACCCACAGCTGCAGGGAGCCTTTGCCTGTGATGTCAGTGCCCTCCAAGTCAACAGGTGTTCAAGATTTACCTCTGCCATCCCTTGGATGACCCCATGAACAGTAGTGCACTTGCAACGGGGGGGGCTGAACCATCACTACCACCAGTTGTCTCATCTTCAGGCAAAGAACGTTTCCTGGCAACCCTAGGTTGATCACAAGTGCAATGAACTATTACAAATCTTCAAAATTCAAAAGAAGAATTAACAAGGATTTTTAGATTATTCCTTTGGACGTACATGGGGTAGCTGACCCAGTGCCGACATGGAAGCAACATCGTGAACAACATCAACTCTGAGCAATTAAAAATTAAGAAGCCATCTAAGAAAATTTTATCTCCTTCTCTAAGTTAGGAAAGCTCAACTACCTCATAGTACAGTATGTTTGCATTTTATCATCTTGGGAACACCCACTAGGAAATAGAGATGCACACTATAGTACCCGTTTTTCAGAGAGCGAATTACACATTCAGGGTAGGGGACTGATGTCAGCACATATCCATAAGCTGAATTTACTTCATGGATCCCATTTCTGCTCAAGGCCCTGCATGTTTTCTCCTGTTATACCAGATTCAGAGCACAAATGCCAAGGCCTCCGAACCCTATAGGGGGAGAGGGGTACTTCTCTTTATAGGAAGAGAAATCCACGTGATTATTTTAGTTAAAACAAGTTGTGGAAAGATCCTCTCTTCCTGCTAATGTGTCTTGTTTTGGACAGAATTTCTCAACCCTTCCAAATACAATTTTTATCGGGAATGGCCACTCATCTTTGGTCACTGTGAGCACTGTCATTTCCAGTATGCCACATTTCATAACCATTTTCCATGTTGAAGTGTTTGAAGTGCCCACGTGTTTTTTTTTAAACAATAGTTGAAAGTTTAGACGATGAAAAATTAGTGATAATTAAGCTACAATTTTTAGATAGCTTTAAGTAGAGCTCTAGTCCTCTGTGACATTTAATGCACGTTTCCTAATGCTGACCTTAAAAACCAGCCGAGGGCATTATTTATGCTCATTTCTATCTTCCTCCAAATGAGCAGCCTCAGAAATGATCGAGCCCATTTCACACACAACTGAAGGTAATTCTCGGAAGCACCCAATTCATTTTGAACATCACCTTTTGGCTCCTTGAACCTTAAAATACTCCCTTCAACTTCTAACAAGGTCTTACTAACTTCATAGAGGAAGAGTTGAAAGTGCTTGAAAATATGAAAACATTTTAGTGTAACAGCAGAGTCACAGGAAGCCAGAGCAAATAGTCCTAGAGGACTTCTAAACAGGATTTGCAACCACAACCCGGTCCACCCAATTGGAAGGGTTACCTTTATACTTGCATTCTTTCACCAGATGAGCAGCAAGGGTGCCTCAGCCAACATTTTCACTTTTGTTCAGAAGTTACCATTCTCTTCGTAACATCGTTGGACCAAAACCTAAGACCTGCAGAGTTGGAAACAGACAATCAATTGCAAGTAAAAGGACAGATGAGCAGAAGCATACTGGCTCACAGAAAACAGAGGTAAGGAATGTTGAAGAAACAAGTGATGGATAGTCGCTCACAAAAGGAAAGAAGGGCACAGTAGACAAGAGCAGACATCTTGAAAGACACCAAACAATGACCCAAGGAAAGCAGAGAAAAAGAGCCAAAGGAAAATTTGAGCAGTGTAGGACAGGAGATTTCTGTCACCACAGTTATATTACTTCAGCTCTTTGTAGAGCAACTGCTGTTAGATATTTCCTTCCACAAGAAATCAGAACAGCAGCTAAATCAGCTGAAATTTATTGTATTAAAAATGCAATTGGACAATTGTTTGACCAGTTTCAATATTACAGGTAACACAAGATTAAGCTGTCACAGTACTATTACTATGTGTATGAAACCTTGTGGTACCATGGAGAGTGAAAGCCAGTTGTTTGCCTTTGAGATTCATGCCACAAAAATGAAGTAGTTACGCATCTAGAATTCCTCTCACTCTAGAAAGAGAAATTCCCCAAAATAGTCAGGAGATGAAATGACCATTTTTTTCAGAGTAGCATGCAGAGTGTTCCCCCAACTCCCCAAAAAAGTAAACAAGGCTAAGTGACTTCACTACCTAAACCTACCATCATTCTTGTCTTTAGAAGAGGACAGGTGCATTCTGGAAGTGCCACATCACCTTTGTTTGCCTCCCCACCAGACTCATTTCTCCATTTAGAAGGCCTAGAGGAGTTCTGAGATTCTTGATGCATTTTAGGGAAGATGGAGAAGCCTTGAAGGACTGTTTCAAAGATGCCGGTAACTCAGTTCTTGAACTATGGAGTTGGTCAAGAGCTGCCAGGAAGGTGCTTTGTTCAGAAAGCACAGGTTACGACCATAACCACGTTACCCAACAACCCCTCACCAAACACCCTACTATTAAAATACTGAAAAGCCCTGTCATTTGCATTGCCCTTGTACCTGACTGTTAGAAAACATGGGCTTCACAAGCAATATACTCCAAGTCTTTCCCACTTCCTTAAACCACATTACCTCTTTGCCTTCAGGAAGAAACAGTTGATTGGATCTATTCTGCAATTCCCTAGGGAATAAAGAAACAGCTCTATATTTTCAAACCATCTTTAGGGGACACCAAACAAGAAAGGTCTGGCATGGGGAAGAGAAGCCTTTACTAGTTGATTGTCTTATTTTCTCAATCTAAAACAAGCAGAAGAAATAATGCAGCACAGCAACAGTCTCTCAGATCCACCCTTAATCTTGGTGGTGGAGCACATGCACACATTTCAGTCATTTACAGGCAAAATATTTGGGAGATTCAAGTACATGAAAGCTCCTGCAAACCAAACAAACTCCAGACATCAGTAACAGAATAGGAAATGATTTCAAGAAGAGCAGTTAGCTAGCATCCAGATAGCATAAAAATACAGTGAACATTACCATTTCATTACCTGAAAATGTGTAAAGGCACACTCTAAATGAAGAAACACCCATGTCAAAATGTTTACAGACACTTCTGACTAACTGATGTTTCTAAGTGAGCAATTACCTATTGCCACATTTACATAAAGGCTTGACCTTTGTAAGTAAAAAAAAAATCACAGAATCATCTAGGTTGGAAGAGACCTCCAAGATCACATAGTCCAACCTCTGACCCAACACTAACAAATCCTCCACTAAACCATATCACTAAGCTCTACATCAGAACACCTCTTAAAGACCTCCAGGGATGGCGACTCAACCACTTCCCTGGACAGCCCATTCCAATGCCTAAAAACCCTTTCAGTAAAGAAGTTCTTCCTAATATCCAACCTAAGCCTCCCCTAGCACAACTTTAGCCCATTCCCCCTCATCCTGTCACCAGGCATGTGGGAGAATAGACCAATCCCCCACCTTGCTATTCTTCCTATCAGTGACAGATTTCCCTTCTGGGTCCAAGTATTGCATTTCTCTCCTCATGGGAGAAGTGGGGCTAACATTTTTAACAGCTCTTAAGCCACAACTAGCTTGTTTGGTTTTGCCCTGAATTAGTAGAAGGTAGCTATGTTCTCAGCAGTAACAGCCCTTCTTACCACATGCTTTTCTGTTCTGGGCTGCTATTTGCTGCTCCCACTATAACCTATGTCAAATATTGCCGTTTTTGAAATAAGCTGACCTTCACTGCTGGTCTGGCCTGCATTATTGTTTGACACAGAAACAAATGCTGAGGTTACCTGCTTCCACATCTTAGGCCCAAGCATTCTCACGAGTATGGGGCTGCCCCAGGAGATCCAGAGCACTGGCAGAGCCAGTTCCCCTGTAGTTCAGGAGCCTCTGCACAAAGAACCATCGCAGCTGTGCATGGGGGTACAGCCTCTTTAGAACACTGACCTGTTCTCACTGCAGACATTAAAGTGTGCACGGCACACATTTGAAGATGCTAATATTAAGTGAAGTGAAGGACATGGCCACCTCCTCCAGGACTGCTCCTGCCTGGCTTCTTGTGCCCAGGGACCCCTCTGCCCAGGCTGAGTAATGCAGCTCCACTTTCCCAAGTGGAAATGCTAACACAGTTGAGCACAGTTACAAGAGACACACAAGTCACCAAGCTACCTGAACCAAAGGCAATCTTTAACACAACTCATGGAAACCTAAGACTCAGTCAAGTCCCCTTCTTCCTCTCCCAACTAGGGAGGATACAAGTCCACTACTGCAGGCACACATACAGCACTCCCCTTTTTCACAGGAACACACACAGTTGCAGATCCTTGAATACCAAGGAAGGCCCCTCTGGCAGGGGAGAGCCCCTGCCCAGCTCCCAGACCCCTTACCTACTTCACAGCTCTCCTTCTCACCAGCAGTTCCAGCTTCAACTCTCCTGCAACACTCCATCCTGGTTTGGGCTGGAAGTATCTTCCTCCCAGTACCTGGTGTGGTGCTGTGTTTTGGATTTAAAACGACCCACGCTGGTAACACACTGATGTTTTAATTGTTACAGAGCAGCGCTTTCAGAAAGCCAGAGACTTCTCAGCTTCTCATACCACCCTGCCAGTGGGCAGGCTGGGGGCACACAAGGAGCTGGGAGGGGACAGAACCAGGACAGCTGACCCTCAAGTGGTTTAAGGAATATTCCAGATGTGGGGTGACTAGCCAGAGGGTTGGAAGACCACCGTGTGGGGACAGCCTAGGAATCAGCCAGGGGGTGATGACCAATTGCATTATGCATAGCTTCTTGTGCACAGATTTTATTACCGTTCTTTCTCTTCAATGCTATTGAACTACCTTTATCTTAACCCACAAGCTTTTAGCTGTCTCCAACCCCCCTACTCCCCCCGTCCCATTAAGGGATGAAGGATGACCCAACAGCTGCATGGTGCTGAGCTGCCAGCTGGGTTAAGCTACCACACACTCACACACTGATCCCTCAAATTCACTGTGCTTGCAATACCACCCCCAAGAATTCCCCCCCAACACCTGGCCCAGACTTGAGGCCCCTGCTATTCACCCCCAGCCCAACTGAAGAGCCCACAGGTCAACACACAGCCACACCCCCACACCCCAAGCTGCAGAAGCTGCACACATCCCTCACCAGCACCAGGCGTGACCTGCAGCCTTCCTCCAGCCAACACCGTACAGCCCAGCCCTCCCCTCGCTCATGCCAGACGCCCACCCCCGACAGCTCAGCTGGGGCACACCGCTCCTGTCCCAGCACCCCCACGTACCAAACCCCACTCTGTCCCAGCACCAGGCACTGCATGAACCCAGTAAGGGGTGGCCGGCACCGCTCAGGTCCCAAGTACCCGGAGGCTACACCGACCGGGCACAACCCCGAGCCCACCACGGAGACGTCCCGGCGACGGCAGACCCTGGCTGAACCTCGCCCTTCACCTCAGGACCCGCTCCCATCCCCTCGCACGCCAGGCGCAGGGGCTGCACCTCCCCACTTGTAACGGCGCTACTTCAGCCTCGGGGTTTCACCACGGGCTCAACGACCCGCTAACGACAGCTCCGTCGCTCCACAAAAGCCCGAGGAGACCCCAGCACCCCCAGGAAAAGAGGAACGGGAAGGAGCAGGCAGACACGCGCAGAGCCACGGCAAACCTGAGCGCCGCCCTCGCCTCCAGCGCTGACACAGCCCCGCTCCCGCAGCACCGCCGAAAGCCACCCCCTACCCTCCTCGGCGCCATTTATAGGCCAGCCTCGAGTCCCCGCCCCCAGCCCTCACACGCTGATTATGCTAAGTACACCCAGAATGCTAATTAGCCGCATGCACAGTCTGTGTTCCAGAACCTTCTGGAAAGGGGTTGGGGGGGGCGCTGTTGCTGAGGTGCTCCCTGCCCCCCGGCTGTCAGAGCCACGGCTGCACAGGGGGCAGGTGGTTGCTGGGGGGTGCCCAGAAAAGGGCTGCCGTGCCTTCGCGAGGTCCGCTCTTCTCAGCCAATTTTAAATCTGTTACGCCCCTTTCCTACCAAATGTGTCACACGTCGTCTTTTTCTCCTCGGTCTCTCACAGGCACCGCGGGCTGGGGATGCCTACACCCCTGGCCTGGCTCCAGCAGCTGGCACCCAGCGCACTCATCAGTCCACCCGGTAGCTGGCTGTCCGCGCTCGAAGTCATACAATTCCAAAATCATTTTGCTCAGGAAAAAAAAATAAATAATAATAGAAAAAAGACCAAAACTTTAAACCTTGAAAAGTTGTGCTTGCCCTTTCCTGGCTTCCCTCTGCCTCCTTTCCAGGCTTGGCCACCACCTGGCACGTGTGTGCAAAACCCACCACTGGTGTCACCTTAGCTGTCCTGGGTTTTTCTTTCTCCCTGAAGGAATTGTCCAGCAGTTCTTGGCCTTGCTGGCAGACAGTTCTGCTGAAAGTCTTTGGTTTCTTACCTTTAGCCTGGACTCTGTAAATACTGTAAAGCAAGAGAGCCGAGGTCCGTGTGTCTGTGGGCACGAGAAGCAGACTGAGACAGGGAATAAGGAAAGCATGTCGATTTTGCAGCTTTTAGCTAACCCAGGGAGTATGCTGTATATTAACAAGGACAGGACCGAGGCATGGAGTACGAGGACAGGATGACCCTAAAAGATAAGGGAAGAAAAGACTTCATACACACATAATAGAACCAGAAAGAACTGGCTTGGACTGCTGGAGTCTGTAAAAGAAAGGAAGGGTCAGAAGTTTAGCAGCGAGGAAGACTTCTGGCCTTCAAAAGACCACCAGAGTATGCTGGACTGCCACCCAAGGACTCCAGCATGCATGCGAATACGGGCGGGAACCTATGTTAATAATTCTTTCGATACCTAATGAATATGCAAGAGACTTACGGGGAAGTGAGATGAATATATATATATGCCATTAATATAAGCACCCCGGCAGTAACCCTTGGTGTGTGTGTTAGGCAGAGTGATCCCCCCCCATACCCGGCGCTGTAATAAAGAATACCTGCTTAATAACTTTGGTTATGGAGTTTTCACTGCATCAGATTCAAGCTGTCCAGGTCCCTCTGCAGGGCCTTCCTACCCTCTGGCACATCGACACTTCCCCCCAGTTTGGTGTCACTGCAAACTTACTGAGGGTGCACTCAGTTCCCTCATCCAAATCATCAATAAAGATATTAAACAGGATGGCCCCCAACACTGACCCCTGGGGATCACCACTCGTGACCGGTCGCCAGCTGGATTTCACTCCATTCACCACCATCCTCTGGGCCTGGACATCCAGCCAGTTTTTTACCCAGCAAAAATGAACCTGTCCAAGCCATGGGCTGCCAGCTTCTCCAGGAGAAGACTGTGGGAGATGGGTCAAAGGCCTTGCTGAGGTCTGGGTAGACTTCATCAAGAGCCTTTCCCTCATCCACCACGTGGGTCACCTGGTGATAGAAGGAGATGAGGTTGGTCAGGCAGGACTTGCCTTTCATGAACCCATGCTGACTGGGCCTGATCCCCTGGTTGTCCTGCACATGCTGTGTGATTGCACTCAGGAGAATCTGTTCCATCACCTTCCCTGGCACCCACCGAGGTCACGCTGACAGAAGCGTACCAGCTACTATGAGGAAAATTAACTCTATCCTAACTGAAGCCAGGACAGCTGGGAGTCATGGAGTCTTGGTGCGATATTGCTGCTAGTGCACTGTCATGGTAGCAATCAGCACCTGCTGAGGGTTCTTTGACCTTCAGCAACCCCACAACACAAGGCTCCTCCAACAGGGAAGACAGCTGCTTAATTTTCTCTTTCGCCAAGGCAGCTATGCCAAAAGCCCACCAGTACCCTGCTGGGTCCCTGAAGTAGCCTCTTCTGAGGTAGTCTATGCCAAGGATGCATGGAGCCTTGGGGCCAGTCACAGTGGGGTGCTTTTGCCACCCCTTCCCAGTTAGGCTCCTTTCAGCCTCCAATACAGTTAGCTGTTGGGATCCCACATCACTCCAGAAATATAGATGGGGTCTGCCCATTTATAGTTTGATGGCATTAGGGTACACTGTGCACCGGTGTCCACTCAAGCCTTATACTTCTGCGGGTCTGATGTGCCAGACCACTGAATCCACGCTGTCCAATAAACCTGGTTGTCCCTTTCCTCCGCCTGTTCTATATCCAAGTATCATGTCCTCCAAGCTCAAGATTGATGTATCCCTATGAGCAAGAAGGCAGGCAAAGGGGGCAGGAGATCTCCCTGGATGAGCAAGGAGATCCTGGCAAAACTCAAACAGAAGGAGGAAGTATACAGCATGTGGAAAAAGGGCCAGGCCACCAGGCCACTTGGGAGGAATATATGAACGCTGTCAGAGTATGCAGGGATGTGATGTGGATAGCCAAATCCAAAGTTCACATATGGGAAACCAACTGCTAAGGACTGCGCCTCGGTATCTGAAGGATGTTGACACTTGCTGGTGTGGGAACAAAAATGTTGTTCTTGCACAGAGGCTAGCCACCCCTATATATTGTTCAGCATGAATTCAGATGGTATGGAATACCCCTTTGGCCAGTTTGGGTCAGCTGTCCTGGGTCTGTCCCCTCCCAGCTCCTGCTGTACCCCTAGCCTCCCACTGGCAGGACAGAGTGAGAAGCTGAAAAGTCCGTGGCTTGGTGTAAGCACTGCTCTGCAACAATTAAAACATCAGTGTGTTATCAACATCACTCTCATCCTGAATCCAAAACATAACACCCTACCAGCTACTAGGAGGAAAACGAACTCTATCCTAGCTGAAACCAGGACAAAAAGTTTGGCAAAGCTAAGAAAAGAGAAGAAATGACAGGAAAAAACAAAACAGCTGCTTCATTCATTCTGCTGAGGAGGATTTTATTAAATACAGTCTATTGAAATGAGAATGTATTTTACAAAATCCTTTCCTAACTAAGAAGCTGCTGTGGGAATGTGGCTGTGTGGACGTGATTGTGAGTGCAGGAATGTGAGCATTTGCTGGGGGGGGAGGGGGGGGAAGTGTTCATTGGAGTGGCTTGGCATGTGAAATAGCATGTGCTAGGCAATGCTGACAGTGTCTTGAAGAGGGAAGACCCAGGTAGATTGGAGGAAGGAGGAACAATGGCCAAAATGGCCATGGCCATTGTAGATTTGCCAATGGGTTGGGGGAGCACCGCCACTTCCTGTGACAGCCCATTGCAATGGTTGACCACCTCCCTCTGTGAAGAAATTCTTCCCTTTATCCAATGTAAACCTGCCCAGGTGCAGCTTGAGACTGTTTCCTTGGGTCCTATTGCTTGTCACCCAAGGAGAGTGACATCATCCTGGCTGGTCTCCCATCAGCCTCTTTCTCTGCAGACTAAGAAACCCCAACAACCCTTGTTCCCTTGGCTGCTTCTCATTCGTCTTGTCTTCCGATCCCTTCACCAGCTTTGTTCTCTGTGCACGCTTCGGAGCGTGTATCCTCCCTGCAGTGAGAAGCCACGTGCCCTCTGGTAAATTCATGTCCCAATGTTTCCATGTCCCAGCACCCAATGCATGTGACGTGGTCTTTAACAGTCTGTTTTCTCTCTTAACCTTTCCAGAGGCTTGTTGGTGAGTTGCCAGGCCTCACCATACTGATATCCCAGCCAGCGCCCCCTATTCAGGGAGACTTCACTTTCATGGCTCGTTTGATCACACACAGCGCAGGTTTCAGCACTCACAGGTGGTGACCTGTGTTGATGGCCTCAATGGTCAGGTCTACCCCTCGATCACAAGCACATCTTTCTGCATGTGGCATCCCTCCCCCTATGTCCTGATACTTCATGGGCCCACTGAGCTACAAACAGCTCAGCCTACAAACAGCTCTACCCCTGTAGAGATCCACGTGAGACACTTGATTTTTCAAAGCTCAGTCCACCTCTTTATTATGATGTTTTCTGGGGGCATGACTCTTGGGCACGTGAGCATCTCTGTTACATATCTTTTCTACTGAGGCAGCAATATCCTCCTACACTAGAGCAGCACAGGTAGGTTTACCTCTGTGCTGCCAGTTGGTCTGCTTCCATTGCTGTAGCTACCCCCGCAGAGCATTTGCCACCTCATTGCAGATGTTCTGTGAGGTCACAGTGGGCCCCATGAATTCATGCAGAGGTCCCGTAGCACGTCCTGTCATAGCCACCTTGTGCTCGTGGCCTAGAGGGTGCAAAGCAGGTTCTGGCTGCTGGCAAGTGGTAGCATGGGGCAAGCACAGGGGATTGCTACTCCCAGCTGCTGCCTGCTCTTCCTTCTCTCTCTCTCTGTTCTCCTCCTCTTGGTGGCCCCATGTTCCGGGGAGACCTTGACTATCCCATGGTTAGGACTGCGCCCAGGTAGGGTTGGCAGTGAGGGATGCTCTGGCAATGCTGGCTCTGGGCCCAGCACCACGTTCTTGGGGCTGCCTGGCAAGCAGTCTTGGCTGGCAGGGCCATAAGGGAAGCCGTTGGCGCTAATGGGAGCTTTGCTGCCCTGTGCCTGGTTACTGCAGGGTGGGGGGCAATGGCTCTTGAGCATCTCCCCATATCCCAGCTTGGGGCCTCAGGGATGGCCTGGAGGGAAGAGCTCAGCTGCTGTTGACTCCAGGCACAACAGCCTTTCTCCTGTTCCCCTGCAGCACTCCCCTAACAACGCCAGGTCTCCCTGCCAGGTCCCCAGCCCACAGCCGAGAAGCGCAGATGGGGTGGTGCTGGGTGAGCCATCTGCTGGCCAGGGCGCTCTGCACTGTGAGCAGCGCAATGACACCCTGTTGTCCTCTGCAGCTCCCTGTTTGGTTTTTCCTGCTTTGGGGAACGTAACAGGCCCCCCTGTAGGCAAGCACAGCCTTGTCTGTCCAGCGGGTCTTTGAGTGCTGGTGCCTATTGCCCTGAGTCAGCATCTGGGGAGCTGCTGGGTCCCACGTGTGGATCCCATCGTCCCTGTGCTGTCACTGCACATCCCGTGTAATGAAGCCTATTAGAGTGTGTCACGAAGGCTTTCCTCTTCTGTACTCCATTGCAGGTTCTCATGTAGGCAGCGCTTATTCAGCTTCTCCCCCGAAAACTGGTTCTGAGCCTTGGGGGAATCCCAGGGGTGAGTTGCCTATATTGTTGTCTGGGGTTGTCTGGGGTTGTCTGGGTGTTTGTCTGGGCCCTGGTCAGGGCTCACCCAACGTTAGCCACTTGTGGCTTCCACGGCATTACGTGATCCCCTTCCAGTCTCTGCAGCCCCTTTCCAGGGGAGCCTAGCACAACATGGAGAGAAAAACTTGGTTGTCTCTGCTTGCTTACAGCTCTGCCTGCAGGCCGCCCATCTCGGCAGTACCATTTCCTTAAGCATCAAGGCTTTTCCAGGGGTAAGCAGCCCACCTTTATTGGCTTTGCAGTGACAGCATTTATTTTCAGTCTTGTTTTCAGGGGAATGTACCTTCATACATTCTTCACTGATGCTCAGATACGTGTAAGAGCAAAGTGGGAATCAAGTAAGGCTTCTTTATCTCGTGAAGCTGCATTGCAAGCTGCTGAAGCCTTGAGCTTCTTCCAGCATTGTCTGCAAAGACAGCAGCTTTTGGGGCTGAGTTTAGAGCCTGAGTGAACTCCTGGGGGTCCTTTTCCCCAGGAGCTGTGCACATGGTGAGTTTTATGCCAATACAGTTCCCGTGCTGGCATCTGGTACCACACTGCCACGTGCTTGTCAGTGGAAGGGGGGAACGGGTGTCAGGCAGCATTAGTGTTTCCTGCCATTCAAAGCTGAAGGAGTTTATTACAGTATGTGACAGGAGCTGTTCTCGTGTGCCTTTGGTTGCAGATGTGGCCACAGGTGCTGGCTCTGCATCTCTTCAGTGGAATCCTGATTCTGAGTCTTGGAGAGGTCACCTGGGTACATTGGCTCTATATATTTCATGAGGGAGCTGCCAGGCTACACCCAGGAGGTCAACCCAGCCACTCTGCAGGCATTTCTTAGGAAGCTGTTTATTGCAGCATTTCACACTAGCTTTCTTTCTCCGTATTCGCTTTCAGCTGTTCCCATAAAGAATGTTTCACTCAGTTTTAGGATGGATCCTGGTTTTGAGCAACAGGGACCTCCCAAGTTGCCAATGCTATGTTGCCAATACTTCTTTTGGAGTAAGAGTAAACATTTAGAGCGAAGAGGATGACAGGTGTTGGGGAGTAGTTACGAGTTCAAACTGGGTTTGCTGCCATTCAAAGCTGAAGATGTATCTTGCAGTATCTTACAGACAAAGCTATTCTTTTTTCTGCCTTTGTTTGCAGATTTGGCCAGAAATGCTGGCTCTGGGTCTTTTCTACAGAATAGGGGTATGGAGCATGGGAGAAATTGCATGGGTAAGGCATGCATATTCATTCCCAAAGACACTGCTGGAGATAACCCTCATTCAGCCTCTCCCTCACGAGTGGGCTCTTGCTCAGGATGACTGTACCTGGTCATCCTTGTCCTCTAGCGCTAACACACGAGAATGAGGGAAAGCAACCAAGTGAAGATAACTGCTCGGACTTGCCAAAGACACTGCGAGACTGTCAGTGGTACAGAACTCCTAAAAGCGTGTGACTGTCCCATTTCCTCCAGGGGCTGGCGGTGAAAAAAATGCAGAGGTTTCGGATCACAAACGGGTGCCAGAGCGCATCGCAGTTGTGGTGCTGGCCATCCTTGTGTGTCTGTTCCTTCTGGCGGCTTTGGGCTACTCAGTGAAGTGGTTGCTGAAGATGAGACAACGGTGAGTAGGTTTTTCCCAGCAGTCTCTGCCAGATTGCTGCTCTGTGCAGGGAAGCATTTCTAGCGAGAACATCCTGGAGCACAAGGAGCTCTGGGCAGCTCTTTGCTGGGATTTCTGCTGAGAGACTTCTTTGATGTTAGCCTGTCGATTCGTATTAACGCATTTTCTTTTTGAAAACCCTTTTGTTCTGTCGCAGAGAACCATTGCTGGGTGAACCTTCCTTTCCCTTGTGGAGTAAAGATCCAGACAACGTGGAAAAAGAAAGAAAAATGGAAGAAATCGCAAAAGAGATTGAAAGTCTGCCTGAGGGACCATGCACATTATTAAGACCTCCACCAAATGCCCTGCATGACAATTAAATGTGTTTGTGCAAACAAAATGTTATACTAACCTTGCATGTTCAAAAGTGATTCTGCAGCCATTTCAGAGGTACAACATTGGGGGTTATGTGTGAGAAACAAAGTAGTGTTTTTGCACTAGAAGTTGTTTTTGCAGTGGAAAATCCACTAACCGCGCATATTCAAAAGCGATTGTGCAGGTATGACAGTAGTATAACAATGGGGAGTGTGTAAAGCAGAGAAGAGGAAGGTCCCACTGTCGCAAAATAAGGACGATAGCTAAGAAAAACAGAATGAGCAGTACGAAATCAGTGAAAACAAAAATTGCGGTCCCTCTAGTCAGGAGAGAAGGAAAAAAAGGAAAGGAGAAATTAACAGTTGGTCAAATAAAATTGTACATATATGGTATAGAAGGGCATCGAGTAGGTTATGAATCTGTAGTATTCAGCCAGTGAGGAAAGGGGAGAAATCAGGTGTCAGTAATAAGGAATATAAGGTTAAGATGAACTTTTACTGTGTGCTCCTGCTTGCAGGATGCCCACCATTGCCATAGCAAATAAAACAGCTTCACAGAAGACCCTGTCTGAAAAAAAAAAATCCTTCTCACATTATGATAAGCAGATCAGGGGTCAGTGGAAGTTTCAGCTGTCTTCCTCATTTTGGGACAGTGAAGAAATACAGGACGAGCAGTGCAAAATCCGCAAGAACAAAAAATCGCAGGCCCTCTAGTCCTGAGAGAAGGAAAAAAAAGGAAAACGACCAATTAATGGTTGGTCATATGCAATTTCATATGCAATTGTACAGATATACAATACATATAGCAACAAGCGTCGAGCAGTTTGTGAACCTGTAGTACTCAGCCAATGAGGAAACAGGGGAGGAATTAAGCGTCGGGTAATAGGGAATCCGCACTCCTGCTTGCAGGATGCCTGCCAGTGCAGTTGCTAATAAAAATGCTATTTCACAGAGATCCTCGCCTGAGCCTGTGTTATTGGCTCTTGTGTATCACAGATGCAAGGGGTAACACGGAGGACACAAGGTGCAGATGAGGCTGAGGCACTGAATGCCTTTTATGCTGTAGTCTTTCTGTCCTGTACAGAATTTATCAGACAATCAAGTGATCAGCTGTGCTTAGAACAAGTTTATGAAAGGCAGGTCCTGCCCAGCTCATTTGTGGACATCATCTACTAGAATCTTAGTAAAGCTTTTGAGAGTTTCCCGTGGTATTCTCCTGCAGAGACTGCCTGATCAGGGCTTGAAGAGGTTTGCTGGCTGAAGAACTGGCTGGGTGGCTGGGCTCAGAGACTCAGCGCAGAGTTCAATCCAGTTGGTGGCTGGTCGCCAGAGAGGTTCCCCAGTGCTCCATACAGAGGCCAGGGTCGTTCAGTATTCCCATCAGTGATCTGGAGAAGGGGTTCAAGTCCACCCTCAGTAAGCTTGCAGACAATACTAATTAGGGTCTCCAAAGCTATCTATCCTGAAGCAGACCAGCTCCCTGACAATTTGCATAGGCTAGGTCAACAGGCCAAGTCTGACTAAGTGACAGCCAGCAAATGTAAATGCTGGGTGCTGCATTTGCATCAGAACCCCAGACCAGTGGTGTGGGCTTAGGGATGAGGGGCTGGAAAGTTGCCCAGCAGAAAAGGGCCCGATCCCAGCAACTGGGCTGTGGGTATGAGCTGTGAGATGGCACAAATCTTCTTGTGTATCACCCAGGTGAGCACCCCGTCACCTGGTTGCTCCAGTGCAGGAATAAGAAGGCCAGTAGCCTGGAATTAGAGCGCAGGGAAGCCAAGCGGCTGGATCCCTCTGAGGGAAGGTGATGTTGACAGAGCAATGGGATAATGGTCACAAGTCATCAGCATCCAGAGGCAAGTCCTGTTAGGTGTGGAAGAGAAGTATCCCTTCAGGGAAGAGGTCACCCAAGCAAGTGGACCTCCATGGAGACGGGTATCCAGTACTAAAGGAAGTTAGCCACGCTGGAGAGAGTTTATGGTGACTTGCAGTACGATGACCAATTCTCTAAAGATCCAGATTAAGTCAAGTGCATACAACCACTGTAGCACAGGTTTGTATGGAGTGCCCCATTGTTCTATGCCAACTCATTGGCAGTAACGAGCTGGAAAGACAACGAACATATGCCACACTAATCGGCTGGCCAACTTCAGCAATGCAAAAAAAGCCTCTCTCCCTCCCTATAGACTCACATCTCAGCTGTTGAGAAGCTTTCCCCAAAGGCCCACCAATCAAGAATGCTGTGCAGAAGCTGTCCTGGAAGTTCCGGCAGTTCAATAAGGTTACGTCCTACTCCCTACCTGTACAAACCAGTATCTCAGCTACTAGGAGCAAGCACTGCTCTCTGCTCAAGAGGATATAGTAGGTACACACCACATGCCACCCTGCAGTTTAACCTGCGTGATCGTGGAGAGGACATGAAAAAATGGGATGGAAAAATCTACCTTGACCCTAGAGGTACACAAATTGCAAGGAGAACAATTGCAAAAGCAGTGTCTTCTGAGAAAACTGCTGCTCCAGTTTCCATGGGCAGTCATCCAGACACAGTAACGAATACTGTGACCAGGACCAGATGAGCTGTGCCTCCAGCCAAGTGGAGAAAAGGACAACCAGGTTTATCTGACTGTGTGGACTCAATGGCCTGGAACATCAGCCCCACAGGGCTTTAAGACTCTAGCGGGCACCAGTGTACCCTAATGCCAGCAAGCTAGAAAGCAGCAGACCCCATCTGTGTTTCTGGAGTGACAGGGGGATCCCGACAGCTAACTGTACTTGAACTTGAAGAGAGGGTAACTGGGAAGGAGTGGCAAATGCACCCCACTGTGACTGGCCCCAAGGCTGCAGGCATGCTTGACATAGACTATCACAGGAGAGGGTACTTCAATAATCCAAAAGTTACCAGTGGGCTATTGGCGTAACTGTCTTGGATACACAGCAAATTAAGTAGTTGTCCTTCCTTTTGGAGGACCCTTTTGCTGTTGGATTGCTCTAAGTCCAATAACCCTCAGCAAGGAGGGGGGGGGGGCAGATACATAGTACTTAAGCTTTCTGACAGGTTACACCAGAACAAATAGCCCCAAACAGCCTGTTTTAGCCTCAAATGCAATGCACTGCAGCATGTCCCAAGCCAACAGAGGTGTAAAGTCAGTTCTTACTCTGTGACATTAGTCAAGACTGGCTCTTATCCCTGCTACCTGACCATGGCTCAAAGGATCTACCTTAAAGGCAGGGTAAACAGCTTTCTGGGGAGATGTTAGAGGCATGCATGACCTACAGGCACTCCTGCCATCCAATACAGATGAGCAGTCTCCATTCCAGGCTGTGACAGGCTTCTGCACAGATGGGAAACTGCAGTGACTAAGGGCCAAGGATAATGATGTGGGATGCTCACACAGGCCTAGATACCCACAGCTGCAGGGAGCCTTTGCCTGTGATGTCAGTGCCCTCCAAGTCAACAGGTGTTCAAGATTTACCTCTGCCATCCCTAGAATGACCCCATGAACAGTAGTGCACTTGCAGGGGCGGGGGCTGAACCATCACCACCTCCAGCTGTGTCCAGTCTTCTTTCAAGAAAGATTTGCTGGCAACCCTAGGTTGATCACAAGTGCAATTAACTATTACCCATCTTAAAAGGCAAATCAAGATGGGCATTTTTGAAATTACCAGCAGGAAGTGTGTATTATAGGTGAGCCAGTGTTCTTCTGTTGGAGCTACAGCATCTGAAAATATAACTACAGCTGAGAGCTCAAGTGGTTGCATGTCAGGCTGAAACATGCCCAGCTTCTCCTGCTGTCTGCATCCCATTCCAGCGCCACTGCTGATTTACCCCACATGTTCAGTCCTCTCCTGACTATTTCCAAGGACTTAGTGCAAATATATATATATATATATATATATACACATACACATACACAAAGCAAGTGATGCACAATGCAGTTACTCAGCACCTGCCAACTGATGCCCATCCCTGAGCAGCAGTCCCCCCTGCCTACCAACCCAGTTTTATTGTTCTGCATGACACCACATGGTATGGAATATCCCTTGGGTAGGTCGGGGTCAGCCGTCCTATTTCTGTCTCCTGCAAGCTCCTTGTGCACCCCCAGCCCCTCGCTGTCAGGGCAGCACAAGAAGCTGAACAGTCCTCGGCTCTGTTTAAGTAGTGCTCTGCAACACCTAAAACATCAGTGGATTATCAGCATTATTCTCATACTAAAAAACACAGCACCATACCAGCTATTCCGAGGAAAATTAACTCTATTTCAGCCAAAACCAGGGCAATCAGAAAAATCATGTACTTTTATTGTAAGGAATCTGGTGCTATGATTCAGGAGATCTGAGCTGTAGCATGGTATACGAGGACCCATCAGCACACATGAGCAGTGTCAGAAATACTTTGTTGGTTTATTTGTTTGTTTGTTTTTGTTTGTTTGTTTTAAGTTTTAAGATAAAACTATTTGACAGATGAATGATATGACTCCCTTCAAGATGTCACCTAATGAAGTTATTCAGAAAAAGCTAATTCTGATTCTAACTTTTCATCAAAACCGGAATAAAATCTGATGAAGGTGGTGATTTTTTTCTTTTGATTTTACTAAATTGGCTAGGAATAACTGAAAATCAGCACTGAAGTGTTAATGGAAGTCACATATTACAGTGGTTGGAGAAAAAATAAGGTGTTCACTGGAAACTAGAATGGATTCATTTCCATGTTTTTTCTTTCTGAACCCAGTCTGTCCTAGAATCCCTCCATCACTTCTGCTAGTCTGCCTTTAAACTAGAAAGGGTAGCCAGACTTACAATATTTTTACATATGAGCAGAAACCTGTTACTACAGAACAAGTTTTCTAAAATAAAACTCTGTTTATATGTTTTCCTAAAAAGCTCTTTAAGATTTAGAATCATAGAATGGCTCAGGTTGGAAGGGACCTTAAAGATCACCTACCTGGCTGCAACCCCCCTGCAATGGGCAGGGACACCACCCGCTAGATCAGGTTGCCCGGGGCCTCATCTGATGTGGTCTTGGACAACTCCAGGGATGGTGCATCCACAGCCTCTCTGAGCAACCTGTTCCAGTGCCTTGCCACCCTCGCAGTAAATAATTTCTTCTTTATATATAATCTAAATCTACCCTTTTTCAGTATAAAGCCATTCCCCCTTGTCCTGTCATTATCCAACTGAGCAACAAGTTGCTCTCCATCTTTTTTATAAGCCCCCTTTAAGTACTGAAAAGCCACAATGAGGTCATCCTGGAGCCTTCTCTTCTTCAGGCTGAACAGCCCCAACTCTCTCAGACTTTCTTCATAGGAGAGGTACTCCAGCCTCTTGATCATCTTTGCGGCTCTCCTCTGGACCTGCTGTAACAGATCAACATCCCGACACATCCAGACGGCATCCCTGTACTCTTCCCCAGCCACGTGTTCCAGCTTCCACTGCCTGCGCATTTCCTTCTTGCACCTCAGTTTGACCGGCAGGTCTTGCTTAGCCGTCTTGGTTGTCTGCCTTCCCTGCCCACTTTCTTATGCAGGGGAGTGGAAAGTTCTTGTGCTCTAAGGGAAACATCCTTTAAGAGTTGCCAGCTCTGTTCAGCTCCTTTGTCCCTAAGGACAGTGTTCCAGGGAATCTTGTCCACTAGGTCTTTAAATACCTTGAAGTTTGCTCTGTGGAAGTTTAGGGTCCTGACTTTGCTCTTTGCCAGGCCCGTATTCCTCAACCAGGGCATGGTCACTGCAGCCCAGACTGCCTCCAGCCTTGACGTCTTTAATGGGCTCTTCCACGTTAGTGAGCACCAGGCCCAGTAATTCTTGTCCTCTGGTTGGTTTGTCTAATACCTGGACCAGGAAGTTATCCTCAACGCAGTCTGGGAGTCTCCTGGATTGCTTACAGCCTGCTGTGTAGTTTTCCCAGCAGACATCTGGCTGGCTGAAATGCACCATCAGGATGAGAGCATGCGAGTGTGACATTTCTTGTAGTTGAAGCAAGAATGCCTCATCCACAGGCTCTCCTTGATCAGGTGGCCTGTAGTAGACCCCTACCACAAGCTATCCTTTATTGGTGTGGTCCCTAACTTTCACCCACAAGCTCTCAACCTGTCTGTTACACCTCATAGAAGTTGATTTGCTCAATGCCTTGAATATGGTTTGAAATGAACCTTTAATTTGCGAGGTGATATACATCAGCGTTTTTTTTTTCTGTAAGAGCTTTTGTCCTACAAAGTCATGTTTCATAAGGTGGACAGGAATTATTTCAACCTCTGATGAAGAATCCAAATTTTTGTTCATACTAAATTTTTCTTTCTTGAAGATTAGAGGACAAAAATTGTGTCACATTTTTAACATATTTTCATTTTTTTCTACTGACAGCCTTTTATTTAAAATGTGCTTCCACTACCAGGTACGAGTAATTTGTCATATAAAGCCCGTAAGCATGCTCTTTTCATTTCTTCTCATTGGCTCAGCTGTTAGCCAGTGATAGCTGTACTAGTAAAAGCATTTGGAGATTGAGAGGTCTGTGAATTTCCTTGGAGAAAACATCTCCCTGATTTTTACTTTGGTTGAATGAATAAATTGTAGCAAATGTTTTGATTCTAATGTTGAAGGATAAAGCAAATCACACTTAAACTATGTTGACATCACCACCCACACCTGAAAAATGTTCAGCATCGCCACAACAGAGCAATAGACACAGGTAGGCAGTGGGGTTTACAGCAGTCATCACTTAGCATGCCTGTAGGCATTATCATAAAACTGGGAATTATCAGACCATGCTTAGGCACTTCTCTAAATCATTGACTTCGTTATTCAAGTAAGATTGAATTTCACCATCCCAGTCTCTGTCCTCACATCCTACCTTCAGCTGTGAGAGACAGCCTTACTCTCCCTTCGGAGCAAGCAGGGTGAGAGGAGACCTGAGGGACATGTTTGATTCCCTTACCAGACTACTGGGATCACTGAACTTCATGTGCCCTATTTGTTCAGCAAGTGCACTAACCACTAAGCTTTTATGTTTAATAGGTCAGACCACCACTTCCTCCTCTTGTGGCCATGTTTTGGAATGAAAATGTGTCATGCTCGGTGCTGTCATAAGTAGGGGTGACTAGATAATGAATGTCAAATTTATGTCAGATTTATGCTTGAGATAAGTACTGAGACATGCCATTTAGCTGCCCTGGGGTATGTGAATTGGCAGAACGCTTGTCAGGAGGGAGTTTTACCCATAGAGAGCTGAAAGCATATGGTCTTGTTACTATTCAGGCTGCCAAAATAGTTACGTGGAGTTAAGGTGAATCATGTACTTGGCCTGAAATCACTTACTTTTAATCTGAATCATGCTTTTGGTGACTTTCAATAACTTGGCCTCATGTTCAGTTTTCATGATTCTCTGTGGACCTCTACTGAGGAGTTCCTAAAAAGTTTTTTTTTTTGTTTTTTTTTTTCTTGAGTAACATAGCCAGTTCAGAAGGTATGCAAGATGTTCCTAACTGCCTGTGCAGAGGCACTGACTGGAGCCTGCTCCCAGGGGAGCGTTTTGCAACTGGAGTAGTGGAATTTAGATCTTTGTGCACTGAAAAAAATACTTGTAAGCTCAACAGAGTGGAGTGTTGCTGGAGTCTTTATTTGGTCAGTGAAAGGATTTTGTAGTAGGACTGAGGGAGAGGGTGCTACCTTCTATAGCAGGTGCAAGTAGATGGCCGCAGAGCCAGAACTCACTATTGCTTCTGCTGGGGATACCCCTAGGCTGTGCTTGGCACCTACAGCTTTATTGCTAAACAGTGGCTCTGCTTGTCTTCACAGTCCACATAAAGCAATAGTGTAACTATTTGTGCAGGGAAAACAAAAGGAACAAAATAAAATGAAAGAAAAAGGAGCTTGTCCAGTCCAATCTAAAAGGAATTGAGAGACTCTGATAAATCAATTTTCATATGTAAACTACGAGTGGTTGAGAGTGCTTGCATGGTTCTTCTGTTTACTAAACAGCCTGGATTACAACAGCTAATACAATAGGAAAAGCTTGGGGTGGGGGTGACAGGGATAACACTCAAACCCATCCAGTCATACTGAAAAGGAAAAAGTCTTCAACAAAATTAAAAAGCAACCTGCAAATTACAGAGAGATTTTTGACGCAGCAGCAGTCAGCTTGCAAAGCAGTATAAAACAGGCATGGAAATTTGTACTGGGAGAAGGAAATGGGGAACAGAGCTATGCACTCACCAGGGCATGGGGTGGGCACAGGGGCCTCACGGGGGCTTTCTCACCAGGGCATGGGTCAGTGGGTGCAGGAAGCAGCATGGGGAATGACACAAGGCTGGGGCACCCACCTGCCCCACAAGGAGGGTTGTGCTCAAGGGGCGCCCACGGTGGCGGGGCCTGTTGATACCAGTAAATAGTTTGATTGTTTTGTTCACTTTCTTTTGTGTGAAAGAGATAAAATATGTGCTTTGAGGAAAGGGCAAGATGACCCTGGCCTTGGAGATGTCTAATGGATGATTAACTGAGGAACTAGTAATCAGACAAACTGTTATGTTGACATTCTTGAGGGAAACATCCTGACTAGGCCCTTGAATATGTTACCAATCAACATAAAGTGAATAGTTGACTGAAAAACAAAGATTAGGAGTATCTTTATGTGAACTGTCCATGAACTATCCTCATGATAATAGTAAAAAATTAAATTTCTCTGGGGTGGGAGATCCCAGCCCAACAAGGGATCCTTCCTCTCTGAAGATGCGCAGAATGATTGTGTCATGTCAGCAGTGTGCTAATTAGGTAACCACTCAGAGATGAGGGAATTGTACAAACATGTAAACGTATTGATAAGGGATTGTATAAATAGTAGTGCAGAAGGTCCTAAGAGTGCCAGCTTTGTGGGAAACCACCTCGTACCCAGACTTTTAGTTTATCGATGGCTAGTTAATTATGTGGTTTTAATAAATCAATAAATTGCTTTGTGTCTGACTTTTTTTAAAGTATATGAATTGAACTTTTTTTTAATTATTTATTTACTTCATTACTTTATTTTATTTCCCTGTTACTTCTACGTATTTTGTTATTGTTGGGAAAACAACACTTAAAGGTATGGTGGTTTTGGAAACTTGCTTTAGAGAAGGAATATATATGCTTTAATTGCAGGAACTGTCTGTAGAATTGAACATTGTAATGTCTCCTGCTATTTAGCCTTCCTAGGATGGTCTGTTATAGCAAAATTGGAGCCAAGAAATATTTCAGAGCACCTTGGGATGAATAAACTGTAAAAATCACAGTAAGATATGATGTAAGGATGCAGTGTATGGCTTTATTAAATCACTAGCTTTCCGGAACTGTGTTGGGTCAAAAATATGTAAAGATGTTTATTAGTCGGTTACCTGTCTGCAACATGAAACAAAGCCACAGAGATGGAGGGAAGCTCTTAGCCTCTTTTCATATATGACATGATCTGGAATATAAAATAAAATTACATTTAGCAAGGTACATCAGAAGTTATCTGATTCTTAAATATTGATAGATGTGAATTTTAAGAGTCAGACCTGAAAACAATTATGTAATTTTATGCAAGCAAAAAACACCTAATGAAATCAAAATCTTACTTGAATCAATCTTGTGTAGTTTTATTCAGCTTCTTCTTAAAGATCTCCTTTCAGCTCTTCTTATTATCTGTACCTACACCTGACTCTAGCTATTTTTCATTAATTGCTTGCTTTAGTGTTACAATATTTTGTAAGCCCTCTTAAAAGGCTGTGCAAAATGATGTTAATGAGTCAGTACTTCAGATTTGATATAAAGTTCATATTTAAATAATTACAGTATCTGTCTCATTATACAAAGCAGACAGTAAGAGAAAAGTGTTTTCCCTGAGACTACAAATAATATAAGGCTTATAAATAAATAAACAAATAAATATAAGGCTTATACCCCATATTTTCCTAGATGAACGGTGCACTTTTTGTGTGTGTGTGTGATGCAGTTCATTAAGTACAATGTGTGAATGACACTCTCTCCTTTTTGCCACCAGCCCTCTGCAACTCTTAGATTGTAGAGCTGTTAGGGGCAAAAGGTTTCTCATCAAGTGTATATAAAGAGGCAAGCGCAAACCCCTAGATGGCAGTGAGGCCTCTAAATTAACATGAACAGAATAATAACAGTGGGCTGTAACATGAAGGATTGCAACAAAGCAATGCTATTGCTGTAGAAGAAAAGGTAGACGGCTTAGGTGTAAGTATTTGGAAGTGAGATATAAAAAATGACAATCTGTGTCTTCAAAAGTATTTTTCAGTTGACAGAATTTTGGATAAGGAAGAAAACAGAAAAAAAAAAAAAAGGATTTGAAATAATTTATCCAAAACATAGAGTATGATCTTGAACTAACACAAGTTGTTCCATATGATATAATACAAATAGCTTAAATTATGTGATTAGCATAAGCAGAATGGGACATATCAGAGCAAACGTGCTTGTAGGTGAAAGCACAAGAAGAGACCTGAAAGCTCTAGCTTTCATATAGCCAGAGTCCTTCAGGAGGAAGGATTATTTCACAAGCTAATTGCTTGGGTTGGGGTCTGAGACCAGCAGTGATAAAGGCAGACACTGGAAAACAAGGCCACTGTATAAATCTGTACTGCCTTTCCTGTATAAGCCTTAGGATTCCACATACAATGAGAACAAGACCCTGTTAAGAAATACATGTAAGGTCTTTGATAAATTTTAAATCAAAATCTGTATGTTTTCCCACTTCATTCTTTAAATATCAGTGTATATATATATCTATATCTACATAGATATGTAGATATAAAGTACATGAAAGTGTATTGGAACTTTCAGATCTTTTCTTGAACCTTTCCATCCACTAACAACATGCTAGATTAGAAACAACCTCTGTATACGCTTACAATCTTAACAGGACTGTTGATATATTCCAGTTCAGTATTACACACAGAATTTCCTTGGCTACTTTGCCTACCCAGTTTATTAGTAAATATTGCCCAATAAATCTCTTCTGAAGTGATCTTAAATAATGGGAAAAAAAAGATCACATTTTTAGATTTGACTTAACGCCAAATTACAAATGATGCCATAAATACTATCCTCTTTCATTTGTTTTTATATGCCATTGTTACTCATTTGACGGATTTGCTGCTTTTTCCTCCTGCAAAGTTTCTTAAACCAATTAATCTCCAAGTAAATATTTTGATTTAACCAGTTAATTCCAATTAAATCACACTTCTCCCTCTGCTCCTGAGCATAATAAAATCATCTTATTATACATGAGTCTGACACTGGTGGATAACAAAATGGTTGTGTTGTTGTTTTTTTTTTTTTTCCTTTCTTAACCTCCATATTTCTTGCTGCAACAAGGAAAACATTCAGCAATAGTCACATTTCTTTCCTGTATGTGAAACTCCATTAATAAAATACCATGCTCCCTTTTGAGCTCAATGGCTGCTGCAGTAGGTGAGATTATGAACTAAATTTTCATAGCTACATTGTGAGAGGTTGCAACTGGAGGGTCTGACAGCCATGGAGGTAAAAAAGCTCATGCGCAGTATGATTCATCCAACCCATGAATCATTTGTTTTAGGAGATGAACAGTGCCACAGAAGTACCTATTTTTCTCCATGGACCAGAGTCTGATGCTGAATGGTTGCCTCAGAATATGGATGCATCCTCATTGCACGTCTTCACTGAATCAGAAGAAGACGGGGTGCATCCTGGGTGATTAAACATAGCCAATCTGATCTGTTACATTCATAATTGGTGGGGTAAGAACTGGAGCGGTTAGAAAGCCATTTTAGTCACTGTATTGGGTTTATGTGGCAAGGTTTTGGCAGCAGGGGACGGCAGGAGTGGCCTCTGAGAGCAAAGCCCAGCAGCTGCCCCATGTCAGATCAGAGCCAGCTCCAAAAGGGACCCGTTGCTGCCCAGAGCCAGGCCAGTAAGCAATGTTGTTTATACCTCTGGGAGAACAGATTTAAGGAAGGGAAAAACCTGCTGCACAACAGCAGCTGGGAGAGAGGAGTGAGAAGCAGCCCTGCAGCCCCCAAGGTCAGTGCAGGAGGGCAGGAGGTGCTCCAGGCACGCAGCAGCAGTTCCCCTGCGGCCTGTGGAGAGGCCCCTGGTGGAGCAGGCTGTCCCCCTGCAGCCCACGGGTCCCACACGGAGCAGATCTCCACGCTGCAGCCCGTGGAGGAGCCCCCGGTGGAGCAGGTGGAGGTGGCCTGGAGGAGGCTGCGGCCCATGGAGAGCCCCCGCAGGAGCAGGCCCCGGGCCGGAGCTGCAGCCCGTGGAGAGGAGCCCACGCAGGAGCAGGGGGTCTGGGGGGAGCTGCCGCCCGTGGGGGACCCGTGCTGGAGCAGTTTGCTCCTGGGGGATGGACCCCGTGGTACGGAGCCGTGTGGGAGCAGTTCTGGAAGAGCTGCTGCCTGTGGGCAGCCCCCGCAGGCTCAGTTCAGAAGGACGGCATCCCGTGGGAGGGACCCCACGGGGAGCAGGGGCAGAGTGACCGTGAAGGAGCGGTGGGGACAAAGCGTTAGGGACTGACCGCAGCCCCCATTGCCTGTTCCCCTGTGCCGCTCGGGGGGAGGAGGTGGAAGAGGGTGGATGGGGGAAGGTGTTTCCAGTTTGCTTTTAGTTTCTTACTTCTCTAGTCTGTTAGTGAGTTGTTTCTCAATTAAATAATATTTCCCGTTTTTTTTTCTCAATTAAATGTTGTATTTTGAGAAATAATAATAAAAAAGTTTCTCTTAGGTAAAACAAACAAAGTTCAAGAAAGCATGTTTTTGTTTTGTTTTGTTTCCCTCAGAAGCAAATGCAGTACATACCAAGGCTTTGGCTCGCTGTTACTTCGCATGTGTAAAAAGATTGCTTCATTGGCATTGGTGCTCCATAAGCATTTCCTATTTATTTTTTTGTTTGCAGAATCAGAAGTAGTACACTCAGATGAAAGAGGAGAGGATTTTTACTACCAGTTTGGTTTGTGCTGATATTAAAACAGATGGAAACTCTCCTGGGCGGGCTGCTTTAGGTGTCCTTTCTTGAGCAGGGGGGTTGGACCAGATGACTTCCAGGGGGTCTTTCCAACCGCAGACAGTGTGTGATTCTGCAGTTTTGTGAAATGTGAAATCCCGACTGCTGTGGGCACCGCTGCCCTCTGGTGGGCGACAGCCTGTCCGTACATCTGAGTGAAGGAATTAATCTCCCTGAATTTACTGTTACTAAAAAGATTATGGTTGTGTGAGGCTATCCACCAATAATTAATGAGGGACGCAAGCTAAATTAGCTATTTTATGCTGTAAAATACATTGCTTGTTCTTTTTATTTTATTTATTTATTTTGTATGTGTGTGTATGTGTGTTCTGAGTTTAGTGGTGATGGGAAAAAAAAGGATAGAACAGATGAAGATAGCAAATAAGTGATGGAAAAAGTGGCAGACCATGTGCTTATCATGTTTCCACTGCTCACTGCTTCCACTGATGGCAAAGCAGAAATAGAGAATTGATTAAAAATACAAGTATGACCCATTGTAGAATATCCTGAGTTGGAAAGGATCCACAAGGATTATGGAGTCCAACTCCTGGCACCACACAGGACCACCCAAAAACCAAACCCTATGTCTGTGAGCACTGTCCAAACACTTATTGAACTCCGGCAGGCTCGGTGCTGTGACCCCTGCCCTGGGGAGCCTGTCCCAGTGCCCGACCACCCTCTGGGTGCAGAACCTTTCCCTCACACCCAGCCTGACCCTCCCCTGTCCCAACCCCATGCCGTTCCCTCGGTCCTGTTGCTGTCCCCAGAGAACAGAGCTCAGCGCCTGCCCCTCTGCTCTGCTTCGCAAGGAAGCTGAACTTGGTCTCAAAAAAAAAATCAGTTGTGATTAAAGGCCGGACTAGCACAGAGCTGAAAGATTGCATGGGGCTACAGAGACAGTTGGGTAAGACAGGCAGCAGCAGCAGCACAGCAGTCTTCTTGCTGTTGCCTTGCCTTTCTGCCCCCCTCACACTCAATACAGCACCGGGCATGCCTCTCCCCTCACTTGACTCTTACTTGCTTGGGGTGGGGAGGAGGCTGTAAATCTCCTGTTTGAGAAGAAAATCAGTAACATGATTATTGTGAAACAGAGTTGTATATAGCCTTTAAGATGTGTCATCCTTGTGACCTTTTTGTTCAGAGGACAAATGAAACTAGTTAAGAAACCTTGAGCCAGCAGTCTGCTGCTAGACACTGCTTATCTTCTGTGCTCTGGCAAAACTTTCCCCTTACTCTTCCTGCTTTAAAATTGCTATGGTTGCTCTGCAGTGGTGTCAGTAACTATGAAGTGGTTGCTCTCCAGTTCCCATGATGGGGAGACAAGCCCTGTCTAAGCACAGGTAGAATCATCACTGCTTCTTACATTTAGTATTTTCTGCAAGGCCTGTGAGGAGCAGAACTTCTCTTTTAGTACAAGAAATAAAAGCAGATCCCTGGGCATCCTCCATCGTCAGCCCCCACCAAATTTCCCAATGCAATGTTTAAATGCTTACAATGAAGATGAGCCAAATTTGTCTTCAGAATCTCAATTCTTCTTCCTTGCACCTGTTATAGAAGTTACTTTATAGAACCCCACATTGTCTTTCCCATTAAGATCCCTATCGCACTGAATGCACACAGGGTTCAGCACCCCACCAATGGTTTAAGAATTTTTCCTCTCACTTTTTCCAAAGCATAGCTCTTGGCTGACTGCACACTTTTAACTAATTCTGCCTCCAGATCAGAAATTATTTTCCCCATGTCTTTTTCAGAATATTTGTTGCTGTAGAATTTCTAAGCATAATTATACAAACCTCCATATATTCAAAGCACAGCTAATTTCAGTTGCACTGAAATTGCAACACTTCAGCACAATGAATTTCAACACTTCTGCAAAACAGACCACAAGGACATCAGTCAGTCAGCCAGAAAATGAGGAACATTCAATCAGTGACCACCTGTGAAAAATTTGGTTTAGGGAACTCTGTGGTAAGGACAAGGGCAGCTTGGAAATTTTCAGACAAAATAGAGCTACATGAAAAACACCAGTTTGTGGAGTCCAGCATGTTCTGTTTAAAGTATTTCAGACTGAAGGAACTTTTACCAGGTCGAAAGTGAGGTCTAGAGGGAACTCAGCTTAGACATCTGAAAGAGGTGTTGGGGGGTAAGCAGGTTGCTGGGGACCATCAGTATCAAGGGAGCTCAACAAGACTATTCGCCTGGACAAGAAGTTCTAGAAGGTGAGTGCCCTTCCTGAGCTCAGTCTGGAAAGGCAACTCACCTATATACAGAGATAGAGGAGTTCCTGAAGGCATCAGAATGATTACTAGTCATCATGATTAGAGAAAGGATGTAAGGAACTGAAACTTGTGAAAAAAAACTGTTTTGGGAGATACAGTTTTAAGTCAGACTTGAAATAACCCCAGCGTTAAAAAATAAAAACAATAATCAAAGTCTGTGGAAAGTAAACTTGTCTTTTCAGCTCTCACAGTGAGAAAGGGAATACAATTCTGATTTTAACTAGGATATCACACTTTCCACTCCAGTATGTTCTGCCTCATTTACCACTTCCTTCCAATATTTCTGAGAATTAGGCTGGGGCCCAACTTAAAACACTTTCCATCAATATCCCATTTTCCACGTGATGAAGTGTCTCCTATCCACTGAGTGAATGGAGAGGCAGGGCAGGAAAAAAAAAAAAAAGCCAAAGGAACCTGACAAGTGAGTGAATGAAGATTATTAGTTGGCCACATGTTTTGATTCAATTTACACTCCTGAGCTTCAGGTCTTGCAGTACCTGATGAGTGCTAGCAGCTTGCTGTGCTTAATTGGAACCTGCACCGTGCATTACATAAATACTTGCTAACGCTGTTGAAGCTCACACTGAGGAATCCAAGTCTCATTTGTTCTCAGGAAATGAACACTCTTCCTTCACAAGCAGGATCCTTTCTGATCTGTTTCTTCCAGTGTCAGTCCTTCCCCTCCCTCCCCTCCCCCCCCTTCTGATTTCTTACCGCAGAATCACTCAGGCCAAAGGGATCATCTGGGACATCTGTTGTCCAGCGTGCTCAAAGCAGGAGCAACACTGAATTCAGATCAAGTTGCTCAGGGCTTTACCCATTAAGGTCTTTGAAATCTTTGGGAACAGAGATTCCATGGCTTTTCTGGGCAGCAATGACTGCAGGTGACTGTCCCCATGGTAATGATTTTTTTTTCCTTATACCAAGCTTGAACTACCCAGTTTGATTTGAGTCCATTGCCTCTTTCACACAACTGTAGACCTCTGAAAGGGTATTACTCTGTTTTCTTGACAACCTCCTAATAGGTATTGGAAGGTTGCTATTAGGACCCCCTTGCCTCTTCTCCAGGCTGGACAAACCCATTCTCTTTCCTCAGTTCCAAGTTGTAGGGCAGGTTTGTGCTCCACCCCAACCATCCTCTTGCATTTCAAAGAGCACCTTTCAAGTTTCTAACTGTCTTTCATGTATTTGGGGTGTAATGTGTCCAAGACTGGATGTACTGTTCAAAATGTTTATTGGAACAGGTTTCCGAGGGAAGTAATTGGGTCACCATCCCTAGAGGTCTTCAGAAAATGTGTAGATGTAGTGCTTAGTGACATGCTTTAATGGTGGACTTGGCAGTGCTACGTTAAATGTTGGCCCAGATGATCTTAGAGGTCGTTTCCAACCTAAACAATTCTATGATTCTAAATACACTCTGAAAGGTGCCAAGGAAAGAAAAAACAAACAAAAAAAAAGCCCATCCCTTAATCTACTGTTTACACTCCTGTTAATACAGCTGAGTATGATGCTAGTCTTCATCTCTGACAGGGCTCACTGTGGACTTATGTTTAGCTTGCTTTACCCCAGGAGCTGTTGGTTCTTTTCCACAAAGCTGCTATATTTGCCCCTCTCCCTGATGAAAATGCTGTGGAGACAGAATATGCTTTCAATCAGCAAGCATAAAATATTCTTCAAAAGCATACATCTTGACCAAGTACGAATGCACAAGAAAGAAGAAAAAACAAAACAAAAATAAAAACAAACACCACATCTGATTAAAAAAAAAAGAAAAACCCACATTACACGCATTTCTTCTTTCAAAGCATAGAGTCTCCTGACCTTTCCAAAGAAAAAGTACTCAAATCATTAAAAGAACAATCAAAACAATGCATTTTCCCTAATGTCATCTTTAGAGCATCAGAACTTCAGGGGTTGAAGTTGTCCAAGACAATTCATCCTAAGACATAAAACAGATACAGCCGTATAAGCTTGGCAAAGTTATGGGATAATTGAAATTAAGTTCCTAGAGTGGCAGATGCTGAGCATGCTTGAGAAATGCTCAGTGGCAGAAGGACCTTGTGTGTGACTGCACATTACATAACATACATATTTTCATTTTAATATATAAATTGCATGTTTCAAAGCATCTATGTATCTGCCAACTGCACATCATTGACATAGAAATCATAGAATATCCAGAGTTGGAAGGGACCCACAAGAATTGCTGAGTCCAACTCCTGGCTCCACACAGATCCACCCCAAAATCAGACTGTATGTCTGAGAGCGTTGTCCAAACACTCCTTGAACTCCAGCAGTCTCGGTGCTGTGACCACTGCCCTGGGGAGCCCGTCCCAGTGCCCGACCACCCTCTGGGTGCAGAACCTTTCCCTAACACCCAGCCTGACCCTCCCCTGTCCCAGCTCCATGCCGTTCCCTCGGGTCCTGTCGCTGTCCCCAGAGAGCAGAGCTCAGCGCCTGCCCCTCCGCTCCCCTCGTGAGGGAGCTGCAGGCCGCCATGAGGCCTCCCCTCAGTCTCCTCTTCTCCAGGCTGCACAATGCACATGACTTCAGCCACTCTTCATGTCTTCCACTCTAGGCCCTTTACCATTTTTGTTGCCGTCCTTTGGACACTCTCTAATAGATTTATGTCCTTCTTATACTGTGGTGCCCAAAACCGCTCACAGTACTTGAGGTGAAGCTGCACTAGTGCAGAGCAGAGTGGGCCAATCCCTTCCCTCAACCAGAGAGCAGTGCTGTGCCTGATGCACCCTAGTGTACGGTTGGCCCTTTTGGATGCCAGGGCACACTCTTCACTCATATTCAACTTGCCATCAACCAAAATGCACAGATTTCTTTTCTGCAGGGCAGCTCTCCAGCGTCTCATCCCCCAGTCTGTATGTGTTTACAGGGTTGCCCCATCCTAGGTACAGAATCTGGCACTCGCTTTTGTTCATGCAGTCGGTGATTGCCCAGCCCTGTTATTTGTCAAGAGCTCTGTGCAAGGCCTCTCTACCCTTGAGGAAGTTAACAGCTCCTCCTATTAGTGTCATTTGGAAACTTACTTAGCATGCATTCAAGTCCAGCACCCGCATCGTTCATAAAAACATTAAAGAAAACTCCACTAGTGAATGGCTGCAAGCTTGATGTAGTCGCATTTGCTATAACCCTTTGAGCCTGAAAGAACATACAACCTCTCACATTCAATGAAAATGTACTGAAAGGAAAATATTCAGCTCCCTTATGTCTGCCATGCTGCTGCTTCACACCGCATATGAAAGAACCATAGTATTTGCACAGTTTGTTGAATTTGCAGAAATCTATCTTAAATGATAGATGTCCTTGATAAGAATGTAAAATAAGATATCAATCAACTAGATACTACTTATTACCTGTCATGTGCATTTAAATACCACTTATCGAATGCAGAAGTTTTCAGTAACGACCACTAACTGAAGCATAAGTATGACTGAGGTCAGAATGGACTTCGCTATCTCATCTATAGTCAGTTAGTTAGCCGAACCATCAGGAATGAGATATCCTCCTTTTCTTCCTGCTTTGGTCAGAAAATGCTGGTCTGTTAAAATTCAACTTTGTGTAGAAGCAGATCAATTTTAAGAAGACAAGTTTTCTCATGAAGCCAGCAGAAAACTAACCCAACAACAACAAAATTGCCAGCTTTGTCAGTAGAAATATCTGACCAGACTGTTGACTTGCACTGTCTACACTTGTGGGAGTATTCATGGTTCACAATTTTTGTGAAGAAACTTGAAGTTCTGTTCCGTCCTACCATAGGAAGGGAACACTTTTGAAATATTTTCTCTCAGAAAAGATTTCCCACATCACACGTCAGAAACACTTTTCAAAATTTCTGCACTATCCATGTTTGTTGAAAGCAGAAGAAATACAGTTAAGAAAAGGGGCAGTGATGACAACAGATTTTGCTTCACAGAACTTTTGCTATATGCTTAAAACGCATCTATAATACATTATTTATATATATATAAATTAAAATAAATTAAAATAAATTAAATTATCAAAGCTACATCTTATAAGGTGCCAAGCACTTTGGTTCAGAATTGGCTTAAGCCAAGCGAGCCTACTGAAACCACTGGGAAAACTTACATACCAAAAATTAAATTTGCAAGTTTAGCCACTATGTCTAAGGAAAAGCAGCTTCCCTTCCCTTCCCTTCCCTTCCCTTCCCTTCCCTTCCCTTCCCTTCCCTTCCCTTCCCTTCCCTTCCCTTCCCTTCCCTTCCCTTCCCTTCCCTTCCCTTCCCTTCCCTTCCCTTCCCTTCCCTTCCCTTCCCTTCCCTTCCCTTCCCTTCCCTTCCCTTCCCTTCCCTTCCCTTCCCTTCCCTTCCCTTCCCTTCCCTTCCCTTCCCTTCCCTTCCCTTCCCTTCCCTTCCCTTCCCTTCCCTTCCCTTCCCTTCCCTTCCCTTCCCTTCCCTTCCCTTCCCTTCCCTTCCCTTCCCTTCCCTTCCCTTCCCTTCCCTTCCCTTCCCTTCCCACACTGCACTGAAAACAACAAGAATCTGATTAGAGATTGTGGTCATCTCTTTAATGTACTTCAGTAATAGGAGTCAACTCACTGCATGCTAATAATTCTTTTATCTACAGGGCCTCACACAAACTTTGGCTAAACTGAGGTCTCCAGTAGAGGATTTAAGATACCTGTGTGGCAAATTTAGCACATCAAAGTTACAAAATACTACTACTAATAACAGTAATAACAAATTTCAGTTTTGCCTCCAGGACACATAAATAAAGAACAAATATTTTAAAGTATTTGTAGAAGGAGGACTTACAGACATTCTGAAACCTTAGTTAAGCCTCACAAAAATCCCAGTGTGGTAATCCAGTGCACATATCCTCATTGCTGAAATGTGTTTCTGAAGCATGGAGAAGTTGAATTGTTTCATCAGTTTACCATAGTCAATAATTCCTAGCCCTATATCACTTTTATTTATTGTCTATCACCATAAGAACTCAATCAAACCAAACAGCACTATTTATAAAAAGATATGAGGAGACTGCAACATACAAAGCGCCTTTTCTTTACTGAATGAGCGTATATGACACAATTCTCAGACTCATTTTTTTTCAAATTAAGCACAGTTCATTACTGTGGTTTTAAATATTTTATCTACCTCAGTAGCATTTCCATACTTCTTTGTTGCTCAGTGGAATAAGTATTTATTTTTTCATTACAGTATCTCCTAAAAGCTTTGACCACCCTATTAGAAGCAGTACACTTGGATTCTTGGGTGGGGAAAGAAATAAATCTGATTGACTGAAAAAAGCAAAGAGACAGAAGAAAAGAAAATCTACTTAGTCCTTTTACAGGTTCTATTTTGTTTGCTTGTTTGTTTAAAACAGATTTGAACAACATATTTAAAATTTCACGAAACAAACAAACAAACAAAAAACCCTATAGTTATCCTAGGAATTGAGTCCAGATTTCTGGGATACAAAAGTATATTTTTAATTACTTTATGGTTGGTTCAGGGTTGTTGGATTTTCTTTTTACTGTATTTTGTAGAATGGATCATAGCAAAAGCAAGAGAAATACGACAAATATGTATGCAACAATGTTTCCATAGATTAATCTGTTCAAAAGAAGACAAAATCCTATAAAAAAGTGTCAAAGACTCAAATGTGTGTGCATATACTTTCACATATATATATTTATTGTATATACACAACATATATATATATGACTGCAGAAATTATGAAGTCAGAAATCCAATTATACCTGCTATATTATGTCTAATTTCATTACATTTCTTTCTATGCCTGCCTTGTTTACATGCACGTATCCCTTGATGGGTAGCAATACTTTGAAGATTGAGCTATCAAAACATCTTATGTGTCCATTTTCCAGTAAAACTAATTGCAATCAGTAAATACTAATAGACTTTAGTAATGTATATATCTTTTGTCCACAGAGGATAAGCAAGCCAGTGGCTACTATTCTATATACTTCTGAGGAGTTCACTTAATTATCCTGTACATTTAGACTTTCCTTCCCAAATAAATCTCAATGTCAAAGAAAAACAAACAAAAATAAATAAACAGAAACCAGCTGACACCACCATATCATGATAGGCAATCTAGTGCTTGATGATTCTTCCTCATCCTTTATGCTTCAAATTTTTTACTTTTTTTTTTTTTGATGAAATAAAATTAAAATGCACTTGTGTTTTAGTTTTCCATTTCTGGATAATAAAATGGTCCTGCTCATGCTATACTTTGTGGTCAACTCTTCTTTGATTTGCTTCACGGACAAGAAATTACTTCAAAGTCAAAAACCATATCTTTACAGCTGTTGTTTAGAGTCTCTCATTGTCTAAAATAAATTGGCTTTCTGGTAATCACATGACATTTTTATCTCACAAGTACGTCTGGTGTGTTTCCTGTTTTGGGTTCGCTCATTAAACTGAAGAAAAGGTTTCAGAAGCTGGTGGTTTGGGAGAGAGACTGAATTGGCAGCTTTATTAAAATTCAATTTTTTTTCCTGACAAATGCATTGGAAAAGAAGAAAATTGCACTAAGCATAATAACAGAAACGAAGAACTTCAGAAGAGTCTGACTGCACCAAAAAAAGTACCATCGCCATCCAAGGATATTTTGGCTCGTCTTCGTGGTATTGTAAGTTGAAGTTCGTCCCCTTCTTCTAATTTTGCAATGCCTGGCAAAACATTTGGAATATTTTAAAGTTAATATTTCACAGACATTATTTTCATAAATGGTGTTCAAAGTGTCATTACACATCATCTTATAAATCTAAGCATGGCTTGTTACTTGTGACAAGTGCTTGTTTTATCTTTAGGTACAATCTTACAGATTTCAGCCTACCCAAATCTGACACTTAGCATCCTCTGTGGAGCTGGATCTACCTTTCTTTCCTTAGTAATTTCATTCTTCACCCATGGTGTCACAGTTCACTTAAGCAAATGCTGCAAAAAAATCGCATAACTGCAGTGCAGTCAGATTCTTCATCTTATGGTGATGAGACAGTCAAGGTCAGCACTGGGCATTGCTGGTCCTAGACCACTCAGTTCCCACACTTCTAGAGGAGGTCTCATCAGCTTTACCAACCAAATGAAGTTACCAGACATCAGCTGATCCACTGCAACTGCAGAGCACAAAAGTTTGCTTCCTGCAAGCCACACATCAGCTGATGTGATAACAGAAAGCACCTTGCCTTCCAGTTGCAATCACTGAACTGAGAGCAAAACTGACATCTGCAGCAACACACGCTCAACAACATGAGATACTGCAGTGAAATTCAGTTTTCCAGGTGAAAGCAGAGGGTGGGAGTTTGGGAAGCAGGAACGACGATGTGGCTGAATGGAATACATTAAACTAATTTCTACTTGGAAAAAAAAAAAAAAAGCTTCCTTCCCAGTCCATTTGTTTAGTACCACCACTTGCCAACAGTCAGGTCCTATTACTGAATGTAACCCACTTTTTATATAAGACAGAAAAAAAAAAAAAGACAGATTTTATTCACAGAGATCTTGCTAGAAAATAACAAAATCAGAAACCCCCAAATCCATGACCAAGGGAGAAAGGCAGACAGGTAAGAGCTACTGAATGAGGTTTGATAGGCCTGGACAATAATACCTTAAATGCTGCTGCAGGAAAATACACACATATGAGCACTAAGCCTGCTGGACTTGCATTAAATATTTTAATTGGTCTTTTTTGCGGTGTTTCTAATTTATGCAGTCAAAAAGAGCTCTTTATAGAATTAACTATTTTTCATCTAACCAGATGGTAAAATTGCATTAGCCATTATTAGGAGTAGAGATTTAAGCTGCTAAATGACTTTAGAATGACAACTATTATTTGGATGGTTGGACCAGATGATCTTGGAGGTCTTTTCCAACCTTAACAATTCTAGAATGGATTGAATCTTTGAAAAGCCCACAGTGAAGTACACAAAAATTGGGTGGCTAAAACTCATGCATGATGTATTAAAGCAGAAAACAGCTCCTAAATATTTTTTATTGGGACACCTAAATGTGGAATCCAACATCTAAGTTAAACTCAGTTATTCAGTAGGGACAGTATGTACACCTTTTGTCTGCCTCAAGCACCTAACTGTGAAAGCACCGAACTATCCAAGCACTTTATACAGTTAATGGAGAGACGGGAATCACTCAGACCATCCAAGTTAGATGCATGTAGTTCAACTGCTGATGCTTTATATAAAGCTATACTTTTTGAAAGTGTTTTGTAGTTTTGCAATTAACCAGATCCATGAATGCAGTCCATTTTCCTTACAACTGCTACAATCCTTAATCACCCGCCATTTGAGATTCCATTTAATACAGTTTATTTGCAAACAATGAGAAGGAAAATATAGATGTTTACCAGCAGTATAGCAAGAATTATTCGGATAAGACTGTGGCATATTTTGTATGCAGCGAAATAATGTCACCAAACTCAGATCATCACCAAACACATGGGCCTTCTTCCTCTGTATTAGATGTCCCATAGCAAATGTTGTATCTGTATATAAAACCTACAGAACGAAGAGGTACAGACTTCAAATATATTGTATGCAGACATTAAAAATCCTTTAAAAGTCAGATGCTGAAGTAAATTGAGCATTCTTACCTGGCCATATATGAAAAAATATCCTGTTTCTTTGATCACTATTTTATTTCCATGTTCTTCCAGAGCTGTTCCACGTTTAAAGCTCAGAAGCCAAGGGACAATGCTTGAATCATCTAAAAGAAACAAGAATTTTGGGGTAACCAGAAAAAACAAAACCACCACCACCAACAACAAAAAAACAACACCACAAACACAGATGTACTTCCCTAGTTATCATCTGCCAAAACTGAATAAAGCTGACTACTAGTTAAGCCTTCCAGCCTCTCTAGCTGGATTTCCCCCCAAAAAAGAGGATATTTGCAAGAGCTGTCCAGATGCAACGACCACATTATTTTATTTATTTATTTATTTTAAAATCAGGCCATATAACTCAGTTACTGCTTTGAAGTTAATTAAAATAGGACAAAAGATATAAAACATGGAACAGTGAGCAATAAAACGTGGAATATATTCCTACCTTTCTGTTGGATATCACTTTTGCTGTCAGCGATCAGTTGCAAGCAGGCCTGCAGCACTGCAAAGTGAAAGCATACATGTCATTTGTAGGACAGAGTAAGCTCTTTGAAGCTACTTCAAAAAAAAATGGAAGAACGCAAAACAAAACTATATTCTTGGTCTCACCACCTATTTGAAAACAGAATCTATCTACTGATTTCAAGGCAGGTCTTACTCAAACATGCCAAAACAAAATTCACACGGCAACATGCACTAGATAGCTCTCAGAGAGCTACAGCTAAGCAGCATATAAATTGTACTTGCTTGTTTTAATCTTTGGTCCTAATTGCGTTTAAAAAGTGCAGCAGTAAGTTAAATAAGCTATGAATCAGATCAGTTAGCTTTGTTAATTTTTTAACTAAAAGCTAAAAAAAAAAAACCAACAAACCAACAAAAAAACCAACAACCCTGCCAGCTATGACAGATACCAGTTTTTCTAACAGTATTTATTATATTGCTAAAAATAGTTTCCAGTCATGGTTTGTGTAAAATGTTAATCATATATACCGGTTATGTGGAACTTTCAAGAACAGTAAACTCAAATTCTCAAAATCTCTATATATGTACCCTCCATGTATTTTCAGATGCACACAGTCAATCACCCTGTACTAAGAGAGAAAGTACAGAGATGACTGGTAGCAAATAAATGCACACACAACAAATATCTTAGTATCTGACCAAAAAAAAAAAAAAAAAAAAAGCATTACTCAAAACTGTAAAGGTTGAAGACACGAGAAAATAGGACGTTGATCAGAGAAAAATACTGTGATATGGGATGTGATATATATACTGAGATATGATAAAATACAGGCTCCCAAGAGAAACAGAGATTAAAAAAAAAAACACAAAACTGCTAACCACATATGTCAGCGAACAGGATAAAAGACAAGAGGATGGTTGCATTTGCTAAGAGCAGGTTTTCATGAAAACATCAGGTGGTTGTGGTACTTTGGAGGCTGGAAAACACAGTTGTAACATTTATTGAACTTTATTTACTGCACTTAGAAACTGATACTAAGTCAAGAAAAGAAAATTCTGCTTTGTACGGCTGAATCTCTATTTTTGTTTGCCTTTTTTTTGTTTTATTTTGTTTTTGTTTTTCACATAAAAATGCCATGGCCCAGATTCAGTCCCTCTTGCTACAAAGGGCAGTGACCTACTCTATGAGATATTATTTCTGTCCTGTCAGTGGTACCCCTGTGCACAGCCCTGTGCTCATCAGCATCCACTTCTCTCTGCAGTGTACAGAGTGACAGGGTTGGAGAAGAAAGTGGTCTCCTGTCTGTACCTTTCTCCTTTCAAGGGGGCTGCCAGGGGAGGGCTAGATGCTCGATAGCACATCAGTGGTGCTCACAGACAGTGGACAAAATTCACGTGCACGTCTGGGAATGCTTCAATGTCACAAGAATTGAAGAACCTATGATCCCTACTGACATTAACAGGAACACTATCCGGCAGTCAACACTTCCTTTAACATGCCAAAATCTATAGATTTTCAAACCAAGAATTTAAAGGCTTCTACATTCCCTGCCATTTGATAAGTAATAAAAAACCAAGCCAACATAAAATCAAAAAAAAGGTGTTTTACTTCAGTGATTTTTTTATTTAAAAAAAAATCACATTTGTAAGTAACAAAATTTTCTGAAAAAGAAGCTTCCAGATAAAATCAAAATGTGATTTTCTGGAGTTGCACAACAACAACAACAAAAAGCATGTCAGGCAGTTTATTTCACAAGGTATTCATTTACTTTCGTTTGGAACAAAATGCCTTCCTGGTGAATGGAATTGGCAGTAATCTAAATATATATCTTTTTCCTGCTTTTAAAGGAACTCACCAGTGTGGCCATTGGAATTTCCACTATCCAAACAAGAGAGGAAACTGCCCTTGTTCACAGTTTGTGGTTCTGGATTTGTGATTTGATTCGTAGCAGCACTGAAAAGCTATTCATCATTCCTCAGAACTGCCACACAGTAATTAAAATCAGCAAGCTAGGTACAATCTGAGAACTTTTTAATATTTTTAAAACACTTAACAGTTCTGCTGTAGTTTACAAATATCCGCTCTCTGCTCTCTGGGGACAGCGACAGGACCCGAGGGAACGGCATGGGGCTGGGACAGGGGAGGGTCAGGCTGGGTGTTAGGGAAAGGTTCTGCACCCAGAGGGTGGTCGGGCACTGGGACAGGCTCCCCAGGGCAGTGGTCACAGCACCGAGCCTGACAGAGTTCAAGGAGTGTTTGGACAATGCTCTCAGACATACGGTCTGATTTTTGGGTGGTCCTGTGTGGAGCCAGGAGTTGGACTCAGTGATCCCTGTAGGTCCCTTCCAACTCTGGGTATTCTGTGATTCTATGGTATCAAATCTACACACACTCTCTAAAAAAAAAATCTCTCTTTTCCTTTCATGTATGCAGACTCTGAAGTCTTTAAGGCTGCGCAGAATATAGTGAGTTTGCCTTTCAGGGAGAAACATGGATACAGAAGTGTCATTTATGACAATACAGAGAACAGAAACCAGCACAGTGGCCATTTTACCTAAAGCCACAAAAAGGTAAAATAATTTCCTAAAAACTATTTGGGGAATTTAACCACAAGATACTTAAAAAAAAAAAAAAAAAGTTCAGAAGCCAATACCAACACATTATTTCCAGTATATACAAATACTTCATTTTGACCTATGAACAACACATATGCTTAAAATCAACTAATTCACTGAAACAAATTCAAAACAAACAACATAATTCGTTATTAAAGAAAAAGAAAGGATATACGGAGTATATTTTTTAGGGAAAGTAATAGAAATTTTAAGTAAAATGCTAACATTGTTAAGAAATGTTAGCAATTCTATTCCAAGAAGAACCCAAATCTGAATTACAATATGAAGAATATATATATTACCAAATATGGCTTGAATATTTACTATCAGTACAGAGCAGAAAAAGTCAAAAGCTCTACCTGAGTATGCTTCAGATCACTGTAAATCAAACCTGAGCATCAGCTTTGTAGTATAAAGGATTTTTGAATATTTGATAATGTAAGCAGAACACAGGATTGGTAAAACACTTCTTTAAAACATGTAAAAGTATCTAAAGTGTGCACCAACATGAGGACTTGCTGTACAAAACAACATGTACCTAGAACAGTAATGTGTGCCCCGACCTCTTGTGACTTCAGACGATAGCTTTGCTTTGATGGGATTTTTTTTGTTTTTACTCTTCTGATATAAACCACGTTGTGGGGTGTGAGTGAGGAGAAGAACATTTCAGACTCTTCTTCCATGAAGAGAACAGACAATTCTGAAGAAGTTAATGACTCCAGATGTCTTTACAAACCACAGCCAGCACTTGAAAGAATGTGTTCTTCACCAGTTGAGAAATGTAACCACAATTTCAAAAAAAACAAAAACACCCAAAACAACAACAAAACAACAAAAAACACCACCCAAAACAAACACATCTAGCTTTTGCAGAAGGATAAGAACTTAGTCTTCTGCATATCTATGTAGTTCTCTTCCGCATATCAGTAAGATCAAATTCCCCCTCCTTCTCCTTGTTTTAACTTGCATAATCATTTTAATACCTTGTAATCTAACTTCGTAATCCATCCAAATAAAACTGCAAGTTTGTTATCTATGAACTTGTGCATAAATTGCTAAGTTTTGGTATCTGAGTATCTGTGGCCTGAGACATCTATCTCAACTTTTGCTGAAACAAACAAACAAAAAAGATGAAAAACCCTGAGCTTAAAAAAGAGACCTGCTTGCTTGGGTTCCTTCTTTGGTCTCGATCTGTACTCTGTAGACTTCCTGAAACACACTTAAACACTAGGTAATTTAATTTATAAACGATATGTATGTTCTTGAACAATTTGCAGCTTTTTTTTTTCCTTTTAACTTTTTAATTTATTACCACAAGATATCTTCCTTTACTTTTTGCTTGTGCAGGTTTATAGATTGATTATTTGGCACTTTTTAATTAAGAAGTCTTTATGGTGCATTAATCATGGATTAAATCAGTCACTGCATTAAAATGGCTTAGTCATCGTTACAGATACGATTCAGATCTAACAAGTATCTTTGAAGTATTACTAGCATCATTTTAATCTTAATGGAATTACAAGTAATATGTTACAATTAGTATAATCAGGAATAATTTACTAAGAAGAATAGTTTATATGGACTTCCATTATGCAGCATAAAGCAAAATATTTTTTTTAAATTAGAGCCTATTTTGTGTATTTTTTATTGCACAGAGGTCTGTATAATATGTAACACTGATTCATTCATTCAGTAGGTGGAATTCTTCATGTAAAATTGTAAGCACTGGATGAAGTCTTTTTCTACTCGTTCACATAGAAGTGTTCACTTCCTTTAAAGTTAGCCTGTTGTCAGCAGAAACAAAAAAGAATTACATCTCTTTTGAGAACTTTTTTTTTTTTATCACTCTTATATTTCTCCTCTTTAAACAATAAAATAAGAAGTATTTGGTGAGGGAATTTTATATGCAGAATTTGCTTAGACCAGTAAGAAAAGGTTAGCTTTCTTGACTTAAAGATCTCTGAAGTCAAGTTCCAGCCATAAAAGTTCATACTGTCTGTCTCTCATGGGGATCTAAAACAATATCATACGGAGTCAAAACATTTCTAATCAGCAAATGTACCAATTTGCCAAAAAAGCACTTATATCAAGAGTAATGGCAAAGGGGATGGCTTCTCACTACTTAGTGCTTGCATGACACCAGTTGTTTCCTGTGGATGGATGTGACATGGCAAAAGAACCTGGGAACAGCTAGTGAAAAATTGCCAGGCTAAGTTAGCCTGTTTCACTGCTTTGTGGACTTTGAATTTCTCTTCAGTTCCTTTCATATACACATCTGGTTGAAACGGATAACCTCGATACACTGAAGTAAATAAAGTCCACGGGTGCCCCAATCTGATCGCACCAGAACCTTGCAAATTTGAGCTTACAGACAACCTGATGCTCACCTCGCTAGCCAACCATGGGAATCAGAATCACACAGAGGTGATTGGAACAAGGCACCTAGGGAGCGTGCAAATAAAACTTGGCATTTGTACTCTGAACTGTCTCAAGTAATAAAGCTCTATTTTGTTCCTGGACCGAAGGACGTATACATCTTATAGAGAAGCATGCTGGCAAGGCAATCAATAATAGTGATCAGGGTAATGTGTGTGTGCGCTCGTGTGTGTGTTTCTGTTGTGTAGCAAGTTTTCCTCTACAGGCAAAATTTATAAAAAGAAAGACAAATTAGAAGAAAAGTATTCCTGCTCTTAAGTGTCCTGATATGACACCTGCTAGAAGTGGTTAGATGATCTACATCTGCCTGCATATTAATAATATGCATCTTTCAAGATCACCCATTAACTCCTACTCATTGTATCAAGAACTCTGTTTCTGACTGTTAACTGTGCAGCTTTCTCTGCAATTGATGTTCAAAACGCATCTCTTCAGCCTACTTGTGCTGGAAATTTTCTCAAGACATGAGATGTACAAATTCTGGTGACTAATACTTTTACGTATGAACATAGAAAAATGCCTAGCCTATAAAAATATGAAAGAAAGCACTGCATTAGATCTATTTTCATTCAATCATCATTTTAATTAAAATTACAATTCGTGGCCACTTTCATGCACACAATATCAAGTAAGTGTATATTAAAAATCTATTAAAAAGGAAAATTCCATATATTCAAGAAGAGTTGAGCTAGGTCTGAAAAGAATCAAGGGCATCTATTACCAGAATTTAATTATCAAAGTTAAAAAAAAAATCACAACTTTATTTATAAACAACAACAAAAGGTTCTCTTTTACTTCTGTTCTCTGAAGAGACATAAGAGAAGCAATTCTATACCAGTAACATTCTCAAATATTCACTTTCTAAGGAACTGGTATGTGTTGAATTGAAATTATGGGTCAACAATTAATTCTGAGACTAGACTCTGCTTTGGGAGCTTGTTGAAGCAAACAGAAATAGCACAAGAACGAAGCACCTCACTCAATTTATCTGCCATCATACTGGACTGAGCGTAGTGAATCTGTGGGATACTTTAGAGGCTGCAGGGATTCCAATACTCAGCAATGGATGCAGGAAGATAAAAACACAGGGGTAGTAATTTTATGTATATGACCAATGAACTGGCAGAATTCAGGACCAGGCACAAAAACATGTTATTTTTTTTCAGGCACTGTACTAAAACAAAATTTAGCATTGACTAGCAGGTTCATGGTCATCAGTGGAGGGAAGTCTGGTCTGAGAAAATTAAGCTCTAAAGAGCTTAATTTGCTGTTATTAGAGCAGGTAGAAAGGTAACTCGGTGTAACAGATGACCTTTTATGTAAGGAAAAGATTTATAATATAATTTATTTTTTTAAAATATATACATACAAAATATGATGGCTGTGTTAGAAAACAATTTTTGTAGTACGTCAGCCTATGTAGGTTTTCCCTTTCAAATGAATGTTCATATTCTGTGCTTTCTGTTATCCATCCAAAACAATTTAACAGCCAGTTTTATCTTAAAAAACAATGCTTACAAAAATATGAAGCAGCTTAATTAGAAGTTCAGGTGAGGAAATACATATAGATATAATCAGAGGTGGCTACCTGATGAGAAGAATCTTAAGTCTGCCAGAAGCACAGCTGAGGAGCCCAAAACCCTCCTCTGCCCCATGAACCCTCAATGAGAAATAAGAGTATAGATGAAAACTACAGTGAAGGGAACTGAATAACTTGCAGAATACTGATGCTATAATATCCATTAAAAATAAAATAAAAAGACATGCCTCCTCATTTTGGTGATAGCTGTGGTTTAGGTATAAAAGATCACTAGTTTTTATTTGGGAGACATTAGGGTGGGGAGAGCAGGGAAGTTATGTGACTCCCATGATAGGAAACAGGCTACAAGAAATACAATTTAAGTAATTTTGTCTTGCATTCTGGTTGTGAAATCACTCTTAGCCAAGACCCTGAACCAAAAATTATTAATGAAATAGAATAAATCTCATTTAAACCTATGGATTTTGGTTCATGTCCTATATGAATATTCTCTTTTAGAGACTTGGAGGTAAGCAAAATGATACTGTAAAACTTAAATTTCATTTAGCTTGCTGAAGATTAACTGAAATACATTTCACATTAATTAAATAATCAAAAGCACATTTTAAGCAATCTCTGATTTAGGCTTTATCTACTCATTATTGTTAACTTAACATATTTTAACTTAATCAGTAATTCAAAATATCAGCTCCCATCAGTCAAAACAATCTAAAACTATTTATAAGAGGATTTAACAGATTTAGCAATTTAGGAATATTTCTAGTTACTCAGTGTAATTATAGTATGCACATTGTTACGTTTAAGTTCTGTATTTCGTCCTATCAAACGTCAATGTATTTGGAAACAACTAAAAGAAATTGAGCATTTTATCCCTGAAGGAAACAAGTGTATCCCATTAATATACTGACATTATAATACACATCAGAGGCGTTTTACAGAGCAGTCTATAGTGTTTTCTGCAGCATCTTTTAAAAAGGCTACAGTAAAAAAAAATAATTTTTAATTTATTAATTTTGCTAACTATATTAATAGATGGTTTTACGCAGAAGTAATGCTAATCTTTTGAATTCCTTGTAGTCTGCCTCTTCAGACAGGTACAAGCTAGCTTTTCTCTTTGAAAGCTCCTACTTCCTTAAAGTGAAGGAGCTTTCTTGCTACTTCTCTCTTTTAGGATGACTATGTTTTCCCAGAAAAATGACTTGACTTTTTTGTTTTTTTAATAATAGCTTTCCCTCCTTAATATTTATCAGAGAGAAACAAATTAGACATTACGCTGAATTGAGAATGATGTATTTAGAATTGATCAGTTTCCAATGTGAACAATTTCAAGTTGCCTTACTCAGCTCTACAGCTAATCGAGAAATACCATAGTTACAAGAAGAAGAATTGGGAACTAATATTCAAAATTCAACCTGCAGATAGCAGAAATATCTGGTACCTTAAAGAGTATGGTAATCATCAAGCAAATGCAGTTCACAACATTCATTCAATAATAATTATATTCAGTTGCAAAAATCGTAATAGGCTCTGGGAGCATTCATCAGCCTAAGCGGAGGAGATATGAGCCAAGAACTGCTGCTAGTCTCCAAAAAGCATTCAGCTGCAGCATCCCAACCCACTTCGCGAGGTGCTATTTACCTGTTTCTTCCGTGTGGACGACAGACCTTCTCCCCCTGTTTCTGCTCCCATTCGAGATTTCGTTTCGGAAACTTTCAGCTGGGCTAGGGCCAGGAAGCTTGTTCTCCTAACGGGGACAGGCAGCAGTTGGTGAGAGCAGCCTCATTCCCTGCAAGCTCATGCCCTGCGAGCCACAGCCAGCACTCCAGCTTACCTGCCTGGCACCAGCTGCAGAGGCTTGCAGGAAGGAAGAAACAGGGGCACCCGCTTTCTCGTCATCAGGGGAGACGGCTGGCCGCTCTAGCGGAGACCTTGCCTGGACCCTGTAGATCAGCTCATGGCGCAGAGCTTCTAGCTCTGTTTTCAGGGTGAGAACATGGTAAAGAGACACTGCTGCAAGACAAGAGGACAGGAGCATTGCAAGCCACAGGAATGTGACAGAAAAAAGTCCCGTGGTGCCTGAAGCAGCACCAGGGGGGGCAGAGGGAGAGGAGGCGGTATCCTTCTGTTGGATGACGTGCACACAGTCCACGGATTTCATCGCTGCTCTTTCCTCACTAAAGCCAGAGGGAGAGTTCAGCTGTCCCCTTCCGAGGTGCAATCCATGTTACCAGTTGCTCTGTGAAACTAAGGGCATCCAGAATAAGTGAACAAAACGCCCAGATCATTTCCTGTCATATGAAGCCGTTGATACAACCATTAAACTTAATGTACAGAGTGAAAGTTTAACATTCAGTCTCCGTTTAGCTTTCTTCTTTCTGTGCTGCATTTTGGCAATGAATACTTTCTCATGAACTGCTTGCTCAACCTGCCTTCCTCCTTTCACTTTCAGCTATGTATTTTTGTGGCAACTTGCTTTTACCATTTCCCATTATCTTTAAATTTAGGCACAACCAGTACCGCTGGTATTTGGAGCCTTATCTGGAAGTGCAGAAACAATGTAAGGTTTCCTGGCAGCGTATCATCCAGTGCCATTTAAAAGAGATAAACATATAGCAAAGTGTGTGCCCGTAGGTATATGCATATATAATATATGTATACAATGTATATATATTTTATATATACATATGCATATATATCCAAAGTGACTATATGCCTGCAGAGTGGGTAACCTATTTAAATATCAAATTTTGTTGTTTCCTAAACACAAGAGTGTAGAGTATTCTCAGGTATGAGTAAAAAATTATTGGTCTCTCAAGTGTATGAAGTGGCAGAGTCTGCCGTTCAATTCATCATATGATCTTGGTAAGGGATGACTTTTTATCAAGCCCATTTGATAAATACGACTTCTCTGTAGAATTCAAGGACCTGGGTTGCTGCACAAGAGGACCCACAGAAGAGGGGGGAGCAAACCCAGAAGGGAGGGGAAAGCTAGAGGATGGGAAAGGACGAGAGGGAAAAGAAAAATGGGGAAAGAAGAACAGAGGGGTAGAGAAAGAAAATAACATTTAGAGAATTTCAAAAAGGAAACTTTAAACATACGTGCTTAAGTTTTTCAGGTATGTGAGTTGCATGCTCATGGCAACACCTGTCAGAGTAGTTCAGAACAAGCTGATACTATTGGGAAGGAGAAGGAAGGAACAGAGAGAGAGCAAACAATTCTGTTGCCTCTTCCAGATTTATTTCTTAAGACTATGAGAAATTGGGGTCATTAAAAGTTTTATCATCTTTCATTGCAATTCAAGGCACTCTTTTCATTACTTTGCCACCTCTAACAACTATCCAATATCCTGCATGGACAAATTCTTTTCCTAAAAGCAGAGAAAAAAATATAGCATGTATTTTAACACATGCTATTTAATATCATGTATTTAACACATGCCCCTAGAAGGCACCTACATACTACATGAAAAGTGATAAAGAAACCAGTATATGGTGGAATAAGAGCAGAATACCATACTCTTTCTGCATCTATTTTCAAGGTTAAATTAAGGTGTAAATGGGATTGTGTTTTGAAGGAAATTTAAGATGCATTAAAGTAGTTTTTTTGGAACATGATAAGCAGTTATTAGTACTAAACAGAGGTGTCTTGAAGTATCACCAGTCATCAGAATATTATCACTCTAGTACTGTGATAAAAAATAAAATAATATGACAGCTGGAAATGAAGCGCTATATAAGAAAATGAAAGAAAGAATGAAAGTTAGAACTAGCTATCCGGGAATCCTGAGAAACAATTGGCCAATGAGGTCTCTGTGGTCATTATCATATAAAAAAAAAGCTGACGTATATAATTAGCATCACTCCAGTTACTTCTACAGAAAATAGGTTGTTCCCAGCCCCCACACCTTCTTTAAATGGGGTCTGCATATGACCTGACAAAATAATTGTGGTGACACAGAGGACTTCTGTAAGACATCTGGCTTTGGCTTGCTTATCATTCTGACAAATGAGAACTTCAAAGGAGAGAGGAGGAAAATCAGAACAACCCACACATGGCAAATTGTTAAATTCAACAGGTGTTTCTATTCAAGTATCAAAGGGATTGGTCTGGTTTCAACCTCATGTTGTTCTAGTTTCATAAGCATTTAAGTGATTCGAAACAAAATGTAATTTGGACAAATTTTGCAACAACAGAAACACAGTGGGAAAATAAATAATGACAGTGAGAGATCAGTCATGGGAAAAAAAAAAACAAACAAAAAAACAAAAAAAAAACAACCAACCAAACAAACAAAAAAAAACATTAAGTGCCTAAAAATATATTTGTACAAATTACATTTTATCACAATAAAGTGAAGTTTCCATAAATTAGACTAGTAATCAGATTAAAGTAACATGTAAGAGAGCTGACGATTAAAAACAAAAACAAACAAACAAACAAAAATGTTAGTTTCAAAGCCTAGTACGTGGATTTGGTGTGAAGGTGGTGCCTTGATGCTTGACGCTGCGCCTTGTCAGAATATAAGTTCCCTGTTATTCCTCCTGCTAGCAGAGCGACACAGCAGCCCTTAGCGTGCTTAAAGCAATGTCAGTAAGGTTAATACAGGCACAGTTTTTTCTGCACTTTAAACTAAGGTATGACTACAGAGGACTAAGGAGTGCTCAGGTTAGGCCTTCCATTAGGAGACACAAGAGGGTGTTGACTCCCACTGAACAAGAGCTCTTGGCTGAAACAGAAGCATAGCATTTGCAGATAATATACTGGGGCAAAATACTGTGCTACAGTAAAAGGCATTGGTAATCGTGCTTTAACTTTGAGAGGGCTGGTGAAGATGGTTCTGAACAAAAACCCAGAATGACTACACGGGGTATAAAGAACTCATAATGAAAAATGTATTCAGTTTGTGGTTAGCACCCTGTTTCTAGTGCCTGTCTTTCCTGAAAACTCTTCTGCAAAAGTTTGTGCCATATTAACTCGTTTGGCTCAGGATACATACACTATGCTACAGATGCATGCAGTAAAACCTTAGGGCAACAAGCGACCACCTCAAGCTCAGTTCAAAGCAGCTTTTTCCAAACTATTCCTAGAAAATAAAATGCCGCTACATTAAATTGCACAAGTGTAGTCTAGGCCATCTAACACTAGAAGCAAGTAGAAGTAAATCTTTATGATAAAGTTATTTTGTAAAATATGGTCTATGCTGCATGCATGGTACAGCTGATCCACGTGCACACAGTAAATCCAACCATTTAGTGCCACCTTAGTCTGGATAGCGAGCTATGTTAAACACTCAGGTTGACTGGATAGGGAACCTTCTTAATTTTACCAAGGAAAATTATTAAGAAATGGGTTGGCTGGTCTAAGAATTTTACTTAACTCAGACTTCTACTTTTGGGAAAAAGAGTATGAGCTAGGTAAAAAACTAAGAAGAATAAGAAAAACAGAAAACAAACAAACAAACAAGCAAACAAAACCCACCACCACTGGAGACTATTAATGGTGAGAATGGTGCACTAGGGGAAATGGTGGATTCTTGAATAAAATCAAGACTGATTAGTCTTCGAAGATATTACAGCTGAAACAAACCCTGTAATTTCTGCTAGCAGATAAATTCTTTCATTTCCATTACGCAGAATATCTGATTAAATGAAAAGATGGGCCCTGATAACCTGCAAATGTATAAAACTTCATCACTACATCTGTGGGGAACCGAAGCAGAGATAGTAAGCAATCACACAGGAAATTTGTGGTTGAACCAGAAAATGAACCCTTGATTTCCTGAAATCCAGCACAGTGCTTTAACCACAAAAGCCCTCATCTTTGAGGGGGAGGAAAATCTGATAATGAAGTTTATTGTACAAAAGAGAAGCAGATGATTTGAATAAGAAGACTTGGATAAAAACCCAGCTTACTGAAGAAATGTAAAAGTTTACTTAAAACAAATGTTCTGTTTTTAAAACAGAGGTTGCAGCATCTGCAAGATGCTGCAACACAGAAATTCAGGCAAACATCAATGGTCATACTAAAAGTACATATCCAGTGGCAAAAGTCCAACTTCACATGCTTCTGAAGTGGCCACAAAATGGAACTGGTCCCTGTGGTTACTGCAAAAAGAAAGAAGCCATCGTAGCTTATCGTACTACGCAACAACGCACAGAGCAGATAGAGGAGTTCAGAGCAAGCAAAGCTTCCATATTGAATACATTTCAAGTCTTTTCTGATGATGGACAAGTTGGACAAACTCTTGTGGAGGAGGTCAGAATAAATCCTGTATGACAGTTTTCTGCTATTACAGATAACTGCATTCACAGCATTCATAGCCTTCTGAAGCAGTGCACATTCCCTTCAAGGACACTTAAAAGTTTCCTTCAGCTATTAGCCAGGACTACGTAGCAGCAAAGCCAGGGAAGTCACTGCCTCATATATGCATCCAAAATCACTCGGTCTGTGGATTCTGTGTACTGTGTATTTACATCCTATTATCTTAAAGCTTAGGAAACTAGTGAATGCAGTGCAAGTAGAGGATGTGTTATATGAACAGTTTAAATCTTGTTTGATATATTAATTTGTTAAAAGAAAAAGAAGTCACATGAGATTTTTCTGAAACAAGAGTGATCTTTTCTCTTTGCCTTCTAACTCAAAATTGCCTAGGACAATGCAAATGTCTGTATGCCTTTTAGATACGCCATGCTTGATTTATGTCTCACCTAAGATTTTATTTTTCTACACATCTAGACAATTTAAGTCCAAATCTGGCATGCATACTACACAAAGTAAACGTACAGCTGCCTTGCAGCCATCATTACTATTTACATAGATATTACAGTGCTTTCAAAGAGGTTAGCAAATGGAACAAGAAGGAAAAGCAATTCTTATGTGTGTCTCTCAAAGTATGCAGCAGAACCAACAAGAAATATAATAAAATATATAAACCAAATAAAGATAACACGAGATTTATATATTACAGCACCTTAAAGCCAGCCTCCTCCCTCCACCCCCCTCCCACAATGTTATAGTAGTTCCTTCTTACTGCACAGTGGAAAAGGAGCTCTCACTTGTCTTACAGCCTCACTGGTTTGGCTATCCAGCAACACGGAGTGTTTCTCCACCTCTTCGACACTATGCAACTTGACAGATTTTACACAGATGGGCTTGAAATGCATTTGTATGGCAGCAAAATAAACAAGGAGCCATAGCCTTTCATGTGGGAGTGGCTGCTCTTCTACTGCTGAAGTTTGTGGACCTTTAACAGAGGGTACAGGGTGGGGATCCAAATTTTCAAATCATAGATGCAGCTATGGAGAAATAATGCTATTTTCTACACTGTTCCTGAGTTCTCAAGGGCAGAAAGGGAACGGTACTCTGACTGACCTTTTACTTTGCATTTTTGTAAATAATTACCCCACACCAGACGTAAGCATAATGCAGAACAGCTGTAGAACTTCCTTTCTTTCTATCTTCAAGCAGCAAAATCTGCTCCCTAGCTGCTTGTCAAAACTAGCAGCAACATCTCTCTGGAACTTGGAAAATGAATACAGTTAGGTTTTATGCCAGCAACTATACCCTTGCGCTACAACATTATTCAGCTCACTGCTTAAGACTAATAAAGATGTATTTGTCAGTAGATGGGTGAAACCAAGCTCTGTAATGCATTAAAAACATGCCTGCCCTTACACTGCATTATTTTTCAGAGAAAGGAAATTTGCTGTTCAAGACAGAGGAGAGTTGTTCTGTACCCACTCAAGATGAAGCATAACAAATTAATCACATTAATGTTTTCAGCACAATTCCAGAAATATTCAGTTTATCTTCCTTATCTACTTACAGAGAGAGAACTCTGTAAAAAGTCAAAAGTTAAGAACCTGAAAAGGGTCCAAAGGATTTAAAGTTCAGGCGTATTTAATATCTTAGGAGCAAATCATTTTTATTTAGCCAATGGTTCGGTATTTTCCCAAGATCTTACCTATGATCTTTTCCAGGGATAGCAGGCCTGTTGCCTTTGGTTTAGGTTTCATTTCTAGCATTTGTTTAGATGCTCATATGCATTTACAGATTTTTACTGTGATTTAGGCAGTCCTCGCAAATTGAAATCCTGAACTTCCGTCAATATGGGCCTACACATAATATACTAAGCAAATGAATATAGCACCACATGGAACTTTATGAGGCGTTCGGCCCACAGTGTATGTTGCTTTTCATAGACCAGCTGCTTTACAATTTTCATGTAAGAAAAAGCAAATGCAAGACTTGACTTGTACTCTTCAGAGTAGAACTGCTCAAGTAAGGTTTAGTGACATTGTTCACAAGACACCAAACTGCTTTTAATTCAGGAAGGCTATTATTCACATGAAGTACCCAAATCCACCAGTAGAGTTGCTACTCTAGTTTTGTCTCCTTTTTAAGAATTAAAAATATTTTAAGAATTTGAAATATCTTTATTTCACTCAAAATCAATAGATATTTTGAATGAAGCTTCAAGAGATCATCCCAGTCCCCTACCTCCTATGTATCAGTCTGAAATTGAACTAGAAGCCCTTCAGTAAACCAGGAGAGGACACATTTTGCAGCTTCAGAAAAAGCAGCAGTAAGTCCTTATTTTCCAGGTATTTCACATTAACAATGTGGGATAGCAGCAGAGGTGATATAAGATTAATCACACATTTCTCTTTAAGGAAGTAGAAATCACCTCAGTCTTAGCATTCCACTGCAGCTATGTGCGTTACCTATAAGCCTGCTAGAGGACCAGTAGCACATTTAGAAATATTTCCTAAGCCACTTGTTCAGACCATCTCTCAGTCCCCCAGATAAAAGTTTTAAAATGCAGAAGGTGATAGAAAGTGATGGAAAGCTACTGAGCATCAGTTTTACTTACCAACGCTTGGTGAAATCAAGGATATATGACAACGCTTAGAGATGGACAGCTCTAATTCAGCTTTTTCCCCTGTTGTAATAGCTTTCCACAAATGCCACCTCTAACAATGCAAATGTCTATTCCATGTGCTCTGGTTTGTTTTGTAAGTGACTGAAAATGATATCCTGAGGCTGACAAGATACCACGCATACAAAAATACCCCTGTACTCATACCGAAGACATACCACAAACTAGAACAAGACATTAACAGCACTTTTAATGTATCAATTTATTGCATATGTCAGTACATAAAAATAGAAAAGTGTGTTTTTTTGTAAAATTAATTTTATTGTAAAAACCAGACTAGAATGGGAATGTAAAACTTTGCCACGATTAGCACATATACAGTTACATTTATGCTTTGTCTACAAAACTTAAGAATACTTTAAAAGACATTTCTCCTTTAACTATACACTAAAGAAAAACCAAATAGAAAGCTTGCATCATTTATTCAGCGAGTGTTCCTGAATTCAAAATATGTTATTTAGAATTTGAATATATACTTTCTCTATCTACACTCTTGTGGATTCTACTCTAAATTATACAAGCAGGATGGTATTGTAAATTATTCTTAATTTACAGTGGATTAGATTAGTGGATCCAGAGTGGTCTGGATACACCAGGCTGATCCCACTACATGCAGGAGGCACTGATTTTGTATTTGGCAGGAGTGCCCTTAGCAAAATCACCTGTCATTAACAAAAATAAAAATATACTTCTCAAGAATTAAATTATGAAATACAAATGGAGGTATGCCAGCATCGCTTTGCTAATAGGAGACCATACCTTGGAATCTCAATTCAGCCTTGCATTCTTCACTATGAACTTCCAATGTGACACAAGTGATTAGCTAAGACTCGCTGATATGCATATTCTATATAAATAGTTAATCCATTTGCCCTTCAACTGAGAGATTGTCCATAGCTGACCAAATGCATTTGTGCTATATTTCTAATTTTACCTGAGAAATGGACATGAGGGCAGTTGTTTCACTTAACTTTTTTTTTTTTCATCTGAAAACAGTTTATCACTCTATGTTTCACAGTTCAGAAGCAAACACTGGGAATGTAAACTTGGGTCAGTAGGAAGCCTCAACTATTTCCACTAATTAAAACCACGCATACAAGGTCTCATAGTAGATGATTCCTCACAAGGACTCTACAGCTACAGCTGTTCTAGTTCAACTCCTGACCCTTCCCTCCAACTTTAAAAAAAAAATAATAAAAATCCTTAAGCAAGTTCCTCTTATAAAAGAGACAATTCCTTTAAAGAGTATATTCAAGCCAAGAGGCTTTCTTACAAACCTGTAAAAATATGTCAACTTCCTCTTCCTAAACTAGAAACGTATGTATACATAGGACAAACACTTAGGAAACATCTATACATAAATGGAGAACTGGTATGGGAAAATATATAATAGCATTAATGCAAAAGTATCATGTTTTTGGCAATTTAAAGCTGTTACTACTGATTCTTGTAATGAACTGTCTGAAAATGGCTTTCAGCAGCAAACCATAGGTTGCCATCACAGACCACAAAACAAAAACAAGTCTTGTCAGCAACAAGCTTCTTCCCCCTTCTCCCTCCTTTAGATCATATTTACAGCATTGGAAAATTTGCATAATTATTTCCTTCCTATTTTATTTCAGTGGATTCCACAGCCAACACAATGAAAAAATAGAACAGGTATTCAGCCACAAGCGTGTGTGTCCAACGTATTAAGGGAGAAGCAAAAACGTGCTTATGTGGAAGCTGGAAGAAACCACATTAAGTATGCATATATGATGAGAGCATACCTGATACTTTGTAAAACCAGGCATTTTTAGGTCCTGCAGACACTATAGTGAAAAGATATGGCTTGATAATCAAAAGTAATGTTTAGATACAGTGCACTATGAACAGCTCCTGATTTCCATAATCCAAGGCCATACATTTGACATTGACTTAACTGTGGACCCAAACGTGAATACTTTATTTGTACAGAAGTGACACATAATGCAGAAGGTTGGAAGGGTACTGGCAGTGATTTTGTGTGAGGTTTTTGAACGTATTTGATTAGTGTGGAGCAGTGTAAAAAGTCCTGTTATTTTGGAAATCCACATTTTATGAAAGACACAATGATGTTTAATGTCAAATTATGACAACTTCTGAAACAACTATTTGCATGCAGCCTCCAACAAGTAATTAGTTTTTGGCTTTGTTAACTTGTTTTCAGAAAAAGCAGTACTTGCCCTCCATCTTCCTTTTCTCTCCTTTATCCCTCCACCTGAATTCTAAAGCAACATGAAACAGCTGAAACAATGGATCAGAGATGATGGAAGTACTTAGTATTGTTTTAGGATACATCACAGAAAGGGAATACTATGTCTATTAACTTCTTGCTATATAGACACCTCTCCCCAACCTTCCCAATCCAAACTACACCAATACCTTGTCCCCCCTCCCTCCACTGTCACCACTGAACATCAGAAATGGTTTCACTAGATTCAAAACTATGCTCTGTCTACCATGGTTTAAGTCTACAGGTCCAAAAGTGTTTTTTTCTCCTATACCTTTTTCAATCGTTTGTAAACAAATCTTAGTAATAGGATGATGAAAGATACTTACCAGAGATAGCAGCAACTTCTGGTATGTATGTGTTTATTAAAAAAAAAAAAAAGATCACATTTAAGTTTTTGTAGTAAAAGATGTATCACCCTACCTTCAACTCTGACAATACATAAGTGAAAGTAAACTGTAAATTGGAGGTGTAACTATTAAAGCACCAGTTCAGGAAAATAGTTTTATTCAACAAGAGAACTTAAGCACAAGCTTAAAATACCACTGTCCGTAAGGAAACAGATTTGAAGTGCGTGCTGAGATACTTTTCTGAATCAGGGCATCATGGCAAAAAAAAAAAAAAATTAATCTGAAGGGGAATTGTACAGATTTTGTGGAAGATTTTCCACAGTTCCTTCCCATAAAAATATTTTGAAGAGGCAAATTATCAGCTGCAGCAGATAAGCAATTAATCCTGTAGAAGAGATTTACACAACACACCCCAATAAACTGAACTAATACCATATAACTTTGATATAACTACCCAGAATTAGGACACTCTGAAGCCAAAAAAAACCATTCAGTCACAATCAAGCTCTCAATTTTAGTATTGCTGGTTTGAAATGGTGAGACCTTCAAAAGTCTCAGTACAAGAAAACTCAGTTCTACTGCTAATGGATAGGCTACCTTCACTGTAAAAGATTTGTAAGCCGATGGATAAAAGTATGAAAGTAAATGTTCTCTCTCAGATTAACTAAACTTAGGTCTGCTAAATATTATCCTCATTGTAACAGCTGTGTACGTTACTGTCTAATCATGTGATCATTGGTAATTATTTGATTTATTTATACCTCCAAAAGAAAACAAAGTGCACAGACTTGTAACTAAACCAGCCTAAACCCAAACACAAATGGAATACTTTTACCTTGTGATACTTCTATCACACACACCATCCTGCCTGGGAAATCTCACCTCAAGTGCACAGGCCGACAACAGCAATAAATAGTTTGACTGTAAGTTAATGATGTGAGCTTGGGGTGGACAAGAGCTTTAAAAGTTAAATTACACTGCCTGTTTTTTTTTTAAGGGCTACTTCTATTTTCTGTGAAGAAATTGTCTGGGCAAAATCCACCAGCCATAATGCTTAGGCACATACAACTTTATGGGCAACACTAAAATGCAAACAGTAAAATGAAAACAGGGAAAGTGTCTTTTCCTCTTCAGTTGCAGTTTGATCTATATATGTATGCATAACCATTAAAAAAAGTAATAACTGAGGATAGTATACCTGTAAGTATACTCTACCATTAATGTTATTTTATATTATTTAGCACATTAAAGACTTCCCATCTTGCATAATATAAAGTTTCAAGGAATAAAACACTATCTCATGCATGGCACACTTTAAATAAACTCTAAGAGAAACAACAAATCATTGTGCTAACCATGATTGTCCAAAAAGCTCACACATACAGCATTGAAGCCTCCCACTGTTCTAAACTAATATGTTCTGTACTACTCTTGTAGCAAGTTTCTTTTTTCTTTTAATAGCATCTGTTGTACATATCAAACAAATGGATTATATGGACATATCAAAAAAGTATGAGAAAGACAAAATGGTTCATTTACAATGCTGCAAATGTAAAAGTTATCTGGAACATCTTAATAAAGCATCAGACCTTTCCAACTTTAATTTCACTCTTTAGGCAAGTACAGACATGACACACATGTAAAAATTGACATTCTTTCACCACTTTTCACAAACCAAGGTACAGTGCAGGTACTCCCCCAACCCCAAAGAAGAATATCAGTTATATTATTGTTACATTAGATGACGTTTTCGCCATTTCTTCAGGGGAGTGACTCTTTATTACTTCTTTGATGAACTGTTCAAGTGCAGTGAAATATCCCTGGCACTGCCAAGTGTCATTATGAGTTCCATCAGGAAAAATTGCCAATCTCTTAGTCCGAGCTGGGGATAATTCATAAAGTTGCTTCATCATGACTGGTGGAATTAACTGGTCAGACAACCCAGAGATGAAGAGTGAAGGCATTCTGCACTGAGAGATTTTTCTGTAGGACAGAAATTTATTTTTGTAGCACCATAAGGGAAGGTATCTCATTGGAAAGAAAGAAAATAAAGTGCTGGCCATGTGTGGGATGCTAAGAAAGGTGTTCTCAACCATGATGGCAGAAATCCTATGGGAATTTTCAGAAGCTAAATGAATAGCTACTGCTCCCCCCAGGGAACGGCCAAAGAGAAAAATTTTTGTTTTATCAAGATCGGACCGAGTCATCACATAGTCTAACACAGCCTCAGAATCTAAGTACAAACCTTCTTCACTTGCTTCTCCTTCACTTTTTCCGTACCCTCTATAATCAACAAGGATTAAGTTTACTTTCAGGTTCACCAGCATTAATAAAGCATTTGGCAACCTGTGGCCAATGTTGCCTGCATTGCCATGAAAGTAAATGATGGTTGGAGAATATGCTGCATTGTCCCCTGTGTATCTCAGCAGAATAAGATTGAGAAGAACTCCATCTTTGGTTTTGATGAAGATATTTTCGTGTGGTATACCAGTAGGCATGGGAACATAAAGACGTGATGAAGAGGGCTGTTCAGGAAAGTAAAGCAGCACATCCTGGAATTTATATAATATACCTGCTATTGACACAAATATCAGTATGAGTAGTATAATGCCTCCATACAAGTGAAAAGTTACTATCAAGGGTAAAAGAGAAATACGGCAGAGACCCCAAGACCAGGAAGCCAAAGCTAGTAGCCATCTTTCAACAAAGGTCCAAAGCATCCATGACTTTTCCATTGTAGTAGTCAGTGATCTTTTACTCCAAGTAAATCCTGTAAAAAAAAAAAAAAAGACGTAAGTATTAAGTATGGGGGAAAAATGAAGTGATATTTTATTACATAAAAGTCAACATTACACAAAAGCATAAGCATCAAACTTGGAGTGCAACTCCTTTGGATTTTTGGAAAACATTCAGTTCTGTAAAACAGGTAGGAAAGCAAACAAAGACAAGGCTTTAAAACTTTCCAAAATCACATTTGCATTGTTTCAAAAGGGCAATATCCAACAGTGGCTCCAAAAATTGGTAGGGTGTAACCATGAAGTGTTTTCCCTCAGTCATCCCTACTGACCAAGACAGCAAACATACAGATGAGTTTGTCCAAGCTTCTTGTAAGTAAATCTAGAATTCAGAGAGCACAAACAAAAGTAGCTCTTCTTTCTAAGCTGCTACTGATTAAGGCCAAGAGGAACATTCAATAAGCCTATGCACTTCACTCTGCAACCAGTCAAGGCTAACAATGCACACAGGGTCGGCTATCAATTAGTAGCTGTATTTCAGAATCTCAATTAACTGTGATTATAGAGCAACATGTAAACCAACCAGAAGAGACACCACTACAGCAAGATCCCACACTGTACTTAAATTTATAACAGATGTTTTGCTACATTCTGATTAGTTCTGACTTATAAGTTTTATGCTAACAGATCAGTAAGCTGAATGACATAACTGTCATCACACAGCTGACTGAAAACAGTCAGCTACCTGCATTATTCTCTGATCAGTGAAAAGGACAACTGCTACGTAGTCTGGAACTGAAGAGACTTATGACAAACATGTACACCATTAAATAAGGAGAGTGGTGCTCAATGATAACAGATTAAATCTTCTCTGTGGATCAAGATATAAATGGCCACCTCTGTAGTCACAGCCTTTGCACTCTCCAAATATGTCAAGTAAGCAAAAATACCAAGAAAAACTGCAATCTCTGCTTTACACAAACAATTACAAATATATAATAAGTAAATCTGTTACACCTTAAGACTCATATATTCACCAAATGCAATGTGAAATTAAGTTTTTACACAGTCTATCTATTCCAAATATAGAACCACTGAAATATGAAGTAGTTTAGGGACTAATTATCCCAAGGTTTTTTTTTTTTATATGAGGAATTCATGTTCAATATCCAAATCCAAGTGTGCACAAATACTGTCTGTATAGAAATTTAATTCTTGTGATCCATTTAGGACAGACACGAAGTAGGTATTTCAATTTCCAACATATTTCCCTAATGAAGTAGTCTAGACTAACATTTCCTGCACTGAAGACTAAGAATGCTAACATTGATAACCACACAGTAAAAACACTTCTCTTACCCCCTCCATGCAATTTTGATTACTTTGTTACAAAATGAAGTCTCAAAAACTCATTCTCAACAAGCAGTTCACAAAAGAGAAAAAGACCCACCATTAAAAATGACTAGTAAAAAAAAATCTTACATAAGATGATTACAAGCCTTGCAGATGGCTATCCCACATACACTATGGATTGTATTTGGAGACATACTCTGATGGCTTTGTAAGCTATGTTAGCTTCCCTTGCACATAGCTTCCTGTTTTCTAGGACAATACTACTGAGTATTATACAACTCTGAGATACTGCTGCTATGTGACTACTTCTGATATGTGTACATAAACGCTTTTCTACCAGAGTAGAAAAGCCAATGCATCCTACAACTAGAACTCAACCCAGCTCCATATTACCAAGGTGCTATTACATTTCATTCAACAAAATGACTACTACAGTACTGCAAATATGTAACAAAAGTAAAACTCAGGACTTCATAGATCAAACTCAATTCCTTTCTACCAAAACCCCAACCCAACAAATACTCGGTATTTCAGTCAGCTTTTAGAAGAAACATAGCTTGTGTTCAACATGTTAATTAGCCAGAAATGTAAACTACACCACCACATGTTTCGTAGTCACCTAACGTATTTCAGAAAGGTTGACTACCCTGCACTAATGAACAACTGCTTGACTATTAAGGTTTTCTTCCCAGCTATGTGGAACTTCACTAGTTTCATCTGCTACCAGGCCTGAATCACGTCTATTTCACACCTTGCTGGGAGGCTTGTTAGTGAGAGAACAAAGATACAAGTTTCTTCCAGGTTCTTGCCTGCATCCTTCCAATACCAATCAAGGGTCACAAGCATGGAAAATTATGGTTTCTCAAACATGCACACAGACCTGGAAAAGACTAAGGGAACACAACTTCATTCTCAAGAAAGCTACAAACCATGCTTTCTGGGGAGTCCAAAGTAGCAAGCCTTCTAAACACACCTTCTCTGACCTGAATAGTAGAAGTTAATACAGAATCAGACTTCCATTTAAAGCACATGTATATCCTTTCTGTACACAGAGTGATGATATTTGTGTTTTAGTTCAATATGATTATCTTTCGAACACTTTATAGTATAACATCTTACAATGCAGGAATTCTGTATTGAATTATGAAGAGCGCATGCTATAATTCTCTTTTATCTCTACATTTTGTGACTAATTGGATGCCAGAAAGTGAGGGAAAGAGAATATATTTTGACTTCAGTATCTGAGCTGGTCAAACCAAGAAACAGTGGACCTGACACCTGGAAAAGCACATTTCTCTTTCTAGCCATGACTAGTTCTGTTCCTAGACTACATGAAGAAGTCCATAAGCCCTCCTTAAGATGTCCCAGCTATAGCAAGAAGCAGGTACCCTTTACGTCTTCTAAAATAAGACCTTTTAAAATCATTTTCTCTGTCACCTGCAAATACGACTAATTAATACTGTTGAACAGCCAACTATTTAAAAGGATTATCTCAGTTTTATTGCCTTCTACTATTAGAAGTTTAGAAGTATCACAGCTCTACAGACAGATGGCATGAAACATCATCCCTGTATTACAGATGGAGATACTGAAACCAAGGGAAGTCAGCAAGCTGGCCAATAGCAGGCCTTCTGTTTCAGCTGGAGAAACTAGGTTTCTCCATGAGTTTCCTTTTCTGATTTGCCAGATAAAACATTAACCCCTCAAAAAGCACTCTTTCTTTTCCCTTTTACAGCACACACAGTATCAGTATTTTATTACTGCTGATTATTTAAACCAAGCTACAGGCTGTGGCGGTGCACTCTCCCCTGTCCCCCTAACCTGACCTTTTACCCGTAAGCCGGCTCGGGGGATAACCATCGGTGGCAGCCGTAATGAATGCGTCTGGGCTCACGGTGGACTTGCAGGAGATAGATCCAAGAGCTAATGGAGCGTGCACCAACCACATATGGCTGGTTTACAAACATGGCTAGTAGTCAGTTATCTTACCCCATAAACAGGGGAGAGTCCAGAGCCCGCTGAGCTTCCTGTACTGCAGCAGGCTGCATGCCAGGATCTTCCCCCTAAGCAGGGACACCGCTCAAGGTTACTCCTCGAGATCAAGAGATCCCTTACCTGCAACAGATACTCAGTAAGTGACTAAGAGCTAGCTTGTTAAAATATTGCAAGTAACTTGTTAAGCATGCTGAAACTTTGCAGGCTTAGCTAAGTGATTAAAAGGATTGATTGTGTATATAATCCTTTAGGCAGAAACCATTAAGTCTGGGATTGGGATAAAATCTGGTTGTATCTAGACTCTTTGGAGTTTGGACAGCAAAAGGGCCTCCTTCCTGAACTTTGTGACTCACTGTGAGGGCTCCCTGAAGCTTTTAGTCTGACCCTATCCTCTACGCAGGAAATAATGAAGTGACCTTGTTTAACTTCACTAAATCACTATTTTCATCAACAAACATATTGCTGCTTCTCTCTTATGAGTGAAGTGCATAATCCCATTCATGGCAGAGGATATGAAAAAAGCATACGGAAAGTTTTTTTTTTTTTTTAATTTGGCATGTAAGTCAGTAAGTCAGTGTTTTTATCTGGTAGATGTTTTCACGGATAACTTTTATATTAACGGAAGTTTAAACATAAGCTGCTACTTGCTCTTAGCTACTGGAAAATATTTCCCAATACTTAACAGCAAGAAAGATTGAGTAACAAACTCATTACTTCTAGTTCAATGTTTATTAACCTCCAAATACGTAACCTACCTTCGGTTTACCCGGACGACATAAACCCGGGTCTTCTGCTCTCCCCTCACAGATAGTGCTTTCTTAGCCACAAGCATGATCAGAAGTATTTTGTCTAGCATCTAACTACTTCCCATTTCCTCCGATCCCTCTGGTAAAGCTATATTAGGGAGGCTAGCCTTTGTGAATGGCAGTAGTTCCTCCAAGTTTATTGATGATGCTTGTAAATTTATGAGACAAGACAGAATTGAAATACAAAGCTCTATGGCAGAAACTTTAACACAGAAGAACAGCAGCTTGGTGGAAGTCAACGTTCAGAACTAACTGAAAGTACGACTCAGCCAGAGTGCTGCTGTGCCTCAAACAACCCACCTTGTTCAAAGACCATTAATAACCAGTTCTGTTTACAAAGCTATAGAACTGTGCTGCATCTCAAAGCAGAAGTGAAATTTGACAGCCTTGAGTCTCAATCTCATCCCACAGGGATAAACACATATATTGGTGCATGCACACATCCTTGTACCTATCTCCACTGCTGAACCCACAGTCCAGGATCAGGATATCACCACAGACAGACCTCTGTGTTCTGTCAGGTGAGCTACACATCCCATACTTAACGCAACTTCTCAGAATATAAATCACTCGGGACAACAAAAATTCTGAGGAAAAAAAAGTATTCATTACCTAGATGTTTTATTATCGTTCTGCTGTGCCCTAATGCTAATTCTAAATGCTTAACGTCATTATCAACTGAAGACCGTAAGAACTTACGTTCAAACTTAAGTGCATGGGAACAATTATCCACTCATTTTGAACAGCAGTTGAAATTACTCTTGTATTTGCCACAGATCTGGTTGTATTTTTTGCCTTTGTCTACATTCTTAACATTAAAACTGTTAATTTCACACACTAATCACATTATAAAACATTTACCTTTGGATGTGATGATTTCCCGTGCTTCATTGCTGCCTGAAAGACAATTCCATTTGGGAACTTTGAGTAAAATTGCTTTTTCAATTAAACACACAATCACTGTTTGTCTTCAATTATTTTACAGAAGCTTAAGAAGTGCTAGCAGCCAGTACCCTTACAAGTTATGCACCTGCTTTACTGATGAAGCCATGCACACCATATTCAAGCTCTTCCTGTCAAGCTCAGCTCTCGCTTGAAAGAGCTGATAAACTTGAAAATGCCAGCTGGTAATGAAGTTTGAGAACCATGCTGAAGTATCCTGGACTATACATATAACACATAATATAAAACATATATAGCACTTAATAATCAAGCTATGTTAGATTTACGTTGCCTCCTTAGAGCTAACTTTTAGTCTGTGCATTTGCATGCTTAAAGTTACATCTAAGAAAAGCATTCAGATGCTTATGGCTGCTCCCTCTTTCAATAGCTTTGAAAAAGTTTTAGCAGTCACTGCAGCCCTTAGGATTTCATTATGGCTTTGAAACAAATGAATGTGCTAGCTTTAAGAATACAGGAAAAAAAAAACCTGGAGAGATTTGTGCACTCCACCTTCTCTAGACACAGACAAGCTTTATACAAATTTTACATTTACTCATACATCAGAAGACTTCCTTAAGTAGCAAGAGTCCTCAGCTATCAAAAGTGACATTCGCAGGAGAAATTTGTCTTAAAGAAAACCTACAAGAAATTTAATAAAGACAGGAAAACTACACTTTCCCAGTACTAAAACCCTAGAATCATTTGGGAAAAGACCTCTAAGGTCATCTGCTCCAACCTTTAACCTAGCACTGCCAAGCCCACCCACTGAGCACTACATCTACACATTTTTTGAAGACCTTCAGGGATGGCGATTCAAGCACTTCCCGTGGAAGCCTATTCCAATACTTCACAACCCTTTCAGTGAGGACGTTCTTCCTGATATCCAACCTAAACCTCCCCTGGTGCAACTTAAGGCCAACTCCTCTCACCTTAACGCTTGGTGCCTGAGACAAGAGACCGATCCCCACATCACTATAGCCTCTTTTTAGATAACTGTTGATCTCCCAGAAAAACTCTCATACAAAAGTTAAAGCAAAGTAGCTACTCCTAATTGAGTATCTACGCCTACTGAAAAAGTAGAGCATGCACAACCCAGCCTCAGAACCTCACGGGCTGCTTGTTGGAACTAGAAGGCCACCTCTCCTACCAGGCGCACTCCCACAGAGTGGTGCACACCCAGAACTGAAAACGTAGTCCCCGTAACTCTCATCATGCTTCTCCCCCTCACACTACTGAGGATCCCCAACGACTCCCCCACGCACATCTTCAGTTACCGGCGGCACCGCGTTAACGAGACAAACCCAGCGAGACCGAGGGCAGTTACCGTAGCAGCTCCCGAGCCGTTCAGCAGGCACGGCCCCCAACACCTCCTGCTGCAGTCCCAAAGCCCCCAAAGAAGCCATCCCCGTTCTTACCCCAAGCAAACGCCCCGCTTCGTCTGGGCGGTGCTCACCCGCCACGAACCCGGCACCCCGCACCGGGAGCCGGCAGCTCCCGGCCCACAACCTCCCCCCCTCTCTCCCGGGGGTTCCCCAGGCACCTCCCGCCCCCTTTCGCAGCCCCCGCGGGCCGCCCACGGGACGCACCCGCCTCATCCTCCCGCGGCCGCCGCCGCAGCCCCGGGCGAGCGCGGCCCCCAGCTCCGACCTCCGCCGCTGCCCAGGCAGGAAGCCGCCCGCCGCCGCTTCCGCTTCCGGCGCAGGCTCTGCCGTCCCCGCTTCCGCTTCCTCCTCCCCTCACGGGGCCCTGCCGCCCCGGGCCCCGCCGCCGTCCCCTCCGCGGCAGCGCTCACTGCGCATGCGCGGCCGCCGCGGTCACCTCTCCCCCTTCCCCTCCCCTCCGCGTCGGACCGAACCACTGCGTGGGGGGGGGGAACGCCCCGCAGACACCGCGGCCGCGCTCCTCCCCTTCCGGAGCAAAGGGGCGAGGGGCGGCCGCCGGGGCTGCGGGCTTCAACGGCGCTTCACCGGCTCCGCGTAGGTCCGCTCCGGGGGCGGCGGGCCCTTTCCTTCTCCCCTCCCTATCCTCCCGCCCCCTCCCCCCCCCCCCCCCCCCGGGCCGCCTTCCCGCGCTCCGCTGCAGGGGGGGCCGTTGCGTTGCCCTGGCAACGGCACTCGGGGGGAGGGGGGAGGGAGGAGGGACAGGGGGAGGGAGGGCGTCAAGGCAAGGGGGCCGTTGCATTGTACTTAGGAACCGCAGAAACCCGGTGAATCCTCACTAAAAACACGCAGACGTTTTGTATATCTATACGTGTATATATATATAAATAAATATTTTGTACATTTTTTCCCGTTTTAGCGAGGAAGGGCCTCGGATGGCTTCCCCGCCCGCCCCGCAGCCGTCTCCTCGCAGGACGGTCGCCTCGCACGTGCCCTTTGCGGATCTGTGCGCCACCCTGGAGCGGATGCAGGCCTGCAAGTCCCGGCCGGAGAAAACCAAGTATTTCAAGGACTTCCTGGACTCGTGGAGGAACTTCCACCACGCTCTTCACCAGAAGGAGAAGGACGTCACCGATTCATTTTATCCGGCGATGCGACTCATTCTCCCGCAGTTGGAGAGGGAAAGGATGGCGTATGGGATTAAGGAAACCATGCTCGCGAAGCTGTACATTGAGCTGCTCAATTTGCCAAAAGATGGGAAAGACGCTGCGAAGCTTTTAAACTACAGGACACCTGCCGGTTCGCGTGGAGATGCTGGAGACTTTGCCATGATTGCATACTTTGTGTTAAAACCTAGGAGCCCCAAACGAGGCAGGCTGACAGTGGAACAGGTCAACGAACTGTTAGATGCCATAGCTAACAACAATGCTGCTAGAAACAAGGGGCTGTTAAAGAAAAGCCTTCTTCAGTTAATTACCCAGAGCACAGCGCTTGAGCAAAAGTGGCTCATCCGGATGATTATAAAGGATCTAAAACTGGGCATTAGTCAACAAACTATATTTTCCATTTTTCACCCCGATGCTGTTGAATTACACAATGTCACGACAGATTTGGAAAAAGTTTGTAGACAACTGCATGATCCCACTGTCTCACTTAGCGATGTTTCTATCATGTTATTTTCTGCCTTTAAGCCAATGCTTGCTGCTATTGCCGATGTCCAGCAAATTGAGAAACAAATGAGTAACCAGACATTCTACATAGAAACTAAACTGGATGGTGAACGTATACAGATGCACAAAGACGGCGATGTGTATAAATATTTTTCTAGAAATGGGTTTGACTATACGCAGCAATTTGGCGCTTCCCCCCTTGATGGCTCACTAACGCCATTTATTCATAAGGTATTTAAAGACAACATACAAAATTGCATTCTTGATGGTGAAATGATGGCTTACAATCCTGAGACACAAACCTTCATGCAAAAAGGAAACAAATTTGACATAAAACGAATGGTGGAGGACTCTGATCTGCAGACCTGCTTCTGTGTGTTTGATGTGCTGATGGTTAACGATCAGAAGTTGGGTCATGAAGCGCTGAGCAAAAGGTACGAGATCTTAAGCAATGTATTTACCCCAGTAACTGGCAGGATACATGTCGTACATAAAAAAACTGCCAGAACGAGAAAAGAAGTAATTGATGCTTTAAATGAAGCGATCGATAACAGAGAGGAAGGGATTATGGTCAAGGATCCCATGTCCACCTACAAGCCTGACAAACGTGGGGAAGGCTGGTTAAAAATCAAGCCGGAATACGTCAATGGGCTGATGGACGAGCTTGACCTTCTGATCGTTGGTGGTTACTGGGGAAAGGGCTTACGTGGTGGAATGATGTCTCATTTTCTGTGTGCGATTGCAGAGACTCCGGCTCCAAATGAAAAACCTACTGTTTTCCACTCTATTTGTCGCATTGGCTCTGGCTACACTATGAAGGAGTTGTATGATCTGGGTTTGAAACTGGCTAAACACTGGAAGCCCTACCATAGGAGGGACCCTCCCTGTAATATTTTGTGTGGCATTGAAAAACCTGAAGTGTACATTGAACCTTGTAACTCCGTCATCGTTCAGGTCAAGGCAGCTGAGATTGTTAACAGCGATATGTACAAAACTGACTGTACCTTGAGATTTCCCAGAATTGAGAAAATAAGAGAGGACAAAGAATGGTATGAATGCATGACTTTGGACATGCTCGCAGATCTCAGAAGTAGAGCAGAGGGGAAGCTGGCGTCCAAGCACCTTCATATTGACGAATACGATGAGCCGCAAGAGAAGAAAAGGAAAACTGTATCGAAGGTGAAGAAGGTAATCGGAATAGCCGAGCAGTTTAAAGCTCCTGATCTTTCCAATGTAAACAAGGTTTCAAATGTGTTTGAAGACGTAGAGTTTTGTGTTATGACAGGCACAGGAAAACACTCCAAATCTGAGCTGGAAAGCCGAATAGCCGAATGTGGTGGCAGTGTGGTACAGAACCCTGGACCAGACACTTACTGTGTCATTGCGGGAGCTGAGAACGTCAGAGTGAAAAACATCATTGCTTCCAACAAATATGATGTGGTGAAGGCAGAGTGGCTTCTGCAGTGTTTTCAGTCCAAAATGCTTGTACCTTGGCAGCCAGCCGTTATGATTCACATGTCCCCTGACACTAAAGAACATTTTGCTCGTGAGTATGATTGCTATGGAGACAGCTACACAGCAGATACAGATGTTGCACAACTCAAGGAAGTATTCTCAAGAATGAAGGATAATAAGATGATGCCCTTGGACGTGATTGCTGAGTTAGAAGAACGTTACTCATGGAACAGCTGTCAACTCAGTATATTCAGAGGAAACACTATTTATGTGGACTGTTATGCTATTGTTAACGAACCCAGAACCAAAATCCACAGAACGAGACTATCAATTAGAGCTTTGGAGCTCCGTTTTTATGGTGCAAAAGTAGTCTCTTGCCTTGAAGAAGGTGTCTCCCATGTCATTATAGGAGAAGATCATTCCCGGGTAGAAGAGATGAAAGCACTCAGGAGAACATTTGGGAAAAAATTTAAAATTGTATCTGAGCTGTGGGTAACAGAGTCAGTGAAGGAAGGAGTCCCAAAGAATGAAAATCAGTACTTGATTTAAAGTAGTTTTTAATCTTGGAGCAAAAGCATTCTTGTTGACTTGATTGGACTCGGGTATAATGTGTTTTCCTAATTTTTCTGTGTGTTTTCATGTCTTATTAAACCTGTGGTTAAACAATGATTGTATTTTTTGAAACTAGAGGAAGATTCGTTATACTGTTGTGGAAGCAAGAGGATGCTAAGCTGTGCTGGAGGGGGAATAAGAAGCCACAAGATAAATAATGTAAGCCTTTTACTTCACATACAGGTCTCAGAGGAGATCTAATTTCTTCTAAGAGAATTCCTAACTATTGATAGTGTTGTTCTCGGTGGTTCAGAATGGAGCCAATGATTCAGTATTTTATGGAAATTCTACTGTTTAATATGTTTATTTATTGATTTGAAATCACTTTCATGTTTTTGTAAAAGTGATATTGTGTATATTCTGTATGCTACATAATTCAGTAATTTATAAACCTTCTTTGTAGTGTTTTAATTTGTTTACACTGCTTTTAGTGTTAAGCTCCATGTAGCCTCAGTAGCACTTTGGTTTTATGACATTGCATTGATCTCGTGTTTCTTTTTATAAGTAAATGTACAGTGAAACCTAAACTTCATATTGAGGTGCTAATGAACTAATACTTACTAATATATCTAAACTACAGATCGTTAACTTAACTGTAATGATGTCCTTACCCATTACAGTTGCAGTTAAACGGTCAAGCATTAGAGTGAGGCTTTTACTCTTAATTTTGTTTACCTTTCAAAAATTAGTTCTGTAAGCTATTTCAGTAATGAGATGAATTTCCAAATATCTAGTTCAATATATATATATATTAAATTATTAAAGAAATATATTTTTCAAGTCTGCCTGGTGTGCTTTGTGTTTTTGTTGTTGTGGTGGTGGTGGTGATTTTTTTTTTTAGCGAGATCTAACTCTTGAAAAGCATGAAACAGTTTCTGATTTTACACCTAGATAACTTTGCATTAAATTTGCATAGGGAGAGAGGTTCAGGCCTCAGTGCTTGTTACGCAAGGTATCAAACAGAACTGGTTTGGGGCTGATCCCACAGAACCAGTTTCTGTCTGAGCTATTTGTTCAATGCTTTTTGTGATTGCATTCATTTAAAAATTGCTGTAAAAAGAATTGGGAAATGTTAGGCTATTTGGGAGGGAGTTTATTCTTATCTCTTATAGTTAGTGTAAGCATTTGGAGGTCCCTTATTCAAAATATTCTAAACAGGTAAAAAGTAATGAAGGAGGTGTGCAGAGAATTTCAGGCATGATGTCTAAGCAGTAATAGAAGACGAGATTTGTAGGTAGTTATATGAGCTGATGTAGACTAGTAAAGGGCTTCAGTAACAGAAAAGTCTATCTATTCTGATAGGTGTATACGTATATATACATTTTTTTAAAAGCATATAAAGCTAGCCATATTATTAGGTAATCAACACACATCAAAAACAGCATTCAACAAAAAGGAAAAGCTGGAATGAAAATGCTGAAACATTTGCCTGATGTTTGAACTTTCAGAGGACCTCCTCTGATTACAGAGCATTGTACTCTTGTACTTTTTATTGCAGCAAATACTCCCGTTTTCTTAATAACATTTATATGTCTAAAAATGGGGATTTTGTAGGTGAAGGTTTCTTGGCTTATTTATATTTTGTGTAAAGCTGTTTTTTATTTTTATTTTTTTAAATAGCCACTTGTTTTGAAAGCAAACCTTTAATTTACACTGTAATATGAAATTTATTTTAAGATGATGTTTGTGTAGGAGTTTGAGAAAGAATAGTGAGTTAGGAGAAAAAAGGACTGTAGACCTTGCAGTTTCAGGGAAAAGTTTGGTATAGTTCCTATTCTCTGCAACTTTTTAAAAATGCTGTCAGTGAAGGAGAAAGGAGAGGAGAGCAACTTTCAGGACCTGCTGGAGCAGAACATCTGGTATGTACCTGTCCTGTCTGCAGCAGCATGTTGGTGAATGATGGTCTGATTTCAGTGAGCAGTTGCAAAGGCACTTTTGCACAGGCCACAACTTCACAAGCCCTGGGAGAAGGTTCCACTGTTCTCTTAGTTTATAAAGCAGTTCAATAGACTCATATCTAACATTTTTTTTTTTTTTACTACTTTCCAATACATACACCAATACATGGTGTAGTGCATTTTTGTAGCAAAAGCTTGCGGGCAGCTTGCATGCAGTATCAAATCTTGCCAGGGGCTCTGGGAGGATTTTTTTTCCCCTTCATATGATTTATCTGCCTCAGCAGTGGAAACAGAGCATGTATTGACCATACAGTGCTGGTGAAATCTCAGCTGTGCTCGTACTTTGGAATATGTTCCTTAGTTTCACATCCATGACATAAAAATGATTGCCAATGTTGTAGACAGGGATTATGTCAGGTATAAAGCTGTTATTGCTGTTTTGTATACTTTTACCATGCAAATGTAAGTAAACATGGCTGTTGCAAGGCAATATAGAATTGCTCCCCCCTCACACATGAGCTCTTGTACCGTTACAGGAAAAAGTAAGAAGCCGAAATCTTAAGTAAGTGACATTCAGAAGGCATTAGAATATGGCACTGGCAACACCTATTTATTCCTTGGATAACTTACTGAATTACTCTAATTCCATGAATACGTGGAATGTATCTGGCTTGTTAAGCAAACCACTAGTGTTTGAATAACCTAAAACCGAAAAATATGAAGAAAATTTTTTCTCTTTTTTGGGGGGAGGGGCAGGCTGTTTTCTGTGGATAGTTTGTGCACCAACGGCAGAGTGAGAAAGCCTTGACTGATTGTTAGATGTTTACACATCAGCACAGCTTTTCTCAGTCCTCTTACTTCATTTCACATTTCATCTTTTTGTGCCTGTACACTGAAAATAACTAATTGACATTCCTGCCATTTTAAGGGGCTTAAGAAATATAATTCTTGCATCTGCAGATAAATTTTAGAATATAGTCTTGCAAAATACCATACTATTAACTGTTTAGTAATCTGTTGAAGACCTGAAAGTTTCAAATAACACTGAAATTAACTGTGTGCATACAATAGATTACAAGCTGCAGACTGCTGAAGATGTATTATCTTAGTAATTTCACATTTGAAATGCTGGAAGCAGTAACACTGGAGAAGCTCAACTGCATGGATGAAAAAAATAAACAACTTCCCTCTCTTTGTGCTACAGCTGGGCTGTAGTATTGCAGCAGCTTTGGGTCAGTTTATGCAACTCTAAGTGTAGTAAATATCAGAACCAAATTCCTCCATTTCCCTTCTGCCCTTAGGAAGGTAAATTGCTGGAGAAAGAAAAGGTAGGAAGCCATGGTGAATCAACACAAGATAATATTTTCATATATGCTTTGCTTTATACTTAGTGCATGAAGTGGTCACTAGCTAGTTAAATGAATACTTTAAGTAGGCAGGCAGCTATAAAGAGTGTTTTGCATAAAATATGATAAAAAATCATTATTATTCAAAAAGTTAATGAAAACCATCCCCTCTTAGTTGAGTTAATCAAATTTTATTTTCTTTGCGTCTGAAGAACAGGGATGATTCATGTATTTAACCTGTGTAGCTAAATTATATTGTCAATTTATTTTGGTACTTGGCATACACCAACAATGATAAATTCCAAGGGAAATTATTTCAAACACACAGGAGAAGGATTTCTGATGTACCAGAACTTCATAGGAGGGGAAGGAGCTGTCAGAGCCCTCAGTGTACCCACCTCCTGCTGGGGCTATGGCTGCCTGTGCGAAAGGCCAGCTCTTACGTGGTGTAGCTGTGTTACCTTGCTCGGAGAGTTGTGAAGAGAGGTGCAACAAGCCTTGTTAGGGACCTGTCTCAATTTATGTGGAAGCTGTGTTTAAATTCAAGTCCTTGGTTGCAGTCTTTGCTGTCACGGTCTTGCAGCTGTGCTTGAACATATACCTCACTGATAGCAATCCTGACCTACTGAGTGGACTTGCTATCTTGATGTTGCACCTGCCTCATCACTGTAGATTTACCTATCACAGGCTGACTGTGGTTACTGCCACTGGGCAGCTTCGCTCATCTCTGGTGGGACTCGCACAGTGGGACTGTGCCGTTTGCTGCTGAGGACACTGCCTCATGCCCCTTGCTGTCGCCTCGGCTCCCAGCTCTCTGCCCCTCATGGAGCAGCCCACTTGTACCTCTTGATGTTACAGGGAATCACACAAAGGGAGCCAGGATTCCTTGCTTCTCTTCTTTAGGGCATACCTCACCCCCCACAGAACCCCTTTCCCCGATATTCATATGATATTTAGTTTGGATGTGGATTGCTTTCTGGGATGAAATTTCAAAATTGTGGAAATCTTATAAAATTTTGCCATAATACATCCTTTTGGAGAAACACTAAGAACAAAACAAACAAACAAATCCCACCTGTGTGGTGCCTGTTGGTCAATTTTCACTTGCACTTCACTGAAATAGTACATCTGCGTGTTTTGATTCTGCATGAATATCTTTGAAAAGCACAGGTCCATTTATTCAGGTGAAAAGCAATCAGTCAAAATCTCTTAGTTCTGCCAGCTACGGCAAATGACAGATCAGGTATAAAATTCCTTTGATGGCACCCCGATTTAATGATGGTGACAGATTTTAAAAAACTCTTTAATTTGCTAGTGAGATTGACGCGCATTTTTTTATAACATTCAGTTTCAGTCTTTTTGAAAACAAACAAACAAACAAACAAAAACAAGCCAAGACATTTAATCTTTCCAATTCCAAGGTAATTTCCAAGGTAATTTTAGTTTGAATTCTTCAGAAGAGGGACTTGAAGTTGTTAGTTATAAAATTTCCTGTGAAGGAGAAAAAAATGTTCATTTGAAGGTGACTTGGGAAATGCCTGGTAACATAGTTAAATTGAGCATAAAACTTGTGCAGCTGGTAACAGCTGTTGTACCACAGTACAGTGGATGGACCTATAAAATTTTATTGTACTGCTTTTTGCTACGAGTGGATAGGAATGAGGGAACAGTCTGTAAGTTTGAATTATAATACCAACCTAACAGTAAAGGTGGATCTTGTATGTATAGGTAAAATGTTTTTTCATGTTATTTCCTAGAAGTGTGAAAATTAAGAGGTATTTATCCTGAAATTATTTTCTTTTAGATATGATATCGCTATTATTTTTTTGTAAAGTTCAAACTAGCCTTTTGGGGTAGATTCAGATACAAGCCTTAAGAAGGCTCTCGACATTGTCTTCTGTAACATTCTCATAGACTGCTGATGAAGTACAGGGTAGAGAAATAAGCAGGAAAGTGGGCTGAAAACTGTCTGAACTGCCAGCCTCAGAGTTTTGATCAGCAGGATGAGGTCCAGCCACATATTAAACAAGAGCAAAATCGTAGAATTTATGTAGTTCTGTACTGTAAAATCAATAAACAAGTCCCTGGGAAACAAAACAAACAAACAAACAACCCACCACCAACAAAACAAAACCCAAAATATAAAAGTTTGTTTCTAAAAGTCAGACATTGAGTTACAGTGAACACGAACACAAAGGTTTTATAAGTATTTTTAAAAATCTCATGAAAAGTGGAGAAGAACTCACTAGCTGATTAAGTATACATGTTTAAATAATAGCCAACTGTGTGAGAACAGAAGAGCTTTATTTCATTTTGAGGTGATTCACAGCTGTATCAGTTTTGAAAGTGAAAACAGGTTTAGTAACTGAACTGCTTTCATCTGGTTGCCTAGCCTTGATCCAGAGGTAAAAGTTGCTTTCTTGTGCTGGTAGACTTCAAAATCATGACCACAGCCCTAGACGCCAGGGCCAGACCCTGCAGGCCGGTGGGATCAAGGGAAGAGGTAGGTTTCCTCCAAGTTCTTGCACATGGCAACTTTTCCCACAGCCCATGTGCTAAACTTTGCCTCTGCAGGCATTACTCCAGCAGCACTGAGGTGCAGTGTGTTCTTTTGAGCCTGTGTTTTCAGCCTCCGGTTCTCACACCTGCAGTTAATGATCTTCTGGTGTAGGGTTAACCACTGAGAATCCAAAACATATAACAGTGTGGTCAAAGGCAGGTGGATAGATATTGTGTGTCTGCATAGATACGTGTAGTGAAGAAAAAGACAGTAACAAAAATGTCTCATTTTACATTTTGTGGTTTCTTTTTTCTTGCCTTCTCTCCCACAGCTTCTCCCCAGCCTTAGCCTCTTCTAACTGGCGTATTATAGATTTTAAATACCAGGCTTGTGTGCTGCCAGAGCAGAATCAGTTTATTCATCCAGTCTAAAGCTAACTTGAGTACCCTTGTGTTACACTTCAGGTCTTCATACGAACATGCTCATATATGATTATACCAGATGTAGTTAAACATGTCTCAGAATTATTACTTTTTTAGTTAAAATCCCTGAGTGCTATTGGGGTAATAAGAAAGATTTAAACAGTGGCTGCTGCCAACAAATTAAAGCTTATGTAAGGCAAAAATTAATATGAATATGACAGATCTCACAGTAAAACCCCTGAACGGGGTTGCCTGAACAGAATACAAATAAGCAGGATGGCTAATTTTTTTTGGTTCCATTTAACCGTAACAGAAGCATAGCGGGTACTTGGTAAAACTGTGTGACACTGGTGTAAGAGCAAACAGGGCAGAAAAGCGAGATCATATGCATTAACAGATTTCATAAATTAAAGTTGTAAGAGAAAGAAAAATATAATTTACCACCCCCCCCCTCTTTTTTCCCCTGTGGCTTAAATGCTAAGTCTAGAAGCACTTTCTTCTATATTGATATACGTAAATTCTTATGGTTGATGAAGTGTTTTATAACCAACTGTTGTACAGAGATCTCATACAGATTCCTGGCAAATTCTTAGTATGACATCTGAGGTGTAGTACAGGTAACATTAGAAAGCCTGAAGATTTATTTATTTATTTTTTAAATTAATTTATTTAGTAATCGGAGGATATAAAGCAACATCTTTCCACTGGAAAGAATCATAGACTCATAGAATATCTGAACTGGAAGGGACCCACAAGGATCATCAAGTCCAACTCCTGGGTCCCCAAAGGACCACCCCCCCCAAAAAAAAAAAAAAAAGTATCTGAGTATCTCACGTATCTGAGAGCATTGTCCAAACACTCCTTGAACTCTGTCAGGCTCGGTGCTGTGACCACTGCCCCAGGGAGCCTGTCCCAGTGCCCGACCACCCTCTGGGTGCAGAACCTTTCCCTAACACCCAGCCTGACCCTCCCCTGTCCCAGCTCCATGCCGTTCCCTCGGGTCCTGTCGCTGTCCCCAGAGAGCAGAGCTCAGCGCTTGCCCCTCCGCTCCCCTCGTGAAGAAAAGAGCCCTGGCTCTTAATAAAATAATGTGATGGGATAAATATTCTGTTGCATATGTTCTGGATTATCTGTCTTGATGACCTGTAGTTTTGGTAGACATGGCCAATTCAACCTTTCCAAAATCATATTTCGTCTTACAGTGCATTACCTTTTCGTGTAAAATGCATTTAGAATTACACAGTATTTGTCTTTACATGCATGAATGCATGTGTTTTGTAGTGGGTCTGTCTTTGTTTATGAATTCTGGTCTGGCCTACACAATTCTGTGTTTATGTTGGAGGCTGCCCAGGGCCGGACCGTGGCTTGGTCATGGCCCTGCTCTGGATTTCTGCTGCTGCTCGCTGGTCTGTCCATTACATGAATGAGCTCCAGGTACGGCAGGGCAGAGACAGGGATTTCTAAACCTATTTTATTTCCTGAAATAAAGTATCCAGAACCTGCTAGAGTATGTGTAAATGTGCATACTATCTACGTGCTTTCCTCTCTCTATATATATACACCCAATATATAGATACATAGATTTATGTGGTGCTTCTGACCGCTCCCTTCTGCCTTCACCTCTTTTTCTTCCTTCTCCACTGCCAACACTGAGGAATACATTTAGAGATCCCAGTAGTGAGTGGGAAGGCAAGATGACAGGAATCTATGCTAAGGTGTCTTAATATTGGTGCGCACAGACTATCCCACACTCACTTTGCTCATACCCCAAGGTAACTATACTTGGTGTTACTGTCTGGATGTGCCTTCCATTTAGACCTCTTTTCCAGCCAGAAAAAAGGACCATGGCAATTTTGGTTGGCTAATAGAAAGAAAAAGCTGCCAGGACTCGGTTTAAGCTGCATGATCACTTCATGTATCTTGATGCCTGTGCTAAACAGAACTAGTAGTTTCCAATTATGGCTCTTTAATTTGTAATGTCAGTCACCAGCTAAGTGTGGTCTGCCCTCAGAGAACCACAAAGTGACTGGAAAAAAAAGGAAACTGTTTTTTTCATATCTGAATGCCAGGTGGAAGGTTACTAAGCAGCAAACCACATGATAAGGGATGCCACATTTCTCATGACAGTTAATCTTTTCATCTCTTGCAATAGGCTGGCTATGTTTACAGCTGCACCTGTGGCTCAGACCAAGTCCTTCTAGCCTGTGCTTGGCCAGTGTTTTGGAAAATGTTATTTGGTCCAGGCCAAAACTACCAGAGATTAGACTATGCTACCATTTACTGTTATGAACAACAGCATGATAGTGGTAGGCCTGTGTCCTGGCTCTGCTCAGTGCAGGTTCGCTGGCCAGAATCAAAAAGTAAGCCTGGGCTGAAGGAGCAAAGCAGAAAGGAGACGTGGGACAATGAAAAATCCATGCTAAATCTCAGATTGCGCTCAGGAGCAGAGAGGAAGCATGGGAAGCACTATGAGCTGTGTTTGATGGTCCCAAAGTGTGGGCAGAGTTCTGCTGTGGGAATTTAAGCTCACGGGAAGTCTTGTAAATATTTACTCTTGGTGAATATTGTCATCAGAGGCAACACTGACACAGAATGAGCACCCAGAGGCTGAGAAAAAAGACCATAACTACCACTTATACTGACTGAAGAGAGATGAAGACCACTATGTTGAGGCAACAAAAACCAACCTGGTGTGAATGTCCAGCAGAAGGACAAGGACAATGGCAGGGCTTGGCTCATCTGTTCCATAACCTTCATCCACAGCGGTCTGCCCTTTGACTAAATTCCAAAATTCCTGTAAATAATTTTAATATTCTTTTATCATCTCACAAACGTTTTAGCGATCAGAAAGCATGCAACTCACAATTTATCTTCTACAATTATATTAAAAGCTAACAAGAATAAAAGTAGAGATTAAAATCATTCAGCAGTGTTTGTACAATAATAGTTCCCTGAAGATCATCACAAGCAATATAAAATAGGCAGGAACCAAATAGTCAGGCAGGTGGCCAGCATAGATAACTTGGCTCATTAGTATTGAGCAGAAATAGTCTTGGCCTTGTTAGTCAGCCTAACCATTACATTTTTTTCCTCTGTCTTTTATCTCCTACTTACTCCTTTTATGTGGGGTTAAACCCTGCAGAATCCTGTGCTTGGTCTGGATTTAAATACTGATGAAAGAGGGACACAGGCTATTTTAACTAACATATATTTGGCAGGGCAGCTTGGAAGTTAGTTAAATGCAGAAAAGGGCTTCATTCACAGGCATTTAGCAGTATGGGCAGTAATGGTGTGAAATAATTTCTGTGTACAAGGATTGCAGGGTAGATTGTCAGTGTTACATCCATGAACGTACCATGAGTGGTATTCTTGTATTTCATCCAAGGATGAAATATAATTCTTGTATTCCATCCAAGGCTGAAATAATTTCCCTCAGCATAGCTTCCTAATTTAAATGTTGACCCTTCAGCATTATCTGTATCTAACTCCAAACAGTGATCAGGCTGCTTAACAGAAATGCTTAAAGTTGCTAAGCAGCCTCTGGGGGAGCTGCAGAGAGAAAACAGGTACACCTGTTTCCCATTATTTGTATGGAAAACTTAAGCACTTCCACAGTGCCTTGCCGTTGCTGGTTTGGGTGTCTAGCTTGTTTACTAGAGCTGTAAACTTAAGGCTCTGTGAGCACTTCCTAAGGTAGAGTGGGCCCTCTTCCAAAGGCTGCTTCCTAGTAAAATGGTCATCTGCTATGACATATGCTCAGATCCCAGGAAGCCAGAAGTAGAAACCCACTTTTGATCTGTCCCAAAGAACCTTTGGCTCTTGGCATCTCCCGCTTCATGACTTCTACAACCCAGTATGGATCCAAGCTTTGGGAGATCGGTTCAGAGAGCTTTCATCCAGTACGTTGTTCCCTCCTATATACTTACCCACCATGTTTACAGTCTAGTATCTGAGTGGCTTCTTACTGCCTGAGTAGGTACTCTGACAAATGTACTGTTGTACTAAAAGGAGCCTCTTTCTAGAATCACCACAATCTGAGTGGGAGTCTGTTAAGAGCTAAGAAAAATGTCATTATGCAGAGAAATCTTAACACCCCCCCCCCCCCCTTTCAAATTTAGATATCTAAGACAGGACTGAGACAGCATAGATTCTTCCTGAAGTTAAGTGCATTTAAACTATCCTTTGAAAAGCACTGGTCAAGGTCCAGATTTTGCTTTTAAAATGACTTTATAAACTGGATTTGGAGCTGAAGTACTTGCCGTGGCAAGTTTCAGTACCTGCTCTCAAATCTATTTATTCATTTTACATCACACAGTCTTTATATAAGAGGAGAAATCATGATGGGAATGGAGATGGTAATCCAGATAAATGCCCTAGCTCCTGGCCCACAGGTTCTAGTGAGGGGTCTGTTGATGATGCAGGGAAGACTATTTCCAGAGAAGTTCTCAGGTAGAGAAGAGAGAGTTCAGACGTCACAGCTCTTCTCCTGGTTGAAGACGTGTATAAATTTCCTGAGCATCAGCTCAGAGTTTCAGTCTGAGAAAACAGTTTACCTGTCAACTACTGTACTGCTTCTGACTGAACACAAAATGTTAGAAGGTACTGTGGTCCAGTTTGAGAGGGGAACACATACAGCCAGATTTCAAAGTCTGGACCATACAATGGGTAGCAGAGATCATTTTACACATATACTTTTCTATAGGCAACCATGAAACACACCTCAAAACTTTCTCCCCCTTCAAGCTCTACAACCAATTGCTTTTGGCCTGGACAACTTTATCCATTTACAAAGAGACTACGTCAGCATCACATACACACTTTTAAAGTGCATAGCGATTATTTGTTAATTGGCACATATGAAGGATAACTAGATTTTCTTAAAGAACTATGCGAAATGCTAGTGCTCTCAGTCTTTTCCCTTTCCTATGTGACACCCAGAGATTTTGCTAACCAGAGGGGAGCCAGGAACGAGGTTGAGCCAAGAGGATTCCCGGCTTCGTCAGGCCACAGAGGCTGTCTGCTGCTCCCTGGATCTTAGCTCTTCCTGCACTGTTAAATTCCACCTCTCTATTCATCCTTTATATATTTTTTTTTATTTTTTCCTTTTCCATCTTGGTGTTTTTCCTCTTGAATCCTCCAGCTGCTAACAGTCCCAGTTTCAACAATCCTACCTCCATCTACATTTTCACCTTTCTTATCTCACAAGGCTCCATTCTGCAGACTTTTTTACAGCTCTTTCTCACAACTTGGCAATTTGCTCAGAAGTCTGAGCCAAGTTTCCCTACTGGAGCTATGTCGTAGATTCTTGAAATGCATACAGCAGAACTCCTACAAGGAAGGAGGAAAAGCTGAAAGGGGGAGATTAAAAATGGGCTACACTCATAAAACATACATATTTTTAATTGAACTTGAAAGGCATCCTCATTTTTGGAATAGATTCAGAGAAAAGCTACATGCATCAAGTGCTGTGTATAGTGATATCAGCTTCCCAGGGTCTTGCATCTTTTCTTTCTTCTCTCACTTGGAAATTTTTATGTTAATCATAATGTGGGAAAATTAGAGCCAAACTGAAGAGAAATGCAACTTTTTGAGAGTTGGACCTCTTCATGCAGAAATCAGTATATCTGCTTGTTCCCTCTGCCTCCCCTCACATTTATATGTTTTCCTAAAAGAATGAGCATTGAGCAATCAAAGTGTAAATACCTGTGTTCGTGTTTATTCATATCTAATAACTTGTGAACCAAAGAGCCAATTCTAACCAAATTTCCCAAAGGAATAGTGATATTCCTCTCTCTGCCCACTCTTCTTCCCTGGCTCTAATGAAGTAGGTGACTGAGAAGAAGAGGGAGAAGCCATTAATGGCCTCTTTGAGGGAGAGGCTGTGTGAACCATCTTGGAAAGAAGAAATGCTAAAAACCTTCCAGATACTGGAATGACTCCCCCCCCCTGTATTCACATCTCATAAAGTCATTCAACCCAAGGCACAGCAGTATGAAGACAAGTTTCTTCGGCTAGCAATGCTATTACTTTTTTTTTTTTTAATGAATATTCAGTGAATCAAAATCCTACAGAAATAAAAGGAGAGCGTACTCATATCATAAAGTAGTTTCTACTTGGAAATCAACAGAAGAATGGAAAGAGAGAAAGATAAAGTAAACAGACCGGTAGACTGAAAACCGTTCCAGATTGGTGCTTTTAGTTCCATAAACCAAATGATCACCATTCTTACAGCATATAAAGTGTTTGATCAATAACAGACTTTCACTTCAAAGTCATGTGATTCAATTATGTTTTGAATCATGGGGTGTTTCAGTGCTTCACAGAAGTTACCGGGCATACCATGGAATTATGGAAAGTTGCACCATCCAAACCTATAGGAAAACTATTAATTTTATAGTTTTGTTGGCAATGCAGTTTCAGAGCATACATTTTCCTCAAGAAAATGGTTTTGTAAGGTCTCAGTGTCATACTGTCAGTTTTAATAATTCCGTGCTGAAGAGGTATATCTGTTTTCTCCATGGCTCACAGTGTAATGCTATTTACATGAATAACAACAGCTTAAGGAATAGTTAAGAGATTTATAGGTCATAAATTTAAGAAATAAAAAATAAAAATAAATATGTATATTTCTATGGATAGAGTGAGAGTTCTGAAAACTCTTCTACTGGTTTAAAAATGTCAAGTCTGTGCAAAACTTATTTTTTATGATCCAAAGGATAAACTAAAATTCATGGTCGATATTGGAAGCAGATGCAGTAGCTTATATAAAAATTAATTGTCCCAGGAAAAGCAAACTCAAGAGACAAAGAAACATCCTTGTGTTTTAAATGATTTAGACATTAATGAGTCCATGTTCATCAACAGTGATGATTGTGAGCACTTAAGACAGCATAAAACATCAATGTCTCCTTTTAAAGACACTTATAAAGCAGACAAATTCTAAAGCAATCAGAGTGGAATGAAAGTACTTAAAAATGAATAACAATCAAATCAAGCAATGACTTTGTGGCTTTTTTTTTTTTTTTTTGGATGGTTGTTCTGGTTGTTCTTGTTCTCTGTAACCCAATATCACTGACAGCAGCCAGCTTTTAATGCAGACAAAAGGTTTCTTATGAATACTGAGTTGACATTTGAAGTCTTCTGATAAATCAACTTAGGGAATACATGTGTAGGTTAAAAATTCAGCTAACATATAATTGCATAAAATCAACTGGAGCAATGCAACTTTAACTTCCTGAGCACAAAGAATAAAACAAAGCTGCTACTTTTTATGTTTTGGAAATTGATTATCTAGAGTTTGTAAATATTGAATGAATGGAGTATTGAATCCACAGTTCTTGAGTCATCAGTCAGTATTCCCAAGTGCATCAGTGAACAAGGCCAGTGTTTGAACTACAATATTACAGGAATTAAACATTTAATCAGAAAATCTATGTTTGAAAAACACCCATCAGCTTTTACCAGCTGGCCTTTAATTTGTAATTAGTAGTAGTTCTAATAATGCAGAAAATGTAATGATTTGCTCCTTAGATCATCCATCTAAGTCCTTTAACATATGAGCACATCGTTATCCTCATTTTGTTAAAGCTGCAAAATGGGATTTAGCCATTAAAAGCTCACCTTAGGCAGAGTTCAGGGACTTCTAATTAGCACCACAATCCTGTGAGTCCTGTTGAATTGCTACTAAAGCTTTATATGTTCCTTGGTACCTTATCTTAAAAAGCATTTTCTCTTCTGCTACTGGGTATGTAGAGCAATATCTCAGTTTTCACAGCACTGAGCAACTCTGTGTTGGTGGTGGTGAAGGCTGATGATAATCCACAATTTATCCATCCATCTCTCTGCAGGGACTCAATCCAGTCAGCACTTCAAAGCATGCCTACTGGTGTGGATTCAGCCTAACATGCATTGAAATTCACCGTTTCTTTAAAATGATGCTCATTGTCATTTCAGCAAGTGTTATCATGCAGGATGTGGGTGACCTATGCTGAACATCCTGTGGTGAAGGGGCTACAGGCTGACTTGGGCCAGCTTTCCAGGGGAAAGCCAGGCAAGCAGGTTCAAGGCTGCAGGTTACTGTGGGCATTCTGCCTTTTCTGTGGAAGCTATAGAGGAGTGCTGCATTGCTGACCCTGTTTCAAGAGGTGTACACAGATTTTATCCCGCATGAGCTTATTACAGAATGAGTAAACAATCCTTCACAAATGGATTCAAGTTTACAGCTTCTACATCCCAAAACATCACAGTCATGTTTTCATTGACAGTTTAATATATTAGCTTTGTACAGATATATGTATACCTTTATACATGCATATTAACTTTGTGTATACACACACACACACACACACATATATAAAGCAGTTGTCCTCCTACAAAAAAGGTCCCAGCTGTGTATTTTAACTAGATGGAAAGAAATGTCTCTGAGTAGCCTGGAGTTTTGTGTCTAAGCCCTGGAGACAGGTGAGCTTTCAGGCATATCCATGTTCTTGCTTACTGGTCATGCCTCCTTAGAAACTAAGAGAAAAAGTAAACCTTTTTCTATATGCACTTGTGTATAATTTTGTTTCCTTATGCCTTTATACATACCTAGAGAAGAATTAGAGCTATTCAGAGTTTCCTTTTCTATGTACTCAAGAAGGGAGATGAGCCACATCTATTACTAATCTGCAGAAAGAATTGCAGAATATTTGTGGCATAAATTAAGAGTTAAAAATTAAATTAACCTTACTGTCATAGAGAAAACCAAATAATGGTGCTTATAGAAATGATATTTTAATAAAAGGAAAAAAAAAAAGAGAGACAAACATCTAGATACTCATCTTCTTAATGGTTTAGTACATCTGCATAAGTAGGAATGACATTAGTTTGTATCAAAATGCTGACTTTTGAGAAGAGCATCTCTTTTATTCTGATGGTATTGTCAGTGAAGAAGCATTTAATCTACAGTAATAATACAGTAATATTTCCTGCATTTAAAAGAGCCTGAAGATATATTGCTGTTTCATTGTTGAAAATGCATTTGCTGTTAATGCTAAGTAAAATCAACACATGCAAGAAACCCCATGTCTAGTGCAGCAACAGCAAATGATTTCATTCATGTGCCATCCTTCTAGCAGATTAAAGATCAGAGACTATCAAAAAACCACAAAGGAGTTCAATGCTTTGGCTTGTAACATTTTTATTGCTCTCATCCTGCCAACTGCTTAAGCATGTAGTTAATTTTAAAGCGTGGAAGCTGTTCTACTGATTCATGTATTTTTAAATTCACTTTTAAAGGGCATGTATTTAAGCATGTGTAGGTTTGGATTTAAATTTAAAATTTAGTTTTCACATAAGATATGCACAAATTATTCTGGACATCTTTACACACAAGCAACATTTAGGCCAAGCTTTTAATATATGAAACTCAACCATCACGCAGCCTTTGACTTCAGTACTAGTTTACACTAGCTGCAATCAAACTGTTTTGTTTAGTCTAGAGCATAGTCAATTTTTTGGTGGATTTGGTTGAGAGATTCTGGCAGGTGAAAGCACAAAACAGTCTGGAAACAATTTCCTTGTCAGATAGTATTTCTGGAAACATCCTGCAGAGTTCAGAACAGAAACAGCAGCACTAAAGCTGAGACACAGGTAATCTCTACTCTACTCTGTTTTTGACTAACTCAAAGCAAAATAAAAGGAAAAATAAAAACATTTGGACAGAAAAAATGTTACTAAGAGAGATTCTCTTGACTAATGTATTTATCTGACAATGAAATAAGGTGTACTTGCTGTAAAAGATGTACTGCCACTGAGGCAGTAACAAACACATATACCCATATATACAGCAGGTTGATCAGATTATTAAAATATTTAATTTATGAGACACCTACATAAAAATGCTTCATAATTTATGTTGCCTACAATAAGAAGCAGAAAGAAAAGGAAAATGTTTCAAGATGAGACATGTCTGAACAAACATTATAGCTATTAAGCAACAAGAAGATGACAGGAAATGGCCTAGATACTTAAAGAGGCATGGCATCTCTCCAGAGAAGCAGGGATTTTTTACAGTAAGACAGAGGTGATCACTAAACCAGAAATGAAGTCTACTTAGTATCCATCACCTGATGGAATTTCTGGGCCAGTAATATTTTTTCCTTCCTTCCTTCCTTCCTTCCTTCCTTCCTTCCTTCCTTCCTTCCTTCCTTCCTTCCTTCCTTCCTTCCTTCCTTCCTTCCTTCCTTCCTTCCTTCCTTCCTTCCTTCCTTCCTTCCTTCCTTCCTTCCTTCCTTCCTTCCTTCCTTCCTTCCTTCCTTCCTTCCTTCCTTCCTTCCTTCCTTCCTTCCTTCCTTCCTTCCTTCCTTCCTTCCTTCCTTCCTTCCTTCCTTCCTTCCTTCCTTCCTTCCTTCCTTCCTTCCTTCCTTCCTTCCTTCCTTCCTTCCTTCCTTCCTTCCTTCCTTCCTTCCTTCCTTCCTTCCTTCCTTCCTTCCTTCCTTCCTTCCTTCTCTCTTTCTTTCTCTTTCTTTTTTCTCTCCCTCCCTCCCTCCCTCCTTTCCTTCCTTCCTTCCTTCCTTCCTTCCTTCCTTCCTTCCTTCCATTTTTTCTTGATTCTTTCCTTACTTCAGTTTACTTAGCTAATTCAGACTCAAGGAGCAGTTATCATGACTGATGGTGTGACACTGAAGGGATCATGAATAATGAGGATATTCAAGTAAAACCAACTCCAACTGAAATTACTTTTTTTTTCTTTTTTTTTTCTTTTTTCTTTTTTTTCCCTATTCACCTGTAGGTAGAAGGAAAGAGCTCTGGATTTCCTGGTGCAGTGGATCCCAGGCAGCACATACATTTCTCTGCAGTGTTCACCATGTACAAGTCACAATTGAAGTGTGTTCCACTGCTTTCAGGGAACACACCTACTGGCACTACTGCTGCTAATGGTGATGCTCAGAAAAGATTCAGGAAGCTCTGCTCTAAGTAGGGATGCAACGGGGCTTGTGAAGGCAATACAAGAACATATGGCAAAATATTTTGACATTGTAACAGGTAGAAAAAGGGAGCTCTGAGAGTTGTTAAAATGTGAGGAAATCAATCAAGTCTAGCAAGATAATGGTTATGAGTGAAAGATTTGGAGACTATAAATATATTGGGGGGAAAAGAAAGGATAGCAGAGAAGACATCTTAGGAAAAAAAAAAAAGATTCAGTTTTGAAGAGGCTTTCACATGAAAGTGCCAGGAAAAAAGTGTCTAGAGGCTGCCTTAAATGTAGACCTGGATGAAGGGAGAAAAGAATTAGAGGGAAACTTCGGTGGGGTTATTTGGTAAAACAATAAAGGAAAGGTAGAGGGACAAGACAGGTGATCATAAAAACTACATAAGTAGCAAGGAAAAGGAATAATCCGGTACTCTTATTGCTGTTGTTAATAATAGCACTTAAAATTAAACAAATTTTTCCTATCTTTAGCGTGGATAAATGGTAGAAAAGTGCACAATGGCCTGAGTGGTAGGTTGCACTGGGGTGGTCAAGCCTTTTGATGTTTTTGGCAAATGAGATACCTGCATGGGATTGGGAGGGAAGTAATATCTTAGTCCTGCTATGTGGGGCTGCCTAGATAGTGAGAGGAAGAGGTATTAAAGTACCCAGAACAGAAACATTTCCTAAATTTCCATGCGTCTTAGAGTCAAGCTTCTGATATTACATATAAATATATATTATATATCAATCATGTCAGAAAATATTTGGATGAATAGATAATTCAATTAGTATCAGAGAGAGACGTCAACAATCTAGCTCTATTTAAAACATAAGGCAGGCTGCTTTATTCAGGTTTAAAAGCCCTGCAATTGCGAAGGCAATTTCAGTTTCTTACAGCAGGTGGTGGTATGTGCTATTAAAATATTTGCTTCCAAGAAAGACTGTTGCTTACTTAATAAGAACATGAGTAGAATGGACAAGAAAATGACTGCTGTAAATGTGTTGAAAACTTGTAGATTGAAAAATTTAGTATTTATTACTTTTATTTTTAAATCTTCCTGCTCCTGTGCTATATGAACACAGGTCTAACATTTGGACAGTTATAGACAAGCTATAGACATGGTACCAAAATTAACTCAAATAGTTTAACTCTTACAGGGTGGTTTTCATCCATAAATCCCACATTCTTTTATAAAAGACCTATATAAAGCACTTTAGAACAAGATATAAATGAAATTTAGGTTGGTAAAGCCAAAGCTGTAATTCTGATAATCCTGTTTTAGTTGCTCCCTGATACTGGGGTGAGCCAAACCTCTGGGATCTCTATCACAGAGTCCACCAGATGCCTGAGTGCTCTTTCTACACATGTGGAGCTGTGCATGCACCTGCCCAAAGCTCAGCTAGGTCTGATCCAAAAATTATTGGGTCTAGGGACTAGGTGTTCCTACACTTATATCCCTGAACCACTGTGTGTGTATGCATCATGCATACTGCTAACAAGATGAGGCTCCTTAAAAAGGAAAATGCCTGGATCCTTGGTAGAAAAAATTTGTTCCTGTGGTGTTTCAGGGTATACTCAACATGTCTCCATTATCTCACTCAGAATCTGACAACTTTAGACAGTCCTCTGCTTAGCATGATGTCTGTTTCAGGTCCTCCTTTCCCTGTGCCCTGGGGAGTAAATCTCCAGAGGACCCTGAATTCCTGCCATGGGGATCTAATGTGAAAAATAGGGACTGCAATACCCAGTTCTTTTGTTGGACCCACTTTTGACCCCATATTTACAAGGGTTTCCCACATGTGGAGTGAGATGCTGTGATCAGGAGCAGCATCCCTGGCCCAGCTCCTCTGTATTTTCTGTTGGGTGGGTGAATTCTGACAGCATCTTCTAGACTGGAAGTCCAGAGGTGAGATAAGAGGACATATGATTAATCAGTAACAGGAATTAGTGAGATGTTTACCTGCTTCCAGGCTGCAGCTAATTCAGGGTGAAGCTGGCAGCAGATATTTAGGGTACATTTACCCATAAAATTATAGTCACCATGGCATTTGAAATACTTACAAGAGTCATAAAGCAATAAAGATGTCAAGCAGCTCAAAGACACAGCTAGGAACCCGAGTCCTTTTGTGAATTTTTTTGTAGGTTAGCCTTCAGTCTCTAAAGGCCTTTTGCCCTCATTTACTGCATTAATACAATATGTCTAAAGGTTGTTCCTCTCGTGATATTAATTTAACTCAGCATGGCCTTTAACTGAGACATCTTCTTCAAGTCTGTGTATTCGTTTACAGATACACAAAACAGCAGTTAATTTGAGAAGGTAATTTTTCTTGTCACAAAAGCATTTAAGATTCTGATTATTCTCAAATTAATATTTTGGCTACCAGTTCTGCTAACAGCTCAAACATGTCATAGATAGGACCCACAGGACCTTTGTCTGAGTTAATGTCACTGTTTCAAATAGTAAGAGTTGCAGCAGCACCTGAGAGCAAAGTTTCTTTAAAAGCCATCTCCAACCTTATGTCTCTAGTTTTGTAAAACTGAAACACTTTTCCTTAGACAATGTGCTTCTGCAGCTGGCAGCCTAGATACCCATTGCAATGTGGAGAAGCATTTTTGTCTTCTGCCACCTTAAGGGCTTATTGCTAAAAACAAGACAAACCAAGGCAAAGAAAACCTCAGTGAGATGGGTTTGTAAAAAGAGCAAGACTTCCCTTCACTGAATGGCATCTTCAGAATTCCAGTACCAGCTTTGTCTGAAGCTGGGCTGTTACTTTGATAGGTTTCATTTTGTATTGACCTAAAATAACCCCATCATTCCCATATTCCCTTGAGCAAAACTTAACATTTGTATCAAGCAGTGTTGTGGCATCTTGATTGCAAATACCCACTAGATATTTAGCTGAAACACTCTTGGCTTGTGCATTACAAAAAATTTCAATCCAGGAGCTCAGTTAGATAAAAGAAACTATAATCAACTGTGAATGATCTGTGGGTGGTTTATCTGGTTGCTGATTAATCACTCCATTAATCGTTGCAAAGACAGTGAGCTAACTCTGTGCAGAGCCAATTTCTGTGAGCTGGGCTTCTAAATTCAAGTGCGGTGCCATGTGAATGTGGTTGTATGTTTCCAGAAATAGTCATTTTTGCACAGTTTGGACCTTGAGTCAGTAAATGTAATGTCATTCAGGAGCTCCTGAACTGCTGCGTGCAAAGCCAACCCATACCTCCCAACACTCATTCCCATTACTGGCAGCTCTGGGAAGAGTGACATGGAGCCATCAGAATGATTCTGCACAAAACCAGCTCAGATTCAGCATGGCTGAGGCAGCAGGAGGGAGGATAAGGTCACAGAGATCCAAGGGAAATTCTTCAAAATCACTTTCCTGCAGTATTGGTAAAAGGATTTTCTGGTGCGGAATGAACAAAATGGATGTAGCCAACACAGACCCAGTGTTGCATCTGAACTAGCAAACCTGTGTAGAACCAGAAGCCTGATGTAAGGAAGCCTCTGTGAGGGTAATTTTAAGTTGAGCCAATGATTCACTCATTATTGTGAACTGAGTCCTCACAGAGTTGTTTGGACACCTCTTGTCAGTGTTGCCTAGCATCCTTATGACCTGGGATAGTTTGCCTGCTTGCTTCCTCATCTGTCCCAATCTACTCCTTTATCCTGGATGGAGAGAGCTAGCTGTCCTCAGATGCATCACCTGCTCACTTAAAGTGAGTTTCACCTATAGCAGTATGATAACAAGCGTCCTAAAGAACTGCAAAGACTGCAAACCGAAGTGAGGCAAATTCAGGCAAAAATATTTTAAAAGTAAACATTAAAGATAAATAAGCTTATATTCCAATATACTCCATTTTTTAAAAGATTTGACATCAAACTGGATGACTTTCTGACAGATGTGTCTGGTTCCAGATGAAATTATTAGGCCTGAAGGAAATGGTAGAAGCCTAAGAACAAAACAGACAATTATAATTGTTCTTTTCAGTTTAAAAAGTCAACACAGTGATGCCAGCAATAGAGATAAAACATGGAGTAGGTTCTGAGAATCAGATCTGTTGATTTACAAGACTGATGAATCTCAGGTTTAAGGTTTAAACTTCTGATTTTTCTGTCTAGCTTCCATACAGCTATTTATTCTGAAAAAAAAATAATCGTAAGGAAGGTGAAAGGCTTTACAAGCTCTCCCTTCCCAGCCAAAACACTCTGGTATGAAAAAGGCAGGTAGGTGGCAGTAACAAGTGACTAATACCGTGCTGGATAATTACATCTGCCACAGACTTATCTCTTAGCACCAAGTGCCTCAAAATTAAAAGCAGGGAGTATAAGAGAAATGTTAGAGATACTGAATTAAGCAGAAGGGGAAAAAAATTACCTGTAGAGACTCAAACAGACTGTAGGAGTTCAGATGGGTAATGAAGATTTTAATTCCAACAGAGACAAAAACTTATTTTTTTTTTTATTTTTTTCTGTCTGGAAAAAAAAAAAAGAAAAAGTCTAAAGGAAAATATTAAAGACCAGAACCTGCTGACATATTTTGGGCCCCCAAAATAGGTGTGACAATATACTAGAGGCAGGGCTTCTAGCATAACAAGCTAAGTCAAGGTGATGTGTCTAGGCTTTTAAAACCGGGGTAGAGAGAGAGAAGTGCATTCAGATGTCTGCGCAAGGCACTTTTTCTTCGCTATGTAAAGAGCCAAGCATTTCTGTGAAATAGTTCAGTATTTCTTATACTAAGCATTAGGTCCCTGATACAGAAATTCACAGTAGGCTTCCCCATTTCATAAAGATGAATCTTTGTCTAAATGGGGAGAGGAAAACTCTTTTTTTTTTGGCAGAATTCATGTAGTTGCAGTGTGAATATGCAAGTGAGTAGTTTAAGGCAGTTTCTCAGTTTGACAGCTTTTGAATATCTACGGTCTTTTTTTTTTTTCTCTCCCTCTTTTTTTTTTTCTTTTTTTTTTTTCTCCCAAAAGTATTTGATCCACAAAACTATGTGGTATTCCAGGAGGAGGGTCACTGTGCATCTCTTCTATTGAAGTAAGACCATGTTGATGTGCTGAATGCAGAATTTAGGGTCTGCTTTTGTAACCATGGCTATTCACTCAAAATAGATCCCCACTTTCAAAAGGGCATTCCCAACAGTGGGTATCAAGTGGGTGAAGATATAGCACTACAGTACAAGAAAAACAAGTTGGGGGTGGAACTGATCTCCACAAGTTTTAGCACATTTTTGATCTTTAATTAATTTTATAACAAATGCAATAGCAGCTTCTCCTCAACTTGAAGAAAAAATAATCATGGAAGTGCATACCAAATTCCACACCAAACTACCAAATAACCATTCTTATCAGTCCATTCTACCCCAGAAAATGCAGTTAATAAGTGTAAAGTGCAGCCTGTCCTGGGGGCCACTCATTCAAATATGTTTCTAAAAAAAAAAAAAAAAATGTAAGTACTAAACGGAAGGGAAATTAACTTGCTGGGGTCTGAATATTTTATTTTTTTAGCAGAGGGCTTCAGCTTACATATCTTTGCTGACCACAGCTCTATCAATAAGGTATATAGAAAACCTTTGCCTCGGGACAGGTTCTCCCATTACAGTTGTGTCTTAATAAATCAAATGCAAATCTTAAACTCTATTTGGGAAGTGATAAGCAACAAATCCTGTGGAATTGCTTTCACTTGCTCCCATGGGATACAGTACTCAATATTTCACATGAGCATTAATAGGGTTGATTTAAGAAGCTAGTTTTCCATCTCAGAGTATCTGTTTGGCATATTAAAAAGGCTTCCTTTGCTTCTGAGGACTTAAGCCCATAAAACTGTTAAAGACAAGCAGGCGTATCTAGGACCTCTAGATCACAGCTACATGTTTGGATTTCCTGTTATGATGCGTGTTTTCCATGTTAAGACCCATCTTGTAAAAATAACACCATTGACTGGGCATATTAAGATTGGAACCATTTGAAACGTATTTGATTAGGACAAAATGGCTGATGAACTGAGCCTAGATGCATCCTGGCGCTGAGAGCAAAATGCACTGTAGCCACTAGTTTTACAGACAGTGACCCACAGAAATACCACAACTTACAGAGGAATTTTCGCTCCAGACTTGAACTGAAGAGCCTTTTAGATTCAGAAGTTGATGTAGAGCAAGGACTAACTTGAGTGATGGTAAAGATGATAACACAGGTGTCTTGCAGGCTGCTCTCCTGTACTGGAAAGGCATACATAGATCACTCCTCAGGAAGTGGTACTTGCACATTCTTACCTCCAAGCCCAGTCCAAAACTCTTAAGATTCAGTATTGGAATAGTGTTCCCCATTTATGCAGTTCACATAGAGAAACGAGCAATGATGCTTTGTATCTGCCTTTTAAAGTCTGGATAAATGGCTATGCAGTTGAGTGGATCTACTGGTTGTATAAATTGCCTTCTGTGATTTAATCAAAAAGGTGGGAATATCTTCCTGAGCCAGCCAGACCATCATGGAGAAAGGGACTTATATGTGACTTAGCCCAACACAGAGTATAAAAACTGAGCAACCAAAAAAATTAACTGTGAAGAGAGCAACAGGCTCTAGCTGTCTTCAACCTAGCCAGTGATGGCTAGCCAATGATGGCAAACATACAGAGACCAGTAGTGGGAATCATGTTTTTATTGTGGTTCAACTGTATGTTGCAATAGTTTTGTTGTGTTTGTGAGGTGATTTCAGTATATTGTGGCATTGCTCTGCTAAATCAAAATCCACTGTAATGCCAAATACCTACAAATAAGCAAATTTTATGGTAAGAGTAAACTTTCTTTGTGTGGAGTACCTAAAATAACCTGTCTAGAGAGTATTGGACCCTGATATTTTTGAAGATGTGAAATCTTTGTTATGTGACATCAGTAACAAAGATGTTTTTAGAATGATAGTATCACCAGCTTTAGAATAACTATAGAAAGCAAGAAATGGAAAAAAAATCCAGCACTTTAAAATCTATAGGAAAACTGCACTTTTTAGAAACACTGTATAAAGAAGCATAGTTTTTACAAGGGTCAGTCATTCATGCTTGCATTTCGTGTTTTTCTTTCAGGCTCATATTAAAATTTTATAGTTTTCCTTTGTTGTTAAGTTCTCAGACTTTTTATTTATTTGTTAATTAATTAATTAATTTACATTCTCCCCTACTTGCTACCAAGGTTTCTGGTATGTATACTATGGTGTGGGAGGTATCATAGAATCATAGAATGGCTTGGGTTGGAAAGATCAAAAGATCAAAGATCATCTAGTTCCAACCCCCCTGCCATAGGCAGGGATGCCACCCACTAGATCAGGTTGCTCAGGGCCTCATCTAGTAAAACTGTGTTCTTGCCAAGAAATAAACAAGATATATTGATCACAATTTAGCTGTATAGAACTATACATATATTGAAATGCCTGCAGTTATTATTCTGTCAACATTGTCCTGTAGCAGTCACAGAACTATCCATCACATAAAATTCAACACAGGTAGTCAATTCGAATCAGCCAATCTCTCAATCATTTCCAATCAAGTGAAGAATGTTCATAACATCACTTTGAAAATCTTGCCACCATACCTGCCCTGAAATAATAATTCAGCTTTCACCTTTGGGTGCAATGACAATTGTGAAGAAGAATTGTTTATAGCTTATCAAGGATGCTTGAAAGACTGATCTAGTTCTCAGCCTGTATGACAGTGAAGGAGGCTGAGCTCTTGTCCTTGTACTGTGTGTTAATATTTATGTAATATTAGTCAGTAGTATTCAAGGCAGGTAGAGATGTCAAATTTAGTTTAACTTTTATAGATATATGATACTTTACTAGCTTAATTCAGAGGTAGCTAACCAAGCATATTAATTTAGCATCATTTAAAGGACTACTTTATCTTAGTGGGGATCTCAGTAGAATGAATAATAGTCAATCATTTTGAACAAGCCTTGAAGAATAGGAACCAGGAGTACATACTGTCCAGTTTTTGGCAAGTTTCTGACCTTATTTCATTTCCTTTAAAATAAAAGTTATTTGACAACATTTAAATATAATAAACATTTCAAGATTAGCATGCCCTTCAGGTGAAGATAAAAGTAACATATGTAATATCTCTACTTAGGTAAATATGAATAAAAATAGAATAACAACACACGCCATTAAATCAAATTCACCTTTAGCTTCAGTTAGTATTATGTGAATATTTATCATAATTATAACTTGCCCTAATTGTGTGCAAAATTAAAAAGCTGTACTAAAATGCATGTATCATTTAAAAATGCTAAACTAGAAATTAGATTTCAAAGTAGGCAGATTCTTAATTTATTAATATTATTATTTTTAAAAATGATGATAAAGTTTTACTGTGTGGGTTCATCCCTGCAATATCTTTTTTTCAGCCCTTTATTACTTTTCAGCACTAATTTGACAGCCTCATGGAGAAATGCTTAATGATGTGAAATTTGCTACACAAATTTTCTGTTCTTTTCCTTATAAGAATGTTTATGTTCCCGTATTCTTCCTAGCATGTTCTAAAGTAGCATTATACATAATTAAACTGCTCTTACAGGGCAAAGACAACAAGAGAAAATTTCAAATATTTTAAAGGCGCTAATTCAGACTCAGTAATTCATAATTGTGGTGCCCATGGTGTGAAGCAGACAAATTTTAACAGTTGGAGTCTGACATTTTATGTTCAGGCATTTAAGAAAGTCAGCAGCCCTCAACTCTAAGGTCCTGTCTATTCTCAGTTCAGCAGAAACATGATTTTCCAGAGGAGGAAAGATGGTGCCAGTAAGATGACAGCTGGCAAGTTTCAGATGCCTCATAGCTTGTTTAGGCTCTAATTTGAGGAAAGAAACACAAGCTTTTATACAGTACTTGACAAGCTGCTGACCTCTGTACTAGTCATTATTGTTTTCCTCCTTGAAGTGCCCACAAACCTTCCCGAGAGACTTGCAGTCCTAGTAACTTTCTTAGCCACTTCGTTATGTGTGAAGATTTGATTATTCAATATGGGAACAAATGGGCAGAGCACAATGATGATCTTTCTCGAAACTTCATGTAAACAGACCTTGTGTCCAGGTGCAAAAGGAGTTTGGTTTACAGTGGCCAAACCTCACTGTAGCAGTCTCACAGCAGCTAGAAAGAGTATACAAAACCTCATATGAACAATTGCTGATAAAAATTGTCTAACAATTATGAAAAGCATCTATCTTTTCTAAAATTATCATTAACTGTAAGTCAGTTTTCAAACAAAATCCCCACAGTAACAATAAAGATATACAGAGGCTCAAAAAACACTTGGAGTAATTCACTTCTTACTTTATCTTTTTCCTTTCGTTTTCCCACCTTTAAAGCTAATTTCTTAAATTTATTTTTGCATTTCTATCTTGGGAGGTTCTAGTTTCGCTTTATGTTTTTTGTTTGTTTTGTTTTGTCTTTTGATGGTTCTCTCTGGTTTTATAGAAGATGTTATTTCAGAAGGGCACTACAATTTCTTATTCTTTATTCCATTAATTCAATGGATTGTCTTTGGGAGATTGGAAACACCTTAATCTGCATTGGTTTATTATACCTAAAAGAATGAATGTCTTAACATGCTGCATTTATTAGTCTTCTTATATATGTACCTGTCAATGTTTTAATTAGTTTATTAGCTGAATGTGCATGAGTTAAAATAAAAGGTTTATGCTAAACCACTTTTTTTTTTTTTTTTGGTTTAAGAATAAGAATGTGGGTTCCCTTTCCTCAGGATTCAAAATGGCCTTAACATCTACACAATATTTGTTCTCATGCTGCTTGCAGCTGTTGAGTTTTACTGCTGAAGGAGAGTAATAAGACAACCTCTTGCTTTTGTTCAAAGGATAATGAAAGGTGGATTCTGCTCTCTGGATTTAGAGCTCTTCAGGAAACATTTGAAATCCTTCTGCTTATTTCCACTGATTTGTTTCTTCAACATTTCTGATGCCCTCTAGAGCTTTCCCAGTTCCTTGCAGTTGTTTTGATATCTTATTATTGATGAGACTACTCCTTCATTAGAAGTCCACTGCAATGAACAAAAAAAGAGCTACTTGGCAAGAAGGAGTGGAAGGGAAGAGACCTCGCCTCAGCAATACTTTCTGAAGTGTGAACCCGGAGTTTTTTCACATTTTAAAGTGAGATCTTTGCATTTCTTTTGTACTTGTTTCTGGCAGCCAAACTGTTAGGTAATTTTTCAGTATGACAGCTAAGATAAAAAAGCAAACAAACAAAAACACAAACAAACCAACTAAATTCTATAAAATAATTTGAGGAAAATGTATGTTTTTCACATATCAAATGGCAACAAATGGACAACAAATGACATCTGCTTGGATAATTACACTGTGTTTTTGCAAAATACCATGGAGATGCCCAAAGATTTATTGGTTGAAAATTCACTTTCTGTATTTATATTGGTCTAAAGATCTGTTTGGGTGGATCTTGTCAGAAGTTTTGTTTCAAAAGGGGTTTTATGCCAGAAAACCGAATATTCCCCAAAAACAAAATACATTTTGCTGTATTTTTTCCCCCCGCAAGATACAGTCAAAATTCAGAGCCAGAAATGCATTTACTAACCAGAAAGTCGATGATTTAATTGGCTTGGACACCTCCAGGTGCTGGGTAAACAGCAAATCTCTTGTATTTTTTTCCTAACTGTTGAGCCGATACTTATTTTGAGGTAAAAATCCTTTTTTTCTTCTCTGATTTGTATACCATATGAACACCTTTACATTTAGGATTTTTGTCAATGTGGAATGGGAAAGATTTTTTGAAAGATTTTTCAAAATGTTAGGTACTGAAAAGCATTCAGAGGAGGGCTTCAAAGGTGGTAGAAGGGCTGGAGGGCATGTCCTGTGAAGAAAGGCTGAGCACACCTGGTCTGTCCAGTCTGGAGAAGAGAAGGCTGAGGAGAGGTGACCTCCCTGCTCTCTGCAGCTTCCTGAGGAGGGGAAGCACAGAGGAAGGTGCTGGTCTCTGCTCCCTGGTTTCCGATGACACGTGGGAACAGCACAAAGCTGAGCCAGGGAAGGTTCAGATTGGGCATTAGGAAAAATGTCTTTACTGTGAGGGTGGTCAAACACTGGAACAGGCTTCCTAGTGAGGTGGTTGATGCCCCACGCCTGTCAATGTTCAAGAGACATTATACCACAGGTTATGGGATATTTTCTGTTTTGCTCTTTTCTCAGATTATGCAAACAACAAGTAATCAGGATTCCCCTCTAGATCCATTGGCATGCATGGCACTTTATGTACAAACCTGGGTTCTAGGACAAGTAACACTGGTATAAATCACAAATATATTTACTGACATAGTCTTTATTGAAATTCACTGGGTTTTAATAAGGTGCAATGGGATCTGTGATTGTCCTCTTCACGATCCAATGTTCATGTCTCCACTCACACACAGAGGAAGCTGCAAATTTGTTACTCAGCTTAGCATATTGCCAAGAGATTTGGACCAGACATGTCTAGTACAAGGGTCATGCAGTCATTTGTTTTCTTCAAGTAGGAAGTCAGTTCCTTGCATTTGAGAAAAAAATATTCTTGCTACAGAGGGCAGAATGAATGGCAGCATTTTTTTGTCACTTTTTGCTATATCCCATCCCATGAGGGGGTATAAGCAGAAAATTTATGTACATTAGTAGATACAGCTCTTAAAGCTTCCCTTCAATCTTCTGCCAGAAAGAGGAAATGATTAGTTTTTTAGATGCTACAATTTAGTAGTGGAACAAGCTTTGATCAACAGGCAGAAGCTCTGCGGGGCTGTGTTTGCAAGAGATTACTAAGGAGCGACACTAAATCAGCTCATTTCCCATACACCATATGCCCATATGCTTTCATAATAATTTTTTCTGACAACTTTTCTCTTCTGGGGAATGCACTTTGGGCCCTCTGGCCAAAGGAAGAAAGCAGCAATGAAGTGGCACAGTATGGATGCAGATCTCTGTCTGACATTAGCTGGCATAACACAGCTGAGGAGTGGGCACAGGTGACAGCTCCATGCCAGCGTGGAAGCTTTGTTTGGGAGTAAGGGAGATGAACCTTTGTGAGGAATGTAGCCATAGATACTGCTTTGCTTTTCTGTTGAGGTTTAATGTGAGTGGATGTCGTGTATTGTCTTTCACCTATTATTTCTCTGAGGCTGAGTGCTACTGCTAACAATAAAATTTCACAGGCTTACTTTAGCAGAATATTAATGAAAATCTTCTAAATCCTTGCAGATACACATGCAGGGTAGCAACTGCTTTCAGTACTCCAAGTGAGATCTCAAACATTTACTTACTGTCAGGCTTTATGCATAGACGTGCATGTGAAAGGTCAGAGATGGTCGTTCTATCATTTGGGATGAGCACAGCTGAATTGAAATGTCACAGCAGTTGTACTTAGCAATTTTAAAGCTTTGGAGTGTTACAAGCCTGTGAATTCTCCTGCCAAGCAAATAAAAATCGACTCTCTAACTGTACAAATTTACATGATTACAGATAATATATTTTACATCATGCTTGTGGAGTTTCTGAGCACCGGTAGAGCACAGGCAGCTTTTGGAGTTGATTGGAGATGAGAAGCTTGCTGTGCAGCCCTGGAGCAGGGAAGCTGGCTGTTAATGTAATGCCATGGCAGGCATCAGTCAACCTAATCGTCTGCGTGCAGCTGATAGATGTTAGCCTCTTTAGACCTCTCAGACATTATGAGGGAACTCTGTAGAAGAAATAAGGGGATGTTATGGTATAATAAAAGATCATTTAGAAAATTATTTTTTTAAAAAAACAATTGAACAAAAGATGTCTCTGAAAGAAGGGATATACTAAAAAGAGATCATAATCCATTTGTCAAATGTTTATAGGTGGTTGTTTCATCAATTTCCTTGAGGAGAATGAGCACCACACAAATAGTACAGGAACCGGCTGACTCGGGGGAAGGGGGATTGCTGGACCATTTATAGGTGCTCCTTTCTGCAGGAAGCATTTTGCTGAAGAAAGAGTGGTGGCTGGCTCAAAAGGGGGTGGAGAAGATGGAGGTTGACACCTTGTCAATGGCAATGGGAGGGTGCCCATTACAAAAATAATGAAAATTATGAACACTCCACAAGGTAAACTGTGTTGCAATTTTTTGATTTTGTAAGGAAAATGAAATCAAGAGGGCAAGAACAAGCAACTTGGATTCCATCTTTTCATCTGAGGTTCATCCCGAGAAAGAAAGAAATTTAGGTTAATTTGTTTAGCATATGGGATGAGGACAAATCATAATGAAAATCGTCTCCATGCAGAATTACAAACCGTACTCCTGACTGTCTGTATAGTCATGAGGCATTTTTCTTGAGCAGTCCTCCAGAAGAAATGACAGCAATAATGCTCTGTGTTAGTTCTGGTCGAATGTTTTGAGACCCACAGAATTTAATAAAGAGTGGGCTAATGCCTATAGATTTTAAATGAACCTACAGGCTCATAAGGCAGAAAAATTTATGCCTCTAATTTAATATGGTTAAAATAATAAGATATTTCATAATTGTCTAATTAAATTTTATAAATGATTTTTAAGGTTTGTATGTTTTTCTTCTCCAGCAAAGACAGATATTATATGATTAGGGAAAAACAACTATTATTCAAAAATAGGCTGTTGTCCACCTGCCCACTCTTAGCATACGTTCTGCTTTGCAAATATAAAATTAGGTTATATGTTGTACATCATCCACTAAGTGGGTGCTTCATGGCATCAGTGATTCTCAACATATGTTGTTTAATGACCTGTAGCTGTCCTGATTTCCAGTGTACCCATCTTCTATAATTATATTTGAAAACAGTATCTAGTTGAGGACAGGCACAACATATCCAGACTCCTAAGTCTTCCTCATAAATACTCAAAAGAAAGGGTGTTCAGACTCCCACAGTCCTAATATCCTTTTCCCTAACCATTCCTCATTCTTATTTGTTTGTGTTATTTATTTTTTAGGACAAAAACTCGTTCTTACTCTTCCCTAGCACAGTGAAGCCCTGACTTCAGTTGAAGACTCTGCTGTGTTAATGTTGTTGTTTCTGGTAAATAAATAATACTTTTGGAAGAATTTAGCTTCCAATCACTGTAACTGCTCTCAGAGGCAGAGGACATAATCTCCCAGCACACAGGAAACAGATTTTGAGCAATTCACCCTGTGAGCAGCACTCACTGGTAGAGAAAGGCCATTTCAGAGCTCTCAGCCATTGTCAAAATCACAGCAACCTGGCTGCTGCTCAACAAAAGTTTAGAGAAGATGGGGAGATTCTGAAGTTGTTAATTTCATGAGGGAATGAAAGGAATAAACTGAAAGACTGAATAGAGACAGCTGTCTGAGGAAAGCTGGGGATAAAAATGGGAGGAGTTTCACAAGGTGTTTCTCCTTTAATGACAGTCAGGAAATAGAAAAACAAAACAAAGCAAAAGAACAATTAAAAAAAAACCACCTACAACAGTCTTGCTGGTAAGGTCCACTTACCCATCAGAGGCAACCTGGAGGAGAGATCTAGAAAATGTAGGAAAAGCCCCTCTTGTCTGAAGAATTCTGGCTGCACCTTTCACACTCCTGTGACCGTGAATAACAGCAAACAGGGAGAAACAAGAAGACAAGATTTTGTAGTGTAGCCCACCCAATGCAGTCTGGTTTATGAACAGAGAGGGATGAGGGTGACGTGGCCAATCTCTGCCAGCCAGTCTGCTCCTGGTGCATTTGGCACTGCTGATTGCACAAATATCATACTTACTGTTGATGCCTGTACAGACTAGAGAACGCAGTTAAAAAGCAAAGCACTTCAGCGTTTAGACCATTATTGTCACAATGCACTACTTTTCCCTACTGGAAAAAAAGAAAAAAGTCCCTCCTTCCCACCCCAGCAGACCCAAACTAAATGTGGAGAGAGAAAACCACAGGCCACTTTCTTCAGGTACTTGTGGGCTGCAAACAGAAGCAGAAAGGTAAATGAATCTTTGGCGTAGCAGATTGCACAGGAGCTGAGAAGTTTGGGCACACTCAGGCTGAAAAGGAGCTGTGCACATATAAACTGTAAGATAGATATATGTCTTATTTGTTTATTTGTAAGGAAAAGCGGGATGAAGGAAGAATTGCTCTCTAAATTTGGTAGAAAAACAGGATTTTTGCTGCTCTTACTCCTCCTTTGAGAAGAAAGGGTATAACGTTAGCTTTGGATGTAGTTTTTATGAAGTCCCCCAAGATTAAATAGGACAACTGGTTGTCCTAATAAGGTTTAGGAAGCAGGAAGGTGCAGGTCTGCTGATGGGCAGTCAGGCACCTGCTGGGGAGCGTCGGGGAGCTGAACCAGTGGGTGCTTTCTTCTCTCCTCCACTCTGAGCATACTGTGACAGATGGCACTTAGCACTGATTGACGTATCTTACAGGATCTGTGCCAATTTAAATTATCTTTCCAATTTATCGTATAAAATGCTGAGGTGAACTATGTGACTTGGTGCACCAACTCACTCAGAAAGAAAGAAGAAAACCCGTTTTGAAAAAAATCCCAAAATCTGACAGCACAGAGACTAAACAAGGGTGAAAAAAATGGAGAATTATCTGAAGACAAGTGCACTACAGCTTGCAGATGAGTTGCATTGCATTGTCGGTTTGTAACCTTACAAGGTGACTTGCATCAAAAATCCTTCAGATTGCTGTCAAAGACAAATGGTCTGCCTAGGCACCAAGGTGCTCTGGCTGTAGCACCTCTCCTGTGAAGAAAGGCTGAGAGAGCCGGGGCTGTTCAGCCTAAAGAAGAGAAGCCTCCAGGGAGACCTCAATGCAGCCTTTTAGTACTTAAAGGGGGCTTATAAAAAGATGGAGAGCAACTTGTTGCTTAGTCAGATAATGACAGGACAAGGGTTAATGGTTTTAAACTAAAAGAGGGGAGGTTTAGATTAGAGGTTAGGAGGAGGCACTCAGAGGGTGGTGAGGCACTGGCACAGGTTGCCCAGAGAGGTGGTGGATGCCCCACCCCTGGAGGTAGGTGTTCATGGCCTGGTTGGATGGGGCGACCTGATCGAGTGGGTGGTAACCCTGCCCACGGCAGGGGGTTGGAAGTAGATAATCTTTTAGGTCCCTTCCAACCTGAGCCATTCTGTGATAAGTAGAGGTATTCTTCTTTAGAAAGGTTGCCTTGAAATAGAAGGTAGTATACAACACAATTTCCTTGTGATCAAAATTTATTGCATTCATGAAATGAATTGACTTAAATAAACCATTTATGGGGAGGAGGATTGGGTAGTATTCCCATCACCTGTTTGTATTAAGTTGGAATTTTTCTGGGATGAATATTTTGCTTAACATGCTACACTTCTATTTTACTACAAGCCAGTTTGCTTCATGGGTATTAAATAGACATTGTAAATTTGCTCTTGCTGCTGGCTCCTCTGAAAGAATCATCCACTCACCCAGGAGGTCATAACACCGTTTTAAAAGTCAGGGAGGAGGAATCAGGATGAAGCCTTATTACAGCTGGTAATTAGAAGCAGTGACAGCAGCACAAAGATGCTTTCCTCTGTCGGCTCCTAAACTTCATCAAGGACTACACTTGAGAGAATAAAATCTAAGTGCTTGTCAGGAAGATCAGTAAAGTTACCCCGTTCCTGCAGAGGTCTAGCAATGCAGAGCTGGAGACATCCCAGCATGGCTCCTGGCACCATACCAGCCATGTCGCTGGCATCCCTCCCCTGCTGTCAGTGCTGCCAGGCAGGTCACTGCCTCCTCTCCTTGTGCTCTCAGCTTCCAGCAGCACAGGGACAATATTGCTCGGCCCAGCGCCAGTTGCCTGGTGTGACAGCGTTGGATCAGCTCCTCACCTGACATAAGCCGGGCAGAAGGAAAGTAGACAATGTTCTAAAAGGTGAGAAGAAGCAACAAGAAGGTGACAGCAGCCTGGCGAAGTGTCCAGGACGAGAGACAGGGAGAGAGCAGTAAATCTAGGAGGGTCACCTTGAGGCAAAGCACCCACTTCTTGCTGCACAGCAAGGGACATGGCTTGCTGTGTTTTGTCAGGGCTGTGCCTGGCCCAGAGAAAGGAGGAGAGAGGTTAGCTTTTAGAATATGTGATTTTCTAGTGATAAGCATCACAAAAATTAAATATTATCACTTTAAAGTAGATCCTGCATTCACAGAAAAATGAGGTATGTATTTTTTTCAGCATCCTGCCACAATATCTAGGTTGCAAACACATTCCTGAAACCACTGAGATGATCCTGAGCTGAGCGTTCTGTTCAGCGCTTTCGTCTTTTAGGATCTTCTTGATAGACAGACTGCCAGTTGTCAGAGAGTCTGTCGACTGTGAGAGCTAGCGGCATATGCTGAGACAAGCTGGAAAGGGCAGGGTAAAAGAGATGACTTCTCTGTTTATATAACAGGAGCTTGGTAGAGTGACTACAGCAACCCTCAGAAGGAGCAGGCTCATCTGAAGGTACGAAAACAAGTGAGTTTGAAGTACTGCAAGGAAATTCTTTTAATACAGGAAATAAAATGTCCTAATTCATCTCTATATCTAAATAGTGCTCTATTTTATTTCTAGTGATTCACTCATTATTTACATTACTGTTTACTGCTAATGATTACTTAGCCTCTCACTCTGTCATGTCGCAACTGTGAGATCATATTATCAACGGTCAGTGGGTGCTACCGCTTAGAAGGGGGATTTGCCCTTTAAAGATGTTCAGGTTGGTGTGTTGGAAAGCAAAGTGAAGATTCCTTGATGTTGCTGATGAGGTCTTAAGTCTAATGGGCCACGTAACACACTTTGGAAAAAGAAACTCAAAGATTTGAAATGCCCTGTCTGAATCTTTGAAGTCTTCCACCGTGGTCATTCCTGCCTACCCCTCTTCAGCCCATTATGCTCTTGAACAGATGCTTTACTGATGTTGTCTTCCTAAAAGTGGGAAAGAGCAAAACAATTGGGATTTGTGGCTTACTTTCACAATTAACCATCGTTGGCAAACAGGTTATCTCTGTCTTTTGTAAAATTGGGGGATTATCTTGAGTTCCAGAATTAATTTAGGCCATATCCAGACTGAACAGTGGCCTTGTGCGATTAAGAACACAGGGTCCTGGTACCCCCTCCTTGCAATCACTCTCCAGGTGTTTTTTGTGGTTTTGTTTTGTATTGCTTTTTTTCCCATAGACTGACAACATTCAGATCTGCCCCTGAAAAGTGAAAAAATGTAGGAGTAGTCCCAGCTGTGACATAAATGCAAAGGTCAAATGGAGCTGACCTGGGACAACTACACTCAATATAGAGTATTGTTGGTTGCTGCTGCTAAGGACATTATTAATATTCTGCCCTAAGAAGTAAATGTGTGCCATGGTGTAGTCTCCTTCATTCATGCATTTGGGTTATAAGGATAAGTTTATCATGCAGCATTCAAAGTAGAGTACCAACAACATCTAGACATTTTTATCTGTATCAGGCAGTGTATAAATGTTGGTGGTGAAGTTATCAAGGAGACTTGAAACACTGACATGAAGCAATGCCTGCTCAAGGTAGCAAAATTCCCCTTGAAAAAGGGAATTTCTGCCTCCCTTCCTATTGCCCCTCCTCCTTTCCTTTTACCCTTCCCTGTTTCGTTGTCTAGAAGTCCAGTAACCGTTATAACTCCCTGTTACATGACAACATATAACCAGTGAAGGGTTACAGATCAAAACAACATCAAAAGACAGTTTATAACTATACACTTGAGGAAGCTTATCACAGCATACTTAGCAGGAAGTTTTCAAATCTGCTGCATTTGGGAATTTATCGTTAGACAGCAGTGTCAAATTTTAATATGAGAAATTAGTTAATGCATGTACAGTGCTTTGAAGATATGAAATGTTATTCAAATTATGGAAAGTCAAATCAAGGTAAGGAATATAGACTGAGCAATGGAGAAAGAAGTACTTTTGTGCAATGGAACAGTGGCTTCATAACCAATGAAATGCTATGTACTTCTTCATCAGAGGATGGTCCTCTATTGCCTTTCTGGTAGGCATTTTCTCATTTTGCTGTTTTTATCTTGCAATGAAAATCAATGAATAATTTTTTTTTGGCTGCATCACTCCATCATATTAAAAAAAATAAAAAACAGCCTTTTCTGCTTTCACTTTTGTAATTTATATTATGCTAACAGAATTTTAGAACAATGATGTGACATTATGAAAAAGCTAGGCTTCAGGGTGATTATTAGCTCAGTTATAACACTGTTTTCTGGAGCATTTTTTAAATTAGTTTAGGGAAACATATTTGGGGATTAAATGATGCTTAGAATAAAACAGTGAATGTGCTGTTAATGATAACTGACAAATCTTAAGAAGAAAGTAGATCAAGAATATGAATTATTTTTATTAATAATGTGACAAGTATTTGCAATTTTGAGTTGAATTTTCATTTTCTAAGAAGTTTGTCAACACAATAAGCTCGAGAAAAATATGTAACGTTTTAATTTTTTTCAGAACATATTTGCACAAATGAATTAAGCAGTAATTTTATGCAATCCATTTCCTTTTTATAAAAGTGAATGTATTTTACTGATATGAAACTGTTTGATTCATAAAGCTCTTTTTCAGGTAGTTATATTGGGAATTCTTAGTCATTACAGCTGACCTGATATAATATTCATGATAATCCTGCTTCTAACTAGAGGATGGACTAATAGACTTCCAGAACTCCCTTGCAGTCATCATTTTTGTGATTTTTAAGATACTCAGTCTTTGACTTAAAACCACAAATAAATGTAAATTTATGCCAGATATCATGCAAGGCATTTGCACATATATACACACATATGTACACTACACATGCTTGTTAGTGATACAGATAAGGTTTTCTATTTATTGATCTTGCTAAAAGTATCAATCCATTAACAGCATCAAAGACAGTGACAGACTAGTGCTGTGCCTCATGGGAAAACGTTTTACACTGGGGCCTTTTTTTTTTCATATTTGTGGGCTTTCAAACACTTTCCTATAGAGTGAGATATGAGCTCCAGTAAAGAAAATGAGTGCCTTCTGACAATCACTGGCTTATTCTTCAGTAATCTTTCTTTGACCATTTTTAGTGTATCTAGTTCTTCAAACCAAAGAAAATTATAGGTGCTTAGTGCTGCTATTATCATCTAAGAGGAAGAGAGTGTACCGTGTATGAGCCATTATATCTCTAATGTACATCTCTTGTAAGCCTGGAAGTCCTTTGGCAACATGCTTGTATGGTGTTAATGGCAGTTTCTGTGTCTAAAAAGGTGAAAATGTCACAGTATACTGGGTAACGTATTCTCAGAATGAGAAGGAAATGTTATGTTTTTTATCCCAGCGACTGTTTCTATAATAGTGGAAAAAATATAAACGTGAAAAAATTATGTAGGGCTGCATGAACTATGTCTGTTTTGGACAGGATGTTGAGATAGTAGAAAATACAACTCATAAAGCTGTACCCAAAGAGACAAATAGGTGCAGCTACGCTGTGGCTTACAGTACGTAATTTACAGATGTTTGGATCCTGGAGGGCAATTCAGAGTCCTGTGCAAGGCATCTGCAGAGGAGTGAGAGAGATGGGCAATGGGAAATGCTCACTTCTAGGTGCCATCCAGAGCTTTGATGGTTATTCAGGGTTGCAGGGAGACTGCTTTTCACTTGGGGTGAAAATTCTTCTCTGAAAACAGAAATCTCCTCTCACTTTTTAAGGCATTAGTGCCATAAAAACTGTGGTTGGCTTTTTTTTTTTTTAAAAAAAAATATATATATATATAAAATCTCTCATTCAGCAGGCTATTTATTGGTTACCTTGGATGGGACTGAAATTCTCTTTCCCTATAGCTTTCTCAAGCCCCCAGGCTAATAGAGAAGAGATGAGGATACTTTCTACACACCTGGTTGGAGTTATTCCACTTGACAGTAGCATGTTCACAATTCATTGTGCCCTAGAAAAGCAGCCAGCACGAACCTATTTACTGTTGGCCAGCACAGAAACCTCCTGCCTGGAGGGAGAGAAGAGCAGCTCTGAAGTTCTTGTCGTCAAGACTTGTGCCATAGTTTATGTTTAAATGCATATTAAGTACAATGCATAAATAGTTCTTAGCTTGTGCTGAAGATGCTGGGACCAGGATAGGGCTTGTTAGATGATTTGAAAGATACTGGCAGAGTTGTCAAGGGAAGCCAGCGTAAAGCCTTTCTGCAGTACATCTGCTTCAGCTGTGCACAAAAGCCACAGCCATTACTTTTTTTCCCCTACAGGAGCACCACAATCACTCTTTTCAAAACAGAGATATTGATCCTACCTCTGGGAGTGGCTGGGCAAGCACATTTAGCAAGCTGTATTGCTTGGAAAAACTGATAACTTGGCTCTTAGGCTCACGCTGTAAAATGAGGTGAAGTAAAGCCCATTGTATGATGCTAAAGAGAAGCATATCAGCAAAAAGGTAACAGGAGCAATACTATTACCTGTTTGATGTTTCATATTATATGGCAGAAAAGCTGAAATTTAACAGAAAGAGGCACATGTGAGTGTAATGTACACTGTAACATCAGAACAACACTAAAACCCAGTAAATACTAAATAAATGTCAAGATGATCTTTTGGTAAGTGACAATGATTGTTCTTTTCTAAACTGCTTCATTTATTGCCTGTGTTGTCAAACCTATGCCTTGCATGGGTGAGATAGCAGGAGAGAAAGTTCATTATCACCCATCACTACAATTAAACTGACCCTCGTGAAGCAAATCTGTTTAGCTAAGAACAAAAATATATGAATAGGACACAAACAGAAAGGCTAAAATTGATCAAGTTTGAGTCTCAGTGAATTATCTCTTATGATTCTCTTCACTACTGGCTGTTCACTTAGTCCTATCCTAATTAGAACTTAAGCTTTAAAAATTAATCTATAAATGTGACAGCAAAGAAAATGCAGTCTTATAATATACTAGAGCCTATGAAGTCCTCAAAAACTGAGTGAGGTAGAGATCTGAGCACTACAAGAAAGCACCCAAACTGCCCTCAAACCTTGTGGAAAGAAAACAAACTATTCATCACAGCCTCAGACATTGACCCGTAATACAGGCGTAGAAGGCTCTTCCTTGTTACACCTAGAAAGCCACCTTGAAGTATTCAACCCAGAGTTAGTGGCATTAATCTTGCATTTTTGTAGGAGGGGGAGGGGGCAGGGGCAACAGTGGCAGTGAAGGTGCTATCATCAGCTGCCCCACCACACTGGATCATGCTAGGTGGTATCCTATACATTCAGTTTGGAGCCCCAGTTTATGACAAATGTTCTGGTTCAGATTGATTCTGCTACCCTGACCCTTCTCTAGATTAATCCATTATGGAAATCACACATTCTGTGAAGTATATGGAATTAAATCGCTCTGAAATTCAGAGATCTTCCTTTTAAAAACTGGTTTTAGGGTAGTTAGTAATGCTGATAAGTTATATATCACTGCTAAAGATTTGAATGAATGATGTAATTAAAAGCATAATTGAATGTACATACCAACTTCTTCAGAATGAAAGAAAGAGACAGAAAATGGGTATATACTAACATGAATTAATTAGCTAAGCAATGGTAATTAGGTGACTACATAATTAGATATGGGACAATGAGGTTTCATTCGCTGCATTTGTTAATATTTGCTTCCATCAGACCCAAGTCTGTGTTAAGTAGATTATCTCAGCTTACTTGTCATATGTTTTTTAGGTACCTGATAAAAAATGTTGTCAGATTTTTCAGTGAAACGGATTTTCTGTGAAATGTTCATGCAAATACTATAGTAAAATTGTCCTTGACTTATTGTCTTTCTCTAGAAATGGTTCCCTTGAGGACTGTAATGTCTCTGAAAGAACATAAGAGGGCCTGAATAATTAATTATATATTTGATATAAAATCATGAGGATGATTCCTTTCAGATTTGAATATATAGTAATACAATGTTTTGCCAATTAAATTCTGAAACTACAAACCTGCCAAAGTATAAATAGTAATAATCAAATGAAAATGGTGATTACTCCTTAACTGTTACAATATGCACCTGTTCACATGAAATTATTTTTCTTAAATAGCTGAATAAAAATCTTCAGAAAGATCAACAAGCTGGTTTTTCTTGTTTTTATTCTTTTTCTTCACACTTCATCAGTTCCTTTTCTCTTATTTTGCATTCAAAGTCTTTCTTTAGTGCCTATATCTAACTATAGAGAATAATAGATGCTTACATCAAAAGAAGTAATACTGCACAGTCCTTTAAAAGACCAAGGAAAGACAGTAATGAATAAAACAATTAGTCCACTTAGCTCCTCATGAAGACAGCATCTCTTTCCTGTTCTCATTTTGTCACCTATTCATCTCTACCTATATTAAGCTTTTTCATGCTGTTGTCATTTCCTGGACAGCTGGCAGCAACCATTTTTCTGGCATGCCTATTTTCTCAGTTGGGTTTTACTCCAAAACCAATGCATTTCTACTGTTCACAGAGCTTTACTTCCGCTGTATTTTCTTGCTCCTGTCTAGGAGCCAGGAAGCATGTTTCTATTTCATGACTCAGGGAGCAAATGACTCTATTTCAGCATTCTTCCTCAAAAGTCATTTTACTTTCCAAACTATCCTGTCTTTCTGCCACTCGGATATATAAAAACTTCCCATTATGTTTGCTGAGTGAAATCAGCAAAATTAAGTGAAATCCTATGAACCAACCCCAAGTGCTAATTGATGATGTACCAGGAGCATCCAGGAAAGAGAGCAGGGAGGAGTCACTTCCATTAGGCCATTGTCACTTCTTTCATGGGTGCTCCTTACCTGAGCAAGGGAGTACAGACAGAAAGAGGAAAGCTGGATATACTGCCAGTATGCAAAGTGCATGCACCAGAGTTTGGATGACCTGTTAGGGAGGGCCAAGGCTTTTGGTCTTCTCCTACCATTCAGTGAACTGTTTTAGCTAACTATACCTGTAGGTCTCACTTGTCTTAGGTAATACATAGTATATGGAAATCAAAGCAGGCTGTTTCTTAAGTTGTTTCATAAAATAGAAACTGAATAACATTAAAAAGAAGGTGGAAATGGGAATTAATGATCCATAATATGAAAAGATCATCAAGTTTTGAAAGTAAGTGATTTCTCAGTTTCTCACAGCTGCACCAGTTAGAATCAGTTATCAGTGGGTGCCCCCTTCTGTCACACTGGGACACCCTGGTTTTGACCTTGTCTCCTGTCCACACTCCATGTCGGCTGTCTCTCTCGATCTCTGTTATGAAGAAGGAAAACTTAAGAGCAGATATGAGATAAAGCAGACTCTCACACCTAGATACAGAGTCTCTCCTGATTGTAGATACAGGATAACAGCAAACCATCTACCTCTTCAGCTTTAGTCCTTTAAGGATATCTACAATGCCTGCTCAATTTGCAGGTGATTGCTGCAAATATATCTGCTGAGCTCCAAAGCAGCTGTTTCACTTCTGTGCATAACTGTACAAAATTACCCATTTGGAGAGGGAAGTGACTTGTTTGTCCTGAGGAGAATAGGACCCTTGTCAATACATGCAGGGACCATTCTTTCAGAGACAGCTCTGCAGCTGGAGAATTGCCCAGCAGCAGTATGATGAAAAAGACTAATGCTGGCTCAGTCAATTAAACCAGCAAACAGCACTTAATCTTAAAACAGCATGCATTTAAATGAGCTGTGCTTCTGAGTGCAGCTCAGCAGAGTTTGCTTCTCTTTCACAGGGAAGACTTTTGGATAGAAGGCTGTCAGGGACATGAAGGCACAAGCAGGCCTTTCGACCCATGTTTGGTCTCTCCTGGGGCTTTCCATCTCTTCCTGCCCATTGGCCCAGGGCCAATTTCAGCTCAGACCTGGACCTTAAGTCCCTGCCTGAGCTGTGTTTCAGGTGTGCCAGGCTCTGGTCCTACCTTCTGGAGTGACCTCAGATCTATGCTGCAGGTAGTCTGCTGCCCTCTTGGGTGGGATGGGCCTCTTGGTTCATGTGGCTGGCATGGCAAATCTCCCTGGCAGATTTTGGACCCGCCTTGCTGCCTTCAGTCCAATTTCTGGCCTGGTCTCCTTTTGTTCCTAATGGTCCTCCCTAGATGGACCCTGGACCTGGTCCATCACTTGCCATTTTAGGGGCTGTTGATGAACCCTGTTACCAGCACCTGGCCCTACCTTCAGCAAAAGACAGGCATGCTTTGGGACATGCTTATTGTTTTATACAAAGAAGCCCTGTTCTTCTGATCCTGGGTTTGAGGGAAAAAGTGAAGTGTTTGATCTACTTCTTCAATGGATCACACAGTTCTCTGCCCAGCAATTATGGATCCACTCTGGGTATGTGAAATGGGCAAAGGCATAGATTAGATCTGAACCTCTTACTGACAATTCAGAATTGACAATACAATCTTACATATTGTGCTGATGAACTTTTAAAAAATTCATTCCTTTGTCAGCAGGATGACCATACTATACTATACTGTTATCTGGGTAGAAGTTAAAGGAACCAAAAGCCCTTATTTGACATCAAAATCTAGACGGCTGAAACCCTAAGATCAGCCTTTGTGACTTTGAAGGATGGTCTACTCTCCATGGTTCAAATGTTGACAGTTTTACTGACAGTAACTGCATTAACAAAAAAAGCAACATTGCTGTGCAGTCATCGTGAAGCAAAGAGAAATGAAAATTTCATTGTCATATGCTGCAGCACATGGGGAGGAAGATGAGTTGGGAGGATGCTATCTACAGTGCAGTTAGGCTGTGCTGCATTGTTGGATATTGAGGGATCACTGGCTAGCTCCTACCAAGATAAACTATGAACGTGACTTGTCTTTCACCAGAAGTCCTCACACTTCAACAGAACAGATGAAAGCTTTTCTTTTTGTGACCCATAAGCTACAGAAAGCTACTCACCAGGAGAGCACTACTACACCTGAGACTTTTCCTTGGTGTTAGTTAACTTGCTGCAGAAGTACTTACCTTGAGGTGTACGGATTTTTATATGATTGTACAAAATATGCATTGTCGTTTGATAAAGATAATTTTTCTTCAATTACAGATATATAATTGATTTATATACCTATATTAAAATATGTAAATCTTAAGTTTCAGGCAGTTCATAGTAGTTAATTACTGAGTTACCAAGCTATAATTATACATGTAAGCTGAAAGGAAAATTACCCAAGCCTATGACATTTCTGTGGCTTGATTTGTACTTCACGTGTAAAGTAGACCTATCCACCAAAATTAAAGTTGTAAAATATTTGTGTTACAAGGATGTATTTAATTTCTAATGAAGGTTTCAACAATTCCTATGTTGAAATAATGCAGGAAAGTAACAGAAAGATTCATTCTAACCCTAGGAGATTTTAATTGCTAAAGACTTGTAAAATGCATCTGATCATATTGTGGGTCTTAGGATAATTTCCTAATACATCTTTTCTATATTCAGTTTAGTGGAAAAAACACTTTGTCAAGACACACATATTGGTGAGGCAGTCAACATGCATTTAGATTCAAACTGCCACATTCTGTGCTCTCTCTTGCTCTGTGGGTGTTAGGTAGCTGTGCTTATTGTGGCAAGAAAGGCAGCAGGATGAAAGTCTTAAATCAGTAGGAAATTGTCATTAGTGCCTGTAACAATTTGTCTTTATTAGCATTGGACTATATATTAGAAAAAATGAAATACCATATAAACACTACAAACTCTGTTCCTTGTAGTAGTTGCAGTTTGCTGTAACAAAGTCCTGTAAAGCTTTTGGCTGACATAAAAAGAGGCTATGACAAAACTTGTCTCCTATTAAATCAGTTGTCATTTGCTATCAATGAATTTCACATTATGCTTACAGTTCATGCTTTTCTCACATAAAATTGCAAAAACTTCTAAGTAGATTCCTACCTGTCAAATCTGTCTTACTGTGCAACAGAGGGTAAGAGGTACTTGAAACCAAGGAGAACAAGCAAGTACGAGAGTGAGCTGCTTAAGAAAATAAAATCTTTTGGGGAATGTAGACTTTTAACTGTAAACATTTATTTATTTATTTATTTATTTCTCTCAGATTCTAGGGAAATAAGTAGACAAAGCCTAAAAGAGGAGACTTCTGTTTGCTAGGGAGAATATTGACTGGAGAAATCACCACTCAAGAGATGAAAAAGATATAGTAATAATGCAAAGGCTTATGGCTTTCTTATGAGGGATATCACAAACAGTCCCACAAATTCAGCTTTGCAGTTTCAGGTAAACTGAGATATTATGACTTGATTTTAAAGTTTTGTGCTCTATTTTTATCTTTTCAGTGGATTACCCAAATTCAGATTAGGATGGATTGTTGTGACACACTAAGTAATGGAAGCCTTGCTAACCACTAAGTAGGCTATTGGTTATATATTGGTTATATTTTAGCAATCATTTTGTAGTTAGCCTTGATTTGTACATGAAACAGACCCAGGTCTTCTGCAACTGATTTACATCAAGAATCAAGTTGGCTTCTAATATTTGAATTTTGGATTAAATAAACAGAAAATAGCACTAAATTTAATTAATCTTAATATTGTTCCAAACAGACCACCTTCAGAACTGAAAAATTGCTTAGCTTATAGTAATTTTCTGGCAATTAATGTTTGGTAACAATCATTTTGTAGGTGAAGTCACATTACTGGAAGAAGACAAAAAAGTCCATGCCATATATTTTTTGACATCCTTATGATAGTATTTATTATTTTTTAATGTCATGCCAAAACATAGCATACTTAACAAAAATCAGAAGTATTTAAAAATACACATGATCTTTTAAACATATGGACATCAGACTCTGATTCAGCAGGACTTCCTTCGTGTTTCACAGCAGCCTAAGTTATTTTGGAAAGAGAAATATGCAAAATCTAAATAAGCATCTAAACTAAATTTAAATTAGCTTCAGAGTGCATACTAAAATAACATGTAGAATTATACATCAATACTATATACTGATCACAGATTTAAATAGATTGATATATGCCTGATAACCCATAAATTAACATAATTGTTTTAAAAGTTATTAATGAACAATTTTCTTAGGTGTCAACATAATTACTATTTCCTTTGAAAATTTAATTTTCACACCTTTATCCAATGACTGTTTGCTGTAAAATGTATGTTTACTCTCTGTCCAGGGATCAGAGAGTAAAACCATAAACTGAAGTGAGTACCTAACTGCTTTACTTAGCTCCTTCTTGTACCAACATTACTTTTTTTTCTGTCTTAGTACATATTTCCATTCTCAGCAACTGAGTAGGGCTTTATTCAGTCAGGAGTATGTTCTCCCCAGTGTGGATTTAAATTTAAGGATTATGAGACTACCTTGGAAGATGATGGATTGGACAGCCCTCAGGTGAAGAAGAGTTTCAAAGTTGTGTTTCCCATTTTTTTTCTAGTCTCAGTGTTGTAATGCTGTATTAGGCTGTATTAGTATATTAGGCTGTTGGCAAAAGGCAGTCTGTGTTGTTTTTTAGGAAAGATTACTTCTGCTTGATTTGAGCTTGCCTTAAGAGATCCTTCATCCTGGATCGCTATTCATCTGTTGATCTAAAACTCTAGAAGGAACAAATTCAAGAGAAATCTCTTTTGTGTGTGTGTGTATGTGTTGTTTCCTGATGTTTCATTACTCTAAATTTTATTTAGTCATCAGGGCCACTTTATTCTCCCTTTTGGGAGTAGAATTGTCTAGCTCTGGTAGCTGCAGTCATCTTGATGTAATCAGGTATGCAAATTATGAGTTCGTCCTGCAAATTTGGAGACATGTAATTAAGAAAATGGTGAATATACTGGAGTGCAGCACTGCTATTAAGAGAGATCTCAATAGGCTGGAGAAATGAGCTGACAGGATTCATGAGCAATCCATGGCAATATACTCATACACCAGTTTTGGCCAGTGACTGACTAAAAGAAAGCAGCTTTGCAGAAAAGGTCTTGGGGATCCTGGCAGAAACCCAGTTGAACACGAGTAGACAATATCCCCTTGCACCAAAGAAAAACAACTGCATACTAGGCTGTATGAGCAGGAGTGCAGGTTGGCAGAAATTATTATTCCCCTCTATTCAACACTTGCCAGTTTTATCTGGAGTGCTATGTCCAGTTTTCAATTTCCCAGTAGAAGAAAGACATTGACAAACTGGAATGAGTGCAGCAGAAGGCCAGTAAGATGATTAGGTTGTTTAAAAGTAAGTGAAATATGAGGAGAGGCTGAGAGAACTGGATTTACTCAGTCTTATGAAGAAAAGCCTAAGGAAGATGTCTCTGTCTCAAGAGGAGGGAATAGAGAAGACAGAGCCAGCCTCTTCTTAGATTTGCTCAAGGGCAGAAGTTGCAACATAGGAAATGTTGTATAGATATTAAGAAAAAAATAAATTGCACTGTATAATGAAACACTGAAAGAAGTTGTTGAGAGAGGCTGTGGACTTTTCATCCTTGGAGATTCCGAAAACTTGAGAAGGCCTTAAGCAACCTGATCTAAGCTGAACGGTGGGTTGGACCAGATAGATGATCGCCAGATATTCTTTTCAACGTGAGTTACTTTATGTCTCTATGAATTTGTAATCTCCTAGTTTGTGGATTTAGCTCTGAGTAGTTCACCTGCTAAAATATACCTCATTTAAAAGGCTCATGATTTAAGCAGAATTTAGAGGCTTTAACTCTTTTAAACAAAAATCCTATCTGCAATTTGAGATTCTAAATATCTTTTAGGCATATTTCCGACCCTTTCCCCCTAAAAATTTATGTTTTATATAGCTGTTATCCTTCCTTTCTTCAAACAGTTTCCAGTGGGAACCCTACACCTCTCTCTGTAAATATAGGGTAGTCCAATTTCTGAGTGTGAATATAGGGTGAATATAGTGAATATAGGGTGGTCCAATTTCTGAGTACAAAGGGGAAAAAAAAAAACCACGTTTTTTTCAAGATTAAATACCCAAATGACAACTGGAAATTCATACCTGGATGCTTTTGGATATTCATCTTCAAGGAATGCATTCTATTTTTATATACATAAAAGTTAATATTTCTGATTTGAGTGGGCAGGATTCCGTGTTACACATTTGAGATAATGTGTTACACAGAAAAAAAGAATGGATACTGAAAATGTATTTTCCTTATGCTGTGTGGTTTACACATAGGTGTAAGGAAAAATAAAAGTGTGTTTTGCTGCTTTGTAGGCTGGAGAAAAGGCACCCAAGGATCCCTGTATTGTCTTAAATATATGCCAGATTTCTGGTCAGGATTGTAATACATTAAAGAGGGAGACAGAGATTCTGTGTCTAATTATAATTCTTAATGTTATTCTTTAGAAGGTTAAGATGGGATAGCAAAAAATTAAAAACCTAATTTTATCAAGTGGGTTTGTAGATTACAATTCCTAGACCAGCATACTCACTTGCTATTTCAGCATATGGAGACTCCTAGTTGTGATATGAAGATTAAATCTCTGAAGTAATTTTGATGGGAATTGTTCAAAAGTTACTCCTCATAAAACCTATTTGCTAAATTAAATTAAGCTCCTTAGCTTAACAAAGAAATTATTTTTCTTTGTTTTAAAGAACTGTTCAGAGGATTTTAAAATGATCCCTCTTTCATAAATAAATTTGCTTACTTCCGCTAGTTGTAGTGTAGGTGACCTAGAAGAGAAGAATCTAATACCTCAACAAAATATCAGTCTGAGGATGTCTAAAAGAGATAGCTTTCTGAATCTGAAGGCTATGAATATGCCACTATTATCATGTCCCTGGAATATTTCCAAGCCCCTTGATGGAGAAAAGATGTGCAATTTATCTGACTAACTGTAACTCTGCACAGTGTGGATGTGTATATCTCAGCTAGTTGCCTTTAGGTCCTCTTCACAATAAGTGCAGAGAAACAGGCACTTTTAGGTCACTATTCCTCTTATCTTAGAGCTGAAAGATAAAATGGCAGAACTGTCTGTGTTGTTACCATTAAAAGTTAGGAGACATGAATAATACTGGAGATGACAACACTCATTTTTAAAAATCTTGTATAATCATATGCCTCCAAAGCTACTCATGAGTGGAGAAGTATAAGGGCTATGCAGGAGTAAGCTTTCCTTTTGTACTTAGAATATATTAAGGGGAAGAAAGGGCTTTCATGACAAGTAATTTGCTCTGCAAAAGCTGCTTATTCTAGAACACAGAAAAAGAAAAAATATTTTTATCAAATAATTTTTATCTGACCCAAATACATTCAGGTGGTAGCACTGAGCAATATTTTTCTGTTCAACTTTACTGATTCATTTACTTGGCTAGAACAGAATCTAGGTGCTAGTTCAAAGGTAAACACGTCTGGCTGTAATAGAGCATGTGGGCCACTTGATGGAGCCATGAGAAGTAAGGTAGCAAGCCTGCCTGTTGCCGTGTCTTCTGTGATTGTTTCATTAAAATGTAAGCTTGTGTATTAGCATCTAAAATATGTGAGTGCCAGCTACATACATATAAAATATAGCAACGCACTCAAGGATGTGGAACGAAGCTCACATTGCCTCTTCTACAAATTAAGTTTATTACTCCAGGGAAATAAATCTGATAAAAAGGTTTTATCTTTTAATTTGTAGTCAGATTCTTACCAAGAAAGAGTGCTTCCAGCATGACCTAAAGGTGACAAGAACGTGCTTTACCTTCAGCTGTAGAGCTCTGTATGTCCTAAGTTAAGAAAGTCTTACTGATCACACTTGTGTTTCTCCTACTTTGGGTCTACTCACCCCTTGTTTTAGGGAATTGAATGTATTTAACTGTCAAGCACACAGATACTTCCAAAACATGCCACCAAAGCCACTCATGCAGGTGTTCACCATTGGTAAATAATAAGAAGAACGAATATTGATGGATGAAACATCCTCTTGTAATTTATACAATTCTGTATACATATTGTTTCTAACACACTTGACAAAATTTTGACAGCAATATACAGATGACTTACATGAAGATGGTTTTTAATTCAGTGGAATAGATATGGACTAAAAGAAAACATATGAACAAACAGATATTTATTACAAAAAAGAGATATCTTAAATGGTTGAAAATGGTATTCAAAACATCTATTGATACAATATATTTAAAAACAACCCCTATTTTGGTAATATTTACTCTAATATTAATCTGCTTTTGAAGTTTTTAACTGGAAGCAGACCAGATATAATTTCTTATATTTCTTATATAGTTAGTGTATCTCATATATTTCTTTCTGTTTTAGGATTTAATTTGTATTTAAGTACTCATACTACACTGAGGCATGACGTGATGAACAGTCTGACTTCTGCGTTACAAGAGAATCTGACCAAAGAAAAGGTACAGTTTCTCTATAACTATAATGAAATACTGTAAAAACTGCCATTTTTGCTTTAGAGTGCAGATATTCATCTTGAAAAACAAAGTGATCTCTGATGTTGGCTCATTCTGTAATAATTATCTCTTAGTACTGCACTACATTTTATAATCATCATAAAATCTTTATAATGATCATAAACTCGACATATGAATACATACAATGCAATTGTTTCATAGCTTATGTACTATCATTTGAAAATTTATGCTAAAAGTAAAGATTCAGCTATTGAGAGAATGTAGGCAAAACATAAGCAGAAATATAAAAAAAATTTGGCCTCAAATGACAATATTATATACTGCGAAAGTAAAACTCCTTTTTCTGAAGGATTTTCTTGTGCCTCACAGTCAACAGAATCATAATAAAATTAAGTATATACAAGCATAAAAGAACACATTAAGAGAAGGATCTTTGTGAAAATGTAGAAATCTCAGTGAAGTGGATTGAAAAGGCCAGTGCCATTGTTGTCATATTTTATCTTCCTTTCCAACTCATCTGTTTTTTGTTGTTGTTGTTGTCATGTTGTTTTTTTTCTTCCCTCACAATTCATAATCCTGCCCACAAGCATAGTATTATTGGAGATTATTAAACACATATATTGTCCATTGAGTTCTTTGCAGAACGTCTTGCCTTAACTTGATTTCTAAGTGCATATTTTTTTGAGAGGCAGCTCTGCATTCCTAATAAGGAATATCCTGTGACATTCTATAGATCCAAGAAAGAGATTTACAGCTATGATTTATGCTATATTTAAAAAGCTTGTAGACAGATCCCATAAAAAATGCTTCATCACAATTCAGTTTCATAGCACCACTTAGTCTAATTATTCCATGACTACAAAATCAAAATGATGCATGGCGATATTAAGCAGTTACAGCAATTAAGTGAATATGTGATAGAATTGCTTAGACTAGAGGATCAACTTTATTAATGCTTAAAATCATAAAGAAGTAATTTAATTTTTCACCTCACAAAAATTCTCAACCTTACTCACATCATCAAGAAGTAGAACGGTAGCCATAGCAATTTTTTAACATTAGTTCACACTGTCAATATTATTTTTTTTATCTTTCTGAAGTTTTTAAAAAAGCTTAGTAAAATATTTTCCCTTCATTTCCTGATTTTAGGATCCTTTATTTTTTTGTTTCTGTTTTTGTTTCTGTTTCTTTCTGTTTCTGTTTTGTTGTTGTTGTTGTTTTCTTAAGAATTAAAAAAAATATTTAGTTTACCCAGCTTCTTTTTGATTTGAAAAACACCTACACTTTCCTTTATGTTGATAGATCCAAAATTAGCAGAAGACTGTTTTAGCTGTGCTGTCTTTAAGCTCATTCCATGTGCAGAACTGTCATCCAGGAAATCCTGTTGTGAGATCTGCTTTTACTCTAGAAAGAACTGTGAAGAAATTACAATCAATCTCATGTGCTAAGAGCAAAAGACACTGATAGCACAAAAGACTTCTAGTATTCTGGGCACAGCAATAAAGCCATTTGGGCTAAATAAATGGATGTAGAAAACTGTTTACATTACAATCAAAGTTTTATTTGTATGGGATGACTCACAAGATGTGATGTGTTTGTTTGCATGGTAACAAACAGAATGAACTAGCTCAAAAGCTCTTCAAAGCACAGAAGTATTAGGGTGTATCTGGAAGATCAGTAGAGCTACAGGATTGTCCCTAAGCCTGTGCAATGAAGACTGTTTTCGATAAATAATAACAAGTATTTTAATAACAAAATTTTACACTCCTTATGTGAGTTCATAAGGATTTGCTCAATGTTTAGGTAGTAGAGGGTATTGCTGAGCTATTTTTTTTTAATTATTATTTATTTATTTTTATCTTTTTTGCTATTACTAACATGTTTTACTAGAAACAAAAAATCCCCTTTCTACTGCTTTTGCCGACACTGGGTCATGGAGTAAAAATTATTCCTCTCACAGCCAGGAGGAACTAACAGATTTTTCTAAGAATATATGAGCAATCTCAGAATTACTCACAATGGCAATGTTGGCAGGTTGTGAGGTGTTTGTTTTAAAAGGTACTGCTTCCTTCAGAATAATTTGTTTTCACCTCAGCTTGTTAAAGCTTCTTTTGCTGAGCATCCTGCTTTTCACTGAGACTATTCTCAGTTGTCTTTCTTCATCATCTACCATCCTGTCAATGTCTCGCACTTTTACTTTTACTTACTCTAAAGCCTTCATTTCCCTGATCTTCAGACTACAGTACACATAATAGAGTATGTTTGTTTTTCTCAGATGCAAAAGTGCGATAACTTTATATGTTTCTCCTCTCAGCTCTCCCCTCAGCTCACAGCTTCCAGTTCCCTAAGTTCCCTTAATTCCCACCAGGAATTGAGAATTAGAATTTCCTTTTTCTGAAACCCTATTGAACTGTGATGAACTGTATTCGATTTAAAGAGATGACTATTCAACATTTTGAGTATCAACTATTGAATGTTTGATGTCTTGAATAAATTCCTTGAATAGAGATAAAGCAGTATGCTGCACCAGTATGTTGTTTTGTGAGAAGGAAATCTGATATGAATCAAGCAGACTGAAACATTTTACATTTTAGTCTCCAACTTCATGTCTAAGATGTCTTCCTGGATTCCACTGAAACATACATTAGGGTTTGCCACCAGCTGAGGTACAAGGTTTTAAGCAGTATTTTTTTATTGGCTGTTTATCTTTACTTCCTACTTCTTCATATGAGTGAGTAGTGCAGTTGATACAACAGAAGGAAGGGAAGCCATCCAGAGGGACCTGGACAGGCTAGAAAAGTGGGCCCATGTGAACTGAATGAGGTTCAACAAGTCCAAGTGCAAGGTGCTGCACCTGGGTTGGGGCAATCCCAGGCAGGAGCACAGACTAGGAGGAGAACTCATTGAGAGCAGCCCGGCAGAGAGAGACTTGGGAGTTTACTGGATTAAAAGCTCAACATGAGACAGCTGTGTGTGCTTGAAGCCCAGAAGGCCAACTGCATCCTGGGCTGCATCGAAAAAGGAGTGGCCAGTAGGTTGAGGGAGGTGATTGTCCCTCTCTACTCTGCCCTTGTGAGGCCACTCCAGGAGTACTGCACCAAGGTCTGGGGCCCCCAGCACAAGAAGGACGTGGAGCTTAGAATGGATCCAGAGGAGGGCCACAGAGCTGATCAGAGGGCTGGAGCACCTCTCCTATGAAGGAAAGCTGGGAGAGCTGGGGCTGTTCAGCCTAAAGAAGAGAAGGCTCTGGGATAACCTTATTGCAGTTTTTCAGTACTTAAAGGGGGCTTACAAACAGATGGAGAACAACCTTTTGCTTAGTCAGATAATGACAGGTTAAGGGGGAATGGTTTTGAACTAAAAGAAGGGAGGTTTAAATTAGACGTTAGGAGGAAATTCATCAGTCAGAGGGTGGTGAGGCGCTGGAACATATTGCCCAGAGAAGCTGTGGATGCCCCATCCCTGGAGGTGTTCAAGGCTATGTTAGATGGGGCCTTGGGCAACCTGATCCAGTGGGAGGCATCCCTGCCTACAGCAGGGGGGTTGGAACTAGATGATCTTTAAGGTCCCTTCCAACTCAAGCCATGATTCTTTGATAAGTATGCCTTTTATGTTATCTAACCTTAATCAGGGTTTTTACTTAAAGGAAAATCACTATGATCTTTGAAAATTATTTTCTGGTGTTTTTCATGTATTTGACTTTAGAAGTAATAAACCAGGAGAGGGAAACAGCTGTTATGTTCACACCCAGAAACTACCCTGAAGATAAACTAGACATCTTCTTTTGCACTGGTTCCTGTGTTAAAAAGAAAATGTTGTTTCACGTAGTCTTGGGGACAGCAGGGCACCAAAGAGAGGATAGACTATATGGGTTGGAACTACCAGTTCTTTCTGGAAGAATGTTCAGAACTGAACTTTGTCAGAAAAGGCAGTTAATTCTTGGTAGGAATTAGAAGAACTTAAAAAGGAACTGTGAGCTGAGGGGACACCTGGGTATCAAACTAAATAAACGTAGACCATTGAGCCACTGGAATGAGAAAAAATGTATTTGTTGGTTCTTATTAGACTGACTTCCGCTAATGTATACAACTGCATCATGCCATAGCATGGAGGAAATATTAGCATTCTTGTCTAGTGCCTTTTAGAAAGTAGTGAGTTCTCACTCTTTTTCAGTTCTTGCTTTATAAAGCACAAATAGAGGTTTGTGACAGCTTGGCAAAGACGTAAATGATCTGGTCATTTGCCTGACCATATGGCACAATGGATTTAGAATGACGTACCAACAAGAGGATGGGACAAATAAACGTAAATTGTGCAATAATAATTGCAATTTCATTAGTGTTTTGCAACATTATGTTTGAACTAAAACAAAATGCTTGGGAAAAGTACAGGAGGGTCTGTTTCTAGTTTCTTGTGACATTTCCTCTTGTCTTGCCAGCAATGTTCAACCTTCTAACATACCCTCCTAAAAACAGGTGCTCATTATCAGTACTGCTTTTATTTCTCCAGAAACAGAGGATGCCTAAAATGACAATACAGTGATTCTTCTAAGCAAAGCAATTGTGTGTTCTTTCTTTACTCTATGACTTTCATTTTCCTTGCAGCTAAATTGCTATCATTATTTTATTAAAATCCAAAAGGCAAAACTGGCATTGACTGTAATATTGACTGCAATATGACAGGAAACAAAGAACTTCATGGTAGCTTAAAATGCATGCATATCATAAAACTGAGTATAAAAACTAGAACTTAAAAAAAATTAATTACAAGAGTAAATATTAAGGAAGGCATCATAAAAATAAGTACTGTGCTGTGAACACAGCTTTTTTTTTTTTCTCTAATATTCAGCTGACCTTCCCAAAATATGATAATTTTCCTGGTTCAGATCACTTTTTGATAAATCATTGACATGAGACAAAGGCTGTTGTATGCAATTTTTAACTTCTCTATGATTTAAAAGAGACAATTTGTACAGCTAACTTTAACGATTCACACTTAATAATTTAATAATGTATTAGAAGGGGACCATTTAATTACAGAACTAATACCTAAGCCTTTGATACCAAGGAAATGAAATGCCATTTTGTGTTATAACTAAACTACAGGTTTCCAAACACAGGACAAGTGATCCCTGAAATGTTACATACTTAGATGCTGCTGCTTCTCTTGTTTCAAAATATTAACACATATTTCAGCATATGAAGCACTGTCCTTCTGTTAGTGTCCGTGTATGCAATAGTTTGGAAAGGAAACTGTTCCATACCCATTAATTCTAAACTTCCCCCCATTTTTAATACTATCTGGGAAATCTCTCTGCTCAGCTTCTGCTCTGTAGTAGCTGTAATAATGCAAATTGTCAGATACTGAATTCCTGTTTAGAGAAACAAGTGAGCTGAGTAGGACTGAACCATGTACCTATTAGTCTAGGGTTAATAAATGGATTCTACTGGCTGCCTTTTCACAAGTAGAATTATGGATTAATATGATGAAAGAAATAGAAAAAAAATCTTATTTGAATTTAGTGGGACACATTAAAAAAAAAAAAAAGGAGAAGCAAAGTCAAAATATGGATCTGGTCAGTGAACAAAAGCTGAAAACATTTTGGAAATTCAGCAGGTGCAGTTCCTTATAGCAGTCTGTGCAATGACCATGAAGGAGCGAGGAACAAGAACAGTCACAGGGAGAAAACACTTGAATACATAAGATAGGGGGAAGCCAAAATGTTAAGAATATTCAAAGAAAATATAGTAAAAGAAGGTACAAAATCATGTATCATGAAATCCAGGAGATTTGCAGTCTGCAATGTGAAACAGGAAAGGAGTACAAAAGCTTGTGTGCAGAGAGTTTGAAACAGTATAGAACATCGAATTATGGTCATTGTGTAGACTTGGCATATATATACAGACATCATCTCAAGCAAGAGTTAAAAATGGTGTTAAAAAGTCAAGATAGCTTTAAAGCTTTTGTCAGAATCCTGAGGGGAAGAAAAAGACAAATAAGAACAGAGTTGTGCTCTGATGAACAGCAGTAATTATGCAGATTCTGAGGGGGTAGTTTTCCTTCTGTTTCAGATATTTCTTAAACAAAAAGGTCTATGAACATTGTAAAGGTGCATGAAAAAGAGTGCTTCAGATTGTGCTAAGACACGCTATCTAAAAAGCCAGCTCAGTTTGCATTGTATGCAGTATTTACATGCTTCCCTAAATTAATGTGGGCTATTACAAGTACCAAGGTGCTACCATAACAAATAATGACAGCCCTTTAAAGAGTCTCTGGCTGCATGGTAGCTTGGGCATGACAATGCGTGTTTTGATTAATGCTGTATTCATGCCTACACATCACATGTTTATGTACCTGTTAAGTAAGGAAAAAAAAATCCACTGAAACAGTTTTTGAAATGAAAAACTTTTTCATAGAAAATGATTTGCCTATTTGCAGCTGAAAATGATTATACACTTTAAATAAAAAGAAGAAAACACAGGTATTCAAGAAGGTTAGAAACATACGAAAACAACAAAATAAGACTCCCAAGACTGTACAAGGCCTTACTGATAAAACTGAATATATCAATTTGGCATTTCGACTGATATTATTCTTTGTAAGACTCAAGGAAAAAAAAAGGTTTCTAGTTATTTTTTGTGACACTAAAATACAATTAACTAGGGGCCCTCAAAAATGAAGCTCAAAGTTTTACTGATTAGTAAAATAATACATAAATACACTAGCTATGTGTATTTATGAAAATTTAAAAGACAGTGAGAATAAGAATCTTACTTGAAAAATATTAAGGTCACATGTTATTTAATGAATCCTGAATCTGTCCTGTGAATACTGAGTATACATTTGTCTTATGCTCCTGTGTTAATTTTTTTTGTGTGTGTGTGTGTGAAGAAATACAGTTTTGTGATAGCTGAAAAATTGAATTTCTTGTAGAGTGAAAATGTTTGCAGACTTGAATAGAAAACTTCTACTAGCAAGACTCACCTGTATCAGGGAAGTTTTCTTTCCAACTGCACAGTGAAAGTAAGGTGGAAAGCTCCCTTCTTTCAAACTTCACATCAAATAAATAAATTTCTTTCCCATTGTTCAAGATCAAAGATATTTTAAGCATAGTATTAAGTATTGGACTACCTTAGAAAGGATCTAATCAATAGAGTAGTAGAGGAGAAAGAAGCAAAAAGAGTGAAAGGATGATAAACTCTAGGATTGCCCCTGAAATGTTGGAAGTATTTTCTATTGTGGTCTAATGCTGTACTGATGGTTTATAACTTAGGAAAGATCATATTTTTATATATGATCATCTACAGATTTCAGATGTAATAACCATCACCTTTCCCCGAGTTCTAGAGTGAAGAAAAGCTGTAAAGGGGAAAAAAAAAAAAGGTTCACTCAACAGTTACGCTTTTGCAAATTGACTGCTACCTGTAAATAGAACGTTGGTAGTATAGCAATAAATTCTCTTTTGTTTTCTTGGCTCTTAAAAAAGAAGAGAATGAGAAGGCCAGAAAGGTCAATATAGAAAGAACAACCGCAAGTTCTCAATGCAAGAGGGTCATTCAAAAGATCTAAACCCAAAAACTATAAAGGACTGGAAATATTACAAAATGAAGTTAAGCCACTGTGAAATAAAGGAGAGGGAAGCAAAGGCAGAGAATGACAGGAAGATTGCACCAGAGGTTAAGATAAATGATAAGAAATGTTTCAAGTAAATAGAGAACAAAAGGTCAGCAAAGGAGGCGACAGGAACAGATAAGGATAATTTATTGACAGAAAGGTAGACAATGCTGGGAAGAAATAGATGAAACCTGTGTTGCTGTGTTCACTGAGAAGGCCAGGGAGCAGAAGCTGGCAGAGATAATAGACATGCTTCCACATATCTCCTGCTGGGGAAGAGGAAATGTGGACAGAAATCAGGATCCCTTCAGAGCAGGTCAACAAATTACAGCGACTACCTCCCTGGCCACTCTCTATCCAGCATTTGTGCTAGGGCCTTCTTTGTATCTCCTGCTGTGCAATATGCTCTCCCAATATTATTCTTATCTTTCTTTTTGCTCAAGTCAGCTCTAATACATGCTAAGGATTTGCCACAGAGGCTCAGATCTCTTTAATTCATATCTGCATTTGCTTTGAGTGCATCTTCTATAGTATAGAATAGTGACCACCTCCAGAATTTGCAATCTGCCTTCATAGTGGCTGTGGCCTGCTTTCAATGAATTTGGCAGACCATATTAAGCGACACTGTTTGAAGAAAGATGCCACATAGAATAAACGTTAAAACTAGCAAAGGTTACAAACTAGATGAGGTCTATGCTGTTACTTTGAGGGAAAACTGAAGAATAACACCTGAAGCCTTGGTAAAGATGTTTAATATATTTCAATACACGTGTAAGGAGTTGTTTATGGTGGATTTGAATTTAGAAAGATGTAAAGAAGATATCTAAATCTCATTGTATCAGAAGAATGTCAGAATTTTGAATATATGCAAAATTCATATGGTGACTTTGCTCAAGCTATAGAAATGTGACAGAAATTGCTGTTATATAATTGCATTAAGTGATAACTGTCTCACTAGGCATATTGCACCTTTTTGCTGGAAAAAAAAAAAGATAAAATTGTGATTAATTACATGAGGCAAATCCATTACCAGTAAAACTCTAAGCAGAGCCCTAATGTTCTGATATAAATAAGCCTGCTAGGCTTAGTTCCAAGACAAAGCATCAGAATGGAAACAGTTTATTTCAAATACTGTGCCTTCACTATGACAAGAAGAAGTCACTTGCAAATTGTTCTGGTAAATACGAGATCACTTTTTTTTCCCCTGTGGTTTTAATAAGGGAATTTCTGCTATAATATTCAAGATTAAAAAAAAATCAGATTTGTAATGTAGATTTTTTTTTCTTTTTAATATTTCTTTCATTTGTTTAGTTTAATGATTCTGGTAAGTCAAATAAAATTCTTTAAGCTGAAAAGCTATAAAAGATTTATATAAGTTAATACTAGGAATTTATTTTTTAATAAATAGTATCTCTGGTGAAAAGAATGGGGGTTGCATAAGCTATTCAGCTATTTCAAAGCTATTGTTATAGTTAATTTTTCATTGACATATCTTTTTTTTTTTTTCTGTTCAGTTCTGGCCTTACTTCTATCAGTATCACAGCTATTCCTTTTTTAATTTACTTATTATGTTAATAATGTTAGCTAAAGAGTATAAGTTGCCTATTAGCTCTTAGAAATAATTAGTTTGTTTTCTAGATAAATTTTATCTTCACCATGAAGTGAAGTGACTCTTGACCTTTGTGCTGTCTTCTGAAATTTTTCTGTTCTCTTCTTTATTGTAAAGGATTACTGAAAATGTTATAACAGACACTAAAATGTAATAGTGATGCAACCTAGCAACAAGGAAAATTATGCTGAATAAACATTTTTCTAGACTTTATTTAAAATTATAAAAACATTTATAAATAAGAGGAGATGTGGTTATTAATACAGCTCAGTAATTTTTATTATATTCTAAATCTTATATAGATGTCTTCAGAAATAGTAAACTCTCTTCAAAAAAGAATATAATTTAAAAAAAATATTTTCCTATTTATACTTAATATGTTACTTGTGAACATCAAATAAAAAGTGATTTCCTGACAGGACTTCCTACTAAAAGCCAATCTTTCATAAGGTTGCTGGTAGTCTTTTGTGTTACAATTGATCATGCTGCCCTTATGCTATGGGGAATGACAGATGAAATTTCAGCCCTGCAAAAGAATGGTTTTAGTGGGTCTCAAACTGAATGTGACTCAAAAAAAAATCAAGCTATTGCAAAAACATATACTTTATGCTAGGATGCAGTACGTGTCAATGCTTTAAGACATATGAATACATATATATTAACTCTTCTGTATCAGACTTCAACAGAAATGCTTGCTCTAGTTTTAGGCATTACATTACAGGAAAGATGTGGACTGAAAAAACAAAGCTCAGTGGAGAGAAACGGATTTCTAAGACAAAGGAAAAATATACACTGGGGCTTTTTAATCTTGAGATAAGAAAACTGTGTCAAGACAGATCCACAGTGAGGGGGAACAGAAGGGTATGTGTTTCAGATACAGAGCTCTGAGTTAAAACAGAGAAGGAAACAGCTACGAAAGAAGCCAGGATCTCAGCGTCAACATGTTGAGCGTCAACGTGCTGATTTCCCTGAGTACCTGGAAGTCAGTGGGATATGGAGGATACGAGGGTTAGAGAAAGGATGAGTACTGCTGAGGACTGTTGAGTTGGGAACAAGAACTTCACTGTGGCGACAGGTCACCAGGCAAAATCTCTCATTGTATTATCCTGCAAAATTTGTAGACAGCTAAAGCATGTTAAAACATGTTTTTGCTTGTAACTTGTTCTCCACATCCACCAGCGATAAGATATGAAAATGTGTTAAAAGTGCCCTGAAAATGTTTTGTGACTCAAAATAGTCAAACAACATTATCTACTTGTATACTAGTAGATCATAGAATCATAGAATGGCTCGGGTTGGAAGGGACCATAAAGAGCATCTAATTCAAACTCCCCTGCCATAGGCAGGGATATCTCCCACGGGATCAGGTTGGCCAAGGCCCCATCCAGCCTGGCCTTGAACACCTCCAGGAATGGGGCATCCACAGCTTCTCTTGGCAGCCTGTTCCCTTACAGTGAAGAATTTCCTCCTAATGTCTAGTTTAAATCTGTCCTCTTTTAGTTTTAGATGTCTAGCTATACAGAAACAAATCCTTTCTGAGCAATAGAATATATTGCTTGCTAGGGATCATGGAATTTCCTTCTGAGAACTACTTTTTGAGAATGATTTAGTCAAAAATCTGTTTTGAGTAATGCAGAATTATTAATTGATGTTGCTTTGGGACTGCTTTAATGACTGCTTTTTATTAGAGTAGGTGCTCTATTGTATATACCATCAGAATCATTCTATCACTGCAAGGTAAGTGGGGAGAACTGATCCACCATTCTTTCAGTGTGTTCTTTTTTAATCATATCATTATATGAGTCAAGATATGACAAGCTTTTTATGAACTGCTTGCACATACTTTTTGTCTTTTGACTACTTTCATAGTGTTCAGACTTGTAAAGTTGGACAGGTAGTGCCAAGTATGGCAAACCACCTGTGGGAAGAATTTAAATATTCATTTCACTTGTAAAAAACATCAACTTTTGTTATTGAGTGGGAGTAGTGATAATGCAATATCAATTCATAATGCAACAGTCATCTAGAAGAACAGTCTGATTACTCACGCTACTCATTTTAAAGCATAGAATTTATATATGTATGCTTACACAAGACCAGTCATCCATGTTTTTTAATAATGCTTTTTTAATGGTGTATTTATGTGTACACTTACCTTCTGAACCAAATTTTAATGTACAATTTGCATATGACTTCATAGCCCATTTTTCATTAACATACTTAATTTGAAATCACAACCACCACAGTTACACGCACAAACCAAATGCATGGTCAGATGTAAAATTATTGTTGCAGTTGTTCATTATGCATGCACACTCCATGCACTTCTGATGCGAATGTGAGGCACTGCTGCACAAGTTGCACAACAGCTTCTATTAATAATCTTTTCAAAGTCTAACCACAGAACACCTGTATTTGTATTTAACTAGAAAAGACAGAGAACTAGATGCTACAGAACTGTTTTGCCTAAACTAACTCTCAGAGGGAGATCAGGACAAGGTGGCTATGGTTCAAAGTTCTGCCATTTTCCAGTTTCTCCCTGTGGTGGTTTTACTCAGGCAGCCAGACTCCACCACAGCCGCTTTCTCACTCCCCCTCCTCAAAGGGAAAGGGGGCAGAAAATATGATGAAAAGGGTTCAAGAGGTGAGGTAAGAATGGCTCAACAATTATCGTGACAGGCAAAACAGACTCAGAGTAGGGAGATGGTAAAATTTACTACCTATTACTAACAAGCTAGAGAAGTGAGAAACAAAGGAAAGGAACCAAAAACGCCTTCCCCTCATCTACCCTCTTCCACTTCCTGCCCCTTAGTGGCGCAGGGAACAGGGAACAGGGGCTACGGTCAGTCTATAGCACTTCGTCTGGGCCACTCCTTCACGGTCACTCTCTGCCCCTGCTCCACGCGGGGTCCCTCCCACGGGATGCCGTCCTTCCCGAACTGAGCCTGCGGGGGCTGCCCACAGGCAGCAGCTCTTCAAGAACTGCTCCCACACGGCTCCGTACCACGGGGTCCATCCCCCAGGAGCAAACTGCTCCAGCACGGGTCCCCCACGGGCGGCAGCTCCCCCCAGACCCCTGCTCCTGCGTGGGCTCCTCTCCACGGGCTGCAGCTCCGGCCCGGGGCCTGCTCCGGCGGGGGCTCTCCATGGGCCGCAGCCTCCTCCAGGCCACATCCACCTGCTCCACCGGGGGCTCCTCCACGGGCTGCAGCGTGGAGATCTGCTCCGTGTGGGACCCATGGGCTGCAGGGGGACAGCCTGCTCCACCAGGGGCCTGGCTGCAGGGGAACTTGTTTTCCAGGCCTGGGGCACTTCCTCCCTCTCCTTCTTCACTGACCTTGGTGTCTGCGAACCTGTTTCTCACTCTCTCTCCCAAGTGCTGTTCCCCAGGTGTGTTTCTTTCCTTTCTTAAATATGCTGTCACAGAGGCACAAACAACATCGCTTATTGGCTTGGCTCTGGCCAGCGGTGGGGCCCGTATCTAAAATTGGGCAACTTCTGGATTCTTCTCACAGAAGCCACCCCCATGGCCCCCTGCTACCCAAACCTTGACACGTAAACCCACTACACTGCCATCCACTTCCTGCGAGTGGGCACTCAGCAGCTCTCACAATGTAGGTAATGGTCCAAACATGCTTGGGTGCATGAATCTCCCAGCTGCTCCCCAACATCACGGAGTTGCTTGGCCCAGGTTCTGGGGCCAAGAGCTAATTATCTTAATTAAAAAAAAACAACCAACCAAACAAACAAAGAAACTAAAACCAAAAGAGGATAGGTCAGAATGAGGCTCCTTACTTCAGAATTGCATTTCAGGCATGAATTTGCCACGTAGTTGTAGACCTTGAAGTACCAGGTTTCACACAACACTGCGCAATTTTTCTGCAATTATGCAGTAATATAACACTTGCTCTCTCCTTTCCATCCAAAGATAACAAGCAGTGTCCATACACAAGCAAACTAATCATCCATGCTAACATTCATGATAACAATAATATTCATCTTTCCCAGATAGGTGAATGGGAGAAAATAAACTACTTCCTTAGGATTATCTGTGAAGTCTGTGGCAGAACTGCAAAGGGAATCTTTTTTTTTTTTTTTTTTTCCCAGTCTTTAGCTTTGCGTGATATTCTCTGGTGAATATTTTGACATACTGAGTGAAAAGTGTTGTCATAATATGAAGCAATGAAATTTCCAAGCAATGTATTTCAGAAGATGAACAGCTTTACATAGCTGTGGCCATTCCTTTATGGCTTTACCTCATCATTTATTCTAAAATGTATTATTAGACCAATAAAACCAATTCAAATATACAGAGTTAAAAGGTGAATTTACATGATGAAAACTTGTTTTCTGTTACTGTGTTCTGACAGATATTTATACTGAGAAAAAAAAAATGAAAAATAAATTAAAAAGTCTCCCCAGTTTGAGTAAATCACATACAGAGGAAATGCTCTCTTTGACATAATGTCAGATGCCAATATTCATAAATGGTGAACATTACAGGACTAACAAAATACTCTGGCTGAAATATGATTGCTTTTATAGCCACTCTTCTTACTTGAATACGGTCTTTATGAAAGCTGTGCCCCAAACATATCAGAGTACTTATTACATATAAATGTTAAAAGACAGCAAGTAACTGTAGTACGTATAATGCCAGCCGTGTCTGAAGGTTGCATTTGAAATATCTGCATGGCACTATTTCCACATTAGTAGCACAAGAGACACGTCAAAATAAATATTGACAGTAAGCACTAACTTGATTTTTCAGAAGAGTAACATAGAATTCCCTTGATGGGAGACCTATTTTGAGTAGAACCATCATGCTCACTTATATTTTTGCTTTAAAAATTAATATCAGGCATGAATTTTGTATTGGAGTAGATTTTAATTTCTCATTCAGATAGCTCAAACTATTGGATTTTCTGTGGATTTCTGTCTTGTGCTTGATTGGCTTTCATGTCTAAAAAAGTGCAATCAGCAGCTAGGGCCTGTTCCTTTCATATTATATGTGCAATTTATAAATTGCATACAGATGCAGGGTATGTAATCATGTTTGAAAAGTCAAGTTTTAGCCTTTCTTTTAGGAAAAAGCATTAATAAACTCCTCTACCTACTTTCCTATTTTATAAAACACATAGTGTCTTTCTTTTGAGATCTTTACTTCTGTATCAGTTAGCACAGAAATCAATCAATACGCTGAAAAGTTAATGGAGAGAAGGGAGGGTGTGCCTATGGATATGCCTGCAAGCAACATGACCATAAATATTTTCTTTCCGTAGCTCGCTGGTCTGAAAGTTGCTTGAATTTCAAACATAAATTAGAAATAGTCTCAGATTTTTTTGTAGAGACATGTATTTAGGAGGAATGTTGATTTTTCTTTATTACACGCTCCTGTCAGGACATAACTGCTATTGACAGCACTGTAGAAACAGATCTAAAGATACACTAAATTAAATGTTAAATCAATGTTGGATAGAACAACCTAGAAGTCAGAAACAGGTATTTACTGCAGCATTAATCCTCAAAATTGCATGGGGTTTTAAATACCTAGGAAATTTTTGAAGACTGTACACACAACTTGAATTAGGAATCAAATCCCTATCCATCTATCCAGACACACATTTACTATGCTAAATTCAGGACAGTTTACTAGCAGTAACCACACATTTAAGTCTTTGCATATATTGATCTTAATCTCAAAAATTGTTTTGCTAAAGTTACAATCAATGCTTTCTTTTGTGGCGACCTTTTGTCAGATATCATGAGTCACCATCACTGAGACCTGTAACACAAAGTGATGGATGTAGCTGGTCCGTCTCCATTAGTTGGCAACTCATAGACTGGATGTAATAAAAAGAATAGCTTTCTCAAGCATTTCTGCAGGATTTGTTTCTCCTTTGTACCATACTTCCTGAAGCAGTTGATTTTTAGTTTAAGATTGTTTACAAGCTAAAGGCATAGGAATAATCTATTTCTGCAGCTGATCTCTCCATAATATAATGGAAATAAACTGTTCAATATTTAAATTGCCAAGCTACACTTTTTTTTTGTGGACACCGTACACCATTGCTATTTACATAGAACAGGCTTTACATGGGTGTATATTATACGTGGCGAAGCATTCTATCTTTAGATGCATATACCCATCAGATGTACAATATGTGATAAAATGAAAAAAGCTTCATAATTAGATCCCTTTGAGTATCATAAAGGAATACAAAATCTAGGACTGGTGCCTAAGCTCCTTATGCAATGCCTAAAGAGAGTTGCATACCTCAGAAGACAGTTATAAGTTGCTGAGTGAGGACACTCCTAGAAACAAGGCAAAGTGGAAATGTTAAGTCTGATGTTAAGGTATTTCTGAAATTCCATCTCCTCTGGATATCAGACAATGAAGGTAAGGCTGCAGATATGTTTCTCTCTTCCTCATAGCTTGAATCTTGAAGGTACATGGTAAAACTATGCATTTAGAGAACACTAGACACCTTCTTTCTTTTAAATGCAGTTATTGAAGTTTATAGCTCCTGAACAGCAAACGAGAGATGTATATTTAATCTATCCTCAGACCTAGACTTAATATATCATCAGCATTATAAGGATTCCAAATTGTATCTTCCAGCACTAAATGCTCTTCAAGGCTTAAGCTATAGCAAAGGTTCCCAATAAAGTGTTTTAACTGGGCAGTAACGAATAAGAAATTTAGCAGACTAAGAAAGAAGAATAGATGAGAAGTGAAATGAACCTAAATATCAAGCTGAGTAATGAGTGATTTTACCGATGTGTCAGTGGAATTGTCAGTCTTGGGGTTCAGAGCCCAAGACTCCACAGATTCAGGACAGAGTCACAGGGGTACCAGCTTCAGTTGATGGGTGGAAAGTGTCACTCCATTTAGCTCAACAATTAAGGAATTTTTCTGTGAGTAGAAGTTTTGATTTCAATGCCTAATTCAAAGAGAATATTGTGGCAAATTGAGTCATACAGAGGCAGATGCTTATAAAAAAAAAAAAGTCATAGGTGATAAGGTGATTACTATGAATTTAGATAACTCTTGAAGGATAGACCGCTCTGCTTGTTCTCTTGTGGTTGTCTCAGTGGTTTTTTTTTTTTTTTTTTTTTAAAACCGGGTATTTGTTCTGTTCAAGTATCTGGTTCTCAGGTGTTTTAAAGCACAGGAAAAATATATTCTTATTTTGGGAACTGTTCTTTGTCCTTATTTTAAAAGTGAATATTGTCTAAAGTCCTTGTATCCTAAAGCAATTTTGAAACTGTCAACAGATGTATTTCTGCTATGTATTTCACATCTTTTTTCTTAGCTTTCTACAAGAAAGTGTTTTCACTTATGAACCAAAATGTTCTACAATTTGAATGATGTGTCATTGTGCCACAGTTGCTCCATGGTGTTAGGAGATAGCTTAACTTTTCAGTTGATGTTTATACCTTTTTTTTTTTTGACATTTTGGAGTTGTACTTTCATTTCTTTAATTCATCAGAATACAACTAAAGACCAGATTGAAGTCATCTAATTAGCTTGACGTCTAGTCTGTTTGATCTTTCTCATTATCTCCATTGTTTTTGGTACATTTTCAATGAAATTTATAAAATTAATTTGGAAAAGTTGTATTTTCTTAACTGTTCATGCTTTTCAGGAAAAAGTTGGTAAGTTAACAACTTAAATGAGTTCCTTCTCCTTCTCTTTTTAAAAGCAGAGGAAAATCCTGAAATAGCTTGGACTCATAGTAACTAGAATAAGAAGAATTCAAAACTTGTAAGACTTTATTTTCAAATACATTTTGGTATCTGGAGATGTAGAGGACCACCATCTTAGGACACTGAGATCTCAATGTGAGTTGATTAAGTTGGTCAGATGTTCATTGTAAACTTATTTTAATTCACAGGCACATACACCTCTTGCAGATCAGTCTTCAGTTTTTCCCAATATGCAGACGTGAACTTGTCACTGAAGTAAGTCTGATTATAAATAGCATTGTCTGTTGCAAAGTGCCTATCTGCATGTGTGTATTTTTACCCCATGCCATGTGAAGTGGTTTAAAACATTTTTTATGGAAAGTTGTAAGGTAATCTTTAACCCAGATTAGTTTTGATGGAGGACTTTGTCACCCTAGAGATTGTATAAGTGGTCTGTTTCAGTGGAATATGGGAAACTGGTTGCTAAGAGCCTGAGACCTATTCAGCTTGATAGTTGAAACAGTCCATTAGTGACATTTGAGAGAGCCAGTTTGATTGTCTCTCACAGTCCTCACTCCTGTTCAGGATTTGCTACCATGTAGTGCATTGTGAGAGGACTTACATAAGCCTTTTAAGATCAGACAGATCTGAGATACTGAAATACAACAAAAACCATGCATGCTGAGAGAAAAAGACAAAATCTGTCTTTTTCTGCATGTATACCTCATGCAGCATCAAACAATGCGTGATGTTCTGAAAGTGCAGCTGGATATATTCAATGTGATGTGATGGCAAATATGGAGAAAAACAGAGTGATAGGAAAATCACCAAAACCGTCTGAAATCTTTCTGTTTCTGGAAGAACATGGAAGATCTTGAGTAGCACTTTCCTGAACCAGGAATTAGAATATATAGTTGAGACAGATCACCATTTCCAGAGCAATGTTGTATAGCACTGAAGCACCAGAACAGTTAGTGGACACAGTTATCGGACACAGTTATCCAAACTAATAATAAACATGAATAGAATATTAACTAGTGTGGCAAAACCTACTTTTGTGTCCAGTAGTAGTTGTTTTTTCTCCTCATAATAGTCAATTTATTTTATAGCATTTTTATGTTTTAAAAGATAACATCGATACCTCTGGACACCAAAATTGAGATGTAATTTCCTAATAATCTTGCAGTTTCAGTTATTAGCAATATATGCACTTTAAAGGGTAACAGATACCTTCAGCTTTAAAATTTAACTCATTTTAAATGAAGACATAGAATTTTAAGAATTATACCAATGCATCTGAATAAGCCAGTATTTGTGATGTTTTTTCTTTCCACAGGATTAGTATATTTCATTACTTTTCGAAGGAAGACGTAATAAGTATCATCTTAAACAAAGCTATATTATAATTAAATTAGAATAAAAAGGTTATTTTATCAACATGATGCTTTGTCATGAAAGAAAGCAGTCTGGAATCACAGGTGGCATGCTCCCAACTATATCAAACCAAGAGATCTTGACAGCAGAACAATGTTGTTTATGAAAACACAAAACCAAGGGAGGTGTGATTAATTATGCCTGTTCTTGGAAGATGTCAGAATTGATTAGCAGATAAATGGCTGAATGATTCACCTCCTGCAGGTCAAAGTGATTGCACAAAGCTGAAATTAACATACTTAATACAGGGGTTGCCTCAGCAGTTATCCTACTGCAATAGAAAGCATGGGAAAGTGATGTAAGCTACTAGCAAGCCCCACGACCTGGTTCGTGCTAACCCTTGATTTCGTGGGATATACCACTCATTTTTCATGAAAAGAAAAGTGAATATTTTTCAAGTTTCAAGAATAAGTGCATTTTTGGTGACTCCTTCTGCATTTTTGTTATTCTTTCTAATGTGTGTCTCTGCCAAAAAGACAAAAAAAAGGAAATATTGCTTAAGTTAAAAGGAAAACACAGAAAAAGCTATTGATATTAAGATTTTCATCTCTTGTCACTCTGTTCGTTCCTCCCCCTCATCCCCCATCCAATACAGGATGGACAATCTCCTTAGTTATCTTAGTTCTCCTAAGTTATCTTCCACACAGCCTAGAAACCTCCTAGACTGTTTCCTCTCTGCTGTGTTGTATTTCCAGCAGACATTTGGTAAGTTGAAGTCCCCCAGGAGAACAAGGGCTAGCAATAGCAAAACGTCTCCCAGCTGCTTAAAAAATATAAGCAATCAAACAATCAAAATACTCTCTAACATACAGGGCTATCCCACTGCCTCCCATTCCCAGCCTATTCCTTCTAAGGAGTTTGTAGCCATACTTTGCAGGACTCAGTCAAGTGAGCCATCCCACCATATTTCTGTGATGACAACTATGTCACAGTTTTGCTGCTGCATGATAGCTTGCAGCGCCTCCTGTTTGTTGCCCATACCGTGTGCATTGGTGTAGGTGCGCTTCAGTTGGGCTAGTGAACCTGTCTCATTTTTGGGGGAAGAAGTCCAGCCCCCCAGCACGTACAGGGTCCCCTGTCCCATCCTCACAGCTTTGCACAACTTCTTTTACAACTGTCTACCCCTTTAACAGACTTTTATCAGGGCAACACTGAATTCTGAAAAGTTTGCTCAAGGTACAAATCCCTATAGCTACCTTCTTCAGACTGAAAGCCTTGCAGAAACCTGTACTGTAAATTAAAAAGCTTCTTTTCATGTGCCAATCAAGCACTGTTTCTAAGCACTAAAAATTAAATGAAAAAAGTACAGTCTTGAAAAAATGAAAACAAAATACTGTAGATGTAATATTTACACATTATTTTGTCTTGCTGCATATGCTGTTACTTCAAGACAGGTCTGCTGAGGTTCTTACTATTATAAAATCATAGAATCACAGAATCATTAAGGTTGGAAAAGACCGCCAAGATCATCTGGTCCAACCATCACCTTACTAACTAATGTCACCCACTAAAACATGTCCCTAAGCACCACATCCAACCTTTCCTTGAACACCCCCAGGGATGGTGACTCCACCACTTCCCTGGGCAACCCATTCCAATACCTAACCACTCTTTCTGGAAGAATTTTCTCCTAATTTCCAACCTGAACCTCCCCTGGTGCAACTTGAGGCCATTCTTTCTTGTCCTATTGCTAGTTAGCAAGTTATTGTAACAAGTGGCTCTGATTCATGAGCATTGATTGCCATAGAGCACAGGTAACATTCATGGCTCATTCTGCAAGCACATGCCCATTCACAAAAGGGTCTGATGACAGTTTTTTATGGCATCTTGTTACAGGACATGGAATCCAGTATAGACTCTTTTACTTTCCACTTAGACTTTCCACTCTCAATCTGAGTAACCTGCAGCCATCAGTCTAAAATCAAGGTTTCTTAGTGTTAAGAGCTAAAGTGCAAGAAAAAATGTATTTTCATTTCCACTTTAGTAGCATTACCATTCCTAGTGACTCTCAGCTATCACTTAACATCAAGGCTGCAGTCAGCTTTTCCCACTGCTTCTTTGGCAAGACAAGCTCTGCATGGGAAAAAGCTGGAAGAAACTCCTTCAGATTGACATTGGAAGGCTTTTGTGTGTGTGTGTGTCTAATATTACCTAATTCTTATCTGTATCCTTTTGATT